>NC_046334.1:23943709-25143709 GCF_000738735.6 Corvus cornix cornix | reverse complement strand
GTAGGTGGAGGTTAAGTATTTCATCAAACCTAGTGGTCTGTGCTCCCTTGAACAGAAAAAGACAGGACTTTCCAACCCTGGCAGACAGGATGAACATCTCTCAAAGCGTCTGCCTTCCTCCACAAAGGAAGGGACCCAGATCACTAGGGGTGGATGGATCCCACCTGAAACCTTTAGTGTTTATTTAACCTCTGAAGCCCAGGAGGACAAGAAGGAGACATAATGGCAGCTTCTCACTAAAGGAGCACAAATGTTCAGCATCCACACAGGCAGGCTTCCACTGAGGCTAAGGAACAAAAATATAATGTGCAAGTGGGAACCCATTTTTGAAAAGTACAGACGCTTCCTCACACATGACTGTAAAGATGTCTTTGCTCTTCAGCCACCTTTCTGAAAAGGTTGGACAGTGGCTGTATTTGAGAAGCACTGAAAAAACACTAAAAGTGAGCTGCTTTGCCAGTATTTGATGATCTTGTTAAATGGAATGCAACATGTCAGTGAGATTAGAGGTAAGGAAGTTTGCTCACACTTGCTTCTAGAAGCACAGAAATATTAAACAGTGTAAATACTTGTGTAATTTTATGCCATAAGGTATAAAGGGAAATACAATGTGGTCTTCTGCAATTGTGTGACCGATATAACTGGTATTCCCTGCAGCCAGCTTTTTCCTAAATGATCCTTACCACACACTGTCAGCAAGCGGATTTAAACCCCTTATCCGTAGAAGAATCCTTGCTTGGCATATGTGCTAAAAAACATTCAGGTCGCTCCTCATCTTGCTTGTTCTGGTTAGAGTCATAACCTTTTAGTGGTTGGTAGAAAATAACAGCCTGTTTTGGGAGTTGCATTTTGATGAGTTATCATGGAATTGTCTTATTTTGAAATGACAAGAATGCATGGTGAGCTATCTAGGATTCATCAATGGGATGGAAGGTCTATGTCCATATTTATAAAATCAAAGCTTAGGAGATCCTTAAAAGCCAGCCCTAAAATGCATGCACTCTTTATCAAAGTGTACTCCATGTGTGTGTGGCAAAAGTGAGACCCCACACCACCCTTGGTTCTGTCTGAGAACTGACTCCCACTGCTGTTGTGCTCCCCTTGAAATGGAAATGAGAGTGTGAATGTTGAACTTGGTTAGACTTTCACAGTCCGTGTCATTGGAGCCAGAATTTCATTGTGAACATACTTCTAAATATTTTTACTTCTTTAGCACTCCTAAACAAAGTAAATAATTCAAATTAAAAATTTTTATCTCAAGTCAAGGTTTGAGCTGCCAAAGACATAGACATAGACAAAGTTCATATCAAAAGGGTTTTTAAATCAATATTTCTTTGTCAGTTAAAAATAAGATCCAAAAAGTCTTGTTGATAATTAATCACTGTTTATTGTTTCTAATCTGCAAATGTGTCCAGTTGCCTTCAAATTCACGGGGTAAAGGTACATCATACATACATGTATAAAAAATCTTTTCAACTTGTAGTCATAACACATGTTAAAGGCCTGTCTTTCTACAGGGTTTCTATGGGCCTGATTTTCATTCTAACAGTTTTGAGGGAATAGTCAGAGGCTTTAAATGGCAGCCAGACTACACCATTTTCGATCTCGTAGGGGACATTGTACCTGGGGTCGTAGTGGCCCCCCAGGTAGTAAATGCCATTGAGGTTGGCGGCCTGGCAGCTGTTGTACCACCAGCCGCCCCCGTACATCTCCGCACAGTTCTCCTCCCAATGGTCCTGGTCCCAGTCAAAGGTGCTGAACTTCATCTGGGCGTGGGACGTGTACTCGGTGCCCTCTTCCACCCAGCCAGTGATCAGGGCATCCCCGGCGGTGCCCTCGTAGGAGGACACGGCCAGGGCGTACCCTTCAGCTTCAGACCCTACCTGTATGAGATACTCTGCAAACACAGCATTTCCATCCCAGTCCTCTAACTCAACCCGAAGGAGAGTATCATTCTGAGTCAGCAAGTGTATGTTCTCATTGCCCAGCCAAAACTCTCCTCGCCCTCTGCCATCCACGCTGCCGAAACCTTTCTTGTAGTCTTGCCAGGTCCGGTTAAAATTCACTGATCCATCCATTCTCTGTTGGATCAATAGCCATCCTCCCAAAGTGGTCTCTTGGTCGCAATAAACTGACAAAACCTTATTGGATCCCGCTGGCTTGATTTTGTAAATGCCACTTTTGGCACCAGAAGTGTGTTTCTGGCGGATATCATCACAGTCTAAAAAAAAAAGTTGATCTGGTTTGACAGAAGTTACCAGCAAAGTTTAATAAAAGGTTCAGAGGAATCCAAACACCAATAGCTCAGGAAAATCATTAAACATATCTTGGACTATGCTAGGTATAGTGACAGGCAACATTAAAAAGAATTCAGGAAAGAAAACTTTACACTTCTTAAATCGTGAATTGTCTATGTAATACCCGAGTATTAATGAAATATTTTCCCTTTTGTTTCCGAGGTGGTAACGACAGACACAGTGCTTGCACTTTATCATCACACTGTAGTACTACAGTATCTAAAATCATTGTGTCAGTTTGGTTATGGATGGAGTTCGGCTCCATTACCTCAATAACTACCTTTCCCAGTGCTGGGTGTCCTTCGCCTCCCTCCTGACGGTCTGATGCTGCGTGCCTGAAAGTCTGGGGTATCCTCTGCACTCTGATCATGTTCCAACCCACCTAGCTGCTCATTTATTTCACGGGTCTTTAGTGATTTGGTTTCAAAAGTGGAGCCTCCCTTGTTGAAACTAGAAGAGCTGGTCACTACAGTCTTGGAGCGACTTGCACTGCCAGATGGGAATCCAGATGGCTGAAGGTGAAGTCCTCCAAAGTCATCTTCCTCCTCCTCTCCTAAGTCTGCAAATCTGTCTTTTCCCCCGTAAGTCCCTGAATGACTGGATGCTGCTGTACCTGTGTAGCTACTGCCTGTGCTGGTTGTGTGTCTGCTGGTTGAGAAGCTGCTAGATCCACTAACGTGCTTAGTAGCAGTGGATGGGGAGTCAGGGGTAAAAAATGACTCTAGCTCAGGGAATACAGTCTCTAGCTTGTGCAAGGCATCTGAACCACTAAAATGGTATGTGCTCCCTTCCCCTCCAACATTTCCAGCTAAATAGGAGCAGTCTGAGCCATCAGAAGAAACTGTTTTCTCAACTACTTCTTCTCTAGGGCCATCAGGCCCAGAGACAATTTTTTTGGTGGTAGTTTTGGTGCATCTACGAACAGTGGAGGAGGTTTTGTCTCCCAGACCAAGGGTTTCTCTCCCATGAGTAGGAATAACTAATTTGCTGGCGTGTGAAGGTCCATCCCCCCTTGATTCTGCCATGTGATACGAGCTGTCGCCTCGGGAGGGTTTTGCATCTGTTTCTGGTCTTTCTAATACCACTTCCATCTGCTTGATATTATTAATTATGTTCAGAGCTTGCATTTCTGGCAGAGGCTTGTGCTTAAAATGATCAGGAACATTAGAGTCCTTAAGTGGCCTCATTTTCAGTGTACTCAAGGTGGTTGCTTGAAGCTCTGGGTGCAAGTTGATGGAGTTGGCTTGGGCAAGCTGCTTCTGGATGTTGTCGTAGCTTTCTTTGTCCACCTTGTAATCAAAACTTCTAGCACAGGTTCCTTTGCAAGCTCGTATCTTAATATCAATGTCCACCTACATAACCAGAGAGAAGTAATTTGGTTAGGGAACTTTCCTGACTTTCTCAAACAAGGATATCTTATACTGAACAGGGGAAAGATGAGAACTGCCCTAGTACCTCCCACCCACAGCTGAGGTTTTCCAATTTTTGGTTTTGATATCATCATAGGTTTATTTCCATTGTAAATACAACATGTGCAATAGCACAGTGCACATGAGTTCCATTGAAAAGAATATTGTAGGAGGTTCCCAACCTCTGCTCCCTTTATTTTTGGGGTGTAGGGGTGTCTTCCTGGTTTTGGAAGGAGTGCTGCAGAGTTGGACATGCTCCGTGGGGACTAGGGCAGAAATGGGCCTTCCAAAGAGAGGGGAAGACACTAAACCTGTCCCAGAGTCTGTCACGGCCCTGCTGTGAGGTCCAACATCTTGGGGTTACCATTGCTTTCTCAAATGATCCAGATGGTGGATTTCTGATCTGGGAATCAAAATGAGCCTCTGAGCAAAACCACTGTACCAGGACTTTTCCTTGCATTACTATCAGAAGAACTGGCTGCAACCTGGAAACACGGGTTTTAATGCCAACCCTGGCAGCAGTGGCAGCACTGGGGATAGACAGAGTGCATCTCCCTTCTAACTGCTCAGCAACTCCTTACAGGAGGGGAAACACCTCCTACAGAAGCAGTTACCAGCAGATGGAGCATCCTTGCTGCCTGTCTGAGAGCAGAGGCAGCAGATGGGACTAGGAACTCACAGAATTCATGCTGGTTCCTAGAGAGCAGAAGTAGAAAACCAGGATGGACAGAAAGCAACTCCTTTGGGGATTTGTCTCAGCAAGTCAGATCTTTTGAGAATTGTACCATGTTTCCTCCCAGCTGGAGCACTGCTCACCATAACAGATACATCCCCTTTCTGTAGCTAAGCCCTGGAAAGAATGGGAAGTGCTTAGCAGAGACCTACCTCTAAGCGCTTCATCTCCACCACTTGTTCCTGGATGCTGCTCTGCAGAGCTTTAATTCTGTTTACTTGAGTGACGACTCTCTGCTTTAATGTCACAATTCTCCGTCTCAGTTCTCCTGACAGGCGACCATACGTCTCATCAAGCTCTGAAACAGAAATGCCTCACAGTCAGCTATGCACATCTGCTTTTCTTTCTTTTTAAAATCTGTATCATATTTTAAAATATGTGATTAAACACATAATTGAGAACATATTTCTCATAGTACTGAGCAGATTAAAATTACATTAATTTTTACTAACTAGTTAAGAGTCTATTATTATGACTGTTCTGTTTCTTGATAATAATGTCCAGTGCAGCCCGTATTTTGACTACATACGGCTTATTCACAAAAAAGTAATAATTCAGTAATGGATAATAAAACTGGGTGCAAGACACTCACGCTGAGCACTGTCCAGGTTTGGTTTTAGTACATTCACAGTTTCCACAATTATCTGATTGGACTTCTTATAGTTGTTTTGATTATCTGAGAGCAGCTTCTTGATTTTTTCTATTCTTTGACTAAAATCCTGGTCCTTTTCATCAATCAGTCCTTGCATTCTGCATCCTGATGGACATTTGCTACCCTAGAATGTAAAGAGGGAAAAAATTGTGCTAAAATCCTCAAGAGTAAACATCTTGTATAATGGAATCAATGAAGCACATCCTCAGAAACCTGCCATAACTGTGGGATAAGGAACAAGTAAACCTTTAATTTTCCCTCTCCTCTGTTCTTCATGGGTGAGATTTTATATACATATATATATTTCCTAAAGGTCTGCTGTTAGAAGTCTGTCATCCAGTTTGAGCAAGGATGTTAGAGGCCAGCGTTTTTAAGCAAAGTTTTCCTCAGAAAAGCTTAATGTTCTTACAGACTTAAGCTCTTTGCCAAGAAGTCATCAAATAAATGTAGCATAGCAATGTACTGAGATGCAAGAGGCAAGACTGACACAAATTAACAGTTTATATACAAAGATATCTAGTCAACTATTATGAAACTTTTGCCGAGCATCTTGTAATCTGACTTCCTGAAAATTAACTAGTGAGCGTATGTGATTCCTAGCTACTTCTTTTCTTTTTCTCACAACTTTCATTCTGGTTCCTTTCTTTTATGGCCTCCAAAAGTGGCAATATCAAAATTCTGAAAAGAAACACTTCTTATGTTTTTCTAGGATTAACCTTTGTTTCTTTAATCCCTCTTTTCCAGACTTAGTTTCTCTTCTCATTCTGCACCGCTGCAAACTTCTCCCTCTTTCTTTTGTCTTCATTTTTTCCTTTCTTCCTTTCTTTCTTTCTCTCCCACAGGAGATCTCCCCAGGCTGCCCCGACCTGAAGTGTTATCTCGGCCCTAACGCTGAATCCCATGCTGGTCTGTGGCACCTGTTGGAGTGATCCAGCGGCTGATGCAGCTGAGGCCCATGGGTGCCCTGCAGATGGCCCCCCTTTCACCCCAGTGTTAATCGCTCACCCAGTCGTCATCCGCACAGATGGGCCAGCTCTTCTCAGACTGGCAGCTGGACGGGGACTTGTGCTCCACAATCCTGGGACCACGCACTCCTGCACCCACCTGTTCAAAGCCGCTCCCTTCGTCTTGTGCCTGCCAGGAGGAAAAAGGGGAAAAGCAAAACCAAGATTAAGTGAACAGCTGCCAAGGGAGCAGACACTTAGTGCCGATGTCCTCAAACACTCAGCTGACAGGAGGCAATCACAGCCATCTGGTAAGCATCACACCCAACAGTGCAAGGATTTTATTCCAGCATTTCTTGTGAGATACGATTTTGTTTGTTTTGTCACAATAAAGCTTTAAATCTTTTAAAATTAATGCTTCTATGTCAAGAGCTAATGATGCTCAGGATATGTTATGATCGTATCATTCCACAGAAGTATTTTGTCCTGTGTGTAAATAAAAAATTAACTTGAAATTAGATTTATACTGGTTAAATTAAAGGAAATCGTAATAAAATCCTATGTTCCATTTCCATTTGCTGCAATACTCTAAAATTCTTATTGTCACTTTACCACCTTCAATCTACACAAAAGTGACTTACAGATATATAAGAAGAGTTTTCCCTTTAGTGTTTCTGATTTTAATCACAGTTGCTAACTGTAAGCTTGTAGCACCGTTTTGCCTGACAAAAAGAGCAAGAAAGCTACTAACACAATTAAAATAACTATTTCAGTGCTGGATGCATTTCACTGTGGTAATGGAAAGAAGAGAAATAAATATGCTGAGGTTTTCTTCAAACCTGAGAAAAAAAGTGATATATACAAGCTAATTCCAGGCCAAAACATGATAAGGATTCCTACAGTGTTATCACTTAGTAAAAACCATATTTTTTTTTTCTTTCTTTCATTAAGAAAGTTGTGCTTTAGGGCTTAAGATATAATTAGGTCTGACTGAAATCCTCTGTGCACCTTTCGTGCTTTTCAAACATTATAATTAATGCTTGAAAATATTAATGACCACTTCTTAATATGTTTGATGATTAATTCTGAAGCTGAGAAAGGGATCCTAATTCTAGCCTCCAGGGTCAGAACCACTCTAGGGAACTGGACTGTCTTTATAAAAATCAGCAGATTCAAATTCAGTAGTTTGATTAATTAATGATTTGATCTGGCCCAAGTGCCTCCTAAAAGCAGCACATATATCCAGAAATGCCCTTTAGACATTGACAACTCCAATACGACTGCTTCTGAGAGAAATGTAAAGAATCTAACATAAGGTTATGGACTGAGTCCTCAATGAGAAAAAAAAGAAAGGTTATATTAACACAGTTGAAAATCAAGTTTATCTCCTTCCTTATGAAAAATTTGATTCTTACTTAGTTGTAGTTTAAGCTGATGTTGCTGCCACAAGAACCCTTGTTTTTAAATGTATCTTTCATAATAAAGGTTATTGTGTGTCATTTGTAGGTAGAAAATCCTGCTGAAATGCTGTCCAAAGGAAAATAGAATTCATCCTAATAAATATGTAAATTCCTGAATGGCTGGAGCCACTAGCATGCAGCAAGTTACGTTTAAGACTGAGAGAATCACCTATGAATGTTTGAATTCATGGTAATGGATATGCTTTGCTGCTCTTGAAGCCAGGCAGATTCAGCAAAACCAAGTTAAGCAAAATTATAGAGAGCTGGATACTCAAGAATACTGATGAAACTTCATCAGTGAAGTGGTTACACTAAGATGCTGCATATATGTGTGCATTGAATTTTACAAGCTAGGTGACAGACAAAATTTATCTAGCTCATGAATGAACATTAAATAAATGCTTACTATTCAAAACAGAAAGATACAAAAAGAATCAAACTCATACCCAGGCTATGCTGAGGCATAGGAACACACAGAGGATCCTCACAGGTATCATCTTCAGGAGAAGAGCAAGAACTCTGACTGAAAGGATGCTCTTTGCCAGTCTTTTTGGTGCAATTTAAACCTGGATGCAAACCTGAGATTAATCATTATGCTCTCCTCTGTTTGTAGAAAAAACATGCCAAATGCCCCCCTCCCCCTTTGGTGATTACTTAAGGCCTCTTGCGCAAGTTTCTGGTGTTATTTGCTCCAGATAAGTTTCTACAACACCAACATGCAGGAAACATCAAGAATTCCAGGAAAAAAATTGTCTAAAACTGTTTCTTGTAACTGGACATTCAGCAAAGATGTATGTCAGCACTGGTAGGATCCAGCAGTGCTTACCTGCCAGAAAACACACACTCAATGGGATGGGCATTTAGCTGCATAATCAAAGAGCTGATATTTGAAAAAGGGGGTCATTGCTTTGCCCTTTCTGTGTGACTGTGTTCTGCTGCTGTGAAATACACTGGACGTTCCAAAATAAGTGCTAGTCTAAGAAAGATTGATACAGTCTACCTGTGACCATGTGGCCATCAACCAGAATTAATTCCTGAGGAGGGCAGAGCCCAGTTTGCATCAGTTTATACAACTGGATCTTACTGGTATTTGTGTAATACATGATGTGTTTAACACCATACTGTCTCTTACACAAATGGTATATTATACTTTTTCCCAAGTCAGATTTGTTTAAAATATGAATTTATGAAGAGCACAGCAGAGTACTTGAAAATGTCCCAGAACAGGCTTTATGCATAATTAAATCTGCCTAAGGAGTCTTTTTTCCTTGATTGGTTCTATATTGGGCATAGTCTGTGTATGGCAACTTATGATAATGTCCTGGTGCTGTGAGCTCTGTAACAAGCCTTACTATTACTGAGGAGGGCATACGTGGCTGTCAGCCACTTGAAAGATGCTGCCCATCTCAAAGGCTTCCACTGCAGTGAGCAGGAATGAGAAAAAAACTTTGCTAGAGTAAATGTGGGTATAGTCAGTTGAAAAAACTACAACTCTCTTGGCATTTTAAAACTGAATGACATTCACAAGACTCTCCATCATCTACAGAGTGCATATTCTGCTTTAGAGGGACAGGTTTAAGCTTAGCTAGGACACTGTAAAACACATTAAACTCAAAAGAGCCGATTTTAGCTTTGGATGCATTTCAACCGCCTCACAGGTTTTGTCTTGACTTCCTTTCCTCGGCTTTTCCTCATGTTTTTTGTCTTCAGGAGGCTTGCACCCTCTCCACCTGAAGCTCACTGAAGTTGAACTGGACCCTTTGTTTCCTCCCATTTCTGGCCTTGAATTTCATGCTTCTCTTGTCTAGGAAAACCCTCTTGAACCTAACTTAACTCATACTAACATCACTAATAGCAAGTCATATCCTCAGGTAGCAGAAGGGCTCAGTACAATGGTATTACATTGATTAACACCTACACCTCCAGGATCGAGCTTTGCATGACAAAGGGTTTCTGTTATATTTAATGCTTAATCTTATTTTACGTGTGTGCATTCTGAAACAAGATGCTTTGTTTAATTAAATTTCCTGCAAGAGCTTTGTAGATGTCTTCTGTTGAACCTCCTGCAACAAACTTCTAATTTCAGCAACAAGAGAGCCCAACTAACTTCATCAACAAATGTCCAAACACATCACATATTGTCTTTGCTCAGTTTGAAGGTCAGGCAGCCATGGAAGTATTGTTTGGTTGATAAAGGCACATAAGGCAGCTCCTGGACTCAAAGCAGATAATCAACCAGATAATAATATACCAACATCTGCTAACTTCAGAGGATTAGTGGTGCTTCCCTACTACAAGTCCTACACAGTTTTTTTCTCTCTGTTGCAGCAGTTCTGTAAAAGAACTATAAAACCCCTGGAGGGCAATTAAATGCCTAAAGGAGGGAAGCAACACAATAGGAGGAAATCTTGCAGGATTAGGATTAATTATTTCACAGAACAGAGTAAAATGGGCTTCATCAAAAATATACCGTGGTCCGTGAAGAATGTCCCACTCAAACTCAAAAAAGCTAAATTTTTGCCTCTAAAATAAAAACAAAAGTCTGATCACACAATCTTGTGATCTTCATGCTCAGGAACACAAGAATTGCAGGTGCAACTTTGTGGGTTCTCCTTGTGCATACCCTCATGGACCCTGCTTTACCACAGGATCACATGTGATATTTCTTCCACTGAACCCCTTCTGCCTCACACTGAGCATGGGGATGGTGCTCCACAGGCAAGTATTTGCCCAGAACTGTACACTCTTTTCATTGTAGGATGATGCTCTGCAGACTGCTCAAAGCTTCAAGGATTTTCCTATGGTACATTGCAAACATTCATTCCCCGGCCATGACTTTCCCCTTTTCACAGTTGCAGAAACCAGGTGAGAAGGTTAAGTCAAAAAGTAGTTATTAATTTTTGGGATCCGTTTTGATAGTCTGAAGTCTTCAGAGCACACCCCATGTGCAGATCCCACTGCTGGCAGCTGCCTCTCTGTGCCTGCACCGCAGCTCAGGGGGAACAGCTAGCAGCCAGCTCTAAGACACGTGAGTGTCTCGCTTCTGGCCCCACAGGAGCTGGGTGATCAGGGCAGGAATAGCACCTAATTCTGCAGGGTATCAGCTGTAAGTAAGAGACCACTGTGCCCCACCCTGTCTTGCTAACTATATGCATTAAAATCATGCAACAACTAAAGCATCCTTCATAATTCAGGTGTGAAATGTCACTTTGGTTCTAACTTTTCCCAGTTTGTAGGAGCTTGATTTTGTGATCATCAATAATACCTTAATATTATATTTGTAATTTAAAAGGCCTTAAAAATCAATAGTAGTAAGAGCACAAAAAGCAAAAGAATTTCTGCCTTTTCAACCATGCTGACAGAGGATGTGACAATTTGCTAGGTGGTGTTCCAGGCACTGGTCACCAGGCTAACAGGGGACACAGCAAGTAGCATGTTCCAGACCTCCTCTGACCCTGAGGGATGGCACAGCTCTCTGGTGACACTCAAACACAGTGAACTTAACTCTGGTCCAAGTAAAACTCAGCCACCAAGGCTAGAGGGACTGGAAAAAAGTTGGTATCTGATCATAAACATTAGGTAAGCTAAGAGGGGTTTCCTCTTAGCTTACTGCGAAGGGAACTGCTGGGGGAAGCTGGGGTGAAGGAGGAGCTTCTCAGGCTTTACAGTTAAGGGCTGAATCCGTGCCTGACCTTCAGCCTGTACCTCTGCTTTCATGCTGCAATCATTCAGTCACTTCTGCCGGTGTTTGCTTGAAAGGCTGGAAGCCAAGAGCTAGATAAACTTTGGATTTTACTTTAATTCAGGGTCAAAGGACAGAAGTGCAGTTCACTACTTCATCTGCCCTGCTCTTGGCTGAATGCCACAGTAATAGTCGGGGAGTCTGGGTTTTAGCTGTGGTTTGTGTGCCCTAGATGTGAGCCTCACCTTGTTTGCCCAGCACTGTCTGTGTCCCCTGCCCTACCACCAGCTTCCAAGTGGTGCCTTCTGCTCCTCTTACCTGCTCATTCATGACCCTTCTCTGGATGCTTTGTCTTAGACTCCATTCTCCTTCAGACTCAGCTCTCATGTTCACTTTCTCTTCGTATGTTCCTCAGACTACCTAACTCTTTTGGAGTCATTACTAGTCAATCCCAGCACTTTGTCCCACATTTTCCCCATGCCATGTCCCAGAACTGAGGAAACCAGAAGTCCTCCAGTCTGTCCACTTTATTTGATTCTTTCTACCTCTATCTCTTCCTCATTCACTTTTTTTTTTTTTTTTTTTTTTTTGCCTTTGGGGTGAGATTCCTCTGTTTTGTGCTACAGTGGTCTTTGGAAGAGTCACTGCAAGCTCAAGGTGTGAAAGAAAGGCCACCAAATCCTTTAATAAACTTCTATAAACTGACAGGTACAGACTTTTCTAAATACAGGTAACTTTTACTATAGGCTGTGGTCTGACAGTCACGTATGATAAAAAATTATTTAGAAAAGAGAAATATACTGAGCTCTCAGTATACAAAATAGGGGCATTAAATTCAATTGCAATGTACTTGCTTGCCAAAATTAATACTGAGAGTATTATTCTATTTTTAAGAGTTAGAAGAAATAGGAGGTCTTTTCAGGCCTCTTTCTGGTAGACAGGGGATTGGACACCATAGGAAGGAGCTTCCAGAGGCATGAGTCTTGCCAGATCTCTTTCAGGGCCCAGAGAACACAACTGTGGGCTGGGATGCTGCAGACTCTCTGATTAACTCTGGCATAGGACTTCATTTAAAGATCAGGCTTCTTGGATTTACTGACTCTGACCCTTCTGACCACTGCAGCAAATGCTCCTCTCCAGAGATTTAAATAATTTGTGAAAACTTGAAGACACCAATCAGCAAACCAACTGGAAGAATAAGCTGATTTTAGTTATGGTGAGCAATCCATAAAATACTAGCTCATATCCATGAAACGTGTGTAATTACAGATTACAATTGTAATTGTAATTGTAAATTGCAGCCAAAATCTAAACCAGGAGAGGCAATAACAATTCTGACCTAGCAGAGTATGAATACAGGTATCAAAGTGACAGAGGTGAAAGGAATATATTTTTTAAACCATGTTGCAAATATATAAATAATATCAACTTAAAGTAATATCATAGGTGGTATAAACTGAACACAGGAAGTGGAAGGGACTCAACCAATGCTACTCAAGTGGCTGTTTGCAGAACAGGGAGGAGAGCGGGCTTGCCAATCCTTCCCTTGCATCCTTCTCTCCAGCCTCTCGACACATACTGCTTCAGCTACATGGAGCCATGGGAGAGGTCTTGCAGCACAAAATGTTCGGGAAAACTGCTTTGCTTGGTGAGAAATTGAGTGTCAAGGCTGGCAGTGAGCTGTGCAGCATGGCTGGTTGCACGGGTGCAACAGTTTTGTGAATACACCAGTTCGGTGGTGTGGAGGGGCCATCCCTCGTCTCAAGCTGTTGTTAACCCCACCTGACCCTAGTGAATGATGCCTTCTTCTCACCTACTCCTGAGAAATCTGCCTTCCTCTTAGATTTTGGCCCAAGAGTAAAAATTCAACTACATGAAAATCTTAATAAAAATGAGGTGTAGGCAGTTTATCATGCTGTGGAGACTCAGATCCAGGGAAGATGCTCAGCACCAGCCTCACCAGACATCTGGGCATCAAAACTGGAAAACTGTTGAGGCAGCATGAACTGCCTGTAAGGTCTCTTTTATCAGTGCAATGTCCTTCTGTCTCTATGATAGAGCACTTGAATGTGCTATTTAGAAATACCAGGCAAACTTCTGTTCTTCCATAAGTAGCTAAAAATAAAGACCAGGATACACTTCCTATTTCACTTCTTAATGCATCAACTTGAAATAGTGATAGTTTCTAGCTCTGAGTGTATTTCTTTTGTTGAATGATTTATCCACAAACCTAATTTGGTTTGCTGATACACCCCTCAAATGCACTAATCAGATTTTGAGCAGGTACTTTCAGACGGCATCGCAAACTCTTTGCTGGTCATGATCTGTGCTGTGAATTTGCTTATGTGGATCACATGGCAAATTATTACCAGATCCAGAGAAAGAAAAAGCAAGTAAAATGCAATCAATTTCTGCTGCAAATATTAACATTTTTTGGTTGCATGGCACTGAATATATTAGAGTAATTTTTAAATATTTATGAAAAAAAAGAGGGGTATGTGGGAATAATGGCTGTACAGTGTACTGTGATGTGTCATATAGCAAATGAAACTTATTCTGAGTAAAATTTGAGAAACTAATTAATATGCATGATCTGGAGTAAAATACCTGTTCTTGGTCATTGACACTACCTAGCACATCCCAATAGAAAATATATTCATTACTTTGTGGTAAGCTAAGTTAAATAGTCTTCAGCAGTAAAATAGGCCACTTTCAAGTTGCCATGTACTTTGATCTATGTCACCAAACAACTTTATTAGAAAACTTGAAAACCTATGGAAACAAGTCACATTTATGGGGAAATAGGTCCAACACATGCCTTTAAACAAAGAGCAGAAACTACTGGTGTGAAATTCAGGAATGACTGAATCAAGTATGTTTGATCCAACCATCAAAAGTTTTCTTTGTCTTGTTTGGCCATCTGTAGAGCACAGGTAATAAGCTCAGACTTTTTCTGTAATAATCAAAAATTTATTGAGAACAGATACAGAAAAAATAACCATCCACAGAGATAAGCACTGCTTAGGGAAGACGTTTGGGCATCTCACAATGTTGTTTTACAGTCAAAACTGCACTGTGTAATGTTTGGTAAGTTCAGTGTCTAAGACAGAAAAGATTTGCTTTTCCTGTTCAGGCTGGTCTTTGTCAAATCGTCCTTTACACGTCTCCAACCTAAAACAGAAAGAAATGAGTATTTTAATGTTCTTCTAATGGAAGAAGCCTATGATGACATGTTGATAGTGGTATTCATACATAGTTGTATTAGTTGGGAATTAAAAATGTAGCATTTAAAATACACAAAGGCAAGGGATTATTTCGGATCATGACACTATCCATTTATCCATCCATTAAAAGAAACAGTAAAGCAGAAGGTATACTAAAATCAAAGTAGAAATACTTCTGTGTCAAAATGGTAAACAAAGCCAACTTCTCTAAGATGCAATGGGCTTAACTTCAGCTGTCCATGCTCAGTGTTTGAAATGATTACAATATTCTGTGTTCATTTTAAATATCTCCTCGGCCCTGTGGTCGAACCTGTTTGACATTGCCTAAGTTGTGCTGCTGTCCATCTACTGACAGTCTGTTGAATGGGATGATTTTCATTGCAGTTTTCTTCATGGAGTACCACCGGTCACGCCAGGTTGCCCAGATAATGCCATTGTCAAATCCCGATGGACCAGCATCTTCTGATGTGTACACACCACCTAAAAAACATCAGTTGGAGCAAAACAGTTGGTTGCTTTCTAAAATAGTTACTGTGCCCATACATTTTTCTGGTCCTGACACCTCCATGGCATCCCTGGGTGTGCTAACAGACCCTGTTCAATGCCTTTCTCCCCATTTTGCTTCTCTCAGGATTGATTCTCCCACTTTGGAATGGAGAGCAGTCATAAATTCCTACTACTGGTGTTAACAATTATTGCAAAGAATGGGCTATGCCAGCTTTGGAAAATCCAGAAGGCAAAGTGTACTCCACAAACGTGACTCGTTTTCCTTTGTCACCGAAATGTGGTGTCCTGGATTATAAGCACTTAGAAGACACTTTACCTATATAATATTTCCCATTGAGGTGGCCAGCATGACATCTATTCATCCACCATCCAGACCCATCTTGCTCAGCACAGTTGCCTTCATAGTTATCATTGTCATTATCATGGGTACTGAACCGCATGCCATTGTGGTAGGTGTAGGATTTATCACTTTTGTCATCTCCAAAATCATATCCATCCAAGGCATCCCCGGCTTCACCACCGATGAAGTAGGCGTAAGTCAGTCGATACTTGTCTTCTTCACTTCCCACTCTGAATACAGCATAGTCAGCAGTGCTGTGAACAAAGGGCAAAAATGCTGAGTGTGAGCATGCTGCATTCCCAGCACATGCACAAATGAAAAATACATCAGTGTTAAAACTGCAGAAAAGGCATTTATTGCATCCTAGCATTTTAAAAGGAATTGTTTTCATGTGACTGTGGGGCTCAGTTCAGTGGCACACATCCAATCAACTTTTGTGCTCCAGTATCAGACATGTTTTCTGACTACTAGCCTTCAGTGATGTATGAAATATCTACATTACCAGTACACACACACACACACACACATATATATATTTATACATATATATAATCTCCCAGGTTCACAATAGAAATTAAAAAAAAGAACAGAATAGTTCAGTTGGAAGGGACTTAAAATGATCATGTGGTCCATAAGATATGTAAGACAAAGAAAATTGAAGAGAAGAAACAAATTCTTTCAGCCTAATAAATGAGTGCTGACAGCATGTGGCCTTCTGACAGGCACGTGTACCTGGCAACAAATCACACCCAGTGACTGCTGTCACAGATACAAGCTCAGGAGACAAAGCAGTTCCATGCACACATTAGTTGGTCTGAGAGTTCATAATTTTTTAGGAGCAAACTTTTATCAGTACAAACTGATGCAGCAGTGGGAGCAGTAGGTTTTAAGCTGTCATTTTCAGAAGCATCATGAACAAATACCTTTTTTTGCCACTCCAGTCCTCCAGCTCTATTCGTAAGGTGTATGGCAGAGTGGACTGTGTAGTTATTAAATGCATCTTTTCATTGCCCAGCCAGAACTCAGTGGTGTCATCTGGAGACAGATGTCCAAATCCTTCCTTGTACTGAACCCAATTTTTACTGAAGTCTTCGCTCCCATCCAGTCTCTGGGGAAAAAAACCAAGAACACCAGAAGCAAAAATAAAAATCTCAGTCAAAAGGATATGTATAGGATGTAGGTAAATAAAAACAGTGCCCATGCAGTAAGTTGGTTTATAGAATTAATACATAAGTGGCATACCCTCTGTAGTACTGTCCAGCCGTTGCCATAGGAGTCAATCTCACAGTAGACCAGGAATGACTGCTTGGCTCTTTGAGGCTTGATAAAGTATAGACCACTTTTCCTTGCACCTTTATTTGCAATGTCTTGACAATCTGAAGTAAAGATATTCAAAAGATCATTTTCAATCTAGCTACAATTCTATCCTCACATTTATTTATATAGTAACTTTCTTAGTGCAAGAAATGAAACGAATCTAAATACCGTTCTTGCAAAGTTAGCTGCTTAGTCCACATACTTCAATGTCATTGCCATAAAAAGTCCTACCGAGGGTCACAGGACTTGTGTAAGATGAAGATGAATTTAGTTTCATGTAGAGTTTAAGCAGTGTAAAACACAGTCATTGCATTGATTTCTACAGCAACAAAGAAAGACACTTTCAGACCTAATGGAATAATTTTTTTTTTCCCACATGGCTTAGTAGAAATGTGATAGTGAGTTATCTTCTGTTTGTCCCAGGTCTGTGGAAACTCTACTCATGTCCCTCATGTTTAGCGCACATTTTGGTATAATGTATATTGGCCAAAAAGGCCAAGCAAGAACTGTGTTCCACTTGAACACCTTGTCTGCAAAACATCTAACTTTTACTGACAGTATTTATAATTTGCAATTTTATATCTCTTTACAGAAGTCTATGACCCATAAGATTACAATAAATCATTGCTGTGATGCCAAGCAGCAGCACTTGTAGCTGAATTAACCCTCCACCACACAAGAATCATTTTGCACACCTCTTCCAGTTGTCTCCTGAATTTCAGCCCTGTCTTTGCACGGCTCCTGACAGAGTAATTCCAGCTGGGCAATCTTCTCTTTCAGCTCTGTGATCCTGTTGCTGTTCATTATATGTGTATCTGTCAACTGTCTGGACAGAGACACATAAAAATGGGTTGTTGTATCTGCCGTTTGTGAGTGTGTAATACACATTTATTTCCCTGGACACACGGCTCATGTATCTAACGTGCTGCTACATGCACCCCTGTAAAATGGGGTGCCTTTATTAGCACTGATATTTAAAGTTAAGGACAGGCAAAATAGGAAAGCACATGCTTAAGCTCATGCAAAACTTAACCACATGCAAAACTTGACTCTAATCAGCAAAACTCTAACCAGTAATTACTGTACGAGTATAACTCTATGGAAAATTTTACTTTGCTCTCCTGAAGTGATAAACTGTTCCTCTTCAGTTATGGATGTATTTGTAAAACATAACTGCTGCAAATAAACTGCTGTAAGTGTCAGAATGCCTAAATAATCTTTGGCAAACGTCACTGAAGTGCAGATCTTTCTACACTTGGGTCAAAAAACATATCCTTAAGATTTAGAGACATTAATGATGTTTTTCAATTTTATTTTCAATGTCATCTTATAAAAGACTACCACTGAGTTTATAGTTACTTATGATTTATAACTATGTAACTGAGCTAATTTTCATGGATATATGCAGCAAAATTGGCCAGAGTGAATGAGTGCACAAACATTCCACATACTCTGCTTGATAGCAAAAACACATGACCTCCAAAAGTCATGAAAAAGATTTTAGGGATAGCTGGCACAGCAGGAGAAACATAAATAAAAATATTGCCAGGCTTCATGACATTCTTATCTTGCACTTCTTGCACAATTAATGGTTTATCCAGGTGAGCAGAGAATTCAGTATCAGATCCTCATGATCCTTTTGTGTCTTGCTAGGCAGCTACTAATCGCAGTGTGGGCAGAACTGTCCACATGAGCACAAAAAACCTTTCTGAGAGAGCCTTTTTGGCACTTGATAAAAGAACAGAAAGAAAACAATTTGTATTGTCACTAATAAAAGAAGTGGAAGATACCTACTGGATAGTAGTTTCATGAGACAGTATAGTGTTTTCATATCTCATAATTTCTTCCATTATTTTCCTGGACTTTTGAGTAAAATCATCAATTGAATCTGTAAAACAGACAAAAGTACAAAATAATTGCAGTTAGGCAAATTTTAAAAAGAAAACTAGATAAATAATATTTTTCAGTTGTGTACTTATTTTTTATATGCTCACTTGGTAAAGTCTGCTTTTCTGAAGGATAGAGGCCTTGGATGTGTTGAATCAGATGTTCTGTTGTTACTGAGGAGTTAGAAATTCGCTGCAAAGTTCTCTCCATTTCCTGCAGGTCATTATCCACAGCAGGATGGTATTTATTAAGGAAATCTGCAATGCCACAAGTTGTTGGGCAGAAGCTACCCTAAGGAGTAAAGAGAAATAGTTGGCAATGTTTCAGGGGAAAAGAAAGCAGAGCGGAATATTTGGGCAGAGGAACTTTCAGACACTGCTGACACAAACGATAAGGGATAAAAAAGGGCAGGCATTTGCAGCAGACTTTTTTAGAGACAGTTTACTTTCACAGTAAGTGCACACATAGCAAGAAAACAGTGCACGCTACTATTGTAGCATCTGCTGGATATGTGCTTTCATCCACAGCACAGCCTCCCATACACCTTCATCAAGCATATACCGCTATCAATAAATAACAGGTTTAAACAAAGCACACCTAATAGGTACTGAAACCAATGATGAAGTTCAAGTGATAATGGTAGTTAATAATCAGCATAGGAAAGCTTTAGTTACATTCTTAAGATAAAAGGAAATTGCTCAGGTACTTACAAATCTGTCATCCAATATGCAGCAGTTTTCTCTGGTAGCAATATACTGAAGAGAAGAAAGGGGGCCATTTTTAGTGGATTTTTCTCCAACACCACTTTCTGTGCTAACACATTTCCTAAACATCCTTCACTTACCGCCACACTGGTAGAAAAGAGCAGGGAGAGGAGAGACCCCAGGGAAGCCCAGCTGCACAACCTCAGCCCCATCATGACTGTCCCACTGGGTTGTGCAGTCAGCAGCCGAGAATGTTCAACCTAGCACAGGGAGGCAGCAGTTTAAGGCAGCAGGCTGAAGCTGGGGGCGGGCACTGGGAGGTGGTGGGAAGAGGTGGGGTAGGGATTTGAGGTGCATTCCCGGAATTTGCACATACACTCCTCCCATTTTCAGAAGCTGGTTCCCACTATAGTCGCCTCTCTCTGCTCCAACCAGGTCTCGGGGGAGGCAGGAAGGTGAGACAAGGCATGGGGATGCTAAACCTAGTCACAAGTGTAATGAAACTCACACATCGCTTTGTGATGGGGCCTGGCAGAAGTTTCACTTTAATAGCACAGGGAAAACCCACAGTAGTATCTGAATTATGTGTTACAACTATCAATAACCTAACAATAAATTGTATTTTGCAATTACATAGGCCTTTCCTCATGCAGATCTCTATGTGTTTTGCAAAGAGACTCAACATCATTTTCCCTATTCTATGGATGACAAAACTGAGGCAGAGAAAAGTATGAAGCAGCATATCTGGGAAATAAGTCTGTGGTATTTCTCATGGGCAATGGAAGTGTGAATGTTCCCTGTCCTTCAACACAGTGAGTTCATTCCAGGGACTTTGGTCAATGCTTCCTTCCTGGGGAACTAAAGTTGTTGGTATCTGCCTTATTCAATACAGCTACAAGAGTGCTGACAAGCCCTGTCTTCTGCTATGGGCTTTGTTCCAGGCAAATTATTTTAGTATGTCCTTTTGCATGCTATCTGCACTGGGAGCATTAACACCTTTCCACTCATGACCTAGACCTGGTCTCTAAACTATGGCTTCTGCAGAGAAAGCCTGATTTTGTGCCTGTACAGCACAATGTGTGATAAGACAATGTTGAATGAGGCTTTTGACTCACTTACATGTTTGACCACATGATGAGAAGAATGGTGAGACTGGGGCTCATTGATAGATCTGTTGTTACTGGAGTCAGCTTTGTGATTTCAGGCAAATTACTTCATCTCTGTACAGCAGGATCAATGTTTCAACTTGGCTTAATAGGTACTTAAAACATGGAAATAAAAGCATTCTATAGGACCCAGGTTATTAGAAAATTAGATATAATTACGGCCTGAAACATGGAGAGTTCCTGACCTGTATATCCTCTTTTCATCTGGTCAAATCGGGTCAAATAGTAGGTTCCCATCATGTTCAGAGATCCACCCACATATTGCCAGAAGGAAATGTGAGCATTTAAGATGCTAGAAATCAAACTGATAGGACACTTATGTGAGGTTGAAGCATTGTTCCTCCGAGAGTCAGCTTTCCAGTAACTCTGCCGATGACCGTGAGTTAGCTGCCAGGCTGCCAGAAGTCTTTTCCAAAGGATGACCGATGCTAAAGGTTTGTCTTTTCAAATCTGGTATCAATTAACTTCGAGAGCCATGCGCAGAATGTGCTCTTGTTGACCTTACTAATAGAAATAGGACATGGCTCCACCTTTTACAGGGTTACTTCTGTTTCCTAAAGAGTGAAAATAAAGTAAATAGAACTGGGTAGAAGTCTGTCTGTTGTTGTGTTTTTTATTGTTGCTTCACTGGTGCTGTTAAGATGGACTGAGGAAACTACTGCTGAACCTCCTTGTCACTGCTGCTCATACACTGAGCTTGCTTTGCTGCTTCTTTGCCGTTCCTGACACAAGGGTCCACAGTGTCCCAGAGGCTGTGCACCAGCAAGATTCCCTTGGATATGACAAGGTAGCACAAGTAGGCTCCTGGTAGGAACTTTGTAAAGTAACTGGCCCAGCTTCAATGCAGATGTACACTGCAGAGTACAGATGGGCATGTACTGTTCATGATGCAATAGGTGAGCCACGGAGCACAATTCAGGTCTCCCTTGTCCTCCAACAGAATAAAGAACACATCTTTCCCTTTTGTCACTTGGCTTGAAACTCTGTCAGAAGACTATGTGGTAGCAGAAAATGAAAAAATTTGTCCTGTGCTCCTAGGCAAGAATTTCAGGAATCAGAGAGGATGACTACAGTAAAAGCCTAGTTAATCTTGAGTTAAAAACCCCAAGATTTTATAATTAAACAATGAGAACGTCTGTAATGACATAATAACAGTGTATAAATAGAGTTTCAATGTTCAAGATAAATGGATAATTGGTCGGCAAAACAAAAGGATCATTATCCCTACAAAAGGGTTAGGAATAGGAAACCTGAATTTTCAGTCAGGTGCTTAAGTTACACAAAATTATCACTTTATAGATTTACATTCATGAAGGAGTCAATTTTCAACATTGCCTTAATGATTACCAAATATTTGCACACTGCAATTATAAGTGTTACTTAGCTGTATTTGTGGTCACAACTGTGGTACTTCTTAGCAGAAGATGTAAATATTTAAACCTCGGGAAATTTTTGTTTGCTTTACTGATTACATGGTCATGATTTAGCCTTGAATAATTAATCATTTCATATATTTGCTTCTTTTTTCTTTTTGTCTCTGATTTCACATTTCCTTACTCAGAAATATCTGATTCCTACTTTTAAGTTGAAAGCAACACGTATTCATAGTGGAATGACTACGTGGTATTTTTCCTCCCTTGCATACCATTTTGTCTTGGTGGGTCCTGGTTGCAAAACAGCTGACCCACTTACCAAACAAGTGTGCTAGAGACCTGATTGTACCCTGAGACGTGTCCAGCCTGATTTAGCCATGTTGATTTTCTGGCCAGTGTTTTCTTTCCGGTAAGTCTGTTTGCTGGTTTGTTAACAGACGAGGAACAATTCGTGTAGCACAGGTGGAAGGAAGAGTTCTCAAACTCAGTGTACTCTTTTTCTGCAATTTATTTTTGAGGAGAGAGTAAAGGTGATTCATTATTTGTTTAAAAGAGCTTTCTTCAACTCAATATTGATTAGTATTTTTTGTCAGCCACTGGGACACTATCCAACACTTCCCCATTATTCATAGAAAACATTTTCTTAGAAAACCAAACTGGAAGAAACATGTTTGTGTCTGTAAATTAGTTCCTGAATATCAGAATATCCTTATGGCTGTCTTGGAAAAACATCTGGTTTTAAGCTCATACTTACTTGCCTTAAGAATCTAACCTGAAAAATCAGTCTACATTTTAGAAATGCTTTAGTGACACATTTTAAGATTTCCAGTGGGCTCTTATTATGGTTTAACTGAAAGTGTTCAGTAGACTTGACTTGAAATTGCATTTTTTTAGATGCTCTGGAAGATAATTTTCCTATTTAAGAATAAATATTGAAAAATACAAAATGGACAATGCTGAAAAAAATACCTACTGTCCTTTGCTATCCATCACCAATATGTATCACCCTGCTTGTATTACTAAACAGATTAGTGGGCAAAACCCCCTTTGCTAGGTCGATCAATGAGTGAGTGATAATTAGGATGAGAGATAGAGACAATTAAAAAGCTGTCTAGTAGTGAAGTTATGCCAATGGTGTACACCAAAGTGAAAATGAAAAAAAAAGTTTTGTAACTTATCCTTCTCTTTCAATTTTCAAAATGTGGGCAAAAGGTAAATCACAACTTTTTTTTCCAGTTGGATAGTCCACTCTGTGCAGCACACTTCTTCCTCATCCTTCCTGAAGTGAAATGAGTCAACAAAAATCAGTGGCTCTGCAAGGGAGAGCCTTTAATTTCTTCACAGTTGTGACACCAGTACAGGTACTTGCTATGCTTCAGCTCAAATACTGGCTGGAAATAGTTGTTTCTTTGAAAACTGAGTGAAGATCAGTAAGAAATATGTGTACTTCATGTCAGCCAGAACCTTTCATTTTTAGAAAGAAATTATGGGATATTTTGCCTCCACACTGTGAATACACACTTTAGAGTGTATTCTGTAATAGTTATAGGATAATGTATTTTCTTAAATCAAAACATGGAAGTTACATTGATTCATGACTGTTCATGTCAGCACTTTTAATAACTTAAAAGACCCTTTGATTTCTGCAAAGAACAAGCAAGGGTTATTGCTTTAATATATAGTTCTTATTTTGACTTAAACTATTATTACAAACAAATTTAAAAAAAATAGTTAACAATTAAAGGGCCAAAAATCAAGGCACTTCATCATCATAGTACTTCTGAAGGCACCTCATATCCATAAGCCAGATATTTGATGGTTTGAATGAGCTATTATCTTACTTTTGAAAAATCCTATAGTGTTTCAGTTTAGTTAGTTCTGCTTACTTAATTTCATACATTAAATATTTTAAGCTTGTTTCAAATCTTAAGGTATTAAGAGTGAACTTATATCTAAAAAAGGGAATGTGATATAAAGGAATGAAAATATAATTCAGAAGATAACCCATTTGTTTTGTCATGGGTGAGGTTTTTCTGAATCCTAGAACATAGGATGTTACACCTCAAAATTCTAAAAATCTACTAAAATACTACAAAACCCCAAACCATGTTCAGTGAAACATAATTATTGAGCTTTGAGTTGTTTGTGCCTTACATTTGGGTACTTGATGCAACATAGCAAATTCTCTGCCTTTACTGATTTACAGAGACCATTTTCTACTGTTGATTCACTTAGAAAAGGTTGGTATTCAGGCTGTCTGCAGAAGAGAGATTGCAGTGTATACTTTACCTTGAGGGCAAGAACAGTGAACTCTATTTGTTAAACAAAGAGATCCACTAATTTGTGGGAATGAGATAAGTAATAAATTCAAATATTTGCTGAGTATTTTGTAATTAGTTGAGAGGACAGAGCCTCAATAAACTAAACAGAGCCTACTTCAATAATCAAACGTATAGGCTGATATTATTAGTTTGGACAGGAACTTATTGACAATAACATTAAAGGAAATACAGCAAAAATGTAATGTATTTCTCAATAAACCCCTGGCCTGTGAAATAATTTGCTTGTACTTTTTAAAGCAATCAGAGGAAGCCTGACTGTCAGAAAAATCCTAGAAATATAGTGGAAAGTGTATTTGTTTTGGAAAAATATATTCTGTGTTGTCCTCCCCGACTTCCAGGATTAGGCTTGAATGCCATTAATTCACGATGGTGGAAGTAGAAGAATGAATTCCACAGTTCTTTTACACATTATCTGTGCTCTGTGCTGGTGCACAAATCTGTTTACAGGGAGAGAAGCACAGACTTAAGTTTGAAATATTAATAGCACTAGCCTATTAAATGTAAATGTAAGTATTTAGGGTCACTGAAGGAAAGTGAAGCTCAGATTTATCCACATGTAAACCATAAGCAGAAAAGAGTCTTCCATATATATATATTTTTTTTTTTTTTTTCAATCTGTAGTCTTTTTCTTTCTCTGGCACAAAAATTAAAGCCAGAAGACTTTTCTTTCCCCCACTTTCTTCTCATAAATTATGAGAGGATTTCTGGCTTATTCATAACTTACATTATGCAATGGGTTCCTATCACGTGAGTGAGTTGTGACAGCTTTTATTGTTGACCCATATCCCCTACATAGGTCACAAATACGGTCAAGTCTTTTACTAGCATCTCCTGTGTATGAATTTCACGTAGCTAGTTACTGATTGTAGTTTCTTTCGGGCTTCACTTGCAACCACACAGTGCCATCTGATGTCCTCGAAGAGCAATGAACTGTTCCTAAAATCTGTTAAATCATCTCAAAAAAATCTCAAAATTAAGACTTGACCATCACAGAGCATTGCTTTCCAAGCCCACCTTGAAGAGAACCTCTATATAATTTGCCTCTGTTTTCATTAAAACAATCCTAAGATCATGTATGAAATAATGGGCTCTGAGCTAATTATTACTGCTCAGGATGGAATGATGATGGTAATGAAAGCTCAGTCTATTTTAAGAAAATAATTTGTGAAATGGAGGGGATAGAGGTAGCGAATAAATTACCCTTTCAGAAAAATGGATGATTTTGCTGGAACCTCAACAAGGTTATTAAATAATCTACTTATTTATGGACAAGTATAAATTGAGTAAGAAAAAATTCGCTGTGGGAACCAACAAAATACAGGCTTTGATCCCTTTATCACTTCACTGCATCATTGCAAATAATGGAAGCAATCCTAAATCCTTTCCTCGTGTTTTTGGGAGATCAACTAATAGGTATGTTTTAGTATTTAATACACGTTGGACATTAATTCTCTCACAAAGACGTCAACATCCATATGCATATTTGCTAAAATTGTATTTAAGGTTCCGTAAGGACCTTGAAATGGTTTCTGACAAAGCAAGATCCCGTCCTTCACAGAACCATGAGCACTGGCTGTCAAAATCCATGCTACGAAATTACTTGAAAGAAGTTAAAAGAATAAAGCACCTTCTAGATTCCAAGACTGTTGTGCCCATGTACATGTGAGCATGCGAATATTTATTTCTTAATATAGATAAAACGCTAACCTATGACACCGGGTCAGCCGGAGAGAAAGAAACGCACAGGTGATGCTGGTGGGAGCAGGTGGCTCTTTTTGGGGCCAGAGGTGGTTTCGCAGGCGAGGTGGGTGCGGACAGCGGTGAAACACAGCCACCTACCGGCCCCTGGGCTCCTTGGCGTCAGCAGCCAGCTCTTCTCACGCCCCCAAGTTCAGTTTTGCAGCGTGAAAACTTGGCGCAGCCCATTCCAGCGGAATTTTTACTTACACTCATGGGTTATCAATGATTCTGTTTATCAGTGATTGGCATTGTGTTTAAGCACAGAAGGGAGGACTGCAGCACGTTGGTAATGGTGTCTCGGCCAAGGCAAACCGCATTTGAATTTCACCCCAGGATTTGAGAGCATCGCATGACTTTGCTGAGGATTAGCCATGTTTCCTGCCACACTGCAATGTGTTGGAATCTGACTGCAACGTATTCCATATCAAAAGACACATGGAAGACACAAAATTTATCTACAGAAAGCATCTGTCTTTATGTCTATACTGGTAGTAATGTATTTTGTACCAAGACAGTGCTCTTTCTGATTCTTGCTTCAAAATTTACTTTAAGGAGCTACAATAAATATGTATTTAGGACAAAGCTCTCTGGAGTCAACTATGCATACATTACATGGTGGTTTTTTTCCCCTACTATGATTATTTGGATGTTTACTAGTTTATAGGAACTCGAAACCTGCAAATTTTCTACATAGTAATGAAATACTTTCATAGTGTAATAATCAAAATCCTCTGTCCATATAGCAAACCAACTTTTCTTTATAACCTACTTGGTTCTGCCTGTTTAATAGATTAGGGCAGGAATTGTTCATCACTCAGGCACTGAGAACATTAGAAAATGGTGCTTTATGGCCCTTTTTTGCAATAGGAAAACATTGTACCTCGCTAAATAAAGAACCAAATTCTGAGACCACAGCATGACTATTTTCTGTCTTCTCTCAACTGCATTATTTCTAATCACAAGTTGAAAATAGTCTAACTGGAAGTCTTACCAACAATTTTCAGAAGTACTTATTTATTTTCAACATGGCTACTTTTTACATCAGTAAAACCCCCTCTCATCATCACCACATACTTAGCATTGTCAGTTGCACCAAACGTTTTATTTTTCATCGCTCCTGCAAGAAGTTCCAATTTTATTATTGTATCATCTGCGAGATACAATTCAAACCCAATCGAAATAAAAGTGTGCTTGTTAAGGAAGGCCAGGCTGTTACTGTGTCAGAGCAGCACTTAACGCTCTGGTTCAGGCACAGTCCTAGCTCATGTCAGACACGGAGGATTCGCTCTGGAGCACCCGTACATGATTAGCCCTCTGATGCCCAGAGACAGCTCTCCAGCTTAGACGTCAGGACTACGAAATCGTTCCTCTTTATATATGAGGGAATTTCCTGGGTTAGTGGCATTTACCTCACGTTCACAGACTGGAAATTCAGTATGGGACCTCCTTTCTGTCAGAACAGAGACGTGCACTTCCACGCAGAAAGCCTTATTTTTTAACAAACGCATTTTGTATTTAGGAGAGAAGGAAAGAGTTTCATAAAAATTCCGTAAGTAGACAATCTGACATGCTTCTGACATTAACCCAAGCCTTATCATGGGGTTTCCGCTGTTGAGGTTTTGCCCCGACACACCGCCTCTCGCTTCGCTGGTGACACGGGTGCCCCCGCCAAGCCCGCAGCACCTCGGGGATGCGACAGCCCCGCACCCCCGCCACCGACCCGTGTCCAGCGTGGGCCCGGGCACAACCGGGCCCGAAACAGAGAGGCCCCATTCGGACACGCCCCGGGCTGGACCCATCACTGCCCTCCAACCGGCTGGCGCTATGGGATACACCAACTACAGCGAACTGCCCCCGCAGAACTCTCGGCACTCTGTCCCGCGCTCTCCGCGTTTATAGGCTTTCTCCCGCCCCCTTTTCCCAATCGCCTCCGCAGGCCGCAGCTCCTCCCCAGCCCTGTGTTAGGCGGCCGCAGCCGGGGCGGTGCCCGCCCTCCCGCCCGCTGCCGCCATGAGCTGCGCCGCGCTGCTGGGGCTCCGGGGGCCGCGGCTCCTGGGGGCCGCCGCCCGCCCGCCCCGCTGGAGCCGCCGGCGCAGCGCGGGCTGCGAGCCCCCGGCGGGCGCCGCGGTGCGCATCGGCTGCGCCTCGGGCTTCTGGGGGGACACGGCGACCGCAGGTGGGCGGCGGGGTCGCAGCGGCAGCGGCTGCTCGGGGGGCGGCGGGGAGACCCGGCGGGGCCGGGGCACGGAGGCCGGGCGAGCCCGGCTGGCGGCGGCCCCCAGCACGTTGCGCAAGCGGGCGGGCCGGGGCTGGCGCCGCACGCCCGGGCGGGGCGGGCCGGCACCGGGGGTAGGAGCAGGCCGGGGGGCCCCCGTGCTGACAGCGCCTTTGCCTGCCCCGCCAGTGCCGCAGCTGCTGTACGGGGGGAAGCTGGATTTCCTTGTCTTCGATTACCTCTCCGAGATCACCATGTCCCTGCTGACGGCCGCCAAGGCCCGGTCTCCCGTAAGTAAAGCCGGTGTCCGGCCCCAGCATGCTGGGCTTGGCCGGGGCCGGGTG
Organism: Corvus cornix cornix; assembly: GCF_000738735.6. Classification (NCBI taxonomy): domain Eukaryota; kingdom Metazoa; phylum Chordata; class Aves; order Passeriformes; family Corvidae; genus Corvus; species Corvus cornix. Next base: position 25,115,373 of record NC_046334.1, on the reverse strand, counting down.
CGCTCCGGTACTTTCCGACCTCCCGAGCTCTCCTTCAGCCCAAATCGTGCCCGAAGCCTGCTTAAGACGTGCCTGGTTAGGGGGACACGGTTCCTTAAGTATACTTTTTACTCGCATGTATTTATTTGCATCCATTCAGTTTCACATAGTGAAAGTGTTCATGTCATTTCCCATCGTATTTGCCAAACATTTTCAGAGGTACTTGTTCTTCCCTGTTTTCTGTGTTAATCAGGGAAAGGGATTGGGTTGACTTACCTATGAGAAGTGGTTACAGCTCTTAATTATTTCAGGTTTTAGGTTACACTCCGGATTTTGTCTCCACTGCCATGGCTCCCTATATAAAAGATATTCACAGGAAAGGTAGGCTGCTTCTTGCATGAGTTTGTATGTTAATTCAGTACACCTGCTTATGAAGGCAGGCCGACAGAGTTGGGGCTGTTCAGTCTGGAGAAGAGAAGGCTCTGGGAAGACCTTACAGCACTTTCCAGTACCTAAAGGGGGCTTGCGAGAGAGCTGGAGCTGGACTTTTTACAAGGATGTGTAGTGATAGAAGAAGGGGAAATCGCCATAAGCTGAAGGGAGGGTAGATTTAGATTGGCTGCTAGGAAGAAATTCTTTACTGTGGGGGTGGTGAGGCACTGGAACAGGTTGCCCAGAGAAGTTGTGAATGCCCCATCCCTGGAAGTGTTCAAGGCCAGGATGGATGGAGCCCTGAATAACCTTGCCTATAGCAGGGGACTTGGAACTAGGTGATCCTTAAGGTCCTTTTAACCCAAACTGTTCTAGGATTCTATGAAAAATCCCATTGTAATTGATGTAGGGTACAGGTCTGATGGTGAAATTGGGTTGATTTGAGATACTTGTTATAACTGTAGATAAATATTTTCACATTTTTCTTACTGTAGCTTTAATTTGTGAATGGAATATTGCTTTACAGATCTTTTAAAAAATGCTTTCAAGGTAATTCTAGTTTTTCAAAATTTCCATGTAGTTCTACAATATGACTTTCTAATCACTCTTTTTTTTGTTTACATTAGTAAAGCTTCACAGTGTTTACTGCTGTTTCTGTCAGGGATGTTTGATGCTGTCTGTCTGCCTCATTATGTGTGTCTTTCTGGTCACTTTCTCCTTCCATTCATAAAGGATAAATGAGAATTATCTATAGCAGTTACTCTTTTCTAAACAATTTTGTATTGGCTTATTGTGATCCTTTCACAGGTTAAATGTGGTTCATATTTTAATGTGGTTTTGCTTGATTGAATGTCTGTTACCTTGCAAAGGTGATACCTTGCTTGTGTTTCAGCACACTTTTTGAAATACAGGTGATTGATTATTGATGCTGCTGAACTTCATTTGCCTTTTTTTTTCTTAGGTGTTCGTGTCATCAGTAATGCTGGTGGAATTAATCCACTTGCTTGTGCAGCTGCCCTTCAGGAGGTGGCAAAGAAAGCAGATGTTGATTTGAAAATAGCTGTTGTTGCTGGAGATGATCTGATGAGTGAGGTATTTCACTTTGTTTTAAGCCTTAGCATGAGTCTGTATAGCATGAACATGGTATTTACTGTCCCGTAGGAACTTACTTTGTGTGTCTTTATGCAGTAGTCTTTTACTATCAGAAGTGTTGTTCTTCATTATCTTTTAATTTTTAAACGCATGAATACAACTCTTGGCACATGTAGTGTTTGCTATGTAATGGAGGTGAATTTTATTAGCTTGTGGATCTGCTATTTAGCTTTTTGAAGGGAAATGTGAATCTGCTGTAAGGTCTGCCTGCTCTTCAGGAGAAGCTATTGTGTGCTGTTGCTTACTGCTTCTGTCTAAACTAGATAATCATGTGTGTTAAATCTTCTGAATATGGTGTGGCTACAACACATTCAAATGTTTATCCCCTCTAGCTTTTTTAGTGGTTTACAGGCACTTCCTGATGTTACTTTGTTTATAGGTAGCTGGTTTTCTGTTTTTAAGTAATTAGTTTACAGGCAGTAAGGTAATGTTAAATGAGAGGATTGAAGTTAAAATATGACAAAAAAAAATTGAAAGATGAAATATATGTTTGTTTTTGTTTTGTACTTAAAGAATTACACTTTATGAAATCCGCAAAAAGATGTTGGCCATACCTGAAAAGTTACTGGGAAAAGACTTTCTACATAATAGTAATTAAGAGAGGAGAGGTTTGCACTGTGGTTAAATATCTGCCTGTAACTTGGAAAATTATTTATCTGCATAGGATCTGTTACTCCTTGCATGCTCTTGAATGTGGAAGATCGTCAAGTAAGATTCTTCATTTGCAATTTATGTGCAGTGCTTGGGCTTCATTTTCAGAAACTTCTGCCCTACTGAAACCACTTTACTGTCTGCAGACCAGAATTTCATTACTGCTACAACAGTAAAGTGGTCATTATTTGAGCTTGTTACAGACGTGTCTGATCTGAAATGCATTGTTTTCTATGCTGTTGTCAGTACATAACTTACAGGAACAAAAAAGACACAGCTTTTATGGTTACCAACAACTTCTGTTGTTGATACATGAAACATGGTAAATGTTACTTGTGGTTTGGAGGATTGCAGTCATTAACATAGAATACCAAATTAGTTCAGAGTGGAAATTTTGGGTTTTTTCCCACACTACAGGTCCCACCTGTAAATTAGTATTTAGAGTTTCCATAGACATTGTGTCTATGCAGTCACTGTACCTTCAGTCCACTGGATTGGCAAGCTGCCTACTGCATGGTCAAAACCACACCCTCCCCCCCACCTACTGCTCTGGAAACACAACTTACTCTAAGTACTGTATGAAGCTACAAGATTAGCCTTGTTCGCTGGTTGTGACACCATTGCAGATGTGGCAGACACATTTCTGTTTGCAGGGTTTGATTTATTTAGTCCTACAGCAATTAAATACAGTTTAAAGCCTAGGAAATACACCAGTTGATTGTAGTTGGTTGTATGTGAATGAACATTACTTTCTTTAAAGACCGACTTAGTTTTCTGCATGCTGGAAAAGTTGTGGTTAAAAGCGTATCTACGGCTTTTAGCCATTCAACTGATTTGTATTGTCAATACTTTTAATAATTATGCTTTGCTTAGAGTTGTTGTGAAGTGGATCTGTTGTTCGATACTAATGAAAGGCTTACTGTAGAAACTTCAAAATACTCAAAGCTTGGGTGTTCTGCTTGTTTTCTAACAGAAAGAGAACTTAAAAGGAGCTGGTATCACTGATTTAGAGAGTGGCAAGCAATTTCCAGAGAATATTCACAGCATGAACATATATCTTGGGTGAGTTATTTTAGCAAGTTGTATTTATTATGAACAAATAATTTTAACACATAGAATATGGGAATTTGTTTTGCTTTGCAATTAGAACCACTTAGTATATGTGGTTCATCTTTGAATTATTCAGGCAACCAGAAAAAATACTTGTTTACAACTTGTAAATGAGTTTTAGTTTATAACCTTGTAAGTTATGACTCCTTAGCAATACACCATCTGTGAATCATCAGGTTTTAGTTTGAGCCAAAATAGTGTTAGTTTAATTACAATTGCGAAAATGCTTTTTCATATGCTTTGTCCTCTGTTGCAGCATGGAGTAGTTTACAGTGTTGTCACTAGAGAAGTGCAAGTGAGGACTTCAAGCTCAGGGACATAGAGTGCTGTAGGAGGTTCCATTAGGTTGTGCTGAACTGTGTGTCAGGCTTTGTATTGTCAAAATTTTGGAAACTGTTTTTTCAGGATGGTTGCTGTTTTGAAAGATCTGTTTCCCCCTTTATGATACTTAGGGTTTCCATAAATCTCTGCATTTTCATTGTCACCATCCACTTCAGATGAATCAATGTCAATCAGGCCTAGTGAAGGGGAAGGACTGAGAAATGGGACAATGGTCACGTGCATCTCTTCCAGTTGGTGTTCGTGGTGATCCTGTTCTTGCACAGTGCTCTTTAAGTTGGACAATATTGCAAGTTCTTAAATTGCTTAGGTAATTGACCTGAAAGGTTTAAAATTGGAGGGCAAAGTGACCAGGCTTTATGTATGGAGAATGTTCGTCTTTATACACTCATCTACAAATTGAATGGCTAATGAATCTCTGAAAAACACTCTTTTCCATAATTGATGATAGAAGTGTCCCTCTCTGCACTTTGTTCAGGGCAGTTTCTATGGACATCAAGATAAATCTTTAAGTTTCGTTATTTAGGTACCAGAATTTGATAGTGTCTCAATGACTGCTCTTTAAAATCTTCTTAATGTATATACATAATGACAAATTGGTTGTTAAAGTAGATTTTATTGACTTCCTAAGTGATTTGTAAGTGATTTTTAACCTGTGTGTGTCAGGGAACTGTTTTTTAAATGATGCTTTGAAGGTACTTACTGCTGTGTTTTGTCACCTTTAGCGCAAGACCAATAAGCAGAGCTCTAGACCTTGGAGCTGATGTTGTTGTGACGGGCAGATGTGTTGACAGCGGGATTGTATTAGGACCACTCATTCACTCTGTAAGTACAAGTTAATTTCCGTAGGATAATGAATACATGTGAGTGACTATTCAGCAGTTATTGTCAGACAATTTTTGTTCCTTGTGAAAATGTAGATGCTAAATTAAAAACAACGAGCATTTGTATTTTTTTTCTTACATGCATGAAAAGTTGTCCGCTTCCCCTTCTCCTAAATTGATAGTAGGGATATTTGTTAAATTGTATACCATTAAGCTGGAAAGCATAGGTGAAGTTAAGGAAGTCTTAGCCTCTTTCACCAGTATTTCACTCTCACCATTTGTTTCGGGGTTTTTCCCCGTGCCTTTCTTCAAAATTTGGTGTGCAAGTATATTTTTCTTTACCACAAGGTGTCGGTAGTGGAGCTCACTCTGGTTGGGGGGAGCACATGAGATGGTTTAAAGCACTGGGTTTTTTCGTTCAGTGGGTAAGCAGTTTTGTTTAAAGTAGTAGGTTTCAATGCAGCATTTCTGAAACTCCTTGAAATTAAAAAATTTACACATGCAGGGTATGTGGTTTTCTGAAGTATTTTTAACGGGTTTTCATTAATTTTTGTGAAGGATCACACAAGGTGAAATATGGAAGCTGTCTTTTGGTGCATATTTAAAACAAATAGGGGGGCATGTATCTAGTTAAAAACATGCTTTCTAAAACATAATACTCTTTGACTTCATGCATGTCAAACATTGCCTAATTAATTTTCCATTTATAATTTCCATTATGACTTGTTGTTTTATTCCTAGTTGTTTACATTCTCAAAATAACAACTGTCAGTGTGTGTTATCTATTCCAGAAAGACCTTATCTAATTCATTGAAAGATTTTAGGAAGATTTCTGCAAAGTGCCAAATAGGAAACAATTACTGTATTGCTTGCACTAGGTTGAACTCAGGGAAAAGACACTAGTTAAAATTTCTAGTTAAACAGAAAGCATACTTCCAGTTTTTAAGGGTGACTGGTAAGTACTCCAGGAACTGATAATTTTCAGAAGTTGAAGACACACAGTGGTTTGTTCAGGTGACCCAAGATAGGTACTATACTTTTAAACCTGTAGGTTGTGCAGGTTCTAAGTAATACAGATGTTGCACTTCCAGGTTTTTTGCAGAGGATATGGCTTTAAGAGTTTGTATTTGTTGGGGTGTATCAATAGGAGGAAAACTGAAATGTGTCAGAGATTTTTTTGCTGATTTGCTGTATAGGAACTCAAATCCCTGTACAGTGCCTGCCAATTATTATTACTTAGATTTCTACAGTTAAGTAAAAGTATATCCAATGAATTGTTATTCAAAGCAAAGAACATGCTATGTGCAGTTTTTTGTACTGTATGAAACTTTTATGTATTTGAAATATTTGTCTTTTTCTTCTAGTTTGGCTGGAATAGGGATGACTATGACTTGCTAGCTGCGGGAAGGTAAATGATATAAGAAGAAATTGGGTAAATTTATATTTCATATCATAATGTCAAGATACCAACTTTTTCAGCACATAGTGATGTTTCATATTATCATTGAATTTATTTATTTTAATGATTTTGTTAGGTTTTGAGTTCTTTTTTGAGGGTCACTACTCTCACTTGGAGTTGAAATGATAGAAACTGCATTCTGGAACCAGCTTAAAATAACAAAAGGAAGAAAGGATAGAAAGATTTTATTTAGCAGCTTAACTTTCTGTTCATTTTCATTTCATCTGTTCTGTTTCATCAAGAGATGAAATCTTACAGTACAGACCACTGATTCCAAGGTTTTTCTGTTTGGCTGCCACTGTTGATGTTTGGGGTGGTCGCAGGGCTTACTCTGAAAGATGCCCAAAAGCAGGTTCAGTCAGAGGGCAGCATCCTGGTATGGTTTTGTTGAAGCTCAGTGTCAGTACTCCCATGTACAAATCCTTGTTGTGGTCCTAAGGTTAAGAATCTGATCCAGAAAGGGGTAGAACTATGCTGCCTAATTTAACATTCTGCATCATGTATCTGAATTGAAGTCCTCATAAAAATGAGTGATTACTTAGCCTGAGCACACACTGTTCATTAGTGTGCTTGAACTTCTGCTTGAGAAAAAATGTGGAGAGAAATTCATTCAGGCTCCACTGAGTTGGGGATGATAGAGATGAAGATTTTCCCCATAATTCTGTTGAATATTTATAGACTATTGCAATCAAACTTTGAGAATAGTAATACATAATCATAATACATTGTGTCCTTCATATTAGAGGTGAGATTTTCTATCTCTTCATTTAAAAATGGTCTTTGTCTATTTAGTTACATGCAGTGCAGGCTGCTAAGATACTGAATTTAGATCAAGATTTGAAATTACTAAGGAAACTTGGTTTTAGGTGTTAGATAATCTTCTAGGTGTATATTTTTTTGCAGGAAAATTCTTGTAAAAATCCTTTAAACACTATATTCATCTTTCAGGATCCCTTGTTATGCTTAATGCATAATTCATAATTGTATTAGATACTTATGGAGAAAAGTAGCATGTTTTGTTATTTAGCTCTATTTCCATTGTACTATTGTATTTTAAAGTGGGATTTGTGAAAATAGATTTTGCATTATATTTAGTTACTTTAACGCAATTTTCCCAGTCTTGCAGGTCATCTTATTGAATGTGGTGCTCAGTGTACAGGTGGAATATTCACTGATTGGCACACAGTACCAGACTGGTAGGTAAACTTGATACCATCATGCATGTTTGTAGTGGGCCAAAGATGAGGTTTTCTTCTTGTATCTGTGAGGTCAAAACTGCTTCTACCTTACTCTTTTTGGGGGAGGCAGTATGGGCCTCTTGATATTTTGCCACCTCAACATCACTTTTCTGAGTTCTGTTCTCCCTTTTGAAGTTTTCCTTTTTGGTCAGACAGGGTCTTTCTTTTGTTAACTTCAGCAGATTTCGAAAAACAAATTAGCCCTTTGATAAATATATTTTTTTCCCTTTTAAACATGTTTTTTCCTGTTTCCTTCAGTATCCTCTGCTTTTTGAAAATATTTATTATTGACTTTCATGCATGATTGTAATGGAAAAGACAATGCTGATATTTTGAATGCTGTTACATTAGTGTTCAGTTAGATCAGAGTTGCTTGCTGGTCAGTCACAAATTTGACTTAATTTGCTTTGGTAGAGATGAATATAAGCCATAGTTTTGTCCTGCTGAGTAGCTTGGTGAATGCAAATGTGTTGAATGGTCAGTCCTTCCAAAAATTCTGTGTGTATCTTGTGTTCAGACCTATTGAATCAGAGTTACATGTAGGTGTGTCATTCTGCCTGCTGAGGGAGCCTGCTTTCTACCAACCTGTTTTTAAGAGTGATTTAAAAGTAGTTGGGGAATACATTTTTTGCATAGCATGAGTGGTTCTGGCTGCAGTTACTTCTGTATTTCTGGGGATGAGAGGGAGGAATCTTGTCCTGTGCTGTATCATGAGAAAGGCAGTGCTTCTTTTATGTGACGGAGGAAAGGGCTGAAGAGCAGCGGGGAGATGCAGGAGAGAAGAGTGCTTTAATACGGTGGGTTCCTTCCTGCTCCCAAGTCAACTCTGGTCCAGGTGGACGAGCCAGCAGGACTGTGCCCTGCTACCTGGAGAGCCCTAGGGCTGCCTGGATTTTGTCTTCTCCTTGTAGTGACTGCTGCTGATTCAGAGTGTGATCCTAAAAGATGTGTTCTGTTTTTCTGAGTTCCTGAGCACTGCTGATTTAAAGGTGAACACATGGATGGCATTGAAACAAACAGGGTCAGACATTTCTTCTCACCTACTGGAAGGCTACTAGGCCTGGACAAACTGCACTTACTCTTCACTGTTGTGTTTTATGGGAAATCAAAGGAGAGAGTTCATAGTAACAAGTTGCTCTATTTGGTTGGAAATTTATAATTCCGATTCTGATGTCTCTCCCAATAATTCACTTATGCTGTATCATGAAACTTCTTAAAATCTGTGACTCTGGAAGACCTTGCTTTATAGAAGAATCAAAGTAAAAAACCAGAATACTAATTTTCTTACTGAAACGTGTGATAGGTCTTTAAGGATTTTTCTGTGAGGAATGTCAATCTGGCTTAAAAAAAGAAAGAAGTTTGAGTATATGAAGCTGTGAGCCACTGGAGTGGGAATAGTTCATTTTACAGATGAGTATACGTACATGAATATGCGTAGCTAATAGTTTTGTATCTGTAAAATCACAGAACTTTGTCAAAAATCATAGTAGATTTGTGGCTTAGAGCTGACTGGTGCTGAATTGAGTCTCTGTTAAAGGATATAGAAGTTTAACACCTGATACTGCTCTGTTACCTTGTCCCCATCGATATGCATACATACCTTTAAACCATACATAACTCTATTTGTGGTAATATAAGTTATTTATTTACCTTCAGTTTAAGTCTGCTGAGGAATTGATCATGGTACCCTAAAACTAGTCAGTTTGTTTGCAAATTTTGAGTCTTAGACATGTAATTGGTGAAATTCTTGAAATAAAACAATGTGACACGTCAGCCTGTATGATGAGCTCCTAAAACTAGTCAAGACCAGAATAATGTGTGAGCTTTGATTTTAAGTTTGGAGATGCAGAGTGGAGATACTTCACTGACTGAAGTGGACTTGTGATCCAGCATGTCCGTTGAGGATATGGAGAGAAGGAAGGCAGGGAGGAGATTAATTGGATAAATTTTGGTTTCCTGATAAATAGTTGTTTGCTATACTTAGGCCCAAAAGCATGAGGGGGAAGTATTGTGAAAGCTTTTGGGATGCAGAAAACTGTGTTTTCCATTTAATAGTTTAGTGGTAACCTATTTACCCTTTAATTTAAAGGAACTTGGTGGCATGAAATTTTCATTATTTAGACAGTCGGAATCTGTTTTCAATGCATGCAGATAATGCATTCATAATAATGTATGATAATAACATGGTACCTTAGTCTCAGTAGTGACCAAAATGTGCCATACCTGCTGCCACTAACACCTGCTCTATTTCAAATAGGTCAATAGAGCTGTGACAGAGTTTGCAGAAGTTACTTGACTGTGTCTGTTAATGGTTTCTCCCTTGTTTAGGAGAAATGACATTTTTAGCAGTCTCCTGAAAGTAAGTGTACATAATTTAGATCTCAATAAATCATTGTATCTGTGGTACCTAATGTTAAATCCAAACCATCCCAATTAACTCAGTAAATAGGAGGGGGAAGAAGCCAAGTTAAATCTGTGTTTATCATTAATGTGCCTTTCACATACGAATTTCCTGCTCCGTGAGTGCGTTTGTGCAGCCAAGAGCAGAAAACCTATCCCGTGCGCTTACTGAGTTCGGTGACTGAACACTGGAGGGCAGCTTCTCCCCTCCTCACACTGTCCTGCAGAGGGTGAGCTTGGTTAGCCTTAGAATGGGGTCATCTTTTTGACTGTCCTTGGGGATTTTTTCTCCCCAAGAACAGTAATCCATGTGGCTCTTCTGTCTAAGAAGGTTTGATGGGTATGATTTTTTCTAACTTGTAAACAAAACTCGAAGAATTTATTACATTTCAGGTTTATAAATCTTGTCTATTTTTTATGCATAAGCAGAAATAATTAACTCCATAAAGAAGAGTGTTTTAATTAATCTAAATGAAGCCAGGCAAGTTAGAGCTTATATTCTGTGCATATACTATTATGTCTCAGTGAGTATTGAGGCATTGGATTGAATCCACTTCATTCATCCAACATGGTTTAGTTGGTGGGTTTTTGGTGTTTTTTGTGGGGGGGTTGTTTGTTAGTTTTTAATTTTCTTGAAATGTTTGATTCAGATACTTCTGGGAGCTCAATTCCCCCACAAAAGGGTACCTTAAATCTCAGGAATATTGTGGGTATATTGTGGCCATTTAATGGTTAGCTATTAAAACCTAAGCTATTCTGTAATTTTCTTTGTCGTCTCCTTAAAGTAAGTTTTTAATGTAAAACAAGTGAAGTGCATGTTCCAGCTTGTGACTCTCCAAGTTACTTTAGCTGGTAGAAGCCAAACTTGCTTGCTTTCTGTCTATTGACCTAAGGCACTGGCATTTCTTCAATTGTGCTGGTTGTATTTTCTTAATGCATTTGACTTAAAGGTGGGAATCTTGAAGCTGTAAGGTTTTGTCCAGTTTTCATGAAAACAGGCAGACAGGTAGAGGAGGTAGGTGCTGTTTATTTTTCCAGTGAGAAAGTGGCTGCTTGACTCTTCTCTTGTGTGGGTTCTCCAATGTTTAGCAGAGAAAGTGCAAGAAACCGTTATTTCATAGCCTACAGAAGACTAATGTGCAGTCTTAAATGCTGATTTTAAGTTAGTGTTATCAAAAAAGGCATTCCTTTTCTGTTATTTGTATAGTAATATACATCAGCAGATGGTCAGCAGAAATGATGGTCAGCTCCCTATTTAATGTCTAATGCACAGCTTCCAATGGGGAATTCATGCCGTGTCTCAAAATGAACTGTATTGCCAGAACTATATGGATAATGCACAGCTTTCTATTTAATTTCATTTGTCCCCAGACATTGCTGTCTCTTGCTATTACTTAGTGCCAGTGGGTGATTAGTACATTGTTTTGTTTTGTTTTGAAATGCAGGAGAGAATAAACTAAGGCTGATCAGTAGAGTAATCATTTTGAGGAGATGATAAGCACTGGCATTTTGCCCTAAGCCAAGAGTTGAGACTGCATAATCCTCTGGCCTGTGATGACCAAAAGGGTAAGTCAATAGCTGTAGTCTCTTAAGGGCTGGATCCAGATTTCTCAATTTGGGACTAGAACAAAATCCAGCATGCAAGTTCCATTCAGCAGTGTGGAACATTTTTTTCTCTGTAGCACCATCTATTCCAGGCAGCTGAAAACACCAGGCAGCTGGTCTGTTTAGCCTGAAATTGTCTGGCCATTAAAAGTTTAGGTACAAGACATAGTCTGAAATGCCCTAGTCAGAGGGGTAAATGATGCAATCAGTAAGTTTTGCCTAAAGCAGAATTGCATGTTAGGAAACATTTTGGTACCTACAGGTAAAGAGATGCTTATACCTTTACCTTGCAAGTTTGTGCTGATCTTGCCTGACATATTACTGGTTTTGAACCTGTTGTCAAAACACTGCTAGAAGTGGTAGCAGCTTCTGCTTTTTGCCTAATAGCATTATAGTTAAAATACATATCTGAGGAGTTGAGAAGCTTGGCTTAGAGCTCTCCTTGGTGTGACATTGACCGAGTCACATCCCAGGAAACTGCATTAGCTGTAAATCTAAAAGTTCATACCACAGCTTACTTGGATCCTGGTTCACTTCCATGTCACATGCATTGCTGTGGGGTTTTGTTTTCTTTCTTGCAGCAACTTCCCCTGCAAGTAAATGTATTACACTGACTGTCCCATCTTCTATTGCCAGTAATCTTAGTCAAGCAGTAGTGGCTAGAATGAGATACTTGAGGGATTTGACACTTTATGAGGGGAGAAATACGTGTTCTGTCTCAAGTAATGTCTCTCTCCCTGAACTAAAGTGTACTGGTCATGGATTTTACTTTTCTTGTAATGCAGATGGTGTAAGAAGTACGACAAAATGAGAAGGAAGGTTATCTTGATAGCTCCTCAGAGGCTTCTGAATAGTGCATCCTCCCAAAGTAGACAGGGAGGAGATCCCTGCTTAGACAGCTCAATTTATCACCTGTGATATGCCCATAAACTGTAACATTTCTGAGAGCCAAAACTGAAGAAAAAACAACATTTTACATGGAAAAAATTAATCCAAGAGTAAGTTGTTGGCAGGCAGAGAACTTGACAGGAGACTGAGGGTCTTGATTGCTGTAAGACTAGGTTGATGAGAAGGTGACTTCAGCAGCAAAACCAGTTTTATAACTTGATTACCCCTGTGCTGTAGGTCTTCACTAAGACCTGCTTTAGTATTAGCTCCCATCTAGCTTGGAGGGGTTTTCTGAGGTGTCATCTTATCTTGGTCTCATTCAGTGCTCTGGTTTATTAATGTATATAATATATTTACTTGCTAAGTAGCAAACGTGCAACCCAAAACAGACCTTTTGGATTGAAGAATGGTAGTTGTCAGCTCCCTTCACAAACTGATGTGCATTACTTGTGTATTTTGACCTTGTGATAAAATAACTTCTTAAATATTTTTAAAGTAGTACTTGATACTGTCTAGTGCTGTGTTTTATTAATTTATATAATTTAATTAGAATTAATTGTATTAGTTCCCTTTCAAAATTGTTTCCATTGCTCGATACTACCTCATCCTACATAGGGATTTTGTCACTAAACTGATGCAATTCTTTTATCGTTGAAGGGTGCCACTTAGCCAAGGTACCTTTGGATGCATGACCGTAGTTGCTGCTAAAGTTCATAGTTCTGTGGTTACTCCCCTGCTACACTATACAAAAGTACAGCTTGGCTATACGTTATGGACAGCCTGAAGTTCGCACGTTCCCCACAGAGCAGATGTCACATGGTGTGTAGTCATTCAGCAAAACCTACAAGTGAATCAGGCAAAGAGTCACATTTTAAAAGTGGAAGTACTGGTCAAGCTGATGGTGTGACTATAGTACCTGTGGTATACCTGATCCAGGCAGCTACTGCTGCTAAAGAGCTTTTTATGCCAGGTTTCAGTAGCTGTCATTTGACTGGATCATAGGAGTGATAGACCAGTTTTGTTTCCAAGGTGAAAATTCATTTTAAGTAATGTCTTTTAGCAATTTACAAAATAACATTTTTGTCTTAATCATTTGTATGATAATATGGGTTATTACCATTGCCATCTGCTACAAGATAGTATTGGGTATTTTTATTTTCCCAGTCATCCAGTTACAATACAGGTAGAATCCAGGGGCTTCTTACCCAAATCATTGCATCTCCATGTTGTGAATTGTTAAAACAGTGAGGGAAGCTTTCAGAGCTGGCATAACCTGGGGGAATGCACATCTTCTGCAATTAACTCACCATATAGGCAAGTTCATTGGGTGGTGGTGTACACTGAGGGGGAAACATTATTTGCCGTATTTTGACCATATTGGGGGTGAAATGTCTCACTTTGTCTCACTACTGTATTTGGGTTTTGTTTTTTAATGGTTTGGGGGTTTTGAGAGTGGAAGCTGGGCAAAATGGAGTTGAATCAATGTTAGTAGACTCAGTGGCTCAGAGTAGGAAGTTGAGTGTCTACAGTTTACTTCTTCCTTCAAAACAAAGATAGCTGGGGAGTAGGTGCAGGAATGTACTGTAGGAGTTGCATGTGCTGATGACTGAGATCAAAGTGGGCTGCAGCGGGGGCACTGGCTGATCTGTTTTCATGGGAGCGATATCTCTTCTGGGTATGTGATCTGAATAAGCTGCACTGAGCCTGCTAGCAGGGCACTTGGTGCTGTTGTCTTAGGACAGATAGGTGATAGGGTCAAGCACACAAACATGGCACTGAGAGGGCAAAAGCTTCTTAATTGTAGCCTTTAGTCACTGATCCTGCTTTGTTGCACTGGACAAATCATGATGCTTCCTCTGTGTCTCCTTACATCTAAAATTGGGATAATTACATGTTAGTCTGCTACTATATCTTATTGTTCAAGACCAAGAATTGAGGGGTGTTTTGGGTGTTGTTTTTATCTATCTCACACTTGAAAATTTTGGATATTACATACTTCCTGCAACCATCTTTTCTCTCTTCCCCTCAAAAAAACCCCGCACTAGAATAACCTGTATGTAAAATTGTCGATCCCATTTAATTCTTTGCGTTCACCAGGGTGGGCTTTTTTGTTTCCTCTATCTGTTCAGTGGTTTAAATAGTTTCAAAGATCAGTCAAATGAAGTATTATCTTTAGTGATTTGATGTGGGCTTTTCTAGGTATCCAACAGCTACCATACTTTTCAATTTTGTACCCTTTAAGTGTTAAAAGTTGCTGATCTCTGGTAACAGATCTTGTATCTTAATCCTTTTTTAAAACAATGGAGTTATGTTTGACTGTTCTTGATGATAAGGAATCTGCTCCAACTCCCATGAACTTTTACTGATGTCCCTTAAGAGTTCACTGGTTTTTTTGCTTACTTTCTTCCAGACTTTGCGGATTTATGTTATACAAACTGTGTTCATGTAACCTTTGCTGATACTCAGTTGTATGTTCAGCACATTGTTACCACTAGCACCCAAAAATAATTAAATGGAGGGATAGACTGGTTTTAAGTTTGTATGAAAGACCTGAAGGTCATTGACTTTAATGAGTGTGGTAAAGTTCACCACCTTTCATTATTAGGACCTTTTTAGAACAGTTTAGCTTTTGCAAGGGACAGTATCTCCTTAACTCCTCTCTTTGCGTTCATTTTGTTTCTGCGACAACAAGTGGACACTTGTACAAATGTCAGACTTCCTGTGAGAGGGAAGGGAGCCAGGTAGTCTTTTTAGAAGAATATTTGCACTCTTATTTTAATTCTCAGGTACTTCTGAAAAGTTTTAAGTTCTTAATTTTGCTCAAATTCTCTGCAAACAAGTGCAAGCTTTTTAGCTAGAAAAGCAGATGTCTGGATCTCATCCACATAATCCTGCCCTGCTACTGTAATGACCAGTATGTGCCTCTAACTATGAACTATTTGATCACTTTTTGTATTTTACACTTTGAGAATGTGAGGAGGAAGGGGAATATTTTAATTTAGAAACATGTCCATAATTTCACTACTTTTCTTTTTGTGGTGCCTTATAATTTTCTATTAGTTCTGTTTTCTCTCTGCTGAAGATCTTAACTTTCATGTCTTTCTGCTTTCTGATTGACTTTTCTGTGTATGATTTATTACTAACCTGTGAAATTACCCTTTGTAGGTGTGATTATTCCTGTTTCCTACTTCGCTTCATCTCTGAGGTTCCCAGCACAGTTTGTTCTTCCTGCTTTGACAGCCTTTTTACAAATCCAGAGTGCACAATGTATTTAGATGTCTTCAGTGTCATACTGTGTGTGCTGCTGTAGCCAAATGGGACTAGAATTAACAATCATTTGTTTTATTTTAAATTTACAGCTTTAATCATAGTCCTCTAATTCTTTCAGCTTTTTTACTTGAACTGTTCCTGTTAGTGTCCTTCTCCATTCCCTTCCCCACATCCATGTTTGCATTTGGCATCTGTTGTTGTATCTGTGCTTCTTTGCCAGACAATAGACTACATCCTCGTATTATTTTAGTTGAGCAGTTTGTTCAGTGTTTTTTTTGGTGTTTTTTTCTGTAGAAACAACCAGATAAATGATAACTCTTGATAAGTTTCATTTAATAGATCATTACTGTAAAATTCTGGTGTGTTGTTATTTCTTTTCACATTTCCTTTGTATTTACAGAGATTTTTTTCTTAATGTTTTTCACATTCTAGGCACAACATAGGCTTTCCCATTGTAGAATGTTCCTCTGAAGGAGACTTTATTCTTTCCAAACCACCAGACACAGGGGGACTAATCTCTTTTGGCACTGTAGCTGAACAGTTGGTGTATGAATTGGGCAATCCTCAGCGCTATCTTTTACCAGATGTTACATGTGACTTTTCCCAGGTTTCCATCACTGAAATTCCAGGTTAGTCCTCTTACATGTAAAGATACATGTCAATTAAGTGTGTTATCAACAAAAGCAGCTACTTTAATTGCCATGCATATGCATGGAAATTGCATTCCATGTAATTTTTCACTGCATATTTCTTGTTAAATGAGTTCCTTAGAGAGTTACACTGTATTAAACTGATGCTTTCAAGGACTTCTGCTAGAAATTCCTTTAGAAATTTTAAACACAATCTTATTTTTCTTGCTGGCTGACTAATTTATATTTTTGCTCACTACTCCCTTTGCTTTACTTTTTAATGCATGCCTTGTACCTGTCAAGTCCTTAAACTATGTATTCAGTGTGAACAACGTTGAGACAGTTTCACTATGATTTCAGTATTTTTTAGCTGCAGCTAAATTTCTCAAAAAAATGTTTTGTACATGTTTTAACTTGGGGCATTTGAGGTATTGGTAACAATGAAAGGCTGTGTCTTTCAAAGCACTGCTTGCTAATGGTGTTTTTCTCAGACATTTAGGTGGGTCATAGCAAATGGTAGAAGCATGATTAGGTAGAGGATTTCCACCAGAGAATCTTTTTTTTTTAAAAATCCATTTGCTATCTTCAAAACACTTAACAGTGTTTGTAACAGTTTTGTAACAGTTTACAGTTAAATGTTTACAGTTTAGTTTTTACAGACTAAAGATGGATATAATGTATGTTCAGGATTTAGCTTCAAAAGCAAAACAAAAAAAACCCCAGGCTTAACAGATCCGAAGAGCTGTAATTTGAGTAAGACAGCTTGAAAAAAATTTTATCTACAGTCATCTAAAGCTTGCTTTTTACTGCAACTATATTACATTTTTTTTTTCCTTCTAATGAAACTTGTTTCAGTATGCCTAGTGTCTTTCTAAAGTTTAGAACAACCAAAATCTCAAATTAAGAACTTTGTGGGATTAAACTCAAAATGTGGTAACATAAAAAATACTTTGCTTGAGTAATAAAGTACCATAACATGGTACAGTGAATCCTCTTGTGCAACATAACCAAATGGCAGTCTGATAAGGCCAGCTTGCTGCTCTTAGCCCCTAGTTGTCTTCTTTTTAAAAAAAGAAACCCTCACCTTCCTATGAACTTTTAGCTTGCAAATGACCTGATATGACATGTTTGAACTTAAAATGAACTTTCACATGAACTTTCAGTTAGTCCTCTTAGAAATATAACAGATGGAAAATGGGCAGATTGCTTAAATATTTTAGTTTGAAGTGCTTTGACACCAGTACACCCGTAAGAACAGGGAAGCTATCTAATTTTGCTGTTTATGTTGCCAGCTTTATTGCCCTGTTGGATTACTTGCAGTGTTTGAGCTGAGAGGTGCTTGTTTTCTTTTTGTCAATGGATGCTATGCATTTGGTTTTGTGGTATGTTTTTTCTTTGTATTACGCTTTCACCTGGAACATGAAACTGTTCCAGATCTTCACTTGAATGGAAGGATGTAGCTCTATGTTGAGAGAGTTAAATTAACCTCATGTCAGTCTTGAGAGAGAGTGATGATGTTATTTGAGTGGTGTGTAAAATTTGTACTAGTGGCATTTACTTCTTAAAATATGTTATGATCTGATCTTTTCAGAGTATTTGTGTAAAGCTTTGAACTGCTTCTTAAATATTTGCAAGCGCAGGTGAACTACACTATAATCCTGTCTCTCAAATGTGAGGTGCTGATCCTGCACTGCTGATTTTCAAGGAATAGCACCTATTGAATTTCTCCAGCTCAAGCTTGAACCTGATGCCATCACAGCAATTTTCTCCATTTTTTTTGGCATTAATATTCCTAATACTGAACATGGTTGTTGCACTGGAACATATTCAGACTGTTTCTGTTATTGACAAGGAACCTAAAGTTAAGTTACCCCTTCACTTACTAAGCTATCAGCAAATAGCTCTCACTGGTTTCTCACCTTGTTTTGATTCTTTACCGAGGGACTGTGGTCCACTCCAGCCAGCTACAGTAAATTGTATGCTCTTCGTGTGTGTGCAATAACTGGATGTTAAGAGGAAAATAACTGTTGACTCTAAAGTCCTAAGGCTGCTTTCTGTGTTAAGTACTTTTTAAGTGCATGAATAAACATTTCAGTCACCCTTTTAAAAGGCTTATGGAAGTCATAAATTCAGTCACCAGTTTGCTGCTGTTCTTTCTAAGGCAGGAAGGACTGTTTTCTGAAAGGTTCTCTCTTATGTGGCAGTAGAGCTATCAGTGATTTGCTTTTTAATTAAGTGCATTTAATTAATATGGATCACAAAAGAATGTCTTTGAAGTTATATTGAAGAAGCTTAAATATTGATTTTTAACCACTATAGGTTTTGATGGTGGAGCAGTGAAAGTTTGTGGAGCAAAAGGATTGCCTCCTTCAACATTTTATAAGGTATTGTCTCTTTCTGTGGAGTGAAAGATATTTTTTGATTTACAAAATCTTAAATTTTGGAGAGACTTTACACTGTCCTCATCTTCTCTGCCCCAAGGGTAAAAGAAAGAGGAGGAAAATTTGAAAAGGCAGACCTTATTTGATATGTAAAAATCTGTTACCTTGTTTAAAAAGTGTATATTTGTATAGATAATGATTGCCAGAGAGCATTTATGGCCCATCAGTACTAAATTCCATGTAACTTCATAATCCCTTTATCGTTAGGTAAATGCCACTTATCTTGATGGCTTCAGAGCTACTGCTGTGTGTCCAGTGGGAGGCCCAAAGGCAGTACAAAAAGCAAAACGCACTGCGGAAGGTATTCTGCAAAGGTTGGTATTTGAGTCTTGGAAGGGGTTCTGGCTTGCTTTTTTTTTTTCCCAGAGATGATGAAAATAGAGCAGTGGCACACAATGGCAACATTACTAACCTTCTAAGAATCCTAGAAGATTTTAGTTTTCCTACTGGGATGACATTTCAAGACTTAAGTAGCCTGTTCAGGAAACCTGTTTTCAATATATAACTGCACTTCAGCTACGTTTGACAGAGTGAGAAAAGTGCCAAACATGTTTGAAAATAGATGGCTGGATAGTGGAGAGAAACCTAAATTAATGAGGGAAAAGCTGTGATTCAGATTAAATTTTGTTAGATGCCAGAGATAAACCCATGTGAAACTAGTTTTCAGGAGTTTCACAGAACTTTTTCTGAAAAGGCTTACTGATATGAAATGTAGGCAGTTTACCAAGTTTGTGTTTAAAACACAATTATTTTACTACCTTTTAAAATGTGACCCAATGATTGTTTTGTGCTTTTTTTTTTTTGCTAGAACAATTTTACAATTCTAAGACAGACTGATAAACCTCTAGCTGTATTATCATGCCAGTATATTTGGGTAAGGAGGGATTCCTCTTAAGTATAATTCCGTATCATGAGTCTCTCAGTGCTTACTCCAGTAACTCCAGTCTTTCTAGTTATGAGATCTGTTTCCTTGTGCCATGTTTTATATAAAGCTTCCTCACAATCCTGTTGTAGACCCGTGCAGAAACTACACTTGGAAAGTCTGAAATGCAAGGTTTACTGTGAACTCAGGGTGCTTGTTCATGTGCCTGTGTGCAGCCCTGTGGTGAAGGAGGAGTTCTCTAACTGCCCTGAAGAGACATGGCAGATGAGAGCAGGCTGATAGGAGCTGTGTAATTGCAGATGCTAAAAGCTTGTGTCCAAGAGCTATTGAGAAAATCAAATGATAGAAAAACCTGCAGGAAGTTACAAAGACTCGGAGACTCAGAACCTCTGAAAAGCAATCTTTCTGGAAGCCAGGTGATTATTTTAGGAAAAAAAATTAGAATGGTGTGTTTTCCATTTCGTGTTTGCTCTTGGACGTTATTTCAGACCAGACTATGTGAATCTTTTGTTTAATTGAAACAGATTGTAGTGCTGCTGTCTCTGTGACATCTAGAAAAGTAATTCAGCCTGTCTACTGTGCTCTCTTGAGTAATCATCAGAGGAAACCTGATGTGAGGTAGTTGAAGGCTGATCAACCTGGTGTGATAAGTGGCCTCTAGCCCATTAGGCATGCCTGTGGGCAAGTTTTCTGTTTTGAAAATTACAATATACAAAATTACAATAAACAATATATTACAATATACAAAAATATATTTTCCATCTCAAATGTAGTCCTAAACAGCTTAATATGTGGAATTGTTTATTTGACACATCAAAAGATTGGTGTATGTCAGCCCAGACAGAGAATAAGAATTAAGCTGTTCTGATCCCTCTCAAAGAATGCTCTGTCAGTAACTATAACTCTTTAGGAAATGTTAACATCAGTCTTTTTACTGATTTCTGTCATAAAATCATAGAATCATCAAGGTTGGAAGAGATCTTTAAGATTAGCAAGTTCAACCATCAACCCAGCTCCATCACTGTAATCCCTAAATCACATCACCCAGTGCCAGATCCAGACACCTTTTAAACACCTCCAGGGATGGTGACTCCACCACCTCCCTGGGAAACCTATTCCAATGCCTTACAACCTGAACAGTAAAAAATTTTTTTTCTGATATCCAATCTGTATCTCCCCTGTCTCAGCTTAAGGCCATTTCCTCTGGCCCTCTCACTGCAGGCATAATAGAAGGAGCTGGCCTCATCCTCAGTACACCCTTCTTTCATGTGGTTGTAGAGAATGATGAGGTCCCTCCAGAGCCTCCTTTTCTCCAGGCTAAACAACCCCAGCTCCCTCAGCCATTCCTTATAAAACATGTTTTCTAGACCCTTCACAAGCCTTGCTGCCTTTCTCTGGACATGTTCTAGCACCTCAATATTCTTTTTAAAGTGGGGTGCCCAGAACTGAACGCAGGACTTGAGGTGTGGCCTCACCAATGCTTGAGTACAGAGGGACAATCCCTGCCCTGGTCCTGCTGGCCACACCATTGCTGATACAGGCCAGGATGCCACTGGCCTTCTCGGCCCCCTGGGCACAGCTGGCTCATGTTCAGCTGCCATCAGCCAGCACCTAGAAGTCCCTTTCTGCCAAATGGCTCTCAGGCCACTCTCACCCAGCCCGTGGCACTACCTGGGGTTGCTGTGACCCAAGTGCAGGAGCCAGCACTTTGCCATACTGAATCAACTTCATGCAGTTGTCCTTAGGCCATTGATCGAGTCGGGCCAGGTCTCTGTGTTTCAAAAGAATATTCTAAGGACATGATCTTTCAGCTACCCATGTTCCAGTGTGTTCCAAGTTAAGTTCTGCCCAGTAGTCTAATGGCAGCAAGTGCAGAATAAGGTGCACAAATTTAAGGAGCTTCATTTATACAGGTCAAATTAGTTGTTAGCCTAAGAAATTGAGCAGCTTTGGCAGCTTGTAAGATTGCTTCTTTTGCTTCTTTCTTTACTTGTTTATTCATTGTTGAAAGCAGAAGCGATCTGGCAATATGTGTGTGAAGAAGTCTTTTTGAAACAGTCTCTGGTGTCCTTTCATTTTCATTATTCTCTGTTGCATTACTAACACATGAAAGGGCTAAAAATGACCCACAGAATGTATTTTGAACTGTAGTATCTGTAACTATAATATTTGTAGATAAATAATTTAAAACAACTTGGTACAGACACAGTTTGCAAATTTAGTTACCTTAAATGATGTTGTCTGTCTTAATTTTTTTTATCTCATCGAAAATAAAGGTGGCCTCATTTGTAATGCATGAACACCCTTCCATCTCTTTACAGCAATTAAAAAATTGTGTTTTGTGTTTAAGTCCTGTACATTGTTTTACTCTTTCAGGTACTGTGCTAATATTTATGACAACAATGATATATTAGCAGTGTCTTCAAAACGTTCCACCAATGCAAAACACTTTCATAATCCTAACATAATTGCAATATTTCAACTGATAAAATCTTTTATACAGCTACTTGGCAGAGTTAACTTCTGTGGACCACACAGGGCTTCTTCAGATAATCATTTCAAGATAGTTTACTAATAAAAAAATCATTTGTTGCAGGACTCGTCTTATTTTCAGTCAGCTTGGGTATGAAGATTACAGTGCAGTTAACGTACAGGTTTTAGGGTCTGAAGACACATATGGACCTCATGCTAGAAGGAGTATAGATGGTGTAAGTATGCAGTGGAGTGTTCTTAAACTTACACTGACCTCTTTTAATCTTTCCATATTGTTATCTTTTCCACAACTTTAAAGGAAGTCACTATCATCTTGGGAATTTCACCCCTTCACGTTGCAAAGAACTCACTGTCACTACTTAATGTACAAAATTAATACTGACAAGGTCTTTGTAGTATTGGGTCTTCCAGAAGCACTGATATGAAATCTTAGAAAAAATGTTGTACTCTGTTCTGATGTTTTCCATCTCAAGAAATACCTTATTATAAAAACTTCTGCGGCATAGACTTACATTAGATGAAATGCTAAAAGACCACATTAGAAATATTGCAATCAGGAAATCTCAGCATTAATGTTGCCTGCACAACTTTAAAATTGTCTGTGAGTACTATTTGAGAAATAATCTTCAACTGTAACTCTGCACTGTATTTTGTGACTGTGTATGTAAGAATATGAATGATGGCCATAGCCACTGCAGCTGTGTTATCCATGGTCTGTTTTCCTAATCTAGAGAATGAAAGTCCTTTTTAAAGGAAAAAGACTGCAAATCATGTCCTCACTTAGATGCACTTTAAATATTTAGACAGTTCAGTTTGTTCCAAAACAGTAGCATTTAATTCTTCTTTGTCAGTGGCAGTCTTGCAAAACTCTTAAGGTACACGTGGCAAAACTCAGCTCTTGAGTTTGTTCTTATGAGTGCCGATGTTTAATAGCCAACAGTTTGTATCTAAAGGAAACAAGAATGTGATATGGAGAAGGACAGTGAACTTCTTACTAGTGAAATTGAGTGCTCTTAGAAATTGGTCAAGTTATATCTGCAGCTGTTCATTTCAGTGAAACTCAGCTTGAGTTTCAATTTCCTTCAAAGCAGCAAGAGTTGCTTCCTGAAGACTGAGCTTTTATGATGTGGTCTTTTTTATTTTAGGACTATAAAACCTGCAATTCTAAGTGTCTTACTGAGTGAAGAATCAAAATTCTGAAACATAGGAACAGATGTTCCAGATGTTCAACTTGTCTGTGTTTTGTTTGTGCCAACTCCTTATCATTATGCATTGTAATATATTCTTTAATTAAATTATTATATAGAAAGTTTTGTCTCATTGTACAAAGTGAATAATGAAGAAGAGCAGTTTCTCCTTTCTGATTGTTCAGTTTGCATTGCTTACAGTACATGAAAGACATTTTTTAAATGAAAGAGAGTATTTGTAGTACTTTCTGTATTTCCAGCTTCAGTCCCCAGATCTTATATTAAAAGTAAACAGAGCGTTATTGCCATTGTATGTGCTTCTCATACATGCCTGAAACAGGATGGGAGAGCTAAGGCTGAAATACAGGAAAGCGCTCTGTTGCCTTCCCCCTTCACACTTCCTCCAGCATTTTAGAAGAAACTAGCCAGGGGAGCTTTCATCTGGAAAGCAGCCATGGTAGCTTGAGAAAAAGGGTTGGCGAGTGGAGTTTGCTTTTCCATTTAAAATACAAAGTCAGAGAATCCCAGAGAAAGCATTTGTCCATTGGGGCTTCAGGTAGGGATAATGTAGTCCCTTAAATACTCTTTTCCTACCATGTCTTTCCATGAAAAATTAGAACTGGTTATTTGGGTTACAAATCATAGTGCTCAAAACCAGAGCCATACTGTGCTAAGCAGTATATTAACATGTAAGGAAAATACTTTCTGTTTTGAAAGTTCTACAAAAAGCAAATATGTAGTTGAGTACCAAGACAGGGTAAGTTGAACAATATTTGTAGCTCAGCATAGATGTATGGTGTGGCTGGACTACTGTCAAACTGGTGCAAAGGTTTTCCTTTGTGGCTGTGAAATCACTGTGTATCCCAGCCTTATGTGCACGTGCATACTGTAGTCTGAGCTACTCTGTGGAGTATTGACTGCTCCTGATAACACGAAATCTCCTTGAGAAATAGGAAAGGATGGCAAGCACTGTGTCTCTGAGTATGTCTACCTAAGGGTACTTAGACATAATTGCTTCCCCTTTATTTTTTTTAATCATTGCTGTACCTCAGAGTACCTCTGTGTGTATATGCCACTAGAATTGGGAGTAGAGAAAAATAATCTTTCAGCTTCATGAATGTTTAGGGCATTGGATTAAACATAATAAAACAAGAAGGCCCCTCATTTTTGAATTTCAGCTGATCACCAGCTAAAAAGTAGGTAGTTTCCTTCCCTTGGTATAACCTGATACGAGTGATCCTCTTCCTGCAGGGGTTTTGTCATGTATTTGAGTTGGAATAGAGGATTTAGTAGTCTGTTAGCATGATGGTCTCTTTAGAATACCAAAAGCTACCAAATTTAAAAGAATTCATTAGACAGGGCATTTAGAGATTTTTGAAGTGCTCTGAGCTCTATAGAATAACAAAACAAAACCCCCCCACCCAACTGTAGGTATTTTTTTCATGCTTTCATGAAACACTTCTTTTCCTGTTGACATAAAGAAAGGATATAAACACTGGAAGAAATCTCCCAGTATCTTGTAGTCAAGCTTGTCCTCTTTTAAATTTTATATTGATATAAGTAAACCAAGAATTTCATATAAGGTTACCAAAGAATTTTCAGAAACTTAATGTACATTAACCAAAAAAAAAAGAAAAGCTGAATTCCAGAGAGAAGAAATGCTCTGCTGCAGAATTCCGTACTAACAGAGTAGTGCTGTGTGAGAAACTCCTGACAAGTAGGTTTTGATACCTTGTGCAGTCCCATTTTGTATGTACTTGCACTTGTGCTTTAGGACAAGTAAGAGACACTCAGAGACAGACTTTTATTGTGAGTATGTTTCACATATTTGAAGATTCAAAGGCAGAGCAAAGACAGTTCCTATTGGTGCTTGCAAATTCTGGAATAAATAGTCTTTACCCTCAGTAAGACCTAATGCTTGCTCTGAGGCTTTCACTCAGTGTATTGATTCCAGTGTATTGATCCTTCAGTGGCTGAAAATACAATTTTTCGAGAAGTAAAATTTTAAGTGAGAGACAGTACTTATCTGCAACGACAGGTGTTCTGACTAGAGTATGGAGCACAGTACTGATTTGGTTTACCTTTAGAGGGAGCATCTGCTCTTCTCTTTGGAAATGTGGTTTTTACAAGTTCTGTTCTTACATTTATCTCCCAAGGATTAGGTTTGAATTCTTTTCTGTGGGCAGATCTGCTTCCTTCTTGATGCTAAGAGAAGTGAACCTGGCTCTCTAACTTGGCCCCAGAGTACACTCAGTGCACTTAGAATAAGAGCAAAGTTTGTTTGCCAGTTCCACTGAGAGTGAAGCCAAGTATTTGGTATTGTTAGTTACAGTACTTGATTCTTGGAGAATGCTGGAGAAAAGGCACATTGTCCTAGTGATTTGAAATACCCAATCACTGATTCCATGGTAGCAAAATAAAGATAATGAAAAGTTAACAGCAAATCACAGTGATGGTGGATAAAAATTCACCAAATTATTTAACTTGAATGCTGAGCTACAGTTACTTTTCAGTTTTGTAAATTTAACCGATGTTCTGCATCTAAGCTGATCTAATTTTAACCTTTTTGAAGCAGGGTCCTCGGGAGGCTGTTATTTGGCTTGCTGTACACCATAAACAAAGAGAAGCTGTAGAAATCTTCTCTAGAGAGATTGCACCAGCTGGAACTGGCATGGGTAAATACTCATATCATCTTTTAAAAATTTTAAAGTTGCTTTTTCTTTTTATTCTCTGGAGTCTGAAGGTGTTGGTTTTATTAGGGGTTCAGTTTTTTCCTTTTACCACTGATCATTGGAGAATGAAAAAGTGAAAAATCTGCACTACATGGCTTGGGTAGAGTATGAGTAGAATTGAAATTGAGTTACTGTTACACATGAACATCTGTGCCTTGAGGTGGCTGGCACACTTTCAGTTCTTGTTATGAGGGCTTTCAGTGATGAAACAAATACTTTCCTATGTGGAATCGGGTTAGGCAGTCTGTGTGGATGATGATTGGGGTGCTAGGTTTGTTTCCTAAAGGAACAGTTTAAGCTTTTTAGAACATCCTCTAGCAGTTTTTCTCCAAAAAAAAAAAAAAAATCTGTTTCAAATTACAGAACTGCTGCTAATAAGCAGCAATGGGAAAGAGGCTATTTCTGGAATCATCTGAGGCATTTGGTGATAAATAGCACTTTTCCTTGCCAGGTACAGGGCTGCAAAAAGGTTTTTGGCCCCTGTGACATAAATGATTAGTGTCAGAGGGTATCAGAGCTGTTTACTGACATGCTTCCAGGTGCTTGAACAACCACAGTCGTTCTTTTTTTTAATTTGTGGAAGATGTACTGGCACTGCTTCATACAGTCACCTCTTTGTGTTGCTGTTGTGTGGTAAATTTCTCTATTACCTGCACCCATAAACTCTTGCGTAAGCCGAGAAGGGTCAGATTTGGGATATAAGTGCTTAGTAGGCTATTTGTTGATGTGGAATATGTGTAAAGCAGTGATTCAGAGAATCTTTTTAATTTTCTTTCTTCAGTGAGATTTAGAATTTTGCAACACCGCCAAACAGTAATTAGTGTTGTACTAATAACTGCATCAGCTTAACGATGCTTAGTTTCTGACAGTAGTGTAGACTTCCAGACCTTGCTGTGAAGAGCAGAACAAAGAATTCTTGATGCTTAATTGTCTTAAAACTGGCAGCTCCACAGACAAGACTTGTAGAGATGGGTAAGTGATCTTGGGAACAGAAGCCAGACCTAAGACTGTTGAGATTGTTGTCGTCCTAGGTGAATTCTCCTGTAACAGCACCTGGTGTTCATTTCCCTCCCCCATTTCCCTCAGCTGTTCCCCTCCTCTCTATTTCAGTGGGACATTTTTGCAAATGATTACAACTCTCCAAAGTGTCACAGCTTCAGTGAGAGGCAGAGCAAGCCCTATGGCAGTTTGGTCACCCTCGTGGGAGGATCAGAGCGTCCACAGGCAGAGAACCCAGAACCTGAGCCTTGTGTGCCCTCTGTGTAAGTGCTCTGGGCAGTGAGCACCTGAGGTCCCATTCTGTACAGTGCTGCACCACTTTTTCTCACTGGGCACTGAATAAAAATTGCTGTGGCTGCTCTCTCTTACATGGATAGAGCATGCCTATCGAATGTGGTTTTGTGCTGCCCACGTGGATCTGTGTGATGTAGCCTCATGTGGCTTTGTTCTGCCAAAATGGTGGCAGTTGTGGGGATACACACCAAGTGAGATTTTAAGCATGAGTGGCTTTTCCTGATGAAAATCCTTTAAACAATGAAGTCCTGTGTTTCAAAGATTGCCAGCTTGGTCATGCCCCTCCCAACTCTCCTACATTAGCTCACTTCCAGGAGGTGAAATAGTGACTATGAGAGTCATTGCAAATAACCCTTCTTTCTTGTTTTGCATATTCTTTTAATGAAGAACTGGGGAAAAGCAGGAACAAATTACAAATCCTTCATAGTGGACACCAGGGAGGAAGGAGAAGTTGTTGATTTGCAGGGTGATGTCACCTGAACTGAAACACTTCATTCTGTTATTTTGGGACATTTAAGAGTGACCTTTAAAAAACAAAGTACACTTTCAGATCTGTACTGGACAAAAAGGAAAAAAGAAAAAAAAGGGAAATATTTTCTCTTCTGGCTGAACTGTATCTAGTGGTTGTGGAGTACTGTTTTTAACAGTATTTATTTATTCTTCTTTCCCCTCAGTAGCAGTTTGGTGTTTGTTACTCTTAAGTGATGTGTAGGCAATTGTACAGATAATAATCCTCACGTATAGCAGCTTTCATCCAAGAATCTTTAGCAAGCTGTATGAAGATGATCAGCTAAGCTTTCTAACATCTAGTAACACTGGAAACTATTCTGTCTGCTTTACAGATGGTTTCCTGAGATAGTGCAAGAAAGCATGACCACAAAAGAATGTGAATCAAGAGTCCTTGGTTCTGCTTTCCCTGTAAGAAATGCTGAAGAGCAACTCCACCAGTATTTAAGGGGACCAAGCTTAAATTTGGCTAAAATTTAGGAATGGGGAGTAGAGGAGAAGAGAGATTGAGAAAAGAGGTTTGATGGTTCAGAATAAGGGTGGAGAGTCACAAGAGCTCCTGCTGCATCTTTTGTAGTGAAATCCAGGAGCACTGTCACTTCTGGTGTTTCATCAGGTGGTTTTAGCCTGCTAGTCACTACTTGAGGAGCTGTGAGCTGGAGTTCATAGGTAGTTTTATTTTGGCAAACCATAACATGAAAATTAGTAATTGTAGGTAAAATAGATTAATGTCTTTAGTAATCAGTACTAAAAGCCTAGTTTTGGTGTTTCTCACTTAGGCTAAATTTAAATCACTTGAGTCAAAATTTTTTACCTATTTTCCTGATAACTTTTTGAGGGAATTTTCAGTTGTGGTTTTTCAGACTTTGCAGGGAGCAACAGTAAAATGAAAATAAATTCTTCCTGTGATTAAAAAGCACATCACAATAATTTTGTTGAGGAGTAATCTTCATAATTCTTCACTTCAGAGACTTAAAACTTCAGATGCTAGGTCTTGAGTTATCAGATGTGCTTTTTAGTGAATTTGGAGTCTTAATGTCAGTATTTAATAACTTCTGACTTACTTTGCAGCATATGATCTTTGGATATGATACAGGTTTTGGGCATTTGTATATGTCAAGGCTAATAAAACTTAGATCTCATAAAAGGAGAGCATTGTATATTGTATAGCTTCTGATCAATTTGAGAATGCTGATTCTTCCCCGCTCCCATCCACATCAGTAGAAAGACAACCATCTAAAGGCATTGTGCTGATCTGAAATTCCCAATTTCTTACGAAATCTCATCCTCTGTGTAAAACAAAGGAATGCTATCTATATGTTGAAGTGGGCTGAAGCCTCTGTGTGTTTGTGCTCTGCAATATAGACAAGGACCTGTTAGACCTGCAAGAGAGAATTTTGAGACTGTTGCATTTTTTAAGAAGCTTCCATAGTCAACAGTGAATGACTGAGATTTTCTTAGTTATTCCCTGACTTCTTTTCATAATGCTTTTTAAATTTCCATTGTTTTTGTTGAAGACCAGCGGGACACATTAGTGTACTCCCACAGAAATTGTTTTTAAGTATTATTAAAACTGCAGATGAGACTCTTAAGCCCAGAGAAGAATTTGAAGTTACTGTAAATAGACGTGCCATGTTGGAGAGCGATTTGTTGTTTATTTTCTGTTTGGAATGGAAGACATTTACTGTAAACTTCTGTTGAGTATGGTATTTAGTTCACAAGTTCAAACACTTAATCAGTTTTCATTTGGATTATGCTGTTCTGATGAACTTAAAGGGATACATACTATTAAAAAAAAGCCCAAACATACCTTATCCCATCTTTTAATACTTTTTTACAATTAATACTTGAGTTTAACCTTTTAATTATTTAATTTATTCTTTCTGTTTAGTCCTCAGTAGTCTGAAAGTTGATAATAACCAGGGGTTTTTTTAGCAGCAACCAGCAAGTTTGCTTGGCTTTATGCATGTTGGTCTCCTGAAAAAAAGAATAATTTTCAGTCTGTACTGTTCAGTCCTAATAGTGGGGTCTTCACAGCTATTTTTCTGTTCTGTAAAGTGAGATTCCTGTGCTTGGCACTGGAGAATCCTGGACACATAGACTCAAATTTTTAAATCTGTAGTAGGCTATGGGAGTTCAGTGCAGTTCTGCAATGTTCAGTTCATAGCAGTTCACCCTCACTTCATAAAAGCTAGCAATCACAGGCCTGGTTTGTATTATTCAGTGAAAATATCTTCATTATGTACAGTCCAGTCAGCCAAATGGTTAGAATTTAAATACTTTCTGTTGATTTAGTATATTTATATTGTCTTCTTTAATTCAGATACTTCATTGTGAATGAAATGCGGCATAGAAGAGGCTCAAGAAGAGCCTTTACTGTGGGAATCTGGCTTTCATAGTTTAGTGAGGGTTCAGTAGCTAAGAAATATTTTACTAATAGCTGAAATCATGTGCTGACCCTTATTTCACATTAAAATGACCGGAGTTTGACACTAAGATGACAGCTGGTTAATACAACTTGAGATTTTAAAGTGCTTGAGTATATATAAATATTTTGACTGATGTCCTAACTGTGTTGGAAGATGCTTTTAGAAATGTCCTTGTTGTAGCAGTTTACTGCAGTCCCCATTTTTTTGAGAATAATACTGCAGAAGATAAACTATCTGCTGTTTTCAGAAGACATAGATAGAATAATTAAGAACATACAGTTGACCTCTGTAAAAAAAAAAAACGGTTGTATGCATTTTGTGCTGGTGCTCAACCATATTGTAAGAACTGCTGAGTATAAAACCTCAGTTTTGTAAAAGGTCAATAGAGATTTCATATTTCTCTAGTTCGATCACTTTAGAAAAATAATGCTTGACAAGTGGACTACTTTGTCTGTTTTTTATATATAAATACATGAATCATTCCTTAGAATATGTAGTAAATACATAAATAACCTATTGGTTGAGCTAATTCAGTCACTGGAAATGTAAGGGTCAAAAGCTGAAAGTTGTTCAGCAAGAAACATCACTGTATCTTGAAATTCTGTGAAACGTCAAAAAAACCTTAAAGTTTTATTAAACTTACAGTGCTTAAAGCTTTTTAGATTTCAAGTAGTTGGAGCATTTTCATGCTTTTTTACTCCAAAACATTTTACAAAATGCTTCATGCAGTCTAGCATCCTTTGTATGTTGCATAATGGTTTATTCTGTTGAAAAATACACAGAATTGTACAGAAGTTTGGGGTTTTTTTAACAGAAGTCGATTAAAGAAGTATTAATCCAAAAGTGGGTGTGACCATTCAAGTAGGATTGGGATAGGACAGAGGGAATATTAAGGAGGCAGCACATCAGGCTTTTCCACCATCTGTAAATCCAGTGGGGAATAATGAGAGCTGGAAGGAATGAAGCTTGTTTTGGTGGAAATTTGCATCTCATAGGTTGATTGCAAGTTCCAGCCAGAGTTCTTTCTGCTGTGGGGCATTTTACAGGGTGTGGTATATATGACATAGATTATAATGTATTAGAACATGGTGGTTCTGCATACTGAAATAGGTGCTGATTTTATGCATCTTTTGCTGGGGCTGGTTTTCAGTGGATCTATTCCCTGAATTGCCCCAACTGAGAGCAACATTGGTTTTCCCAAGTAGTCTTTTGTTTGCTAGCTACCTCTGTTCATGAAATTTATCAGAAACTTCCTGTCTTTTCCAGTGTATCATACGTGATTTTTAGAAGAGCTTTTATTTGCAAGTCCATCCACAGATGGGTTTTATAGAGTGAGAAAATAAAAAAGATCAAGAGGCAGCTGGAGAGATAAAACATACCTGGGTAACCAGGAACGGTCAAGCTGTTGTAGCAAGGAGGTGTATCCTGACTGGGCTTCACCTTGTATTATTTACATGGATATCTGTAACTACATCTCTGCTCACAGGGGAGTGCCAGTCATGGGATGTTAGTGTGCTTTGGTTTTCTTGAGATTCCTCTCCATCCTTCCGATTTGGATCAAATTTGCCATTGGACCCAAAATTTGGGAGTCTGCAGGTGTGCTGGCAGAATCATGGACACCAAGGAAGAAAACCTGACAAATAATTAATTATATGTACATGTATATACAGAGGATGATAGTTTGTTTTTCGTAAGATACTTGGGCTGAAAATGAGTAAGACTTAAAGAAGCCTAGAGGAAGGAGTCATAAAATGAAAAGACAGTATAAGACTGTGTGAAGAATTGTGCAGGTTAACCAAGGAAAAGCACTTTCTAACTATTTATTTATTTATTTATTTGAGTAAATGTAGATTTAAACCTTTAAACACAGAATCCAAAGGAATCTAGCTTGGTCACCTAGAAAGGAAAAGATTTACAAGTCTTGGTGCCTGAAGTTTTTCCAACCATGTCATATATTTGGGAGTTAATAAAAACGGGAAATCCAGTGGTGTAATCCCCAGTGCTCACTGGTTTTAAATGCCCAGCCGTCTGGAGAATTTGTAGTTCTCAGGCTCGGTCCCCAGACACTGTGAGGAAATGGAAGGCTTTTGGATCAAATGCTTGACTCAAAGTAAGTGTCATGATGCGCAGTGTGATGATTACATGAGACAAATACTGTACCTGCAGATGAACAGGAGCAGGGTATAGATGCACTGAAAGGAAGGTCTCCCATCTAAAGGTAATCACTACTTTTTGCAGTGCATCAGTTTTATGCCATCCTGATGCACAGAAGCTGGCAGAGAGTGGTGGTGAGTTCATTAGCTTGGAATGAAGCAACTTGTTCCAGAGGTTCGCTGGTAGCAGGTGAGACAATACTTTTATCTGCCTTGAGGCACTGAGGAATGGAGCTCTGATGACAAAAAAAGGTTGTGTGACCTTTCTGGGAAAGGAGATCAAGAGCTTCAATTTAGCTGAGAATCTCAGCAATTTGAGCCTGCAGCCTGATTGATATTCTCTACAAGCATGACAAATTGTTTGTGTCACTGTAAATAAAGATAAGTCTTCCAGAAAGGAGGGAGAGCATCTGTACAGATATTTAAGCAAGCAGTGCAACATAAGCATAAAGTACAGCATGAGGAGATACTTCTATAGGAAGTTTTCTTGGGACAATGGTTGATCCAAGGAGATCATAATTTAATTAGCAGAAGGTAGGTCTGGCCACAGTGACAGGTTCACTATTACCTGGGTGTACTACACCTTCCATTGCCTTCTTTTGGTTTACTGGAGAGATGTAATAGGAATCTGAGCTGTGGGTTGAGGTGAGGTGTAGTGCTCTTGTGCTGTTTACAGAACTAACAAACTGGTTGTGGCTTACAATCAGTGAT
Source organism: Corvus cornix cornix (assembly GCF_000738735.6). Classification (NCBI taxonomy): domain Eukaryota; kingdom Metazoa; phylum Chordata; class Aves; order Passeriformes; family Corvidae; genus Corvus; species Corvus cornix. The sequence goes on along the minus strand of NC_046334.1, from coordinate 25,082,568 downwards.
TTAAGATTTCCTTTGTCTTCTCTGCCTGAAGCCTAACTAGGAATTTCATATGGATAAAAATTAAATTGGACTTAAAAGTGCTTCCACCTTATTTATATTCACATAAACAATAATCATAACATGAACAATAATGTTGCAACTGGGATATCTGTGTAGCTTTGCTCTGCAGTTGCAGGGACAGTTGTAGTACCTCCAAAGACAGATCTGCTGTTACAGTAGCTTGTGCTGGAGAGCCTTGAAAGACGAGCAGTAGCAAGCAGCACTAGAAGGTTATCTCAGCCTTGAGGTGTGAGCAGTTGTTGCTCTTACTTTGATTGTTTTCTTGTCAATGTTGAGAACTACTTCGTTGTAGGAGCCAAGAACCATTGTGTGAAAGCAGGCGAGTGAAGAGCTTGCTTTCAGAGCTTTCAGGACGTTGAAATTGATGTTGTATAAATAAAATCTGGTATCCTTAATGAGCAGTTCAGCTGCCTAGCAGGAAGTGACCCATATGACAATCCACAGATAATTTAACTAGCTTTATGGACCTAGATTTTCAACATGACCTTACTATATCCACCCTCCTTCCCTAGCAACCTAAATAAACAAACTAGGCACATAACTCAATAAAATCACTGCAGCTGGTTTTGTTGCTGAGTGGCAGTTCTGCTTGAATGAATGCACAGGTAAGATGTATAGGGCTGAAACCTCACTGGATCATTTAAAATTGTGTAATGCTCATGTAAGGGATTCTTTCATATTCTGTCTACCACCACATTTTTTTAACAGTACTTAGTGAATAGGGAGGTAATTATTTCTGGTACTGTTTCTTTTGAAGGCATTTTTTTTCCCCTTTACTATCAAACATCAGACTTTTTTTGGGAAGTTGCTTCTGATGAGCATGAATATAGCAAGGCTCTGTAATCTCTGCTGCCACTGGTATGTGTCCACACTGAGAAGGCACTGAATCCAAGCTAGAACAGCCTGCTCTGGAGTAGAGGTTATTACTGTTAGCTTTAGTATCACAACAGCACAGTTACATGGCTTTTAGTTTGCTTGGAGCACAAACAGAGGAAATTCACACCTGGAGAAAGCATGAAGCCCATTTTAGCCAGAATTAATTTGGCCAAATATACTATGTGGGCAGCTTTCCACAGCACTTGTTTTTAAGAGACTGCTTAATGTAATTGTTAATTAATTCTTAGGCTGATTTAAAATATTTATTTTACTGTTTCTTTCCCCTGCAATACTGTTTGGAGCTGCATCATGTATTCGTTCCTGCTGTCCATGCCAGAAAGAAGGGTGAGAAGCTATGCTCAGGATGAGGAGAGCAGAGCTGTTTCTTTCAGAAATACGGACCTGGCAGATGGGTTTAATGATAGTAGAGCCTGGCAAGCTGATATTACAGTGCTGACTTACCACAGATCTGGGCTCATGCTAGTGCCTTAAGCCCCTAAATTACCTATGTATCACAGAGAGGGAATGGGATCTCCAGTACCCAGCACCTTAAAAAAGCAAAGTTGGTTTAAACGCTACAGAGAATGATTCAAATAAAAGTTAATCTAAACAAGCAAAGTTATATTAAACAAATGTTAAAAGAAACTATGGTCCATCAGAATTGTTTCTCTGCTCTCTTTGAAAGTAAATAAAAAAGAATGACAAAAAAACTAAAGCTAAGTTCTTTTTCTATCAAATGTATTACCTCACTGGCATTAATATATAAAATATTTTGAAGAAGTTTCTAAAGATTTAGTTCATGCTTTGCACATTTAAATTCTTTTTGGTTAAAATTCACAGTTACGTGTTTTGCCTTTTAACTTGTATAAAATGTTCAGTTTTGTTAATTTATGAGAATATATGTAATTTTATGGAGATTTCCCTGCATTTATTAAAAATGGATCAATTCAAGCTTTGATAAGCTGTGAGCTCTGATGTGTTTTGAAGATGGCTTTAACCATTCTTTTGTGAATTTAATTTCCTTTTCCAGCCCCTGGCCTCACTGGAATTGTTGGAGGGCGCCCCAAAGTGTAAGTTAACTCCTGATCGTTAAGTTGTTGTAATGTCTGATGATAATGTTCCTACCAATCACCATCACAAGCTTCCCCAGCTTGGGACAGCAACCACAGAAGCAGCTAAATCTTCCTGTGTCACACTATGCTTAATAACTGGTAACAAGAAAATAGTGAGTGCTATACGATATGCATGCAAATAGTAAAATCCTTTATTGAAATAAATGTGACTTATGTGAGTCTCTGATCAGCTCATGGCAATGTCTTTGCTTAATGAGCTGTAGGGAAAACTTGAAGTGGGACTTCATGGCAAGGCAGTAGCTCGACCATGTTAATACATGCAAATTTCCGCACCAGTTTTCTCCTGTAGTTGTTAGTTTAGAATATGGGCCCACCAAATTTACATCTGTATGAGCTCACTTCACCTAGAAATGTAAGGTCAAATGTCAGAACATCCCACAAAATGGTAGCATGAAACCATTTCATGACTGAGCTGAACATAATAATGTTGAGCATATTTAAAAAAAAAAAATCCTGGCTTGATTCAATTTTTTTCTAGATATGGCTAAAATCTTGTGGTACTTTATATCCTCACCTTTTCATCCTTATTCATCTAAAACTTTCTGTCATTAAGCAAATACTGCACACAAAGATGGGAGAAGAACCTGTGGCTGTATTTCCAGTAGCCCTGTGTAGCTGGCCTAGGTAATGTGGGGCTGCTGGCAGTGTAGTAGACTTCAATGTCATGAAGCACATCCTTTGTCAAGAAAACATTTTTGCTATTTTGGCTACCTCTCCTCAGTAAAACTTTCTTGAATTTTTTGAACAAAGTCTTACATTCTTAATAATGGAATTTAAAGGAGTTTTTACACTTCTCAGGCTTTCCAAAGTCGTTCGAAAAACCATTGCTAGTCGTGGTTGAATGGCTTTAATTTCCCAAGTGTTTGGTGTATGAATAGTCCAAAGGTGTATGATCTGCCAGTTTCATTAATTTCTAGTTAAATGCATTTATGCTGCTTGTTTTGTGTGTCTAGGTCTCCAGTTTTGAAGCCATTTTTCTTCTATTATCCCAAAAGCAATGTTCAGGTAAGACCTACTGCTTAAAGTCTGTGTTCTGTTTTCTTTGAAGTAATTTGAAAAATTCTGCTGATTCTGGCATTTTTTGGTGACTGAGTTATAAAACTGCCAAGTAGTATGGTGACTTTGATTAAAAAATATTTCCTCAGAGACTAATGTTACTCACACTGAATGTTTTGCAACAGTTGAACTTGCCAACCTTTCATTTTAATTGCTGCTAATTTTGAAATATCTTACATCAAAACTGAACTTCTCTTTTCATGTTCCTGGAATTGCAGGTTTGAATTATTTTTACTGCATTTGCAGAGAGTACTTAAGAAAATTGTAGACTTGTTTGGAGGTTAATGGAGTCTCTTTAACGAGTGGGCAGTTGGGTGTTCAGAGAGTGGAACATTAATCTTCTGAACTTGGACACATCTTCTGAGTTTTTGAGGAGTGATGTATTTTGTGTTACTACTGGGAATAAATATTAAAATCAATGAATTTCCTCTGATTCAACAGGTTTTACCTTAACAGAGCTGGGCTTTTTCCTTCCAGGTACCCTGTCTGTGAAAATAGAAGTAGTGATTTCTGTTCTTGCCTGTATTACAAGAACGGAAATGATGAAAGCCTGTGCCACTATTGTGCTGACTATCATGGAGGAGCCTGTGACTCTGTGGCCCTATTCAGTTCATAGCAATAGGTTATTTCAGTTCAAGAACTAACAGTTCAGATGTCAAGGCAGCCCTAGGTGAGAAATTACAGTGTAAGATGACATGTTCATCTAGAGCCTACTTCTTCTCTGTGATGCATGTACCCCTGTCTAGTTTGAAATTTTCAAGATGAAGAAACTGGTTTTGCTGAAACCATAAAATGTTTGGATTTATAAATATTGGTCTCTGCTCTACTGAGTGCCATCAGATATTTAATTTATCCTTTCAAGACTGCAGACAAAACTTCATATATGCCCTTCTTTTTCCAAGGTCTTCAAGTAGCTTGTAACTGTTGCATTCCTCTTATGCCAAGGCATTCTAATACTGAGTAAGAGCCTTCTCACTCATCCACCATCAAGAAAGTGGCCAAAGGCCAGATTTTTGGTCTGTCTTAGGCCACAGGGGTTGTGACAGCTTTCTGCTTAGGGTGGCACAGGGAAGCTCTGGGAGCACAGGCAGCAAGTGAAAAGGTGGGCAAGGGGGAACAAACAAAACAACTGAATCAGAAAGGGACTGTTTAGTTTTCATTCTTTAACGCTCATACAGTGCTTAGCACAACCAAGCCCTATTCTTTAAGTAGTATTCTTCATTAATGGAAAATATTTTAATTTCACAACTTTACAGACAAGGTGCCATTTAGTTATTAAATCTAAGTTAATTATAAACTCTGCACAGTGGAAAAGCATTTTAAAAAAACCTACCTTTCTTGTTGCCTAAGAATACTTACTTTTATCATCACTTACATTTTGCTTTATACAAATGGCTTGTCTTTGCCAAGTTTAGCGTGAAATTATTATCTTTATGGAAGCTTAGCCTACCACTGTTTTGTTCATCAAATGAAATATCAACTTACTAATTAGCACTGTGTTCCAGACTTGTAAAATGCTGAGATTAAACAGTAACCTAATTTAACAAGGAAAGAAAGCAGTGTCTCACTTACTCTTGTCAGTACAGAAAATCAAAGTCCTTGCTCTGTGTAACTAATTGGATAAGTGTGCACTGATATGTTGTCAGCAAAATGCAGTGTGTCACTGTTGTCCTCCAGTAGTACTGAGGGTGAAATGTGGCGTGATTCAAGTCCTTGATTCCAAATTCAGCCATGTTTTAAAAACTACTGTTCAGTAAGAGATTACAGAGTAAGTAAGTATGAATTAACTGATTTTCTAAACTAGAAGTTCAGTTACAAAGAGTGTAGTTGCTCTAGGTCAGCATTTGACCTAAAACTAAAAAAATTCCATAAGCAGATTTTGAGTTATGTTAACATTTCCACAATGGCTTCTTTTGTTTTGTGTTTGATAACACCTTGCTGGGTGTCAGTTTGGATTCAATGTCTTGTTTGTTGTTTCCACTGCTTTTATGCAATTGTACAGATTTTATCATAGATCACCAGTGGTTTTACAGTTCAAATAGTAGTTGTTTTCCATGTGTGCTTTGAAGGTAACCTGAAACTTTTATGTAGGGAGAAATTGCAGCAAACCTACTGAAGGCAAGTCTCTATGAGTTATTCTTCAAGGGCAATTATAAGAAAGTGCTGAGTAGAGTTATTTTGCGTTTGCTGACAACTGAGCACTGATAACTGCTGCAGCTAATTTGGTTTATATTGTTTTGTTCCTCAAGTTTAACCTGATTGCATCTGAATCTTTCATACTGGGAGTCCTCCAGTAGAGATGAAATGGATGTCATTCACTTCAATCCCACTTCCTCATGTCAGTGGTCCCACAGGTAAAACTGAAGGGTACCCTGCCGTGTGTACTTTCTACATCCTTCCTCTTGATCAAGGGGATCAAGGCTTACTGTTAAAAGCTGAGATACTGGTCCATATATATATATATATATGGGGGAGAAAGACTGGGTTTTTTGGTTTTCATATTGTTGGAGGTGTTGAGCCACTTGATTCACGGCTGGTACCTCTTTGTCTCTCCAGGTCATTGCTGCCAATCAGTTAGGATACAGTGATGATGTGCTGCGTACAAATTGCTGACCTGTGGGTCACAGGAATTGGGCTTCATTTGGATCTGTGGGTAGTTGCACGTTAGTCAGGTCATAATAAATCACTTCTAGCGTGGCTAATGCCTTCAAGAACCGGATACCTCCCTGCGTTGTGGTCTTCTTCTCTGGGTAACATACAACATTTTCGTTGGAAGGATACCTTTCCTTCAGGCTTAACAGGAGTCATCTTCAGGGGCTGAGGACCTAGACCCCTTTTTCAAGTCCAGTTGTCAATCGCCCCTTCCCTAGAAAGTCATCTTAGCTACTTGGCTTCCCTACTGTCTAATTACAGGCTACTAGCTCATTATCCCAGCATCATAGCAGCCAGGTGATTATGTGCTGACCTGGACAACAGGTGATATATTTTTGCATATCCACAGCTTATTCAGAGATACCTATCTTGCGCTGCCTCTTTCTCCTGTTCTTGTGATGGCCCTGCTGCATCCACCTTTACAAGCTGAGTTTTGTGTCCATTTCTTGTGTACAGGAGTGACTGATAATTAGGAGGTGCTCTCATTCCTCTGCAGTGCCTGTCGCCAGGGTTGGAGTAGCTGCAGGGGTTTTGTCATTGGATCCAGAGACCTTCTTTTCCCCTTGAGAAGAATAGTGTCAAACAGAGCTCGGTAGGCCTGGGCCAGGACATTGCAGTGATTTGTGTCTCTCTGGGATTGCCAAGGTGGCAGTATACTTTTTCCAAATATTTTACTAGTTCTTCTGGATTCTGCACTTGTTCAAGGGTGAAGTTCCAAAATGCGAGCTGCTCACAGTCCTTGCCCATACTGCCCCATGCACCCTGCCACTCTTAATGATCCAACCTCAGGGCAGTTCATACATAAAATCTGAAGGGGTTGGAATAGACCTTAAAGATCATCTAGCCCCAGCCTTCACTGCCATGGGCAGGGATACCTCCCACTAGACCAGGTTGCTCAGGGCCTTAACCAACCTAGCTTTGAACACCTCCAGGGATGGGGCATCACGAACTTCCCTGGGCAGGTTGTTCCAGTGTCTTACCATCCTCGCCGTGAAAAACTTCCTCCTAATATCGAACCTAAATTTCCCCTTTTTTCAATTTGAACCCATTACCCTTGTCCTATCACTAGACGAAGAGTTGCTCTCTGGCTTCCATGTAGACCTCTTCAAATACTGGAAGGTAGCTATGAGGTCTCCACACAACCTTCTTGTCTCCAGGATGAACAGCCCCAACTCCCTCAGTCTGTCTCTGTAGGGGAGAGATGCTCCAGTCCTCTTATGAACTTCATGGTCTCCTCTGGACTTCCTCTAGCAGTTCCATGTCCTTCTTATTTTGGGGACATCAGCACTGTACACAGTGCTCCTGGTGGAGTCTCACAAGAGCAGTAGAGGGGGAGAATCACTTCCTTCAGCCGGCTCGCCACACTCCTTTTGATGCAGTTCAGTATTGGATTGACTTTCTGGGCTGTGAAGGTACACTGTTGGGTCATGTTGAGTTTTTTATCAGCCATCACCCCCAAGTCTTTCTCTGCAGGGCTGATCTCTGGGTAGTGGTCTTAAATAGTTGTTTAAACTTTAAACAAGGCCTGGAACATACTCAGAAGACATAAGCCAGCATGTGCCCAGGTGGTCAGGAAGGCCGTGGCATCCTGGCCTGTATCAGCAATAGTGTGGCCAGCAGGACCAGGGCAGTGATCATCCCCCTGTACTCAGCACTGGTGAGGCCACATTTCGAGTCCTGTGTTCAGTTCTGGGCCCCTCAATTTAGGAGGGACTTTGAGGTGCTGGAGCACATCCAGAGAAGGTGACAAAGCTGGTGAAGGGTCTGGAGCACAAGTGTCAGGAAGAGCAGCTGAGGGAGCTGTGGTTGTTTAGCCTGGGGAAGAGGAGGTTCAGGGGCGACCTTTTCACACAATACAACTACCTGAGAGGAGGTAACATCCCTGGCTTCACCATCCCCGGCGGTGCTTAAGGAAAGACTGGATGTGGCACTTAGGTCTAGTTGAGCTAAGTGGTGTTGGGTCATAGGTTGGACTCGATTATCTCAGAGGTCCTAATTGAGTTTGTGAAGACATAATGATAGGAACATGCTGGTTTGGGCATCCCAGGATACTAAAAATTCTCAAGATCTATTGTAATTAGCCTGGAGGATAAGGGGAAGATGAAGGGAAGCATGTCCCCTCCATGGTCTGAGTTTCCAAAGAGAAAAGGTCTAATTTTCAGTAGTTTCTGATAGATGTCTCCCAAGTACAGAGATGACAGCAATGCTGGGTGCAAATACCAGATTAGTTTCACAACCAGCAATTATATCATATCATTAGCCAGTGTTACAAAGTACAGCTTGATAACCTCAGCCCAGTTTTCATGGGTGATAAACATCCTTACAGGGAATACATACTGCAAGGTACTATGTAATTGAACTTGAGGAACAAACACATCAACTTTAAGAGCAAATAAATCATTGTGACCAGTGCCTATTAAACTAATACAATGAATGCTTGAAAGAAATTTGTTCTAACATGTTCTAATCAGATTTGTTGTTACCTCAACCCATTAAGTCCCATGTTGGGCATGAAAAAGGCCTGTCACAGTTTATTCCCAGCTGGCAACTAAGTGCCACTCAGCCACTCTCTCACCTCCCCCGTCCCTAGTGTAATAGGGCGAAGAATTGGAAAAAAGGTGAAAAATAAACCCCACAAGTTGACATAAGAACCGTTTTAATAATTGAAACAAAGTAGTAATTGTTGGTATTATTAAAAGGGAGGTAACAAAAAAAGAAAGAGGGAAATAAAACCCAAGAAAGGTAAGTGATGCACAGTAGAGTGTTTCTCCACCCACTGACTAGTGCCCAGCCTGTCCCCCAGCAGCGATCAGCAGCTCCCAGCCAACTCTCCACTCTCCCCATTTATATAACTGGGCATGATGGTCTCTGGTGTGGAATATCCCTCTGGCCAGTTCAGGTCAGGTGTCCTGGCCTTGCTCCCTGTGCACCTTCTTGCTGGCAGAGAATGGGAACCTATAAAGTCCTTGATTTAGAGTCTACTCCAAGTGTTGCTACTGAGCAACAATCCACCCCAAAATTCCGGTATTGATGTATTTTTTTTAGCAGCTTTCACAAAATAGATTTGAAGATGAATACAGGATGCAGAGAGAAGTTTTGTCTTTAATATGGAGAGCAGCATTAAGAAGAAAAAGGGATTACATCATGGCAAAGATGGAAACATTCAAGTTTTGGGATTCTGCTGTCAAGAGTTGTGACAGAATTCCACATAATATTGCAGTATATAGAGTGAGATGGAAAGATTTGTCTTCCTTTAAAAGATACCAAACTGGACAGAGCATTGCTTTTTTTTGTGCCTTTTTTTCCCTAAAAAAAGGTTTCTTTTAGGTTTATAATGAATTGTTATTGTATTTTGACCTTTTAAAAGGGAGCAACAGAGCCTTATCTGTAGAGCTATTACTGGAAGTATACTAGATCAATACTTAATTAGGAATATGCTTTACTTATTCACATTGCAATGGATTTCTGATTTGACTATTTGAAAATCTGTGTTCTTTGTACAGATCAACCTATTTTTAAATGGACAGCATGTTGAGATATTTGAGGAGGATCTCACGTTTACATCAGATGAGGTGGTTTCATTTGATCTACCCAAGATTAGCAGTGAATTGAAAGGTATGTTCATTTTTGTTTGTGAATGTATAATTTGCTATCTTCATCCTGGTAAATCATGTTAGATTTTGTCTGTGAAATACGTTTTGCCTCTATGTGATGCATTTTTATGACTGTTGCAAAACCCATGGTTTTCTTGGAAGGTGGTTAGTGTCATGCAGTGTAACACGTATTTGAAACTGTAACAAGTATGGAAGTAAATTTTTGTTTAAAACCCCTAAGCCTTAAACACAACTGAAGACCATACAAAGCTTGAAGGCTTGAAATTGAAAGGTGGTTTCAAAGTATACTGTAATCTTACTTTTTGTGAATTCTGGAAGTAGTTGGGTTTATCTTACATCAAAATAGCATTCAGAATAGAGGACAGACATACAGAATGACTTACAGACTTACAGCACTTAGATAATTAAAATTTGCTCCTGTTCCATATGGCAGCCTTCACAAAATTAGCAAGAATGGGATCAACCTGGAACTGGTGACTTTAAAAGAAACCATACTAGATTAATAATCCAGCATGATAATTCCTGCGTTGCTGCTAGACTTATCTAACCAAATTCTCTAAGAAAGAAAAAGAAGAACCTTGAGAAGGGCTAACTAGTGAGCTGAATGGAGCAGGTCAGGATGTCTGCAGTGAAAAGGAAGTGTTAAATCAGAGTTGCTCATACAAGCAATTACTGAAAGTGCTGGACACCTGAAAATTTTTGTTATTTCTAATGGCTGAACTATATACAGTGTTTCTTAATGTATAGCATGCTCCATAATTCCCTTTTGGGCCAAACAGTCTTCATTATCTTATTTCTGCTTACCAGAGAACTGAGAGAATTAATTTAAAGCTGTGGATAGGTATTTGAAAATCTAAATGAGGTGACTCTACCTAAAAATGATGAGTTAGAAAAATTCCTAAAAATAATACTGATGTTGAAAGAGTAATTCAGTCTGTGTATACTTGAAAAATTAATGCTGTTAAGGCACTTACATGTTAAGGTTTATTCTGGATTCCAGATAAAGGTGAACAGTATTTCTCAAAACTAGTAATAGAATAGTGTAACAACTAGTATGAGTTAGTAGGGAATGTTCTGTATCACATAGAGAAATTTTGAAATACATACATGACAGTTTATTGCCATTTGAAAGCCACTGATTGTGGATGCCTGATTGCCATGCATGTGGTCATTTTCCCCATCTGTTCAAACATCTCTTCAATGCAATGATTTGTGCTGTGCAGCAACAAGTTAAACTCTTTAAGTATGGTTTCAACTCTTATGTCTGTTGGAAATCTGATGTCACACCAGCATCTCTCAGATCCCTGGGAGCTCTCAGGAGGAGGGCAGTGGGGCATACACACCATCAGACTGGGCAAGTTGATGGACAGGAAGTCACTGTTCTGCTTAATGAAAGGGTTAGCAAAGGTCCTGGGTTTGGGTTTTTTTTCCAAGGTGACTACAGTGCTAAATATTGGAGAAGCAAAAAGCTATTGGACTCCCTGTTGACTTTTTATAATTTGAGAAAACTTTCTGAGGTGCCTGACCACCAGCATTTAACTACTGAATTCTTCAGGCTTTTTTTCAGCCAAAACCCCACTTTTGAGAGACAGCAGAACTTCTCTGGTTGTTTCCCCTGAGAAGGATCTCTAAACTTTTGCCCTTAGTTGTAAATATAAATGCTTTCTGTATGTGACTGAATAGTTACCTAGTTCTGTGGCTTAATGTAGAACAGCATGGATGAGAAAGACAAATGGGTTAGACTGTAAAAGGAATAGCTTCTGCTAAAGCATTTTCTGTCAGCATTTAGAAAAGAGGAAAGTATTTTTCTTAGTTTCATGGTTATCTCAAGTGTGAGGGACTGTTAGTTGTTGTTGAATAGATAAGAGAAATATGTGAAAATGGATTTGAAATATGCTGCTAGATGTGGTTCTGGGAGGGTGGAATTTGAATTTACCATTTTCCCTAGCTTTGAAGGGAATTCTTTCGTAGATTTGTTTAAGATGTTTATTAAATGAAAATAATTTACTGATAAACAGATCATGAAAGATAAATCAATTAGGGTAATAATAAATGAGAACACCAGAACACTGACTTGAACTAGTTTTGTTTAAAGGGAGATTGTTAGAGACTGTGTAAAATGTCTGATGGAGAAAAGATTTCTACAGCTTATGTAATTTAGATATTGTCAAATATTGAAGAAGCACTCTCTTTTGTATATTGAATTGTATAGTGAATGAAATTATTAAAATTAATGTGATTTCTGTATTGTATGAAGTGTGTTAGTCATGTCCAAAATGAGCAATGAGCTTTAGCTGGACTTTCAGATCCACTCTCAATGGAGATGTTTAATCAAAAATAATAATCCCCGATTAAATAAATACATCCTTAAATATTCTTTGCCAAATTTCGTGGCACATTTCTGCTTGCAAGTGAACATGGAAAAGATTGTGAGCTTCAAGCTCAAAGCAAACCTCCTGTGTTACCTCTTTTACATTGTATGCTTTAACCTCTTAAAATTTCATGCTACCGTGACTTTCTACCAGTGAGGAGCCATTGTGCCAGACTAAATTCTAATCACTCTTTCAGCTCATCTTTCACAGTGACCCAATATATATTATAAAACTTTAGGTCTTAATTAAAGCAGTTTAATGCTGATAGGTTGTTTTTTGGGTAGATTGTGGGAAGATTTTCTGATCCAGCTGTGCCAGTAGAAGAGGTTGCTGTGCTGAACCCCTAGTTCTTCATTATTGTTTTCCTTGTTATTGCCACTCGCATGTGCCAGCAAAGCTCCTCTCATGTTGCCTGATCTGCTTCAACCAAATACAGATACACTATACAAATTATGTGTCATGTCATACCAAGGCATTTTTGTTATCCAGTATATCTCCCACCCCATACTCAAATGGACTTTAGGGATCTGTTCAGCTGCCACTGCCACAGACTTTCAGCTTCCCTTTCTGAAAGAGTCCGTGAAAACTGCAGCCAGTAGGATTTGGACATAGTTTCTCTCTTACCCATGTCAGCCTGGCTCATGTCTGTGTCAGCAATTTTCTGTGGGCAGGGAGGAGTTAAAGGTAACGATGATTTCGCTAGGGCTGTGTTTACCTGATTACCTGATGCAGTTCACAGAGTACATATCCATTCATGCCTGCATAGTAGGTGCACTGTGCTCTAAATGATGCCCCTGGCCAGCATTTGGAGCATAATACCTTTAATAGTGGGTCTCCTACTCCCTAAAATTTAAAAAAAATTTAAAAATGAAAAAAGCCCCAAATAGTTTGCTATTCTCAGCAGAAGCAATAATAGTACAGAAAGGACAGACTGATGTATTTTCAAATTGTATTGTGCCTTGCAACATGAAGTTAGTCCAGCATAACTGATTTACAATACCCTGTATATTCAATTCCTTTAAATTTGGGATATTGTGAATTGCTTCTTCTGGGTGCCACCAGCAGCAGTTGCACCAGAAGCTGTCACAAAGCAGGAAGGCTGTCCCTTCCCTGCTCTACATATTCCCCTTACTGGTGTCCAAGGAGCAGCGAGAGGGGGAGAACTGCCACTTGAGTCCAGAAGGATTAGAAAAAGACAGGAAGGGGACAGAGGAGAGAAGGACTGAGGGATGAGAAGTTTTCTGTGAGTTAGGAATGGAAGTCAGTCTGTTATTGATGGTGGGATTCAAAAGCCAAGGAGGCCAGGAGAGTTGATATGGCTTTAGGAAAGTTGGATCACAAGCAAAACTGACTGAAAATTACTCAGTTCTCACTGCCTAAAAGCTTGGATATAGACTGTGCTTCAAGTTTCAGCGTTACACTGTGATCAATGAAAAACTCAGTAGCAAAGTGGGTGCTTCATCTCTCACTTCAGAGAACAGGAGCTAGATGGTGACAGCCTACTACTCTTAGTAATCAACAATTGCAAGAGGTCTCTGCTGTGTAACTTAACCATCAAACCTTAGGTATATACTCTGTGAATCCCACAATATTGAGTTTCTGGATTTGGACAGGGGTGGGTTTGCTTTTTGACATGTAGATGGATAAAAATATTTCATATGAACTTGTTTAGCAAAGTGCAACAACCTCCATGTTCCTTGAACATCCAATACTCCGACATCAACAGGTTAAAAAATCGAGATTGGCTTCCTAGATAGAGCATACATTTTCATGTATAATACTGAGATATTTATAAAAACAGTAACTTGAAAAAGAAATCTTAGGTTTCTTCTATACAGCTGGATAAGTGATGTTACAACAGTGCAAATGCAGGTGAGAGATGTGTTGTCTTGAAAAGGAATCTTAAATTGTTACTGTTTTCTACAGGCATTAGCAGATTAGACAGATGTTACAGAATTATCAGGACAGTAGCAACTACAAGTATTTTCTACCTGCACTGGAAGCAGAGATCTGTGTGTTAAGGGGACAGAAGTTACTGGTTAGGCAAGAAAAGACAAGCAGCTGCTATGGCTCCTTCAGAGATACTGCATTGCTAAGACCAAGATGGATAGTCATATTGAAGGGTACAGTATTTGGCTGTAAAAAAGTTAAAAGGATTTGGGAGATGAAGCAGGAGGGATCAACTTCATCATTTTGGCCCCCAGTCTACCTCTTTTTCTCTAGGTGCTCCTGTGAGAAGACGGATTGGAATCATTTTCGGAAGTACTGCAAACAATGCAAAAAGCATGCACTTAAACTGACAGCTACTCCTTCAAAATATGCTATTATTTGTAGCACCATTAAAATGAATTCATTTTTATGTTGTACAGATCTGCCAAGTGGTCCACATACTTATCGCTTAGAAGATCTTGCCTATACTAGAAGTGGAGACAAAGGCAATTCTGCAAACATAGGTATTTTTCTTTCTCTTGCTTTCTGAAATGATATAGGATTTTCATGTAAGAGTTACATTTCAAAGTGCTAGTCTTAATTTTTTAACCATGACTTGATTTTTACTTTTTAAACTGTGCTGAAACAAAAGTGAGTATGTACTGAACATGGATTTTCCAAATGAAATATCTGTAGTCTTGTGATTAGCAGCTGTTGTAATCTGAAGTACTATGAAAATATACTAGCATGTCATACTAAAAAGAAAGATTTTTGTTTAGGGTTGGAAAGTTGAGCTCCCAAAAGTTAAGAACTTCCTTTCTAAGGTTTCTTTTACACATCAGTTGCTACTCTTCATGTGTATATGTTATGTAGTATAATTTCTTGGTTGTCTGATCATGTATAATATTTTCATATATTAATTTTGTAGCATGTCTGTGGCTAAAACATTGACAGTGTTAGGAAATACTAAAGTTGTTCTCGTATGTACAAGAATGTTTTTATTATATTGCTAATGCAAATGGTATATTTCAGTATGCAGTCTCTTTGCATTGATTGTGCTGCTTCTTGCATTGTTTAATAATTCCTTCTATTCCTTACTTCTGCATGCAACAATTGGCTCTCTTACTTGTTGGAAGATGAGAGCGTGTGGTGTTCAAAGCTCAGTATGAATTAAAGGTGCGTTTGGGATTTGATTTGCTATTAGCTGTCATGCTAAAACGGATTAATTTTGTTCATTTGTATTTAGGAATATAGTTTTCTTGTCCTTGTTTGTGAAACTGGTTTTATTTGGGTTGAAGAATGAAGCAATGTTGATTTTTTTTTTTTTCTTTCCCCATGATTGACCACTGTCGCAGTGTAGCATTGCCAAGTCATGAATGATGCATACCTAATAGACTGCTTCAGATATAAAGGAACAACAATTTCAACAACAAACTTGACCTCTAATTTAAGTCCACAGATAGAAAGCTCCCTGTGACACAAAGCTCTTTTCCTGATCCTGCTCTGGAACCTCAGCTTCAGCATAAAATTAGCTGAAGCTTATAAAGCATATTTACAGCAATAAAAATGTAACTGATTTGTCACACGTCAGAATCCCGTGCAAGTGGTGGGGCAAGGACCAAGCCTTCAGTCACTGATCAGGCCTTATTGTGTTTAATTATGATGACTTAGATAAAACCATTTAAGGAAAGAGAACTGCCTGTGGGTTGTTTGTTGTGATGTTGTTGTTCTTTAGGTGTCTTTCAGTGTGGCAGGGACTGTTTGCAGCCAGAAAAAATACAGAGATCACTTAGTGGTCACTTAGCATTCTTTTGTGTCATGCTCCACCCTACGTCTCTAGTGACAGAGGGAGAGCTGTCATACTGTTGTATTTTTTATTCAGGAGCTCATTAAAGAGGATCCAAATGTACAGTTTCAGTTAAGCGGAGGATCTCAAATTGGTTTTGAAAGGATAAATACAAATTGGTTTTAACAGTTCCTATTTCAACTAATGCCAGTTAATGCCTGACAGGTGTAATAGCACGGCATCCCCTCTACTATCCATACTTAAAGAAAACTTTAACTGCTCAAGCCCTGGAGAAATACTTTCAACACCTATTAGAGCATGAAAAACCAGAAGAAGACCTAGTAACAAGGTGAGTAGCTTGCTGCTCAGTCCACAGTTGTATGGTAGATACATGATGGCATCAGAAGTTATCTTAAAGTATGTTAACGTAAATATTGCAAACTTGTGTGTAGTGACTTTAGGTTTTTATCTGTATCTTCCTTTGACATTTTAAAGAACAACTTGAGCATAGTCACTGAGAAAGAACATGAACTTGGGCCTCTCTCAAAGCTGGACAAAGGCCGTGAATCCGTTTAGTGAAGGCATTTAAATTCCCAGAATTAGCATAGTAGTGTTGGGGCTGTTTCTTTGTTTTGTTCCAGTACAGAATGTCTTTACCGACTAGAAATAGCTTCCAATGCCCTTTGAGAAATTTATCTTTCCACTGGTTTTGAACCATTTGGAAACTGCAGGAGCCTTAGTAGCTGAAACTTCCCAAGCCCCTGAGCCACTGCTGAACTGAGAGTTAGAAATCTGTAAAACGCTATCTGAAAGCCATTCACACAGCCAGTGTAGTCTGGAGTCCAAACTTGCCTGATGATCCTTCAGAAATGGGCCTCATACTATCCCTGTTTCTGCAAAACATTTTAATATTTATGAAGTTCACTCACTTTAGAGAAAGTATTCCCTCTAGTACCCCACTCTCACCCACCTTTGTGCCACATATACCAAGCCAGAATTTAAAGAAAAAGCATCACTAATTTATCTTAAAACCTGAAAGAGAATACATCCTAAACAGGACATGTTTATGTGATACTCATCTAAAAAAGAATATCTTCTGCCAGACAACATACATAACATTCTTGTTTTTGTGGTATGGCCGATGCTCAGGGCCCTTCCTGGGGACTGAATGAAACATACACTGCTCTTGTAGCATGAGGTAATGAATGGAGCTCATTCTCCCAAGGATATCCAGTAAAACAGTCAACAGATTTTAAACCTTTTTCTCTCTTGGAAAACAAGTAAAAGCTTAATACTGCCACAAACCATACAATCTTCTAAAACATGCTTTGATACAAAGTCAGTTATTCTGCAAATATGGAGATTTTGCCAAAATCTTTTATGTATTTCCATGGGTAGTGGATAAACTGTTAGCTGTCTTTTTGCTTGTTCAAAGAGCTTGAGTCAGAAAAGTACGGCTCAAAGCTCAGAGACAGCTTGGAGTTATTTTAACCCCTGATCTTTGAATTGTAAGTGCTAGTTTTGTCTTCATAAGCAGCTCAGTGCAGATCTCACCCACTGTTTCGTAAGTGCTAACAAATCTATGTATCTAATAAATAGTGATACTAAGAACTGTAATTGAATTTCCTCTGAAACAGAGCAGAGAGGGGAAGAAATAAAAAATGTCATGCTTCCTAATGATACTTCTAGAAATTGATTCATTGCCACTCCTTAATGCTGTTTATGTTCCTAAATAAAAGTTGAAATTTGCTCTGTCTGGATGAAGCTAAATTATTTTGATTAATTAGATTATCTGTTTGTGGTTTTGGCTTCCTTTAATGATGTGATAATGGAGCTCTGTGAGGGAATTGGAAAGCTACTGGGGAAAAAGAATAAAAACTTCTGTGGAAATATTTAGGATTATAAGGATTATGCTCATGTGCTTCAGATTCTGTAGTTTCTTTTTAAGTTACTTGTTTATTTTTCAGTTGTAACTGTCATAAAAAAAGAGCTGCCTTGCTGTCTAATTTTTCTTCCTTTCCTTTATTTAAATGGTGAGTAGTTAAAAACTATGTATTAGTTTTGCTACTATAAACATACCAACCACGGCTCTACCTCACTACAGAACAGAGTCTGTTAACCAAGTGCTTTTCATGCCTTTTCACTGGAAGCATTAAATAGGTGTACTAAACAGAGAAAAGGTGGGATTATTTTGATAGAGAGCACCGAAAACTATTAAGCTTCCAGATCTGCAGGTAAAATAATAGCAAAGGATGGTCTTTCAATCCCCAGGTGATTGCTTCCCACACTAGAGTGCTAGAGTACATTAACAGATCTGAGTACCTTAAGATATAGAATAAGAAACTTTTTGTGTAGTGGTACTAGGTCAGTTATTTAAGAAGGATAGTAAAACTATTCTATGAGATTTTGCTGTTTTCATCTTCTGAAATATGGTGTATGTAATGTTTTGAGAACATTCCAATGCTCAGAAATACAAAAAATTACAGATGATTTCTTCTATGCAATGTTTTCACCAAGAGAAGAACAAGAAATGTGGATGCTGAAGCTTCTAGATGGCTTTTTTGTATATATATTTATTAGAGAGGAAAAATAAGTATCTCTCTGCAGTATATCTCATAAGCAAACACTTCTTTAAGCCTATGGACTTGGTTCCTGCTTTTCTCTGATGAAAAGAATCCTGTCTTTTCCTTGATTTAAATGCATTAAACAATTTTGTATCATTATTATTTCCATGCATTTTAAGGGAAAACCCGACTTTTGAATAGTATGGACAGCCCTTCAAAGGAAGTTGTTAAGCATGCACCCCATTGTGCATAAGCATAGGAATTCAGCTGGAACAGTGAATATTCCTTGTTTTACTGGTTTCTGTCACAGATAGTGTATTCTTTGAAAGGTTTATTTGTTTTCTGTGTTTTTTTAAAAGCAGCTCTTAAAACATTTGATCAAATTGTACAGTTAGATAATTTTTTTCCTTTAGATCTCTGTTAATTAAACTTAAATTGTTTAATTATGCTGAGTAAATGCCTGCCAGCGTTTTTGTTAATGTGTTGTTGCTGCTTAAGACTAGTATGATGGTTATAGTGGTTTTTCTTCCTTTTATTGTGCGAGTTTATTTTCTATGTGGAAGTATTTTGGATGCTCAGATGCTTCAAACAAGCCTTAAAATAGTGAAGATGCTGACCTTTATATGTTATTTTGTAATCCTAGTTTTAGCTAGAGTATCCCACTGTAAATATTTTCTCAAAGTAAATAAAATGAATGTGCCATTTTGTAGTGTTCCAAATTAAGATCTGTTGCTTCTATTACATACTTCCTCTGCCAAAATAACTGCAGAAAATGAAAGGAAGTTCTTCCACTCTTTTTTTCTTTCTGCTTTTATATGCTCTTCATTTTCTCCTGATTTGTTTTTTCCTGATTGATTTTCATGACACTTCTTTTGAGAGATGAGATATTAGCTTCTGGAATCGATATTCCATCAGTCTAGTTCTTGAGGAAAGATCTGGCAATTGTGAAATTCTTTGCTGCCTGGAATCTTTGCCATCCTTTTCAGAGTAAAATTTATAGTGTAGTGCTTTGGTAGATACCTGGCATTCATGGTATGTGGTGATTAATAATTTTTATTTAGTTTTTTAGAAAATTTTCTGGGGTCATCTGGTTGTGCTATATAGTTGATTATGGTATTAAATTTAGTAAATTAGGTAGGTAACTTGTTGTAGAAACTGCTTTATTCTTCATATTCGTGTTGTCTAGTAGAGCACTGGTGGATTAATCTACTTTCATGCCTTCCCAGTGGATTTGCCTTTAAGCATGATAATGTTGCGTGTCAACTAGTTTTTAAGGAAGGGCAAAAGAATGCTGACACCAATTTTTTTCTTAATAACAGTAATACTAGAGTATAGTAATGAAAAAGTAGAAGGAACTTAAAACTTTAGCCTGGAAGACAGACACGGACACTCCATGACTACGTGCTTTTTACGACAGGGACTCAAGTGATTGCCAGATTGCTCAGCAGAATCATTTCCTTCCATGAGAGGTTTGGGTCATATGCCCAAGATAAAAGGGCAGACAGGGCTGTGAACACTAGTCACAGCCATGGTTTTCACAGTGCTCAAAAGGAGCTGAAAGAGAGAAACCTCAGTGACAAAATCAACAGTGTAAGAGCACTGCAAGAATTTCCGGCTATATCAGGGGAAAGATTTGAAGAATCTGTGGCGAAGAGATGAAGATCAGATAGGTGACTAAAGAAAAATAAGTGGTGTTGGAGGAAGCATGATTTAAATTGCAGCAGTCAAACATCTGGAGACAGAGTGAGAATTGGATATAATTTTTCTCTGTTGTTCCTCATGGTTTGAAGACGTTCTGATTTAAATCCTTTCCTGTGGAATTAAAGCAAAGCTATCAAGTCCTTAGATGACGAAAATATTGGAGGAAAGCAAAACCAAAGAAAACCAACAAGAGAAGGAAGATGACAAAACATTGAAGAGCTGCAAGGAGAGGCAAATGGAAATATACTGTAGATCTATTTATGGAATTTGAAACAATAGGAAACCACAGAGCCATTTGCCAAACTGCTCCAGAAGTTTCCAAATTGGAACTGCACCAGTCAAAAGCAAGGATGGAAAAATGCTTACAGTGGCAATGGAACAGAAAAATAGGTCTGTCCCACTAAAATAAAATTTTATCTGAACAAAGTACATGGCTCCAGGAAAGTGTTGAAATGTAGCTCTGATTTTAATTTGCTATAAAATTGCCTGTTTGTCGTAAGAGTGATGTAGTGACTCATAGGTATTTCTCAGGAACCAAGAGGATGTCTTTCCAATGAGCTGGTGACATTTGTTAGCAGAAGGGAGTTCCAGAAATTAAGTGATTGTACTTTACAGTATCAGAACTAGGAGTTAATAAAAATACTGCATTTTGCCCATTGTGTTGTCCGAGTTCCTATTGAATCTTGAACTTCTGGCTTACAGATATGGGTTTTAACTCGTAGAAAAAAAGAACTCTAGAAACAACTTTATTAGAAATGGATGAGTTTTGAATAGAGCAGAATGGTTACCTTATGGTTCAACTTTAAAACTGTTAAGGACTGCTAATTTGGAGTAAGAGGAAGGAATAAGGAGGCAGGTAAGACCTTGTGTTAATCTTGTTACCTTTTAGACTTGACTCAGCAGTGGGATGTGATCAGAAGCATGAAAATTTTGCATGCCAGCTTTTGGTTGATGTTCTCTACAAGTGTTCCTTCCAGAATCTCCTGAGAAATAATGTGCAGTTTTATTTTACAGATATGAGTTGCCAGGAGTCCATGGATTAAATTTTGTTCTGAAGAATTCCCTTGGTGGTGGTGGCGTAGCATCCCTAAGAAGTGACCCACAGGCATGTATCAAAGCAGTAATTTTAGTGTAGACATCTTTTATAGGTCTCTTCATAACCAGCTTTTGGGCTGGAACTGTAAGCTCTTGGGTTTCACTCTAGTTCCTCTTAATTTCCTATTAATGAACATTGTCTATTTAATTTTGTAAGGTTTGAAAACAACATAGGAAAGTAGAAAGTGGATTTACAATATTTGGTGAAAAAGATGTGTACTATTAAGATAGCACATCATAAAGAGCATAACTGATTTGAAGACTATGAGTTTTTAGATGCACCAGCAAAGTCAGTTTATCAGAAAGGCTTTCATATTTTGAAAAACGTGGATTTAGTAGATAATTCTGATTGTTTCCGAGTATATACAGGAACCATGCACTGTACTACAACTCCTCATTTAGCCTATGCCTTCTGTAGTTAAAGTACTGATAAATAATACAAACATGAAAAACAGATGGATATGTCTTTTGTGTGCGTGATGTTACGTGAAAGTAACTTTTTTTTTTTTTTTTTGCAAGTGTACAATCTAAGTATTAAATATTTGTAACTTCTAAACCTGAAGATGAAATCCCAAGCAATGCCATGGCTACAGCAAAGCACAGCTGTGCTCATAGGCTCAGAAATGCTTGTGTGTGCAAATAATCTCAGCATAGTCAAGAAGACTGCTCACAGAATAAGGTGGTGCTATGTATGAATTAGATAGTAGAACTGAACCCCAAATAAATTGATTTTAGCACTGGGTACCAAATAAATGAAGAAACTGTCCAATCTATTCAGATTTGGATGCTTGAAAATTCAAAAAACTTAAAACAGACTGAATTCTCACACTGATTATAGGAAAAATACTCATGTTAAACCATTTTTTAAAACTTCTTTTAAAAAGGTGGTAGAATATTTAGATAGTAAAATTTAATGTTGGTTTGGTTCTTTTTCTTACAGGGTAAAGCACTTGGACAGATGCTGTTGGACTTCCAGATTAAAAATGTTCCTGATTTAAAATCACTGATAGAATAACAGGTGTTTAATATATATGCTTTTAACACTGAGTGGTGTGAAAACATGTTATAAACAAGAACTGGCTTCTTGAAGGAGATTTTTTTTTAAAGTTAAAGAGTAGAAATTTGACAGTTATTTTTCAGAGGCTTAGCTATATGGCACAGATTAGCAAATGTTTCAAGTAATACCAGACTAATAGCTTTATCTGTGCCTGATAACATTTCCTGTCTAGATAATACAGTGGATGAAGAATTAATTTATTTCTTAATCAAATTGCAACACGACATTTAATTAGGAGATGAGATAATCTTTGTTTCAAGATGGAAATTACCTCCTGTTGGGTTGATCTCTCTTTTCCTTCTCTCAGCCTTTATTTGAAAATCGAATGGACTGCTGTCCTGTCAGCTGTTTGTCCTGTGCAGTGAGTGAGCCTGGGTAACCTGCTCTGCACTGCTGGGAAGTCAGCACTGTCTGGTACTGGGGAACAGTTTTCCCTGCTGGGCAATAAAGTAATAATTGGTACTGTTATACAGTGACTGGTCGTAAATGCTGACCTTTGGTGGTGATCCACCAAACTTCCAGCACTTTCTCTGGTTAATGATAGACTTTGTTATTACATTTTCCAATATCTTTTACTAATTAATCCTTCAGTTGAAAGCACTGAGTAGTAGTAAATTGCAGATCTTAGTGTGGTAATAAATTTGAAGATGAGGAAAGGGGAGTCTGCCCGCTCACTCCTTCTTGTGATGGTGCAATCCTGGCACGGATGAAGCAGGGCTGGGTGGTGGAGGGATACCTGGTTTTGTTCCAGGGCTATTAAATCCTTGATTTGTGCAGCAGAGTCATGCCTGGATTAAGTTTATTTGACTGTCAATTGCATTGCCCTTGCCACAAAAATGTGTCTTCTGCTGTGAAGGAAAACCATGTTGAATGCAGTGTACTCTGTCTTTCTTCTGACTCCCAGTTACTACCTCTCCATCTCCCTTCCTGCACAATATGATTAGCATGTTCAAATTGGGATACTTCTTCACCTCATTAAAAAGAGACTTAAAAGTCTGTATCGTACTTTCCGGGACAACAGCAAGGTGGAAATTCTGATAACTGTATTTTCTCTGCAGAAGCCATAAAAATATTACTCCACATGTTCAGGCATTTTATATTCAGAAATATTTTTTTTGTTTATTTTAGGGAGATTTTATTAATTTTTTAGTGCTGAAAAAATGAGGCATTACTAATACCAGACAAAATGATGGAAATAAGTTATTTTTGTAATGGTCACCAAACCTATCTGTTAGTTGTTCCTGAACTTCCAGTGCTATCACTGTTACTAATTTCCTAGCCTCTTGCTTGCTAATGAGTACTATGCAATAAATTGTTCCCACCTTTTCTGTGGTTTTGTTAATTTGAATTGAAGGTATCATAAATGAATGCTTTATCTATCTAAACACAATATTCCCTGAGCAAGTCATAGGTACTATCCATGTATACAGCATGATTCAGTCAGGTTGTAAAAAATGAGTCATTACTTCATTGCAGAAAAATAGCCAAGTTAATAACTTCAAAGGGAAAATGGCATGCAGGTTTTATTATGTTTACAGTCATCGATTGTTAGAAAACTCTCCTTAATAATTTGAAAGCCTATTGGGAGGAAGTAAAAAAGAAAGTGATAGACCTCAGTAGCAAACCTACAAGGATAAAAAGGCTACAGTAAATATTTGCAGTTCACTCAATATGCTGTTTAAGTGACTCTGGAAATGTGTATGCAATAAGTTTCTGAATAAAAGTGAACATTTATAAAGTATAAATTTTTTTTAGTAATTTATGTTGTTTCTTCTACTGGAACAGAGTGATACTTAGTTCAAAGGTTCTTTGTTTGGGTTTGTTTGACTTGCCTGCAATTTCATGCATTGTCTTGCTGGTTCCCTTCTTTGTTCAGATTTTGTCTGTTCTGTCCCTAGTCTTTGTTAAATACAAAACCCAAAAGAGTAAATGATACTGTTTTCTGGAGAGCTGGTCACTTACAGCTCTATAATGGCAGCTGTAATTTGTTGAAAAGAATGATAGAGTGTTCAAATGGACTGGATGTGGGAATACAAAGGTGTTCATTTTTATCTCTGGAATAGCCCTTTTGGATGCTGTGAAACCATCCTTCACAAATGTATTTTCTGTCCATTATTTCTTTCAGCACACCAGCTTAAACCAAATGGCATTACCTTTCAGATACTCTTCTTGCAAATTATACCCTCCAAAAATCCCTCTCCAGAGGCTTTATTCTCCTTGAATGTCTTAACATGTTTTGAATTCAGGAAACTATGCTTGTTTCAGCAGTCCCAAATGATCTAAAAGTAAAGCATGAGTAATTGAGAAAGGTTTGGTTAAATACAAGTTGTACACAAAGGTGAGCATGTATGCAGTCAGCATTGCTTTAACTTCAGTCAGTAAAAAATTCATTTTGCCTGCTTGTTAAACCAGGTCTGTTCCTCATATAGGCAAGAACTTACCCGTCTAATTCCCTGCCTTTCCTGCCTTTTCCCTACTGTGTTAGCTGTGAGAGCAGGATGGAAATAGTAATGTCTAGTGCATAAAATAAGGTTCCTTCTAATACAGGAGTTTCAGTGTAATGGAAACTGCCTTACACCTCTTACTGAAGCTTTTGTACTGTGGCTCATCTGCACTACTAAACAAAGGCTGCATTCTTACCTCTCACAGCTTTCTTACTGCATTTCAGCTTAACTTTCAAAAATAAAGCATGGGTTTTATCATTAAATTATTCCACAACAGTTAGCAGTCCAAACAAGTACTTCCTCGATGTTTTTGGGTTTATATTTAATACTCCAAAGTGATTTTTCCACTTAAATTTGTGTACTGAAGGTACAAAAGCTGTTATACAAAAGTCACCCGAGAGGCTGTGCCAGTGCTTGATGCACAAACAATGGGTATTTTTAGTTTTGCCATCTCCAGTGGAGATGTTTTTCCATCAAAATACATGTTTTCTTCCCCCTTTCAGATGAAAAATTATGGTAAGAATACCTTACATTGTGGTTGCACTGTGGAAGTTTGACAGTAATAGAAGTGCAACCCCTTGCGTTTTAAAGCCAAAAATGTTGGGTTGCAGGTTGCTTTTCAAGAATCTGAATAGTTTCATTCAGGAATTACTTTGTGTTGTGTTAAGTGCTTTACAGACAGTAATGCTCACAACAGTTGCAAGGTAGTGGCGAAGCATTACCTGGGTGGATTCCACAGACCTGTCTGCTCTGTAATGCCTTTTGGGCTTGTTCACTGGGGTTTCTGGGCTTGAGAGTGAGGGAGTGAGTGGTTGTGGGGGGAAGGAGGGAGAGAGGAAGCTCTTCAGTGCCTCAGGTATGAGGAAGTTACACTGCAGAAATGTCGCACCTTTCACCTTACTATTTTGAAACCCTCCCGTGCAGTAAGACTGAATCTCCTTCTCATGGCAGTCCCTCTTCTTCAGTTTCATCCTTGTTTTCTTTCTGGATTTACTTGAAATGAACCCTGGTGATTTTGGGATGAAAGCTCACTGGCATGAAGAAAGCAAAGGATGCCTCCACGTGAAAGATTCCATTGGGAAGTGTCTTAATCTGCCAGGGAGTTCAGCTGAATTCCTCTACCTTCCTTTGGACAGGAAAGAGAAACCTGAACGGTAGGACTGAAGCATCTACCACCTATATCAGCAACGGCCATCCCTAGCTAGACAGCTTTAGGGAGGGGGGAGAGGGGGAATCTTGAGATGGCAGCACAGGGCAGAAATGGTGCTTATCCACACTGGAGGGAGACAGGAACCTTTCCATGCCAGGATTTTCTGTGGAGTTTGACAACCTTCTGTGGCTCCAGCTCTGGACCAGCTGCCGTGACCATCATCAAACAGGTGATACCCTTTATCAGGATGAGGTGTTTTAAATTTTTTTTTCCCTTGTCCATGAAAAAAATGCACTAGTTAAAGTTAGAAGTTCCTCCTTCTCGTCTGCCCATTTTTATTTACTAAGAGAAAAAGCTTCAAACCTTACAAATATACTTTTTAGCATCTGTATTTGAAAATGTGCTGGTTTAATTACATAATTGTGTGGCTGGTGGCTAATCCACGGCGTTCCTGTACCAGCATCATAAGCTACATCTATAAGGTGTATCACTCTTTTTAAGTGATGTGATTTGAAGTATGCTTGAGAGGTGTTAGCTTCTGTTGCATAAAAATTTGGCTGAGACTCCAGAGAAAATCCCAAAGGCCTGATCACTCTGTTAAGTAGTGCTGGCGCTCTGGCCTGTAATCAGCAACTGAAGAGGTTATGGTGGGCCCCTTTCTTTGCAGATGAAGCAAGATGAGGGTAGTCTTAGCTTCCCAGGAAGGTGCTCTCTGCTCCAAGCAGGAGGAAATGGGAGGGCACCAGCCATCATTTTTGTTGACAAGTAATGAGGTAACCCCCTCCCCTGAAATATTTTTTTACTGAGGAAGTGGGGAAACGTGCTTTTGCTTCATCAATAAGTTTTCATGTTTACAAGATCCTGAACCTTGGTTCAGTATCTGTGGTGGTAGAAGGCTCTCACCTGCTGGGTCCTTCACATCCCCTTTGCCTTCCGAATAGCAGAGCTGTGTGCTAATGGAAAGAAAAGGGATAGTGAACGTTTTCTCTTTTTTTGCTGGTGTGACCAAAGGGATTCTACAGCTCTGGGGTGGTCTAGAGATCTCATTCGTGTTCCACAGCGTTTAAAGTGGCTGAGGAGAGAAAAATAACCTACTGTTTCAACGCGGTTTGCCTGTAGAGAGCTGCCAAGCTGTTACACACCAGCGCTCCTCTTCCCGTTTCCCCGTTTCGTATTTGGCATCCTGTGGTTGCGGTGTTTGCCCGAGTTTAAAGGAAGATGCTCCAACAAACTTCTCCAGCATTCTTACAGGCATATCCCTTCCTCCTTCCCCCTCCCTCCGCCCGTTCCGCGTTTCTCAGAGGCGAAAGCTCCCCGCTGCAGCCGGAGAGCCAGCGCCGGGCCGGAGCGGCTGCGCCACGAACAAAGATCCATGGCAGCGGGCCCGGGGCGCGGCGGGGACTCGGTGAAAGGCTGCAGCCACGGCCACCTCCCCTGCCACTCTCCGCGCCCTGTCATCTTCCAGGTAAGATGAATGTCTGTCCCATCCATCATCCCGCCGCCCCCAAGGGGGCGGGAACCTGCTTGGTTACTGAAAGTTCCGAGCCCGATCGAGGCGGCATTGTTGACCTGACAGGGCTGCTCTTTTGTGGGATCCGTTGCCAGGATTTAGCATTTACATAATGGATTAGCATGAAACTGAACGCACGGGAATGCCGCTCTGCCGTTTCCCACTCTTTCTTAGCTGGCGGACTTTTGGGGCGAATTAATTTATAAATGTGACTTGCCGCTCTCCCTCGGAGACCTGTTTTCTTTCAGGGAAGACAGACGCTCCCTCTCCTGTCCCGCCGCCGTGCGAGCGCCGTGGCAGCCCGCCCGGCCACCCCCGATCCGATCCCCGCTTGCCCATCGTGACTGCCGGCGCGGGTACCCGGCGCCCCTCAGAGGTCCCGCCGGCGGGGGAAGGTGCACGAAGCGGCTGTGGCCCCGGAAGCCCTTCGCTGCTCTCCCCGGGGCGGGCGAAGAGCTTTACACACACTTTTCCGTGCACTTCTACCTGGGCAGCGCCGGCGGTAGACGGGGCAGAGCTGCGGGCGGCTCCCGGCTCCAGGCTGCGGGCACCACGCCATCCCGAGGGCCGGGCAGACGCTACGGCCAGACCGGCGGTCACTGGCTCTGCTCAGGGTGCCGCCGCACCCCCAGTGAAGCCCGGCCGGTCCTCGGGGCGGGCGCTCCCCGTACGCCCTCACCCGGTGGGCCGGCCCGGGTGCCCGCCCAGCCCCGCCCCGCCGGTATCTTAGAAAAGCGGTGCCGGGGGCTAGGAGCTGCTCGGAGGCACCGAGGGTTTCCCCCGCCGACCATGAAGAACCCGGTGCCGCAGGCGGCCTCGCTGCTGCTGGAGAAGCTGCTGCTCCTCGTCCACATCCGGCCGTTGCCCGCGGGCTCCGGCGGGGAAACGCCACCGCCTGCACCCAGCTACTACGACACCAGCTGCTTCAAGCGAGGAGACCTGCTGGAGGTGCCCCGCACGCTCTTCATCCACTTCGGCATTTACCTGGGCGAGAACCGCGTCGCTCACTTGATGCCCGATATCCTGCCCACTATCACCGGCGACCGTCGGCAGATCCAACAGGTGGTGACCAACAAGCGGCTCATCCTGGGCGTCATCGCCAGGACGGCCAGCGTCCGGGTGGATACGGTGGAGGACTTCGCTTACGGCGGCAGCATCCTGGTCAACCACATGGACCGGCTCTTCGAGGACCAGGTGCTGGGCAGCGAGGAGGCGGCCCACCGGGCGGAGGAGCTGGTGGGCACCACGGCCTACAGCCTGCTCTGGAACAACTGCGAACACTTCGTCACCCACTGCCGATACGGAGCCCCGGTCAGCTTCCAGACCGACAAGGTATGGCCCGGCCTGCGGCGGCGCTGCCCTTCCCCCGCGACCCCGCTCGCCGGAGCTGGGCCGGGCACTGCCGCGGGCCCCGGGCGGGGGT
Source organism: Corvus cornix cornix (assembly GCF_000738735.6). Classification (NCBI taxonomy): domain Eukaryota; kingdom Metazoa; phylum Chordata; class Aves; order Passeriformes; family Corvidae; genus Corvus; species Corvus cornix. The sequence continues at coordinate 25,054,146 of NC_046334.1, read as the reverse complement.
GCCGGTACCGCCCGCCGGCCCGGCCGCCGCTGACGCCGCTCTTCCCGCAGCGGGCAGTGCCGCCGGCGCGGAGCTGCTCGGGACGGCGGCGGGCCCGGCCTCAGCTGGCTTCAAGCGGCGAGGAAAGCGAAGCTGAATTAGTAGAACAGTGAATACACTACTAGAATGCTCTGAAGTTACAGGTTCCAGCCGGAGCCACAGGCAGTACCGGGGCTGATGCTGGGCGTGATGCGGTGCCAGCCCGGCTCTTCCCTCTTGCCCTCTCTCCGGGGAGTCCCTGTGAGAGCTGGGGCAGCAACTGCTGCTCTGTCCCGAGAGTAGGCATCGCCAGCTCTGTAGTCAAAGCTTTCCTATTTAAATCTCATCTTTTGCACTTTTTCTTTTTTTTTTTTTTTCCAGTTCTGTGAGACTGTGAAGATGATTATTCGGGACCAGAGGAGCGTGCTCGCATCCGTGCTTGTGGGACTAGCGTCAATAGTCTGCCTAGGTGTGGCACCCTCCACCACGCTCCCCACCATCTTCATTCCTTTCCTTCTGTGGATGGCTGGCTAACAGCCCTCCTGGAGGCTTCCATCCAGGATCTGTATATAAAATGTATACTACTGTATTTATGAAAGCACAGATTACTCACTGGCATCATGTAAAGTTTCTTAATTTTGTGCACCATTTTAAAATACAACTTAGTCTAGAACACAGTGCACAAGGCATAGCTTACTATGTAAGCCAAATAACAGATTTCCTGAAAATCTTGGTATATTTTAACACACCTTTAAATAATGAAAAAAGTAGGGTTGCGATGCAGTTCTGCTCCTTGTCTTTAGCCAGAAATGATTCTAATAACAACCTTCATGTTCTTCAGTTTCTTAGCTGCATACCTGAGTGCCATAACTATTAATAAAAATGGATGATGGAGTTCTACAAAGTGATGGAAATGGAGAACTGCTTACCTCTTCCTTTTATACATATAGTGTATATTCAGAAATTACTGTCTCCGTTCCTAAAATACTCCTTGGTGGAAATGCAAGTAAATTGGCTCTTTGTTGAGAGCAAAGAAGAAAAACCAACCCTGGGCTGTGTGCTGCAGGAGCACATCTGGCCAGACCAGTTAAAGTCGGTTCCCTTCTGGGAAATGTTCAGAAATCTGTCACTTGTATTAATTGTCTAAACATTTACTACTGTATTGAACAACTTTTTAATTGGATTAGTAGTAAGGAAAGACAGCAATCCTCACCAATTTCCTTGCCAGTGATAGTGGCTAATATGGCTAATAAAAATGGCTACAGAGGGATTTAGGAGCTATAGGAAGAAATTAGCTTGCGTTATGTCAACTAGTGATGTACAGATGTTGGACATTTCTGGCATTCCAGGGCACATGGCAGGGAGGAGGAAGACAGACCCGATTTAGTTCTTACTGTCCCTCAGCAGTGGAACCTGTGTAGGTACCATAAAGAATCAGGGAACATTGGAGCAGTTTCTGTGGTGGCTATATTGTGATTTTGGATATTGCCTTAAAACACTTTCTCAGTGAAAGACAGCGTGTCTTCCTATACTCATCTCTTGTAAGTATTCACTTTCAAGCCAGTAGCTGGTGCTAGAAATGTTTTATCTTCAGTGCTGAGGCCTTTCAGTTTATCAAGAATGTGTAAAGTTGGATTTGAAATCACGTTCATGTAGGCAATTGTTTAAATGCTAAAAAACTTCGTATTTTTTTTTTTCTTAGCAAGGTCTTTTAGGTATGCAGATAAATTGTTATGCTCCTGGAATTGTTCAGCCTTGTGTGCATACATGCACTTCCTTGTTCACATGCTGTGTTTGCCTTCCTTTCTAGCCAAAGGCCAGTATGACAGTGTTTTCACCAAGGACTCAACCTCAGATTTACTTCTAGTAGTGGTGTGCAGTGTCCTGCCATCAGCTCTGTTACTGAAATGGCCACTTGCCCATTTTTAGAGTGACTCCTTTTAACTGTGCTATAAACCCCCTCCTCCTTCCCCTAGACCTTACAGGTGCTTGAAGATTGGATTTTTAGAACTGTGAGTCTACTTGACTGCTCTCTAATCATCATCTTCCGGCTGCTCCACCATGACCGACGAAGAATGTAAAGACTGGGGCGAAATTCCAGCTCATAGGAAAGAGCAGCATGACTCCTGCTGCCATCAAATAAGAGGGGATTTCAGCCCAACTTTCACTACATGTTCAATTGGCAGCCCAGCTCCAAGCAGCTGGATATCAATTACTGCTGGATCCTTGTAAACAGCTTCTATTCTGCTTTGAAAGATTGCAATGCTCAGTGTAACTGTTTCTGTTAAACTTTTGAAATTAAGGTGTTTTTTAATTAACATGAGTTACTTTTTCATAGTGTATGCATTAGTAATATTTACATAAACTCCAGCATGGTTTTTTTACTTGCTGTGAATAAGGCATGAGCTGTAGTCATTACTGTAATTATATAAATAATTTTTATTCATTTTAAAATGTCTATGGCCTCTTGAAATTGAGTATAATGCTGTAGCATTACTCTTAAGATATCCCAGTAGGGTACAGAACAGGCCATTAACATGCAGTTACATGGTGTGTGATTACAGGTGGGCTTTTCTTTTACCCTTTATTTAATTGGGATTTACAAGAATTCCAGTAATTCTTACAATTCACATATACAATAAACAACGGGGTCATGACCAGTAACCAAATCACAAGTGGGACTGCTGGAAGGCAGAGAAATGTTCCTGCTCTAGCTTCAGTATCAAAGGACCAGTGCTCCTGTGCTGCCTAATGCTTTTGAGCAAGAAGCATCCAGACTGACTAATTTAGGATTTTCATAGGTGTCTACGAAAGAAATGAAAGCAGTTCCTTGCAGGCTTTCATTAGTAGAGAATTTCATTAGTAGAGAATTTTCCTTCAGCATATAAAGTTTTAAACTTATGAAATGCTATGAAATGGTCTAGAATGTCTTGCTGTATCCTTTCATCAAAGACAAGTAATAATGTAATAGGAACAGAAATTCAGCTACATGTTTAGGCATTTTTCCTACCAAATATAATTTTAGCAAAGATCTGGAAATTTCGTTAAAATCAGGCATGAGTCTAATCAGTCATACTCTGAGGAGAAAAACAAGACTAGCAGGCATGAATTTTCATGTTCAGCTCAGCGGGTGGTGTTTGTGCTCTGAAATATTTTGGTAAATGTCAGTGTCAACTTTTTTCTGTAATTGCTTGAGTAAAAATAAGCACTAGCTGGAGCGTTGCATTTCTTGAGCTCAACTGTGATGCCATTGAAATGAAGGAGCTAGTTATAATAAGAAAAACACAGAAAACTGGAGCAGTTCAGCTGTTGGGGAAATGTATGTGCTTAGAAGTGAAATTGTTCATCGGTAACCGTAAGTGATGGTGATGGGGAGTGTAAATCCAGAGCCACAGCTCATTTTAGTGGGGGCTGTTTTGAGAAGCTGTGTGGTTAAACTAGAATACGTAATGAAGGAGTGTAACCATCACTCCTGTGCCGCTGGAAAACGCAAGTAATGAAGACATCAAGTTTAAAGGATAGATGTTTCACTTCAGGCTTTCCAAAGAAAACAAAATGAGTAAGGCTCAAAATGTTTTTAGAAAACCCTTGTTTAAAAGAAATAAAAAAGAGGTAAGTTGAAGTCAATGAAGACATTAGAACAGTGTGCTTTCTGGTTTTCTGTTTGCATTTATTTTAGCGTGGAACATAAATGATTACTCATTTTATGGTGAACAGTCATCTGCTGCTTGATTTCACTTTGCATTCTCCTGTGCTGAAGGAGAATGCTACGTATAAATACTGTTGAGAGTTTTATTGAAAACAAAATCATAGCAATACTTGTTAAAGTCTGAGCGGGTGGGGAAGAGGGGATTAAACTTGTGTGTGACTTGACATAGTCCAGACAGGTCTTAGAATGCAAACTTCAGCAGTGAGAAACATTAGAACTGTGATCTCTAAAAATGATATGGTGCTGTATTATTTATTGCATGTTCTCACATTAAATAAAGCATCACACACCACTGGATGATAAAGAACCGTGTTAGTCATTAGTTAGCATCTCCTTTATCCTATCCACTGAAAATAGAAAAAGTTCTTGGGTGGCTCGGAGCATTTCCTCATTATGCTTTGTAATAGCTTCAGACCTGATTCATCTGAGTACTTAACTGTCATGAATGAGCTTTCCAATGGGAAGTGAAGATAGAAAATCTTGGTAGTTTGAGAGTCTTTGCTGTAGTGCATTCCAGTCTCTTGTCAGCCTTACAAAAATCTTTCAGAGCATTGTGCTGGTAGAAGAAACAATCTTCTCTGCTGTAGGAATGGAACACTAAAAATATTTGAAGGCTCTTTGTGGCATAATTTCTTAAAAAAAATTATTCTGGTGTGTTTTGTGATGTAGCTTCAGTTCTGAAGTCAAGAGAACATTTAGGATATGGTCTTGAGTGCTCAGAGACTGTGAGAGAAGGGGGAGATCTTTAGGAGGCTTAAGTCAGAATTACATTGATTGCAGTACCACAGTTCTGTCTGTCACAAAACTGGGGATTTGGATTTACTGTTTCTGTGTCTCACAGGGTAGAAAACTTTCTGTAAGACTTTCTGTAGCTTTTTTATCTTCCCCCTGTTTATAAGAGAACTTTTTTTAGCCACGTGGCTTTGTTTCAAAAGTTGCTTCTTCTGTGTTGTGTATCTGTGAACTGTAAAACTGTTGGTGATAGTGTGATTTGAAACAAATCAGCTGCACAGTCCCCTACAACACACCTACAACTTGATGCTTGGTCTAAACAAAGCAGTGGTAGTGTGACAGACAGGTAATGTAGGTTTATTTTACTTGCAAGGGCAGGGCATATTAAGTGTGGTGAAGGAACAGTCAGTGAATGCAGAAGTGTGTGCCTGAAGACTCAGATGCTACTTCATTGGGTATGCAGGGCACAGTGTTGTGTCTGCCTTCCTGTCCCCAGCTGGAGTTTAGGCGGCTTGCAATGGGGTTGCATGTTAACACAGAGATTAAAAGGATTAACTTGCGTTCCCCTAAATTGAAGTATGCCATCAATGCCACTGGCAGTAGTCTAACCTAGTAAATAAAATGGGTGGTGGTCCATCTTCTGACTATGTGGTGGTACACTGTGACTCATGTATATAGCTGAACTACCCCACTGCTTCACCTCTAATGGCCAATGAGTAGCACTCCCTGGCCTGCCTTGACCCAAGGCATGCTCCCAGAGAGCACCAGTTGCCAGGTGCTGCAACTGGAATCATGCAAACAGCATCCATGCAAACGTGGATGACCATGTACAAATGTGCAAACCTATTTTGCGACCTTGTTTAGCTGATTACCCTGGCCAGAATTTTAAGGTAGACATCCCCCTTTGTTATCCAAAACCTTGAACCCCTTCCTAACTAAGCAGCACTTTGAATGGAAACAGCAGTACCAATTCATAAAGAGTGAAAAAATGTGATGGTTAGAGCATTTCTGGGGATTTGGGAGACCTATTCCTAGGACCCTCTCAGTCCACCCTGCAGAAGTTCACAAGACTTTGGATAAGGCTATGAGGTGGCTACCCCTGACCTGTTCTATTTTTAGTCTCATGGTTAGGACAGTGATTATTGATTTTTTTTTTTATCAAGTCAGGCAACACCTTTGACTTTGAGTTAGGAGGGCAGAATGGCTCTCTGTCCACTCTATGTTGGAACAGGCTCTATTTGGGATCTCCAAAGGAGGGTGTCACTTCTCATGGTCTATGGGCCCCAGTGATGTTCAGAATGGGAAATGGATCTCTAGGAGCAGTCAGAAACTGCTAAGATTGTCACAATGTCCAACTTTGACACAACACAAATTGAAGTAGTTAATAAAATTTTCAGGTAGAAATAAGGGAGAGACTATTATTTTTGATCAGAGGTCTGTTTGGTTACTGCACTGTTGCTTTCGTTAAAGCAGATAACCTGCTGTACATCCCAAACTATTGGCTACAGTGTCTCCTTTTTAACTCTTTCCCATTTCTATAACCATGACGATAGTAATCTCTCTGATTTCTGGCTACCTCCAAGGCTTGGTTAATATTTGCATAAGGTTGTAGGTTTCTTGCGTTGGACATACCCAATAAATAAAATGCATGGTTCCTCCCCAGAAGGCATCTTCTCTGCCTGTGAGAACAAGAGTTCTGTGAGGCTAAGGCGGCATACTATAGTATATAATTAAGAATACATTCAAATGAAGGGTTATGCTCTGCTAAACTTGCCAAGCCACCTTATCTTCTGTTTGTGCATAGTCTGAGACCTAACTCAGATTTGCATCCATGATCCTCGCAGTTTTGCAGAAAGTACCTGAACATTTCCATTTAGCACTGCACATAAACAGAGGGAGGGGTGGGTCTGCTACTCCTACACAGTAGGTAAAAAGTTAGTAAAAAAAAGTGAGGAAATGTGGATGTGAAGATAATGAGGAGTTTCCCGCACTCCTGCTGGAAATATCAGAGTTAGATATTAAACAGAGTAACATTGGCTATTTATATTTGCAGACTGAATTGTAGGTAGCTCCAAGTGAATATTCAGGAGAAGGGAGGCACCTGGTTTCAACCACTTCATTTAGTGTCTAAATGATGTGATAATGCACTGTGTAAGTAGCCTAGAGCCAAGGATGACTTGGCTGCCTCCAGAACCAGAAACAGCATGGCTGTGAAAAATGGAGCAGTGCATTTAGGCCTAGGGGGAGGCAGCTGTTCAGCTCAGCACCATCTATCCCAGCTCTGCCTCTTTTGGAACCTGAAGAGATAGCATTTCATGACCCTGTCCTGTATTGCAGTCATACCTGCTCACCTGAAGCAAGAGATCTGAATCATGCAGATACACTCCAGACTGTTTAAATTCCATCACAAGCCTCATTTTATTAATGGGTGACTTTATACAGCTTGCAGCTCTGACAGTATCTCAGGAGTCCCTTCCAAAGTATCTCATTCTTCCTAAACTTTGGAAGAAGAACCTGAAGGTCTCAGGGCTGCAAATCATCTCAGACTGTCAAGTGTGTAAGGTTGCAATGCCCTGAAGTATACATGAAGATGTAGCCTGTGATATCCACAGTCATGTTACCACATCCCATTCTTCCGCTTTTCATCAACCTTGGGATGCAGACAAACCTCAGTGCCTCTGTAAATACAAATGTGTAATAAACTAGGACATGGCCTTGATAAATAGATAAAAATAACATTTCTTCATCCAGTACATCAGCCATTTATCATGAATGATTGCATGGTAAAGACAGCAGTTTGTACTCTTTTTTTAGTTACTACTCCCAATTTCCAGCAGCAAGTAGGTTTGGTCGCACTGTATGCAAGCAAGAACCACTCCACTCTACAAGTAACTATTTTAGAATGACAGTTTCATCATGTATTGACAGACAGGGTGTAGGCTGGGAATAATGTCTTTTCAAAAACTTGCCCAGAAAAAGCAGTAATTCTGCTTGGCTGATGAACTGAAATTCCAACAAGGAACAGAGCGTTTCTATTTCTGATGTCTTTGAGCAGCTCCAGTAACTGTGTTAAAGCATTGAGAACTGCACAGGCAGTAGAGCTGATGCATAGTCATAAAGTGTGTTTCAAAATTATAATGAGGTTTTTATGACTTGCAAAGAGATTTTTACTAGCAAGCTGAAAATATCCACCCAAACCAGTTACAGAAGTTACTTTCCCTCAGTAATTTTCTAGTTTGCATTTTTCCTTTTGGGGAATGTTTGCATTAAAAGCTCTCTAACAGACAGTACTAAATCCTGAAATTAAATACAAATTTGTGGTTGCAAAAAGAGTCCGTTCTTATGGGAAAGACAGTGGATTTGTGACATTAACTGTGAGTTCTGTGTATAACTGAGCACAAAGGGAACATGGGGTGTAAGCAAGATATCTATTAATACGAAAAACCATTTGACCCTAATTAAAAAAAAATCGTAAGAGAAGTTCCTTATAAAAAAAGTTGCTTAATTAGGACTTCACAGTTAAAAGTGATACAATTAGATCTATCATTAAGTAGTACTTCAGTCTTCTTTATTACAACAGCACCACTGGGTTATGTTTCTTCCAGCTAATACCAACAGGAGCTTTGTTACTGTATTCATAGAGAGCAAAATTAAATATGAAATATTGCCACCAATTCCCTGACCTCTCCAAAATCTTGTAGCTGTGAAAATTTAATAATGATGTTCTGAAATGAACCCCCAGTAACAATGAACTTTACACAGAATTATGAAGAATCCTACACATCAAAAACTTTGCAGCTTTTTTTTTTTCTGTGTGGTTTTTCAAATCTTTTTAGGCAGCTATCTACAGATCATTTTGCACTGCCACCATTGTTTCTATGAAGTTTTTTGTTGGTCTAGGCAATGCATCCTTCAGCTGGCTTCTAAGATTTTTTTTCTATGAACAAAGCTATTCCCATTATTATTTAGGAAAACTGGACTCTCAGTCCAGAGCTGCAGCAAGACAACCAGACACTGTTAACAACTTTACTGTCTTTGAGCACCTTGAGCTTACAGATGAGGGCCAAATTTTTACCATCAGAGGAAACAGGGAATGACCTTGGCAATATCTAAAAGTCAGTTTAGCGAAGTATCATTCTCCAATGAGCAACAGTGAGCACTTGGGGACAGGGTACAGGTACAGATAGATTCTTGATATGTTCTCAAAAGTTTACAATTTGCAAACTTACAGCTTTAAAGCTTGAATTAATTTCATCGTGTTTAATACTCTTACCCTGTGTGAACTTACTCCATTTTTGGTTTATCAGCCTGACCTTAGAAAGGCTCTATGGCAAGATAAATTATGACATATGAAAAAGCACTTTTTAAATTTTTTTTTCCTTACTTTAGCTGCCCCTCCCCTTCTTGTACTACAGGGAACAATGAATAATCATTTGCATCACTTTTTTTCCACTTACAGTCTTACAGCTCAGATATTCCTGATGTGAAAATCAGAGTTTTTGCTGCTTCCATAAATTTGTACTTTGGGAAACAGCTCATTTGGCACCATCTTTCTAGTACCATGGCTGCCCTCCAAAATTTACTACACAATACACTTCTTAGTCCAACAGTATCATCCTGGATCTTTAGAGTTGAACACACATATCCTTCAGCTGTTACTTGGCATTTACTCATGTGTGCTAAAATGCCTTTTACTGTATCCTCAGTTTAGGACTAATGTGAGGCTCTGTTCCTTTAAAAAAAGAAATATCTTATTTTGAAAACTGATCTATCACTTTTGTGTTGAATATTACTACAACTTTTTTTTCCCCTATAGCCTAATTCCTCAAAAGACCCTTTCTTTATCACCTACCATTTCTCTCTCTGGCAAATGCCTGGCTTTTAATATATTTTAACTAGGCTTTACTACTACTACTACTACTACTACTACTACTACTACTACTATTATTATTGTTATTGTTATTGTTATTATTAGCTTTTATGTTAGCAAGGTGATCCTCTGAATCTATTTTAACCTGGGTCCTCAGGGCTTTCTATGTAATTAGCTTGTGCACCTTGTTTGGATAAGAGATAGCCTTTCTGAAGTGTGGCACTTGTAGTATTATTAGAGAGTGTTCAAAGAAGGGCCAGGAAGATGGTGAAGGGTCTGGAGGGGAAGTCATACGAGGAGCAGCTGAGGTCACTTAGTTTGGCCTAGAGAAGAGACTGAGGGAAGACCTCATTGTGATCTATAGCTTCCTTGTGAGTGGACGAGGAGGGGCAGACACCGATCTCTGTGGTGCCCAGTGACAGGACTCAAGGGAACAGCCTGAAGTTGTGTCAGGGAGGTTTAGGTTGGATATTAGGAAAAGGTTCTTCCCCCAGAGGGTGGCTGGGCACTGGAACAGGCTCCCCAGGGAAGTGGTCACAGCACCAAGCCCAGAGTTCCAGAAGCATTTGGACAATGCTCTCAGGCACATGGTGTGACTCTTGGGGTGGTCCTGTGCAGGGCCAGGAGTTGGAATGAATGATCCTTGTGGGTCCCTTCCAACTCAGGATACTCTATGATTCTGTAAGTCTTTGCCTTTGCTTGCCCCAGCTCATGTCCTCCTGGGCCGGAGGTGCAGCGAGGCAGGCAGCGCCTCCCCAGTGTCCAGTGTGGAGAAGAGCGTCGAAAAATCCCAACTCCATCACCACCAACTCCATCACCACCAACTCCACGTGGTGTGAAGAGAGTTGCAGCATGTCCCGGCTGCCGGGAAAAGGGGAGCGGAACTCCTTCAAAATGACAACTGCAGCGGCTGACCAAGCGCCTTTTAAGATAACATACTCCCACCTAGTGGCTCTCTTAAGTGTCAGGAAAATGCACTGTCTCCAGCAAATTGTGACGTTAACTCGCATATAAAGAATATGTCAGATATTTACTAAGTCGATGTAACCCTCAGTAGGTCTAGAAATTTTGATTTTGAATTCCTGTTTCACTACTGTAATATCTGACCAGAAATCAGGAAGGAACAGTTAAGCTGCATAACGCTGATTTTGTATATAGTTACTCATGATGTAGTTAGTTATTCTTAGTTTAGTTTTTCACCACAGTTTTGTTGTGTCACTAGGCTTTCTAGGAAACACAATAGCTAGATACAGAAAAGCACTTAAAAAAACATTTGCAGAGAAATAAAAAACTGAGCAGGAACTTTGTCTGATCTTTGCAAGCCTTTCGGTGAGGACTGAGACACTAGTGGTGTGAGGAAGGAAGCCTGCTTCGTAGTTCTTTGTGTTTCTGTGAAGAAAATTCTGCTTTCAAGGTTGTTGCAGCAGTAGCCATTTTCTCGCCAATCCTCTTCAATTTCTCCTCCACAGAGGTGAGGAGGACATACGTCTGTGTCAGAATGCTTTTGAAACATCTGCCTAAAAAGCAGACTGGAAAGCATTCTGTGATGGTGGAACATCAAAAGACTGCAGTGCTGTAGGACAGGATTCTCCATCTCCCTTGCCCCTTCCCTCCTCCCTGTCCTTTCCTCACTTCTCTTTCCTGATATTCACCACTTTTTCCACCAACCCTTTGTGGTGTTACTTTTCCCAGCAGTTCCCATCTGCTCCTTCCCTCTCAGGCTTAGCTGTATTGCCAGAAAACTGCTATTTTGCTCAGTGATAAAAGGTACGGCTTTGTCGTGAAGGGCCCAGGTTTTTAGAGAGAGCAGAAAGCAATAGTTCCGCTGGTAATGAGGGGAAAAACAAGAAAAGAGATTTTATACATTTTGTTAATGCACATTTTACATCACGCTTGGCAATACTGGCTTAAAATTGATTTAATTCAATTTACGTCAGTGCAATTGCTGACATTTGTACTCATCGAAGTGAAGACAGAACTTGCTCTAGGATCCATTTTTTCATCTTCATTGCATATCTGCATGTTAAAATCATGTGGCATGTGTCTCAAAGTGGTCTACCAGAAAAGGAACACTGTATTTTCTACAGTTAATATTCTGTTCCTCCAAATGCTCATTTCAGCAGTATTAGATCTTGTAATTTTGTAATTTAAAAAGGCAGAAAGATATATATAATTTTTAAGGCACAAAGCTGAATGAGAACAAACCATGCTTTTCAAGAAAAAAGACCCTTTAGGCACTAGCATGCCTTGTTAGGAGGATCCTAATAAACAAGCATTGCAGTGCCTGATAAAATGAAACTCAAAATAAAATGGACTGATTGACTGAAATGAACTCTTTCCAGACAGCTTACTATAATTAGATTTATAATCATATTATGTCTAGGTTTTCTACAGAGACCTTTGTCTAAACTTCAAAGGATGTCTGCTTCCTTTTAAAGTATTTCTACTACCTACTTATCAAACCTGTCAGAGTGCACAGAAATACTACATACCCTCTTTTCCTGCTCCAGGCCATAGTAAAATTTACACTAACAAAAAAAAGCTAATGCTTCTATTAAAGTACATTACAACTGCAGCAATAGCCCATGCCAGGAATATGTATGCTGAGACTTGCTAGCATTCCAATAAAACAGAAGTGAAATATCAAGGACTTCTGTGTTACAGCTACCTAAAATAACTTAGAAGGAAAAGCACTGTCTGGTGCAGTGCTATAAAATAAAATGTGTAAGTAAAAGACCTCTTTCACATTTTCAAATCCAGCCAAAGGAATCTACGTCATAATCTTGGCAAGACTCTGCCCTCATTCCTCATCCATCAGATTTGTGAGAGTTTCAACTAGACATTAGTGAGGAAACTAACGCAGTGTTAATAGGAGCTGTATAAAGCTTTGGGGCAAATAGTATATTATTTGCAATTAAAAGTAATTTTCTAAGCAGAATTGGTGCCAAATGCCTTTTGGTAAATTATGCTGTAATTCTTGTAAAATAATCCTAAAATAAGTTTCTATTTATCAGGTTTGAAAGATAAACAGCTATGTCCCAAGGTACTGATTCAAGAGAGCAATAAAGAAATAAATGCTGTGATAAATACCAAAACATATTTGGGGCCTGGTTCTTTTTTCCCATCCTTTCATAAAAGTTCATTAAAAACAAGTGAATAAAACTTTCAGGTGTTTAAAATCTCTTCAGAAGACCTGAAATTATCTGATATAGTTCCTAATTTAATAAAAAATATTGCATTCCCCTGTAAATCATGTCTTCATCAGAAAAAAGAATTCAAATGCTCAGCTCAGACTTTATTATGAGTCACAGCAAAATCCAAGAAAAATACAGGTTATAAACAGTTGTTCTTAGTAAAGCCTAATTATAGTGAACAGTCAGATTGTCAAAGAAAAGCAGCTAGCACCTGGGGCGAGGGTGTACTGATACCCAATTAGCACATGGGGAACAAAGGAAGAAAAGGATAATTAATCTCTTTTAGAAAGGCAGGGGTCTTTAGCTCCTATGTTCGCTTTTGATGTTTAATAAGAGAAATAAACATTGAATACTTTTATTTTTATATTCTCTTTTATTCGTGCCATTAAGTGAAAAACCTGATTGCAAATTTGTATGTTTTCCTCGGGGCCTTCTGCTGGAGCAGCACAGTCATTTTTACTCCGGAAATGGCTGTACATGGCAACCTATCCAGTGTCACATGAAATACAAAGAAAATGCTGAGGAATTGTGGGTTTGGGTTTGGGTGGGTTTTTTTTTTTTTTTAATCTAAAAGATTGCCTGCATTCCTCCAGTATTTCCCACCAGCAATAACAACTGAGATACAGGGAGTTTTTGGCCAGGGAGTGAGCAGTCTGTAAGGTAACAGGGACGCACAGCTGCCGTCAAAATGTCACAAACTTTGACTTAATACACCCCAAACTGATTCCTATGAGACCTTTGTGGCTGATTTAGATGGGGGGGAGGGGGGGGAGGAAATAACCAAACAAAAACCAAACAGGTACCTGAAATGGTGGTGAAATTTAATCTTGAAGGCAATAGCTTTGGTATGTTGGCAATTCAGAAGTTTTACATGGAGACATACCATCTGTAAATAACATGATGAGTGTAACATGCCATTATTAACAAAAGCACAACATGCATTCTCTTTGAAAAATAAGCAAACTCAAATGGCCAAATGTCAAATATAATGATGTAGCAATTCTGTGGCAGTACAGATTTAAAATGAGATTGCTAAAAGCTCTGGAACATATTCATAATAAAGATGAATTTGCATGTCCTGAAGTTAAAATTTCAGGGATTCTCTGCCTTATTAGTAAGTGGTGTTAAGGATGTAAACCTTAGGCAAAGGGAAGGGGAGATATTTTTGGTGAAAGTATATTGGTTTTGAAAGACTTTAATTTACTAGATGGGGAAAATGGGCCACAACATTTTGGTAACTACTTGAGGAACTTGCAAGCTAGTCCCACACCCCGTATTAACCCTGGTACATTGGATGCATGCCTGACTGCATGAGCCCTAAGGAGTTGTGATGGGAGTTCAGGAACAGTGACAGAACTGCAGGGCCTCCAACCCAACTGGCTTGGCAAGTGTCTGTGAAGGAAATATTAACTGAGCTGTCAGGGACTGAAACCAGACAGATCTTCCCCCAAGCAACCAGCAACAGGACAAGAGGACACAGCCTTGAGCTGCACCCAGGGGAGGTTTAGGTTGGACGGCAGGATTTCTTCACAGAAGGGGTGATTAAATATTGGAATGGACTACCCAGGGAGATGATCAAGTCACCATCCCTGTGTAAGATGGGATGTGGCACTTAGCGCCCCAGTCGAGTTGACATGATGGCATTGGGTTGTAGGTTGGATTCGACTTTTTCAGAGGTCTTTTCCAACCTAATTGATTCAGTGATATTTCACTTTGCTATTACTGGTCAACATGGACCTGCACAACACTAAAAATTACCTAAAGCACAAGTGCATACCAGAGCACATCCTAAAGGCCCAAATACGCCATTTCGGGGAAGAGAAAAGCCTAGGACACAAAAAAATATACCAGCCAAATTGTGAAAACGGTAACGCTGAGGTGAAGAGCTGGCACCCCTCAGGAACGGAGGGGGATTGGAACGCAGGGGCGCTGAGGCGGCGCCGCGTGCCCGCCCGAAGGGCGGGAGCAGCACGCGCCGTCCCAACGGCTCCAGCAGCGGCTGCGGCGCGCGCGCCAGACACGTCCCTTCGCCCAACCGTCACCGGCTTTAAAGAGCGCTCGCGTGCCGGGCACGTTTGCCTCGCCGCGATTGGCTGGCGCGGCCTGTCAATTGTATCCGTGCCCGCCCTCCGCGCCCGCTGATTGGCCGGGCGGGGCAAGAGCGAGGGAAAGCTGTGGCCGCGGGGCCGGGCGCATGAGGCGCTGAGACCGCCGGCGGCCGGGCTGCGCTCTGTGGCGTTCGGCTCCCGACGGGACAGCGGGGAGTCATGCCGTGGCCTCGTCTGCCTGGGGATAGCGGTGGGTTCGGGTCCTTGCCGTGCCGTGGGGGGAAGGCGGAGGCAGCTTGATGAGGGGACGGAGTGGTGTGGAGAAGGGGCCTTGACGTGCGAGTCGGCGGGAGTAGTGGAGGGAGATGCCGGGGGTGTTGGGTTTTTTCTCTTCCCTCACCGCCCCACATGCAGTCGCGCCTCCTCCCGTGCGTGGCGTTTGTGCCCTGGGGTGTGCCCGAGTTTGGCTTGCTTCCTGCATGGGTGTTTGTAGCTCCTCAGGGCCGCTTCGCCCCTTCGAGCTCCCGCGGTCCCAGTCCGGTGCCCGCTTGCTGCGCTTGCAGATAACGACGTTCCCGCCCTGGTGTTAGAACTCACCGAGACAAAGGGAAAATAAATTTGCCTCTTCCTTGCTCCAGCTTCGTTGTTTTCTCCATCACTTGTTAGGCCTGAAGCTGCCAAAAGATTTCCTAATTACGGAATCTCTGTGCAGCTTGTAGGCTGTGAAACCCAGTAATTCCCTTGCTGAAAGGAGATGGGACACCGTTTGTAGCAGAGAGGAGCCATGCTGTTTCTGCTGATGCCTGTCGGGGATTTTTTTTTGTGCTCTACCCTGCTGCTTTTCCGGAATCTCATTTTGATGAAGCCAGGAGTTTTTTTCACTGTTTGGTTTTTTAGTGTCCAGTGACAGATTTAATTTAAGCTTCTTGAGAGTGGTTGCTTGCATGGATTCCTGCCCTAAAATGAATACCTACTTGGTGAACAGACAGAAAAGATATCTCCCCACCAAAAATCTTCTTTTTTTCCTAGGGTTGGAAAAAAAATCACTGGTGACACTATTCTAATGAAAGGATTTTTGGAGTCTGTTAGAATGTCATGTGAAGGCTGTTGTGGAAAAAATGCGCTTAGAAATAGTGATTACAGTGATGCAAAGCACATTAGAAATGACAAAGCTGGGGCAGGAGTGGCGGAAGCTGCAGCCAGACCTCTGCATAGTAGTATCATTGCATAACATCCATAAGTGTAGTAGGGGAACAGGCACTTCATCACTCCATAAATTAAGTCTATAATATTTTTAAGAACTTCAGTTTTGTTCAGCAAATAATAGTGGGTTGTCAAGAAACATTTGTGTAAACTTTAAGCTGTTTTTAAGTGTTTTTCTTGTAAAAAGTAAACTGCTGATGGCTCAGGACATTGTCTTTTGGAGTGTGAGCCTGAAGACGAAGAAAGCTGAAAGTAAAAGGGGAACTGAAAAACAAACAGTGGTACCTTATTTTTCTGGTGGTGATTTTTTGGGCAGCATTTCTTTTGAAGAAGTGACGTAGCACCTGGAAATGACATTTGGACAAAGGATTGGAGTGATGAAAAAGATTGCTTGTCTAAGTATCACAAACAGTAGGCAGAAAATGTTGGGAAAGGAATAAATAAATGGGAGGCAATGAAAGAAACATCTGACTTGAGATTTTTTTAGGGGCTTGCTAATAAAATTGGTAATTGCTAAGTGGTGTGGTTGTTTTCCATCACGTGGGTGACAGAAACTTAAAGCTGTTGGGTGAGATCTTGGCATGCCAGAGAAATAGGAGGTAGGGTAGCAACAACCATATTGATAAACCTGCTTAGTTTTTGAAACTGTGAAAATAGATAAAGCCATGAAAATAGGAATCCTAGAGGTGGGATTATTTCACACCCTTAGTTTTGCCGGACAGTTCTGCCCAATTTTATTATATATTGGTATTAATTAAGTTATTTATGTTCATGAGTTCTTTGAATTCTTTCTACTAACCGGGCATGGACTTAAGGTGTTCCTCAAGTATTTTCGTTCTAAAATACAGTTTTGAAATAATTGGTATTTTTATAAAATGTAGTAATGAGAAAATGGAACTTGTCACCTCAGGTAGCTTATTGATCCCTTACACAGCTGTGATCACATGGTTTATGAAAGAATTCATTCTTCTTCTTGAAGGACAGCATTCTTAAAAATAGTTGTGCTGTTTATGTTGTGATAGCTGTGATAGCACTTAGGAGAGTTTGTATATAGATTATGTAGCTGCTGGTAAAGTTCAAGATTATCCCAGCTACGGAACAAATGTTGTGAAAGCGAGTACAGAGGTGATAATGGTTGGATGTAGGACTGAAGCCTTACGCTAAATAAAGTTGCAGTAAATAGGCAAATATAGCCTAAATGGTTTTTCTGTATTTTGGTAGCTTCTGCATGCACATAACAACTTAGAATTTGCTGAATTGGAATATTTGCCATATTCTGTTGAAGCTGTTGCAGATATGCATGAGGAGAATAAAGAGGCAGCAAATGGATGCGGCAAAATCCGAAGTGGTGCTCAAAATGGGGCTGCTTTACTTGCCCTAATGGAGAAGACTGGATACAGCATGGTGCAGCAAAACGGGCAAAGAAAATTTGGTGGTCCTCCACCAGGTAAGCATTTCTTTTGAGATTTCTTTTGACACTGAAAATTGGTGTAGCCTCATGTTGTGTATCTTGACAGTGACAGTAGTAAAAGGTTAAGGAAACAGTGTAAGAAGCACAACATGTATGGGGAGAGCCCTGGTGTGTTTTACAGTTTCCAGCAATTTAAGATCTTTTGAGCTAGACTATGTTGAACATTTGCTTTTGGTGGATTTCAAAAGTCACAGCTTTAAAACCAGCTAAAATTGACAGGTAGCAGAACAAATGTGGAGCTCAAAATGCCGAGTGTGTTCCATATGACTGAGAACACGCTTCAAAACATTTAGTGGCACAGAAGGGAAAAAAAAGTTGGTGATAGAGGCATAACCTAGTTAATGTCTTCTCTGACTGCTTACCACTTGCGTTGGCCAAAGCATTTTTTTTTTTAATGAACATTTGTTCTCTGAGGGAGCACCAGTGAAGATTAACTCATTTTGTTTTCAGAGTTGAGGATAAAACATTTATTTTATTTTGAATAATTTTTCCAGTGATGTTGGCATCAGCAGTGTACAAGAATTTTTCTACTAGGCCTGGTTGTATGACATGGAGTACAGTAACTCTTGCTTCTGAATCAGATCATGCACTTAGACAAGCAGAAAAGAGGAGAATTCTTTGTGCTGCTCTTTCAGTTCATTCTCACATGTGGCCTGTGATCCCATGTCTTTGTAAGTTATGCTCAGAAGCATGAACTCTATTTGCTCATTGCTATATGTAGTTTAAGTTAGAGCTGCATCAAAATTATTTCTCTGGAAGTTTTTCTGTTTAAAATTTTGTCTATACTTTTACTAAGCCTATATAAAATAGCAAAAGGAAGCCCTGTGAAACTATTTTGAAAATGGCACTGGAAAAAGAACTGCAGGGCATTGCTGACTTCAGTCAGTTCTTAAATTATTATACAACTTTTACATAATAATGATGTCTTTTAATTAGAACATTAGACAGTATTGTGTTTGTTTGGCAAAGCTAGTTTTATTAATATTTTCTGAAACTAGATGTGTTTGAAAAAGTATCTCTTCCATCAGTCCATTCATTGACAATAGTTACATATTTTTCCTTCAAATCTTCATGTATTTTCATAGGTTTTTTTGGTTGGAAATTACCAAATTACCCTAAGTTGCTATAAATGGCTCTAGGCCAGGTGAGACTTTAATGTTTGAGATGGCTTGTAAGAAATTACAATATCTTCATAAATGAAGGGTTTCACTGTGAATTTTGCTGATTTAGGATGTGATTTCTATAAGCTTGTGTTGCTGTCAAAGGATAGTCTCACTGTCAGCTCTCTTCTCAGCAGATGTGGCTGAAAATTGCCCTAAAAAATTACAGGTTTTTACCTGACATCAGTGCAGTTCTTATTCAGTTTATGCCACTTGTGAAAAATGTATCTGTAGAGTGTTTAATATAAAAAGACAGAAGTGAGTTTTCATAGTTTTGTATCTGCTGCCATCTAAGCAGTAGGCCCAGTGATGTCACTAGGCATGTGAAGTTTAAGATGGCATGGATACTAACAGTGGAGGATTATGACTAATGTTGATTGAACTGCTCCAAAAATAGGAGTCCCGTTTTCTATCGTCCGGAGAAGAATCAAGTACCCAGTCAAGGAAACTCTCTGGTCAGCTGCTTGTGGAATGCTTTTGACTAACTTTCCATGTTTGCTCTGCTAAGTACGTGTCCCTCATTGGCATATGTGGCACAGAGCAGTTTTCTTTAGGTCAGGAGTCAAGAGGTTAATTGCAGTTGGCAGTAATGTGCTGTACTGCTGAGTTAGTATGCAGCTTCAAAGTTAGAAGGGGGGGCTTTTTGTATGGTAAATGGCTTTTACTTACTGAGAATCACTGTTCAATGAGTTACCAGACTGAGGAGGGTGGTAAAAGTTTGTCTAGTTAGTAAATAAATAAAAATTGTTACTTAATTTCATTACTTCCCTACACAATTTTTTCTTGACTGAGGTGTGCAGTTGCTTTTGTCTTTGGAGCTCCTAAATGTGGTACAGTTGGTTTATTGTTTTTATGTGGGAAGGGACTGGCACAATGTGAGTGATGGCAGTGCTTGGTCTGCAAATGGTGTTAGCTGCCATGTCCAGTCAGACCTCAGCTGAAGTGGTCAGAAATGTTTACAAAGGTGAAAATGATAAAGACGTGGAATGCTGTGAGGAACGGAACCAGGCTTTTTCCTAGGTAAGTCATGGCAGTGTGACTCCAAATGTGTGTCAATTCTGATGCCTTGGTAGCTTCCCTGTGTGCCATGTAGTTCTTTCTGTACAGTTAGTGTACACTTACAGATGAAAAGTTACTCTGTGAGAAGGCAAAAACGTCTCAATTCTGTTAATTTTTTCCCATGTAAATTACAGGCTCTTTGGCAATACAAACATGAAGGAAAAAGTGTTAATTACAAAATCATCCAAATATAATTTATTCTGAACTTCAAATCAAAGTACATTATTTAATCATCTTTTTGTCTAAACTTGTCAAGAGTAATTATTTTTTCACCTTGCCTCATTATGCTTTGTCATTTCATGCTAGTACTTACTAAGTTTTGTGTTGGTTTTTTCTACCATCTTTGTACTCCTTGCTTTTCCTCTTAGAGAAAACCTTTCTTCTCAAAAACTTTAGAAAAGGCTTTTAGTTATGATTTGAGTGTCTGCCTTTGAACCTTCTACCTGAAAGCCAAGCGAACTTTTTTAAAATTATTTTTTTATTATTTTGGGGAAATGGAGTGCCATATTTGAAGATCACAACTCCATAATATTAAATGCATAAATACATTTTTTGCATTATCTGTTGAACATATCTTTCAGTGTATATGGCAGAGATATAAAGCAATGTCTGAATGTCCTTGGCTTAAGGAGAGAAGCATAGATGTTCTTGTAGCTTTCAGATGTCAGCCAAAGACTGACTTGTTCTGTGGTTTTTTATTTACTTTTTTTTTCCTACCATCCACTACTGCCTGTGAAAACTGTGGTCTGTTTTTAGAGTAAAAGTGTTCAATCTTTTTGCCTATTGGAGAAAGTTTGGCTCTGTATCCTGCCTTCCTTAGGGAGTCCTATTTTATTGGATGAGTGGAGGTGGAAGCAAAATGTTTGGACTTTTTGATTGATGTCAAGGAAGAAAAAAAAAGTGCTGCACTGGGGACCCTTACCAAAATTTATAAAAATATGGGCAAGAAGTGCAGAGAAACATTTTGTATCTTTAAAGTGTTGCAGTAGAAAATAAAACTGAAGTTCTTACTGAGGTATTGTTCTTAGGTATATCAGTTTTATTAATAACTGAAATAAAATTGTAAGGGGCAAAAAATTATCGAAATAGAGACTCTTGGTAAACCTGTTAGTGTTTTCGATAACAGGTTCAGTGTGTTGTCATACAGATTCCATTGGAAAAAAACCCAGAAAATGGAACTGAAAGAAATACAAACTGTGCGTTTCTGGCATTTTGTTTTTATTTAAATATAAAAGAAATAAGACATAATAGAAGAGAATGTGCTAGTTTTCAGTTGAGACCAAAAATAAATAAATAACTCCCACATTTGAACTGGGTGTGGGAGAAATGTGCCTATGTGGCATTTGTACTAAGATTGCTGTTGGAAAATTTATTTTAAGGTTGGGAAGGTCCTCCACCACCTCGTGGATGTGAAGTTTTTGTGGGTAAGATTCCTCGCGATATGTATGAAGATGAACTAGTTCCTGTTTTTGAGAGAGCTGGGAAGATCTATGAGCTGAGACTGATGATGGAATTCACTGGTGAGAACCGAGGCTATGCTTTTGTGATGTACACCACTAAAGAGGAAGCCCAGCTGGCCATCAAGATTCTTAATAATTATGAAATTCGTCCAGGGAAGTTTATTGGTGTCTGTGTAAGCTTGGACAACTGCAGACTGTTTATTGGAGCAATTCCTAAAGATAAGAAGAAAGAAGAAATACTGAATGAAATGAAAAAAGTTACAGAAGGAGTGGTGGATGTCATTGTTTATCCAAATGCCACTGACAAATCTAAAAATCGTGGCTTTGCCTTTGTAGAATATGAATCTCACAGAGCAGCTGCAATGGCTAGAAGACGACTAATCCCAGGTAAAACTGTTTGTAATTAAACTGAGTTTTTATGGGAAGTATCTATTTCCATATTGTGGGGGGATGAGATGGTGGATCATCCCTGTTTCCATTCTTTAAGGTGTTTTGAGAGTTTCAAAACTGCAGTGTTGCCTTTTGGCTAAGGGCGATTTTTTATGTTTTGTTGTTGAGGAGGGTTTTGTTAAACTTTTTTTTTAAGAAGCTATAATTTAAGTAGTTCTGACAATTAAAAAAGTAGACATCAGTTTTATGTAATTTAGCTATTGTGATTTACATCAATATGTATTTGCATGGGCACACATTCAGTTTTCATTTACATGCACGAGGCTCTGTGCACAAATTCTCTCAAAGGTGAGTTTAGAAAGGATAATGCCTTCAGTGTGCCCTGTGTTTTCTGGTGGCGTCATGAGTGACGTTATTTTCATCACTATGAAGTATGTGAATTTTTCATATTTTAAAAATACTAAAAAGTAGGTCTTGAATGTTTTAGTAGAAAATAATTTTCAGAGTTTAACAAGTAGAAGATCATTTTTTCATTGCGCCTTATTTTATACACTCTGAAGGAGGGAAAGTAGAAGGGATTAAATTGACTGAAAAAGAAGGGAATAGGTAAAGGTACAGTTGAAAAGGGAAATTCTAGAAGAGAAAGGAAGGGAAATGAACTACACAGGAAATGAAACAATATAGTTGAAGAAGCAAAGTCATTCAAGAAGATAATACAGCATTAGCTTTGCTGAAATGAATGCCAAAACTATTAAGGCTAAGATGTAGGCAAGTCTTGTGTTAATAGCTGACAGAGTGTTACCTAAGGGTTATGTAGTATGTGTATGATATATACACAAATACATAATATGCAAACGTATATACAAAATGCAAATTATCAAATGTATAATAATATAATAAATATCAATACAGTACTTGTAATAATATGTAATACATTCAACATATTGGGGTGTATATATATATATGTATATATGCAAAGTGGTGGGAGAAATACCTCCAGATCACTGAATGGAAAATAAACCGGTATGATATGCAGAATGATAGGTTGACATGAGTAACAAAACAGGTTTGGTTTTGTTTTTTTCTTTTAATTTGGGTTCTGGTGTCTGGTGCAACATAGAGTAAGGTTTGTGTTACAGATATACCCTTAGATTACTATTTCCAGGTGTTGCCCATACTTTTTAAAGAGGTAATATTATTGAAGAGGCTCTGTTTAGTAGCTAGTTAAATACATTACTTTTGATCTCCTTTTGTGTGTGTGTATATGCATGTCGCAAAGTCTTTGTTTTGACAGCTTATGGTGCTTAATGAACCCAAAGGTAACAGAACACTTGTCATTTTTGCAGAGTCTCATTTACTTTAAAAATTTCAAGTAACTTAAGTAGATGCAGGCAACAAAACCCAGTTTCTTGTGGTATGCATCACATTTGCTTTTTTTAGAGGAAGGTGATAAGAATGATTCTGGTTTACTGTGCCTGTTTCTTATTTACATTATGCTTCTTTGCTGTAGGAACGTTCCAGCCCTGGGGTCATACTATTCAAGTAGACTGGGCAGATCCTGAGAAAGTAGTTGATGAAGAAACTATGCAGAGAGTTAAAGTATTGTATGTGAGAAATTTAATGATATCTACTACAGAGGACAAAATTAAAGCTGAATTCAACAAGTTCAAGCCAGGAGTAGTTGAACGTGTAAAGAAGTTGAGGGACTATGCTTTTGTTCATTTTTTCCACCGTGAAGATGCAGTTGCTGCTATGTCTGTAATGAATGGAAAGTGCATTGATGGAGCCAGTATTGAGGTAACACTGGCAAAGCCAGTTAACAAAGAAAGTTCTTGGAAGCAACATTTTAATGGTCAGATAAGTCCCAGTTCTGAAAATCTCTTAGGGTTTCCTAACAAAGAAGATGGTACTCAAAAATCCTTGGGGAAACCAGCAAGTCTTTCAGTTCGTCTTAATGGTCAGCACAGTCCAGGCCCCCCTGAAGTTGAAAGAAGTACATACCCCATTTTTCCAGGAATAAAGCTTACTCCAATTAGCATGTATTCTTTAAAGCTGAGTCACTTCAGTTCTGCAGTAATGCATCTGGATTATTTTTGCCATAAAAATAGCTGGGCACCACCAGAATACTGCTTGTATTCAACCACAGGTCAGGATGGGAAAATACTCTTGGTGTACAAGGTGCTTATTTCTAGTATTGCAGATGATTCCCAGAGTTATTTCATGCCAGAAAAGCTCTGTACAACAGTAGAAGATGCAAAGGAATTGGCAGCACAATTCACACTTTTACATCTAGGTAAGCATAAACACTTTTGTTTACTTATGAAGAACTGAAGCTAGAAAAGTTACTTTTAAATTGTTCTTGGTGTACATATCTTGGTGCACATGTGTTTTTGTATAAAGTAAAAGCTAGTCTACAGAAGACTTGGTTCTTGTGTCAGTTGAGTCTGGACCATCAGATGAGAGCACTGAAGAAACACTGTAAATATCTGAACGGCCCAGTGCCAGGGTCATTTTTGCTTACGTTCATCTACTGCAATGATGTATAAGGAAGCATTAGATGACATGTAAGTGACTTAAGTTTATCTGTGAGATGAATATGGTGCTGAAAATTTATTTGAAAGTCTGTCTGCTTTCTAGCATCTTCATTTATGTATGTTCCATTTTTTAAAATTAGAATGCAACTACTAGAAAAGGGAAGTTTTTATATTAAGAAATTGGAGGTGTTGGGATTTTTTTTATTTGGTTGGGTTTTTTTACCTAGCCTGTTCTAATTCTGGTGAATTGGAAAAGTGATTGCAGTACATTGTTAAAATAGTGTTGCCATTCTTCTCTTCCCTGTACTGCTACTTAGCTCTTGTTCTGGAAGTCTCTTGAGATGTACGTAGGCTGTGGTGAGATTTCTCCTTTGGATGAGTTCATAGCAGCCTTATTTCAGGCTTGACTATGATGCCTTTTGTTTGCAATGCATGACTAAAATGTAAACAAGCTTTTTCTTCTTGCTTATGTTCTTGCTTCTCATTGGGTTTGGATTTGGCATGGCCAGAAGGTCTTGGAGGAAGAAGAACTTCAAAACACAAAGCCTTATGCATTGTCTCTTCTTCAGCCAGTGGTGTGATTAGTTTACATTAGTGGGCCGCCTCCAGAAGGTGATGCTTTCAGATGGCCAAAATGATTTTTAATGATAAATAGCTAAGTATCTGTCTGGTTTTGTACACGCAGCATTTGGTGGGCAGCATTTGACTAGTTGAGTGTCTGTTTCCATATTTTTCTCACTAGGAAAATTAGGGCCACACCTTTATAACCCATGTAATCCTGAACACAAAGGATAAAAAGGGTACTAAACTCAAAATAATGGTGTAAGGCTCTCCTGAAGAGTAAAGACTGTTGCGAGTTTTGTACCTGCCCAGTTTGCTTCTTTTGTTACCTAAAGTTATTTTCTCTCCTGTACTTCTCTGGGAAAGAATCAAGGGAACCCAATTATAGAAAGTTAGATTAAGAGTGATTATTCACAGCTGTGGGCAAATCCTGAATGCAAAGAAGTTTTTTAAAAAGTGAAGAAGGTATGTGTTGAGATCTTTATCTCTTCAGTTATAATTACAAGCGCTATAGGGAAAAGGTTTCAAAGTGAATATAAATTAATAGTATTCCAAAGCTTTTTAGCACTTGATTGTGCCATACAATCACAGTTAATGTGAATTGGTATTTAACAGAATTCCCAAATACCAGGTTTGTTTTTTGACAGCTGTCCAGCTAGTGGCCTAGTGCTAGTAGTGCTGTTTTGTTATCTTTGAATAACTTTTTTTTTTTTTTCTTTTGATGGCCTCTGTGCATTCTGGTTTGTGAGGATTTGGCCCTGCAAAGAGCATACAGAACCCTGATTTGAAGCAAACATACAAGGTTGACTTTTGAAAGATACACATCTTTCATATTGATTAAAAACCCTGTTTTTGATGTTGGCATTGTTGTGATACTGAAACACAGCCCTAAGGAGTCTGAAAGTACAATTTATTTTCCCTATCTAATCTACAGAAGTTGTTTCTGTTCCAGTTTATTATATATTCTATGTTGAAAGAAATATCTGCAGGTAAAGAAGAGTTGCTAGATGTGACAGAATCCTTCCTTCTCATGGAAGTGTTGCATGGTTTGACATGTTGAATGATGCTGATGCTGCTGATGGATGTGTGGGTCGTGGTTTTTCTTTGGGGCTTGGGGTTTTGTCTGTTAGGGGTTTTTTTGATAACTAGCAGTAATTTGAAAAAAGTCTGAGTGTGTTTCTTGGAAGCAAGTTACTATAAACATGAATGTGCAAAGATGACACAGGGAATAATTCTTTCTGGTAAGTAACTTCTCTTACAGGAACCTAGTTTTTTGGCCACTTAAATTTTGATGATGTACAGGGTGGGTTTTGCTGTGGTTTTTTTTCTTTTTAAAGCATATAATTAGTCTAAGGTAAGTAAATGAGAAAGGGCTGCTTTGATAGGATTTTAAAACTGGACTGCTTTGATTTATAATCTCAAGGCATTCTGGCCTTTTTTTTTTTTTTTTGGGATACGCATTTCTGTGTTTGCTTTCACGCGTTACAGAATACTTGGCTTTTACACAAGTGTATATAGTACTGGTTCACAGCAGTCCTGAGCAGACAGCAGTACAACAACTAACCACTTGGTGTCACTTGAATATTTTGTAAATGATGGTTCTTAGAAAACACAGAAAACTACTTTGTCAGGGAAAGATTAATAAGCTACATTTTAATGTTACTAAATGAATCACTGACAGATCAAGGGAGTGAAGACACTCAGGCTTGGCTAAATGTGTGAAAATCACGTCTGGATGCCCATTTGTGAGAAAGGGAGCGGAGCTACATGTTGAAATTTCAGAAGGTGAATGTTGTCAGAGGGAGGATTGGGGGGATAGAGGAACAGAATAAGGAAACACCAGAATGTCCTGTAGAAAAATTAATACCTCTGCCATTAATTTGAATCGCATTTCTGCACAAATAAGTCTGTGCCTTCAGAAGTTACACAACACCTTAAATGTCAATTGCAAAGTGGTGCTTGGCTGTTAAATGTGGCATCCAGTTAGAAAAACATGTGAGACTTCCTGCTCTTGCCCGTGCTGGAGGTTGACTAAATGTGAGGCAGCTCCAGTTCAGAGACTGTTTAGTTGTGTAATTAGCACACACTTGATATTCCACCTGTGCTCCAGAAGCACTCTTAGCGTAGAGTCAATACCGAAATAGGAGGTGGTGTTATCATTCAGGTCCTTTGCTTCAGTAACAGTGGTTTGTAGCTAATGGAATCAAACTGGCTCATCCACGTATCTTCAAAGTAGAGGCAGAAGAAAATTTGGAATTGCATAGATACGCTCTGAATTGTTGGAGAACTCCCACCTCCCTTTTTTAATTAAGATTAAACATCTGAAGCCTGGAAAAGCAGAGCCTTCTTTTGGAAACTATTATTTTGGTTGGTTTGTTTTCATTTGCTGCTGTTGGAATTCCACTGGTTTAAGGAAATACCAGAACATGTCCGAACCTATTTCTAGTCCTTAAGATAACACTCTCTATAGCAAAGGCTGAGTCCTGGGAAATTCTCTCCCTGCTGAGTTTGACTTAAGGGTGATGGGGAAGAATGGGAGAAGTTCCAGTAAAGTTTCCTGTTTCAGGGATCTGCCAGGTTTGAAATGGGTATTCCACTAGAGGGTGTTCTTTGCACTTTCACACTTGCTAATTCATGTTACATCTCACTGAGATGCAATTTATGAAATTAATTTGTGAGGTAGAAGAGAATATTTTAAAATATTTGTAAGAAAAATATACGGATAAATCTCCAAGAAAAAGTCTTTTAATAACTAACTATAGCACATAAATAACAGTTTCCTTCCAGTTCCTCACATATAACTTTTATAGTAAATAATACTGAAATAGGTGGAGCAGCCATTGTGTCTTACTACTGTGAATTCACTTGTTTAAACATCTTAAAATTGCAGTAGCAATTTTAAGTCATGGATAAAACTTTTATAAGCTAGTTCAAGAGTCTGTATTTAGCATCTGTGTCTCAGAACAAACGTCTCTGCAGACTGCTGTATTAGATTTTGAACATTAAACCTAAAGGTCAAGTGAGATGGTTTTTATGTTGTTGTAGGAATTTTCTTTACTTAAACATTGCCGTGGTTTGCTTTATCAAAATTAGTTATGTTGCTGTTGGAGCAAGCAACAGCCGCAAATTTTAAGATTTTTGAAAAAAAATACAGAAGTTGCTGGCTTTGTTTAGCAAATACAGATGATAAATGGTGATTTGTGGTTTGGGGGGTTTTAGTGATTTTTAGAAAGGCTCAGAAGGTAGTATAAGAAGTTTTTTAACAGTATGAATTTAGAAGTCTGAAATATTTATCAGGTGACTTACACATATAATGGGTTTTCTTACAGCCCCCGAGCAAGCATATATAGCATTGCTGTCCCTGAAGGCAGCATGGTGGGATAGTAAAGGTGAGTAAGCCTCTCAGGATTGTTTATTGTGGCTTTTTGCCCTCTCAGAGACATTGTCTTAGCTGCAATGTTTGCGCTGTTTGTTAGAGAAGTTGTACTTTCCCCACAGACGCAGCTCTAAGAAGGATTTCTAGAGATTCTCTGTTGCTTTTTTCCAAAGGAGACCATACCTCTACTGCCCTATAATACCTGCTGATGGATCACGCAGTCTCATGTTCTTGTTGGTTGTGCAGCGCAAAGGAAGGTTATAGTTTTTACTCCTAAAATGACTCTGAGTCATTTTTCAGTTGTTTCTTAATTATTTGCCTTTCCAGCTTGGGTTTAAATTTATGTTGAGAAGTGGGAGCTCTTACTCCTCTGGGCACTTGGACTATTTTTTGGCTAGTCAGTTTCATGGGAAAGAGACTACTGTCTCCTCTGACTTTTTTTTGAATATGCTATTGTGGATGAATTTAAGTGTGTATCTGTCACTTCTGAGGCCTCCCTTTTTTTTTTTTTTTTTTTTTTTTTTTTTTTTTTTTTTTTGAGTGGCATGAGAATGGTTTTTAAAAGCTTGCAAGGCAGTTTGAAAATGGCATTAAATGCATGCTCTGTGTTAACTGCTGGAAGCTTCTAATCTCAGGCACACAGAATATTTCCCAAAGATTCAGTTATTTTTCAGCTGCTGCTTATGGACAGGGAACACAAATTTGTAAATCTTGGCCTGTATAGGTGAACTTGGAAAAGAGTAAGAGAGATACAACAGTGTTGGACTATATTTATCTGTGAAATAACTTGTCTGCCTTCAGTAGAGTCAGTCACTTCACAACAGGATATAATTCAGCACAGTTTTTTCTACTCCACTGATGATCACAGTGAAGTTGGGTTTTGTTTATGCAGTGTACATCAGGCAGAAACTTGGTGCATAGTTGAGTGCAGACTGATTTAAAGTGTTAAATATGCAATATGAATTATGCTGCTGTGATGTGTATGATACATGTAGCTAATATGGCTCAGAACAGTGATCTAATATGCACTTGAGAGTTGTCTGCATTAATATTTTGCATTCAGTGAAGGTGAAACAAAGGGCTATTATGATGAAGTTCAGTGTGTGTGTATATATATATATATATATATATATATATAAAGGATGAGAAAATGTGTTCAGTACTGAAGAATGGGGTTTCTTAGAAGTATAAGGGTCTTAGGAAAAAAAACTCCTTGAACAGCTGACTAAACAGTTTCTTAATTATTTTGAGTTAGTGCTGCAGAGGAAAGGGAAGAATGAGCATTGGCATAAGACTGTGAATGCTTTTGTTACACCATTATCTTAAGTTCCTTAATAGTTAAGTCCATGTTGAAATGGATAATTCAGTATGTTTGCTGAAATCAAAGTCTCTTTTATCCCCCTCCCCCTCTCTTTCTGCAGCCAACTGTACACCCTACTTGATTTGAATTTCCCTGAAGAAGAGAAGTTTGGAATTTATTGCTTTGGATCTTGTCATGAAAGGAAAAAGAACACCCCGCTGATACATAATTATTGGAAATTCACATTCCGTGTTTATCAATGAATAATTCTTCAAAGTGTGTGTATTAAGCATTTCAATTTAAAGATTAGTGAAATTGAATGTTAAATTGTTTTGGTTAGTTTGATTAAATTTGGGTTTCAAAACATAATTTGTTTAAAAGATTTTTATTACCTGTAATTGTTTCAACACTAAATATAAATTACTGTTGTATAGACTATTTGCCACAATTCCTACTCTTGTATTCTCGCACAGAATTTTTACAGCTTCTATTGTATGTAATAAATCTTAAACAAATGTTAAAAAAACCCACCAACAAAACAATAAACACTATTCTGTCAACTCTGCCTTTTCATACATAAACATGCATAATATGAAGCTTAAATACCATCCCTCCAGTTTGCTTCCATTAACTTGATGCAAAATTTTGTAGGAAGAACATGTCCAATAAAATCTTTACTTATGATATAGCATTACTTCAATGGAAAACTTGTATTTTGAAGGACTTTATTTCAGTGTACCATCAGGCTACATTGCTGTAGTCATAACATTGAGGTTCAATATCTTAGTTAATTCTTGGAGATGGTAACACTTTTATCCAGGCTCTCCCTTGAAACCAGCACTTGTGCTTGCCTTGGGTAGCCGTGTGGAACAGCAGTTTGCTCACTTTATAATCAGACCATGTTCTTCTTAAAAAACATTGTTTAGCATTAAACTGAAAATAGTTTTTGATTTTAAAAATCAGATATATGTAATTCATTTTGAGTGAGCCATCTTTATTTTTCTTGTGACTATTTGGCATTTCTCAGTCAAGTGCTTTATTTATTGAATGACAAAAGAATAACAACTTTTCTTTACCTTTTTAAAAATCTGAAACTAATACAGTAGACCATTCTTATTTTTGGATTTTATACATAGTTTCAGTTCTTTGACAAGGAGTGGGCCAAGTGGTTAAAATGTCTAAGGGCCTCACCTATGCAAGTATTGTTTGTAACCTGTTGTATCTGAAAATTGTTTGTCAGAAAGGAATATTATGTAGACAGAAAACAATGCAATGGAAAGATTTCAAGTTGAATAATTTTTCTTAAAAGCAATCAACTGTGTTGGTCCACTCTGTATTTTGGTTCAGTGTATTTCATCACCATATTAAATTGTCCTTTTTGCTGTTAATTTAGGTGCAGTTGTAGCAGTTTCATTTTTTTTGCATTTGATATTAGCTACATAATAATTCTTCTAAACGTTGCAATTTCGAACGTTGAAATAATGTGTTTGACTTCT
This sequence comes from Corvus cornix cornix, assembly GCF_000738735.6. Lineage (NCBI taxonomy): Eukaryota > Metazoa > Chordata > Aves > Passeriformes > Corvidae > Corvus > Corvus cornix. The sequence goes on along the minus strand of NC_046334.1, from coordinate 25,023,565 downwards.
GTACGTGAATTACCATTTATATTAAATTTATGCTGTTCATATTTGGTGTCTGTAAAAGAAAATAAATCATTATTTTAGACGTGGTACCTTCACAAACTTCCTTTGCAGGATTCACTTTGCTTTCTCTAGTAACAGGCTTTGGCCAGAGGCCGAAGTGCTTTGCTGAACAAAAGGAAGGTGATTAAGTGGCTGGGTGAACGCTTGAAAAAAGAAAAGTAATTCTTAAACAGCAGGTTGGCTCATAGCTTCTGTTGCATGTGAAAGTTGTTAAAAGGTTAGGATTTCCTACAAAACTCATGAGGAAAGGGAACAGGGAACTTGTTTAATCCATGTTTAAACTGAGTGGTTCCTAAGGCCAAGACAAAAACTGGTGTTTGAGATAGAATGATTGAGTATAATGCTGGTAAGATACAGGGTTGGTAATTTAAAAGTGTTTTCCTGGCAGCCTGAGAATTCCAGTCTACAGACTGCTGAAATAAGCTTAATTTTATTTTTTAAGTGTCTTGATGAAGACTCAGGTTTTTGCATTTCTGCAAAGGTAAAATCCACATTGTTAGCTACTTAAGGGAGCTGTGGGCTAAGGTGCACGAAGATTGCGTAATATTACAATGAATAGCAGAAGAAGAGCTGTGAACAAAAGGAGGTACTGGAAAGCCAGGGGATTGCATTTTTCAGGTTTGTAACATCCTTCTTCAGATTTCCAACTGTCCCTCCTGTCTTTGAGGCAAAAACACCCCCCAGCTTTGCTACAAACTAGAAAATCTAATCATTATTAACATGAGCATGTGTCTTGGCAATTATTTTCAGTATTCCCAACCTGTGTGATAGTACTAAACCATTGTCAAGCATTTGAGTGTAATGAGTACTAGGTTGATGTCAGCCAAATACAACCCTCAGGCAGAATTGGTCTTTGTTCTGCAGCTAAGAGCAGTGCTGTAAGGAATAAGCAGCTGAAGCAGCAGTAGCCCTCAGTTGCTGTAATTCAGGCTTTTTGAAGTTTATTTAGAACACATCATTAGAAATCTCTAATCAGTGTGCAAAATTGCAAGCATATTTTTCATGCTTATAAAACTCTCACTGGAGCTTATTAACCTTTGAAAATAAACCACCATGTATTTCTACTAAAAATGTTGTGACAGAACATGGTGTTGCCTTTTTTTTTCCTCATTACTTTTGTATAAGTTAAAAAGTAATTTGGTTTTGTTACTTTGAGCTAGACCCACTGCATCAAAAACTTGCCCTAAATAAGAAAAGGAGGTCCTTATTCTTACAGTTCCTTTTTTTCATCTATTTACCTTTTTTCCCCCCTCCTCCCTCTAATATTATTATTATTACTGCCATGATTTTTCGTGGGAAAGCAACAGTAAATTGTGATGGGGGAACCAAGACTACTTGTCACCCAAAGTTAGCATCCTATAGAACAACATGAACAAGAGTTAGTAAATTAATGAAAATTTTTTTTAAGTATGAAACAGTAGTAAAGAGCAAGTCACCTGGGAGATACTGGGTTAATGCACACTCTTGAGGTAAAAACAATCCCCAGGAAGTCAGTTGTTCCAAGTCCTCTCTTTCAGCAAATTTCTTGACAGCAGTTGCTGTGTACAAAGAATGATCAGTTTACCATCTCTTCACACCATTTAGTGTCCAGCTTAGTGGACAGCTAGAGGAAAGAAAACAGGTAATGATCAAGCAGTCTTAAACACAGCTTTGCTGCAATTGGAGCCTGGATAGGCCCCAAACAGCCAGGAAAAGGGAAGGCTTAAAGCAGTCATTTAGAGCTCCTTTCTCTACCACTCAGTTGTTCACTATGCTAGCGAGGAGCCCTCCGGGCTAGAAATTGTTCCAAGTTGTCTGTGGCTAAACTTTAAGAGACAGGATTAAAATGACTTCATCACAGACTGCATCAGTAATAAAATAACACCTTTAACCTCCTCAGGAAACAAACCCATGCTGGCATGAAAGCAGCGCTCACTCCACCAGGATGATGCCTGGTAGCAGGAATGGCAGCAGGCATGTGGGACCCAGATAGGGCAGGCCTTTTCCAAAGATACAGATGCTGCAAACTACCATGGAGAAGCATTTAACAATGCAACCACTGTCAAATAAGGTGGAATTTTTAGAATTCTAGAATGCAAATAGCTGCTTATGGGAATGGAAAGAAAATTTTGCATACTGCTTGAAGGTGGGTGAAATTTCAAGAGTTAGAAGAACACAAATATCTTCCTAGAGATCCCACTTCAAGCTTCGAGCATTTTTTTCTACGCTGCCAGAGGTTGTGGCTGCTATCAGCTTAAAGCTTCCTGCAGAGGGAAGTATTCACTAGTGTATGAGAAACAAATTCATGCAAATACTGGTCCCTTCAGCAGCCGGGCCTTTCTGTCCCAAATTGTGATGTCTCACTTGCTCTGCTCTTCAGATTCGACAGCAAGGGAGGGGAAGAACAATTCTTCCCATTTCCCAGTAGTTTTTCACAGGCAGAATTTAGTATTTGCAACATATTCCTAGGGAAGAGTAGGAGGTTGGATTCAGACACATGAAGGAAGAGACCTTTGAGTCTGCCCTACTCTCCCTTTTTTATTTTTTCTTAAGTGATAAGTATCCCAGTGTTGTTTGTAGGTACTTAATTTAACATTGGTAACTTCAGCATAATTAAGGAAGAATAGCATCCCCTTGGGAAGGTGTATCTGGGCTGAAGGCAGGAAGCTATTACAATCAGTCTTCCAGGAATTAAGTAGTCCTGAGTGAGGAGGAGATGCTTCAGAAAGTTCAATAGCAAAGAAGAGCTTGGGTGCAAGTCAAAAACAGCAAACAAACTCAGGATCCCTCCAGGATGACCCAGAGTTGGAGGATCATACAAAAAGGTGTAAGTGACAAATTCCAGTTACCTCTTCTTGTAGAAAACTGAAGGTCAAATTGTTCATGGAATCCAAAATGTTTGGTTTTTAATGTGCTGGTTTTATGCCAGGGATAGAGGTAGGTGAGAAAATGGTTAAGAGCTGGTTTGTAGCACTAGTTTTCTATGGAGGGGTGGTAAGCAGCTTTCAAAGTCTTAGGGTGAAAACAACGATCATAGGAACACTGATGAAAGGATTTGTTTTTTTCTTTAAACTAGACAAAAATGTAAAAAAGGCAATGCCCCATCCTCCAAAAGCTCACCTCTGCTATCTAAAGCAACATTCATGAGACAAACTACCTGAACTTTAACACTAAGGCATAATATTTGATAAAACTTCCACTACACATTTTTCCTTAAAAAACCCATCAAGTTTTCAGCTACCTTGAAATCATATTTATTTTATCCATTCATCCTAATCAAGAATTTAAGCTATGGAAGTGGTGGATTAAGGCCAGAAGAAACAGTCACCTCACCCAGTTTGTCCAGCACTCCAAACACATCACCCCATTTCACATACGGCCTTGGAGCAAGCCCAGTAACAGCTGATGAAAACACAACTTCCAGAAAGGCATCAAAGCCCACAAGGAGTTGAATCTTGGAACATAAATTGGATCAGGGTGTCCTAACTTTAAACAGACACAATACAGCAAAAATACTTGATTTCTCCAATATAGAAATACACTGGGTATTTCCTAAGCTCTTAATATCCACTCATGCTTTAAGCTTAAGAAATTTTCTAAGCCACCTATTAGTACCAGTAGCTCTACATACTGGTAATAGCTATCAGCTGTATTTTCCTGCTTTTCTTTTCACCACCACGTGTGACACTTTAATATTAGAAAAGTAACTAGTGAATAACTCTGAATTACACTATGGGGACTCCAGCAAGCTATGAAGCAGGTGGAGTTCAACTCTATTTAGCTCCGGTGAACCTGTGCAACAGACTTCACAAGCTGGTCCTGCGTCACAGCTGAACTGGGGAGAGCTGGGTGTTAGCAGAGCTTGCTGCCCTGATTTTGATATGACTCACCTGAAGGAGGGATGTGGCCTCCAACTTACAGGACCTCAGGGGCTGAGCTGCTGGTGGAAACACTGGTCTCGGGCTTCTGAGAGGAATGAAGCCAGGTGCTCTCACTGGCGAGTTCAGGGTAAATGTGGATACAGGCATTCACAGGACGGTACGTCTGGCTGCCTGAGAAAGTCATCTGGACAAATATGTGTATTAAAAACATCTAAGAATATGAAATATTTTCATCCTAATGCAGAAGAGAAATTCTTTTAGAGCTCAGATATTGTCATTTGTGTAAACAATTCTTATTTAAGCTCTTCTAATGCTAGGGGTAAGGGAGATGTAGTGCGTATTGTACCAGTTAGGGCAGGCATTTAGTGAACTCTCAAATGTGTCTGTACACAGCTGGCTAATGGGTTAATGCTACAGTCTTTGGGTAGCTCACCTTCCAGTTTTCTTCACCCATATTACAAACCCTGACAAAGTCAAGCAGGCATGGCTGCTTTTAGGGCTGGTGTAAGGCTGGCAAGATTCCTGCTGCAGTAGAGAGTCTGCTGAATTTTTCTCTCTTACCCTAGAATTCTTTGCCAGAAAAGTAAGTTGTTCCATTTTATACTGAATTTGTGCTTGTTAAATCCATTTCAGCTCCATGATATACCAGTATTTCGTAATGAAAAGAAGTTACTCTCCTGTATGGGTATGACTTCATTTTTTGTAAGCTATTCTTCTTTAAGTTTTCATAAACTTCTTTAAGTTTTCAGAGACAGGGAGATGTCAGAAAATTCTGGATAGTGAAAGCCTTCAGTGCAGACACCCCCCAAGGCTTTAACAGCCTCATTATTGCAAGCTAACCAGCAGTAGTTTAAAACGCCTTTTTTTTTTTTTTTTTTGCCAGCCAGAGTGAAAAGATTTCTATTTTATGTGTTCAAATCCTAGTGTACTGTTTGTCAAACAGGAGTCAGAAGAGATAGGAGAGGCATCTAACAAAGGAAAAATAGATGTACTAGCAGCCTGAAGAGGACAACCAATGTAACTCGAGGAAACTTCTTGTCAGTATAGTGTTTAAAAACTTAATGAATGATTTTTGGGAAACATTTTTAAAATTCCACTTTGAATGAAATGTACTCATATTCTTGGTAGTTTAACAGTTCATCTAAAAAAATAAAAAAGCAGTTTAATTACTGTTGCATGGGAGGGAATTGCAGAGAAAAGGAGAAGAGTAGGGATAAAGATCTAGAGTAGCAGTAAGCATTTTTAATTGCATTACATGGACAACTATTTCATAACTTTTGAAAACTTGCTGGATTATTAGGATTCATAATGCTAGGATAAGCAGATGTTTTACTATAAATGAGAATATCCTACCCAAACAATCTAAGTCAGTGTAGATAAGACTTGGATATATTACAGCTTCTGAAATTGAGCTATAATCAGCTTTTTCACTGTGTTGCATGTTTTCTCTTTTTGGCCTAATTTCCAAGACAGTTCACCAGGCTGAATCTCAAACTGGCTTTCTCTAAATTCTCTTCTCCCGATTGCTACTTCATAATTTTGTGGGCCTTTCTTGACATTTCTTCCCCCTCAAATATTTTCCTGTGTCAGAGATTAATTGAATATTTTGGGTCAGAAGGGACCTTTCAAAGGTTGTCTAGTCCACCCTGCCCTGCAAATGAGCAGGAACATCTTCAATTCTATGAGGTTTCTCAGCACCCCATCCAGCCTGACCTTGATCACTAATTATTCTTTCACAATAGGCTTCAGTCTACTACTGTATTTAAGTGAAAACTATTTGATAGTTTTTCCTTGTCAACTGATGCTTTTTTCTTTAAAAAGAAATTCAAATCCAAGCACAGTCCTCAAGCATATTTATTCTGATTCTTTTACTTAAATCAGTGCCAACTTCTCTTAGTTACACTGTTTTGCACCAAAATATTCTCTCATGTGTTTCCAGACTATTTCAAACAGACTATGTCCATCTTTAAGGGTGCTTTTGAGATAAGGTACCAGAATATCACTTTGAATATGAATTCAGCATCACTAGCACATGGGCTCCTGCCAGTTCTGCTGTGTCTGCCACTTGTTTTTTCATATCCTTGAGAGCCTGCAACAGAGTGCTGTTGGAAGCTTACAAATTTCTGCAAAACATCAGATGTAATCTAGTTCTTTTCATGGTGAGTAATCTTTTACAGATGTTGTTTTACAAATGGAGAGTTTAATGCATCTACCACTTCTCTAATTCTTTGGCAAGTGGAAAAATGGTCCCACGTGATCTTTGCATTTATTTTATATTAGTGTATGTTATAAACAGGTACTGTGGTAGTTACAGTGTATGTAGAATCATTTTAAGTGTGAAAACACAATTGATTAAGCACCTGATGAGCTTTCAATTTATCTGGCCAGTTCTGGAAGATACAAGAGCTTAATGGAGGAACGTAAAAACAAACTCAGGTGAAGGCAGCCAAAATCTCTACTGAAAATGAAGTAGGGGATTTCAAGGAGTTAGAATCAAAGAACAGAGGAAGTATATGAAAGTTCGTTGTTAAATTGGTCTCCAGGTGGCAGAGGTATGTTGGGTAAAAATCCCCAAAGTGAAGAACAGCTTTCTGAAGTGAGATTTTGAGCAGAAAGATGCAGACCGTGCAAGTCCAGTTCACTGCTAACAGTCCCAGGTTGCATTCCCTAACCCAGGACACACCCAGTTTTCCACAGTGTTCAGGTTAGCCGCTCTCACCAAAAAGCTCTTGCTGCACAACAGAAATCCCTTCTCCGGAGAACCAACTTGATGGAGGACTGTCAAACTTTAAAGAATTTTTTACAGAAAGAAATGGCCATTTAGTTTTATGTTCTGAACTTTGTTCCTGTAGAATCAGCCTGTAAGTAAATTGAAGTTTTTCAAAAGTAGATGCAGGGCTGGGACAGTAGGGCAAGATCTTCTTTGGTTATGGAAGAGGGGAGGATTAATGGTGATTTCCCTTCCTTCAATGAAGAATTCCCTTCCACCCTGCAGAGTTTCACCTGCCTGAGATGTCCCCACCACAGTGTAAACACCTCTGCCAGTCTCTTGCTTAGCCCAGGTGAGAGCAGCAACACTCTCTATCTCCATGCTATTTCACATACATTCCTGCATTATGTCCAATTAGTCAGAGCTGGATTTTATTTTTAATGTACAAATTGAGAATTCAATACACATTAAAACATGCTTCTTTTTGCCTCTGTGCCTCTGCATTTTCCTTCCTTTTTAGCTTCCAGTCTTCTTGGATGTGCCTGATGCTTCCTGATGCCCAGAGGCATTAGACTACCTGGACCTGGTTAAGGACAGTCCTTGATGCACCACGGAGTTCAGAGAAAGGGAGAGAGAGGTTTCAAATATCTGACTGCAGGAAAGACAGAATGTCAAAGAGTTGGGATAATTCCAGATCCCCTGCTGAAAGAGATAACAGAGGGCCTGCAAAGCCCTTGCCAGCCTTCAAGATAGATCAGCCTCTGTAATTGTTCTGCTAAGTTAGCAGTGGAGAACCAAAAGGGTTGTAAACAAGGTTTAAAGCAAACACCAACCCAAACTAGAAATAAATATTTGGTACATTTATTTGCAACACATATCTAAAATCTTGACCTAAATCAGAAAAGAAATGCATTATTAGGGCTACAAATTGCCCTTGACCTGCAAATGTTCCAGTCATCACTGAGAAAAATTTAAGATTGCAGGACAGACAGTAACATGATGCCTTGACCTGAAAATATGAAAATATTACCTCTGAGGAAAAATTATCCAAAACAAAGACATTCACATATAGCTTGGAGAAAAGTGTCAAAAGGGTGGTAGTTCTAGAGGGACAACTGTTTGAGAAAAGATTATGAAGCTAAACACGAATATTTGCGTAAGCACTAATTTAGTAAGGGAAAAAGAGAATTCTACAACTGTTTTTTCTAGTAGATACACATCAAAATTTTGGAGATCAAAACAAAGGCAGTGATTTCTTAGATATCCCATCAAAACATTAAAGCCAGTTCTTAATCAAGTCCTATTTGAATCAGATCCTATCCTTGAGTAATTATCCTATAATATGGGAAAAAATCCCCAAGAAACAGGCTTTCTTCTGACTTCTGTGTTAGGTTCTTCCAGAAATTTCTACTGGGCTTTTTTTGGAACTAGAAGTTTCACACCATGTGTGGACTTGTGCTGAACTGGGAAGAATGTGAGTGCAAGCCTGACAGGGGAAAAGCTCATCTTCTAGTTTTTTCAATCAGCACAGCTTTCAAAACCTTGTTACCATAAAACTGAATTTCTGATATGACCACACTATCCCTGTCAAACTAAATCCTGATGGAAATCATGGGAAAAAAATCAGTGGCTGAAGCTAGGCTTTGAAGGTAGCTGAGCTCAGTGATAGCACTAAAAGCAGCAGTTATGGGAGAGATGAAACATGGTATCATAATGAATCCTTGTACGTGCAAGGTACCAGACTGAGAGCAATCTGTAACAGTCATTACTCATATCAGCCAATGATGACAGGATGACAAAAGGTAATTTAAATTAGGGAGACAATGAAAGCTCTGATTATTCAATTAACATACAGCTTTATGAAATGGAAGATAGTCTCTTTTTTTTAATGTTGGCTACTTTTATCTCCAACTTTGCAATACCTGATACTAAGTGAATGATTCTAGTGGCTTTCAAGAAATGGACTCTCATGTGAATGTGAGCCTATTTTATAATCTTGTTTTTTCACAAAGTACTATCATAATCAAAGACACTCACTGCGATAACATTTCAGAATAGATTTTCACTGAACAGAGCCTCTGTTCTGCAACTAATTCATCAGTTTTTGCAAGTGAACATCTATCATTCACTAACTCTAAAGGACAACAAAATCAGTCTCAAGTCTGCCATGGCTTTGTTCATCTGTGATGGATCAGAGCCTGCATTTGGTAGAGCACCTCCAGAGCCAAAACTCAATGTCAAATGTTTAACATCTGCTTTTGAAAAATGTGCACACCTAATAAACCTCAGACAGATGCTTATATTTCCATACCCTGAAATATCCAGGCAAAGGGCAAAGAAGCAAGGCTTGGCTTGAAGATTTTTTTAATTTTTTTTTTTTTTTTTCTGTTGAAGGCAAGTTTAGTGGAGAAAGCTGAGGGGCAGAACAGAGCCAGCAATATCCTGACCTACACAGATGAAACCCAGGACACAGAGAAGGGTGCTGCCCTCCTGAGCAGGGTCTGTGGATGCTGCCATTGCCAGGTCCCCAAGGCATCTAAGGGCAGCTCCATGGAAATGCCTGCCTTAGTGGGAACCCCAGGGACAATAAAGGACTGTAAATATGCAAAACCCCACAACTGTACAATGAATGCTCAAAAGGTAGGGATTTGGTAACTTTCAGTTTTAGAAGAAATTAAGACTGCCTTTCAAGGCACCAAGACAACCAGATTCTATCTGTTCTCACTACATTTTGACTAGCTCCCCTGGCTTCTCTCCAGCAGGAGCAACTCATTACACTGCTGTTACTTTGAACCGGGGTCTCAACACATAGGCACAGAAAATGAACTTTTAAAAGATGAATATGAAAAGTAACAATTCTAACTCTTTTGCTAAGAGATTCATCTGACCAAGAAAACAAACAAAAAACCCCATTCTAAATATCAGACTTAATTGGCTCAGACCGATGAACTATAAGGTTGCAGTAGCCTGGGATGTGAAAAATGAGGCACACCTGGGTGCTGGGCAGGGCACCATTGTGCTCAGAGTGCCAGCTTGTACTAGTCAGGGGAGGGAAGCCGTTCCCAAGGGATAGCCCTACAGCAGGAACACCATCTCCTGTGTCTCTTGCCCCTCAAATTTCATCAGGAATACTTACCCGAGCCAAAAGGATTTGATTGATAGGTTTTAGCACAGATAGTACCAATTCAGCCTTTAGGTGTAAGTAATCTTGGCGAGTTGTAGCTCTGTGCCCCTAATAATTTACCTCCCCTTCTGCATGTGTAGTCTGCTGTAGATAGATTACCAAAGACTTATCCAAGCTGTTGTACACTGAGGGACAAAGCCTACCCCTACCTCCTTTCCTTTCCCCAATTCTCAGTCTCCTCTTCTCAGGCTTGAAGTCCGTCCAGTTGTGGAAGAAGACGGTCACTGCTACAGCATGGAGGAGTTTACTCATGAGATGGAAGCGGCAAGGAAAGAGGAGTAAGATTGCTTGCTGTGGCAGGGTCCATCCTGTGGTATTTCTCTACCTCCATTCACTTCCCCCTAACTCATTAAGGGAATTGGAAAAGATCCTGATGGATTCACCCTGTGGTGACAGCCATGGGACAGGGAAGCATCCTACAGTCTAAGTAATATTGCCACTGTGGAGGTGTTTCTCTGATACCACACTTGCATAATCTGAGATCATGTATGCAATTGAAATAGGTTAAAAAATGGGTTCGAAAGAGGAGGGAAGACATTATTCTGTCTCAGGGAAGGATTTCACTGAATTAAACTGAATTCCCCACAGGCAACATACTCACATTTCTGACTGATTCAACCTTCTTCCTTTAGTGGAAAAGGAGTGTAAAAAAAGCTCAGCAAGAAGATTGCTGCTATTGACTTCAGTAAGCTGATATTTCAATGTTGAAATTTTATTATTATTTTTTTTAAGAGGTATTGGATTAGAAATATGTTCTTTGGTGGTTTTTTGCTCCTCCTGAAAAGGAAAGAAGCAACTGTTTTAAAATTCCCATAAAAAAAAAAATTAGGAGAAGCCTACTGGAGAGTATTTAAAAATGCAGTGTTATTTTTGTCAGTAGTCACCATGAGTTCAGAACTAAATAGTAAGGCAATAAGTAAAACTATAAATAGTATGCATCTTCAGCAATAACTTGTCAAATTTTGGCTACATTAGGAAAGACATGAAGTCACAGCCTTTTGATCTACTGAGGGAACATCATCCCAGCCGGTGTATACAAGAATGCTATGTCAAATGCATATTATTTACACATAGAATGCCACAAGAGGATGGAAGAGCTCACTCATCCCAAATCACCCCAGCACCACTCCAAAGTACTTCTCTACTGTCAAGTCCATCCTCAGCAAGACGTAGGCACTAATCTTGCCTACACAGCAGTGTAGGATGCAGCTAAGGAAAATGTGGGTCATGCAAAAAATGGATTCAGCATGTGGGGGAAAGGATTCCAACATAAACTGGGAGACCAGCTATCCTGCTGGGTAGCTGCAGCACTCTGTCTGTGCATGCACAGAGAAGAGAGGGGACTCAGTGGGCAGCTACTGTGATGGTTGAGTGCTGGAGCACTCCAGGCACGAGGAGCCACAGAGGGAGCTGGGCATGCTCAGCCTGAGGTGGCTGGCTGCCACCAGCACTAGGATGGGGAGAGCTGGATGGAAGGTTCATCAGAGGTACACAGTGAAAACAAGAAGCAATGGTCATAGGAGGAGCAAGAGAAATTCCAATTAACCTTTCATTCCCCTTCCCTCCAGTGAAGGTGGTTAAGCATTGCAAGAGGATGCATGGGGAACATGTCGAATCTATCCTTGCAGATTCTCAAAACTCCCCTGGACAAGATCCCTAGTGCCTGATTTGACTTAGATGTTGGTCATGTTGGAGCAAGGGTTGGACTACAGATCTTCAGAGGTCCCACCTAGTTTGAATGAAGACACACAGAAGAAAAACCAAACACAGAAGAAAGGCCAAATAAAATCCATTGGTTATCCAGATGGAAGATGGCAATAGCTGGCCATGATCAGCATCACCAGCATTTTCAGAAGGTAACGAAGTTTGGAAGTAAAACATTTGCAAAAGTAGGAAGGTGTGAGATTGAAGGATTTTCTTGCATCCTTCTCGTCAGTTCAAGCCACAAATTACAGGGAGGGGAAACCATCAGGCACCCCTTGGCTCTCCGTTCAGGATACTTCCCAAGGTTGCTTCTCAAGGACAAAGGACGTTCAGCACAGCAGGAGTCCTGGCAATGCATGTGGAATAAGTCTGCTTCTCACTGGGCTGTGGGAAGAGAAACCTTTTAAAGATTGTCTCATGTGACATCTTGACTGCATGTGGTTTCCTTTACTTTCTGTCCTGCATCTTCAAAAACCTCAGTAAACTGTAGGAGTTTAATAAATAAAATATTTTTTTGTGCTTTAACTTTAGTCTGGCTTGAATTAAAATGAGTCTCACGGTGTTTAAGATCAAGGCACCATATAAAATCACATTTGTGTACTCCTCCTAATGTATCCAAAAGGTATAAATTGCATCCCTAGCTAGCTGCTCCGGGGGCGGCAGAGCTGGCGACACTGTAGTGCTGGTGTATGTGTGGAAGTTTCCAGTGGAGGACGTAGTGTAAAGAGCTGCAAGGGTGTCCCCGCAAGAGGTTGACACACCAGCAAGCAGTACACCTGAATCCTGAAGGCTCAAAGACCTGCACCATTTTTTTTAATAACTTGTTACAGCTTGGTGGCAGCTTGGGGTGAGGCGAAAGCAGATTATGTTTTTCAATTTAATATGTCCAGCACACGCATTAGCTTTTAAGAGCAGTACATTTGTGAGAGCAAGCCTGTTTGCTGGAGACTGGAAAAGGTCACTTCTGAGTCACATGACAATATTAATTGCATTTACTACACTGTAATTTGTAGGAAATGATTGTACAAGTCTTCATTTAGAGGGCATAGCTGAAATCCAGTTTCTTCTTTCATGAGCTATATCAAAGAATATCTGTTTGATGTGACCAGAAAAAAATAAGTCTGTGAAGTGTTTAATGATTTAAACACAGAACAACAGCCGAGCCACAAGCTAGAATTAAACAGGTTAGAATTATTTTTCTTCAGTCTTTTTTGCATCTCCTGAAATCATGCCTGATCAGCATCTCAGCATGCTGACAAAAGGCTCAATCGAACAAATATAATTATGTATTTTATTAGATACATAATTAGGTACTGTATAGATCACTATTGGTTTGCATCTCAAAGAAAATTTCAGTCTCTTACTATGGAGATAAAATGAGACAGCTGAAATATTTTGGACTTGATTTAACAGCTCTTTGCTCTTTTCAAACAAGCACCACCAGAGAGCTGCCACAGTAGAGGTTTCTCTTTTTAGGAAGACCAGGAAACCTCTAAAAATGTTCCACATGAAAGATGTGGAGCACCCAGTTCTGTTCCCTCCATGAGCCAAGCCACCTTCCTCTTGCTGACCACCACTGCTCAGTTACTATGATGAGGGTTTTTCCCAGAGCTTCTCTTCTGAGTTGGTACTTTCTCACATTTTCCAACCAGGGTTTAATTATGACCAGTTTTACTCCTCTGTGCTCTTCCTGAGACAGTTACATAGCTGTCTATTCACTGAAGTTCACAGGCAGTAATCTTGCCCCCTCCCCCCTTTACTAAAAGAAAGGGCTAACCTTGTTATTTCCTAATACATACATAATTGATTAAAACCCCAACACCACCAGCTTTTATCAAGATGTTGAAACTTTTTGTCATGGGGTTTACTTTGAGCTTTGGCTGCTGCAGCTAAAAAAAACCCTCTCTAACCAATTAAGTAATGTTTTCTTACTAGGCTAGTTACAAAGGAAACTTGTAAATATGCCTCAGGGGAACTCTCAGGGCATCTCAAAAACCAGAAGAAAAAGAAAATTTTTTCAAGCATGCTATATATTATTTTAGTGCGATTTGAGGTGCCTCAGAAGTTTGTAGTACTGCAGTAAGTGCATGGTTTGATGAACACAGGACTCGCTGGGTATTTTTCATCCATTTAGTTTGCCTCCCACCTTTCCAAGACTGTTTCTGTTTGTCTTTACAAGTTGTCTGAGCAGAGCTATCTGTCAAATGTAGCAGCAGAGGCACACAAACACAGGGAAGTTCCCGGGCTCAACCTGCCTCAGTCAGCAAGGGCACTGCTTCCAACTTACCAAGCCCATGACTCCCTCCAGTCTGTTCCCAAGAAAGAGCAGTTGGCCTCCCCCAGACCTTCTCCAGCAGTGCTGTCCATCTCATCTCAAGCAATGGCTCCCACTTTCTTAGGTAAAACCTCCGTAGGAGACTGGGGGTAATGGTACATCAGCTGAGCTGTTCTTCAGTGCAAACAGCTTCCAGCTGCTTCTTTCCTTCATGACTTCCTTGGTTTCCCCACTCTGTGACTGGTTGTGTCCCTGTGCTTGTACAGTCAGAAGCCCCCAGGGCATCCTGCTGCTCCAAAGGTGCCACATGTGGCTCAGAGCCTACTCCTGCCAGGCTCAGGAAAACTGACTATGACACATGCCAAAGCAGAGTTCTCATCAGTTTCCCCAACATGCTATATTCTCAAATGGTGGGGGCTGGTGACACCTCAAGTGGACAAATTTTAGCTGTGGTTACATTGTGTGACTCACTCAGTACTGGTGTTGAAATCCCAGATTTTTCTGTGCATGTGAGTGTTCTCTCCTCCCCCACCCATGACCGCCAGCAGGACACAAACACCTGCAATTTTTATCTCCCTTCATGTTATACAATGCCTCCTGAAACACAGGAATGCTTCCTGAAACACAGAAGTAGTTGCACACATGTAAGGCCTGAGTGAATACACAAAGTAGAAACCTAAGTGCAGGCCTGCCCCCGCAGGTTTGACGCCCTGTGAAATCTGCTGCAGCTGTGGCATCCTTTTCCAGCACAAACATCAAAAGAGCTGCAATGTGCTGGAGGCCAGCTCAGAAGAAACACTTACTGCATATAACCAATATGAGGTTATATAAAAAACAAGAGAGGGCAGAAGAGCTCTGGCTAAAGCAGGCAGCTCAGAAAGCAGGAGTGATGCTGGAGCAGGACATCAGTGGTAGTCCACATGGGCCCAGACACTCAGCATTTCTTGGGATCAGGTGCATGGTGAGTGTGACATAATTCAAATGAGTATTTATAGTTTAGTAGTAAAGCAGATGAAATGGAATGAGAATTGGAAGAACTCATCTAATCCTCTTTGCAAATGAGTTTTTTTTAAGATGTAAGACTTGTATATGATTTCTAATATTAAGAATTAAAGACAGTTATTTCTGATTAAGTTCTGTTACTACATTCAAAATGAACTTCGTCATGATGAATTTTTTTGGTACTAAAAAAGACATAAAAATGCAAATCCAGGGATCTTCTTCAGCTGCTTAGTATTAATGTCCAACTATGAACTGAACTAAGTTAAAATTGACTTAAGGGTCACTTAGGAAAAATAATCCACAGTTTTGGGAAGACGTGTCTATTTTTCTATAGCAGAAAACTGGTTATAACTCTCCTGGCTAGTGCAGCTGTTATTTCAGATGCGAAAACTATTATATCAATAATCACCTTCAAAGAGAGAAAGGCTTCACATGAAAACAACTAATTGAAAGACCTCAAATTTAAAAATATGTATTTATTGAAGTTTGTTAAATTTGGTTAAACTAATAATGATTATGTCTGTCACTAAGAGTTTAAACTGCAAGTTTAATGTTAACTTTTACATTTTTACACTGGCCAGCACCTGCTATAAAACAAAGGTACTGTCTCCTGGGATTCAAACCTGCGTCAAAAATCCCTGCTTAGGGTTTATATGTTTTCACATATCACCCAGCAGCAGTGAGGCTGAGGTGACACCAGGGAGAAATAAAAAATACTGCAGCTTGCTCATCCACAGTCCATCTTGTGACACTATCAGAGGTACCAGTAAATGGCACAAATTTTCAAGTTTTCCTTCAAGAAAAAAAAAAAAATCACCACCTTCCCTTGATGTTGATTGGTCTTCTAGGTTTTTTAACTGTGTTTACTGATCAACAAGTTACAAATGAAGATTAGCTAATTTTAGCAGAGGTGAGTCAGAGATCTGCAGGAACCAGCCAAATTGAGCATTTGACTGTGTTCTTAGCTTCTTACAGGCTCTAGAGGAAAGAGATGGCAACTCACATGGCTATCAGAAAAAAAAATTTCTATTTCTGTTGCATGACTGAGCTGAGGACCCCACATTTGCTCCTCTTCCCCGCCTATTCTGTGCCATCAGTTTGAACAGCTGCACATAAATAAATGCTTCACACACACATTCGCACAAGCTCTTTCATTGCAGAAAAGTCTTAAGTGAAAAGTTAAATCTCAGGTTTGAGGGAGGGAGTGTGATGTTGCTGAAAACTTCCACCATCATGCTAGTTTTGTGCCATAGCCATTGAAGGTCTTAGGTTTTAAAAGTTTTGTACAAAACCTGAATGCAAAGCATTCACCATCACCTCTTTGATAAGAGTTTCATAAAACTGTTCAAAACCACTGACTTCCTTCCTTGCTTGGGAAGAAGCTTCACATTCACCAACAAATTAACTTCCCATTTTGGAAGACTTGTGTTCGGTTATAACCAGATAAATTTTCACTTATTAGCTGAAGGAAATGCCTAAACAGTGCCACTTTTAATCATGAAAACTGCCATGCAGCAGCTTATGAAGAAAACCAGACACTGGCCTACTGTAAATGAGTCCCCTGGCCCAAAACACAATTCCAAACATCACAAAGTTAAGCCTCATTTTAGATAGACTGTTTCCAAATAAAGCAGAAGAGACATGCAAACATATCTTGCTGTAAATCTTTTGCTCTCTACCATTTCTCAGAAACTGTAATTCCAATGGGAACCAGATCTAGCAGACCAGATTGAGGCAAAATACAGTTTTAATTTAAATCAGAGAGAGCTACTGGTGACTAGCATGCAGCATTAAACAACGTGTACTTATTAGCGTCCTAACAGAAACATGAATTTTAAAACAGATGGTAGAAGTTGAAAGAAATTGAATCACAAAATAAGATCATTAACATAAATGCTTCCTCTTCTAATCAGCTACCACTGTGGTACTATCAACTGGAGTGTTGGGGAATATCATTCATTTCCTCATCCCAGAATGTAAATATGATTTTTTTTTTCACTCCTAACTTTCCCCCTACCCCCATACACCCTTTGCATAGGCACTTCCTTTTCCCTCAGTTAGAAAAAAAATTAGGGTGGACCATTTTGTCTCCTTCCCAACAGTGAAGTTTTCTGCACCTACTGAAAAAACCCTAGATGTTGACAGAGAGGGATATTCTGGGACAACATTTCAGACTTAATCCTCCCACAGTAGAGTACAACCTGTCAGGTGCAAGAATAATAGCTTGGGAAAACCACTAAAAAATTACAAACATGAAAGAAAAAAAAAGCAGAGCTTAGGCATTCATATTTCTCAGTTTACATAGCAAGTAAACAACCAGTACTTTGTGCTCAAACCATTCAGCTACAAATAAGTTGTTTTTTTCACCTTCTCCAACAAGATTTCTGCAGCCAGAATTTAACCCTCACTTTATCCGCATCATGGACCAGAACATTGGTTAAAATACTCTTCACTGGCATTGGCTGTGAGAACTAACCTGCTGGTACACAATACAGGAAGAGCTAGAGCACCAGTCCTTGTACCCAGTCCTTGCACCCAGTCCTTGCAAGAACCAAGGATGCTTAAAGTACACTAGCATACTTCAAGGAATGCCAAAGCTACCTCAGAAAAAAAAGTCACATAAAAATGGTATTCCCTTACCTGACAGAGCTTTCAAAAGTGCACATCCATCATAAATCCCAAAGTGCAATAAGAAAATGCACTGCTGTGGCTTCTTTTCCTTGAGGAACACAACAGCTCAGTGCAGGGTCCTACCTACCCCCTTGCTCAGCTGTAAGCTGTTATTCCTGTCAGATCCCTGCCCCAGTCCTGACCTGCCCAAGCCCCAGCTGACAGAAATGGGTAGCTTGTCCTGCAGAGCACTCAGGGAACTAAATTTTCTTTTGGTGCTGAGAACCTGGCATAGTGCTCTTTTTCTTTGGGAAAAGGAGCACACTCCTGAGATTATCGCAAAATTCCCAAAAGGGCTCTGTGCAAGGGGGCTGCTGGGCCTGAGCTGTAACAGTACCAGGTGCATAATTTCGTTTTAAGCATGCTCAGCTTGAGCCAAAACACTGTGAAACTATTACTGGTATCACTTTAAATTTCTGAGCAAGACAATCACAGGTTTTGCTCATTTCCAGCATAATTCGCAGTGGCTACATAGGGTTTTGATCTGCAGTGATTTAAACAGACTGTAACACGCTATGGAATTTAAACACCAAGCTTTTGTTTCTCTTTCTAACTTTAGGTGCTGCAAATGCTGCAGCAACCTAGAAATAAATTTTCAGATAAGAAGGCTCAGTGTAGTCATTTCTCTGCTCTTCTGGGTTGAAGGAGTAAGGCTAAATATATGTATGAGGCAAAAAGATTTAGGCATACAATGTTGCAGGTACAGGCCTGAGTTTCAAAATCATTACCACCTTCCCCTACATCAAGTTATCATCAATTATTTATACACAGAGAAGAAATTGATACCATTTTGTATATAAATATCCATGTACTTGTTCTCCCATGAATAAAGACACAAAACTTCTACCTATTATTTTCCCAGCTGGAAGCTAATCCACGCTAAATTTTGCTGCAGTGCTGAAGATTTCTGAAAAGCTTCCCAGATGATTGAGTTGCAGATTCAATACACAGGATCTCTCAGTAGGCAAAAGAGTATCATCCTCTGTTTATCATCAGCCTTCTCAAAGCAAGAAGATCAAGAAAAGAACAGATTAACCTGTTGAGAGGTTCTGACAGCATTACTTCTCCCAGCAGTGTTAATAACTACCCTACAATTTTGCATGGTTATTTCAAGGCTTCAGGAGTTGAGGACTGACTTGAACTCAGCTGTGCCATGCTGCAAATGAGGTGAACTTAAGTATTTCCATTCACCCTGCGAGTCTGTGTGGAGCTGTCGGCCTCTCCATGCAGCTATTTCCACTGACACCCGGTGTTCAAGGTAGGCTAACAGGCTTTCACCGTTGCAGGACCTACAAGGCAGCCACCTGCTTAATAGGCACCTGCACTAATTGCTCAGGCAAGCTCTTGTCAGGCTTAGTATGGGTATAAACTGAGTCTGGAGTGGATTTGGGTTTCTTCTGGGGCTTTCTAGCACAGTTTTGAGCCGTTTGTCCCACTGAAGCACTGATTCAACAGAACAGAATGAGACATTTGCAACCTAATTGTATGATCTTCTTTTCTCCTTTGTTTTCGAGTTCACCTGGAGTTCTGAACTGGTATCTTTTTTTCCCCCAGTGAGCTGAAGTGACTCTTTCATGGCACAGTGACTTGGAAAATGCTCATTTTATAAACGCTTATGTTTCAGTCATCTTTCAGCTCCCAGAGACAATTATAACACTGAATGTTATAAAGCTAAGGCTATTAACATACAGATGGCAAAAACTGTTGGTGCAGCAGGAAAGGAATGGTATGTGTTTAATCCTGCCAGCTGCTCTGAATCCTGTGCATGTGCAGGGGCAAGAAAACACATTAAAACCTTCTCCTAGCACAAGACTAGCTGTGATTGTAGGAAGTTCAGCAAATATCCTTCAAGCTGCCTTGCTGAGAGTCCAGTCTCTCCTGTAATCTCTCTCAATGCTTTCTGGCAAGGGATCCCCTCTTTTAAGTCAGCAACTTGAAGCTTTCTCTAAGACTGGAAAGCTGAATGAAACAATGATAGAATGATCTCGTGCTCCATGAGGAGAGCAGCCACCTCCCCAGGGCAGATGCTGCAGTTCACTGCCTGGGAGTTTTGCTGTGCTCGCCTTTGCCAGCACACGTTGACCTCTGAAACAGCTGTTTCTGGAAGACAATAGCTCTCAAAACCAAACATCCAACCAACAGATCTTAAAAATCTGACTCTTACTTTTAATAAAGCTATACAAAGGATGGAATGGAATGAAAGACTTGCTTAGTGATCAAAACTGATTGGCGCCATGATTAATTAGTTTTAAAATCCGAAATGGCAGGTTCATTCCTGGCTAAGCAGAAAAAGCACAGCAGTTGTCTCTCTCCTCCCAAACAATTATGATGGTAAGTTGGACATGATATCCCATTTCTAAATATTCTGCTTTCCCAATGTCCTGGGCTGACACAATAAGAATGACTTGTGCTGCAGAGGAAATATTGCTGGACACAGCCTGAATCCTGTGCAGCTCAGGTCAGCAGTCTTCACTTTCCCTGAGCGCCTTGCTCCAACTGGGACTACCTGAAGTACCACTGCAGTTTAGACCTTGGAGTAAGGCACTAAGGAGAGATGGAGCATCTGAAATTGGGAGAACAGATTTGTTGCATTGTGCATTTTCCTAGTGAATTGCTTTATATTGGTGCATTACTTAACAGTCTCAGTTTTCTGAGCTTATGAAGTGTGAATGCCATTTAGCAACGCTTTATTTTCCAGAGAGACATGCTGATAGAAGGATTTGTTGCAGTAAGATGGCAGCCTTTGTGAAAAAAAGTATGGGTCTTTATTCATCCTCATAGGACATTTCAGACAGGGACCAGCCAGGGGAATTTTTTATCACACAGGGATGCTTGGAGTTGAGGTTGGTCTGAAAACCTTCCTGCGTTGTAAAATGTCACTGCACACATCATTGCTGTTATTATAATTGCTGCAGTTATTAGATTTATTCTTCCCATGATTTATAGAGCTGTGAACTATAGATGTGTTCACAGTGCAGCCACAGCTACTGCTCTTCTCTTTTGTGCTGCAAAGCAAGCTGTGTGTACCAAAGGCTGCCACCTGCTTTGTGGTGAAAAAGTTATCAAGACTAAACAAATGAATAAACCCCTTTCTTCTGGTAAGGCAGAGCCAAGAAGGCTGTCAAGAGCATGGTGGAAAATTATAGTAATAGGATAATGGAAAAATTACAATTTGTGGAGAATGAAGTGTATTACTTCTACATTTAACAGCCCTGTGGAGAATAGAAACAGCTTTTCTGCAGAAAGATTTGATGTAGTGCCAAAAATTTGAATTGACACCTTAAAATAGCCCGCCAAAAGAAGGGAAAAAATAACTTTTCTTCATGAAATCCTGTAGCAGTTAGCTCAAATTAGTACATTTTAGTACTGCTGCCCAGAGGTATGGGTTGGGGAAAGAGTGACTATTAACTGTGGATTTTGGTCCAAGTTCATGGAAAAACTGGAGAGTTATTTAGTAAGGATACCAGTTCTTGGTAGTTTGGAAATTCTATAATACTGACTGAAAACCCCCCTTAGCTTCTGCTCACATGGGGGGAATTTTACTTTCTTCAAACAGATAAATTCAATCTGATTATTCTATTCAAGAACTTTTCAAGAAATTCTGGAGGGGCACTCATTATTTTGCATTTATTAAGGCTGGGCTTTTATTTCTGAAAAATGAAGATGAAATAATGCATCAGTTTCTGAATGCCTGGACTAGTCTTAGACATTTTGATGTTTAGCCCTGAAGTACACCATGAATATATTCATATTTGACTTCTTTCCAATAGCAAAACATATGTATGTTTTTAATATTGATGAAAACACTGAAAGTGTGTATTTTTTCATAGTATAACTAAATATAGTAATTACAATTACACAGGTTGCCTTTGCATTCAGTGCATTTGCTTCAGTTTGAAAAAAAAGTCTGTGAAAGAAGTATAGGAAGAAAAATGAAGCCGGGAAGATGTATCAACATGTGTTTCTATAAACAAATAAAAGTCTGTAAAGTGGTACCATCCAGGTCTGATGAAGACTTAGTAGCTAAGTGGACCTGTAGTCTTTGAGTAAGGGAAAACTAAAGATCATTTGCTGGGCAGATCCTACCAACCAGTATTCCTACAGGGAGTTTATCTTCATGGCATTTGTTACAGACTAAAACAGTTGCTTAAGACTGTCTTAATCTACATGAAAATACATGAAAATTGAGAAATCTATCAGTGCCAGATTCAGAAAGAGATTAACTCTGAAAATATTCTGTGAGTGTAAGCTGTTTGCCAGCTCTGCCACAAACACTCCCAGCTCTCCCCACAGACTGAGAAACATCTCCAGCATGTGTCCAGGACTGTCACACCTCTGATGGTGGCTGCAGAGGTTTTGGTAGCTCTACACTGTGTCTGAAAGATCTTCCAGCACAAGAAGAAAGTCCCAGGTGCTCCATGCAGCCAGACCATGGGCTTGTGTTGGTGGCTGCAGTCTGCAGAAGTGCAGAAAGGTGTGCAGGAGATCAGCTCTGAAGCAGAGCCAACCTGCACTTTGGTACATCACTAGCAGGAGATGTCTGAAACTCTCTGTGGTGGCCAGCAAGGTTTACTTCTGCAATGGTTTCTTACATTCAGATGACATTAAATTCTTGGAGAAGCCATGAGTGGCACTGAGTACAAACAGAAGCCAGTTGTAGAGTGCCGTGCATCTTCACTGAAAAAAGGCAGTTTTGAACAATATTCCCTTTTTCTTTTTTTAAGAAAGACCTTCTGTTCCCTTGCTGTGAGTTGATCACACACCCACATCAGACATCACAAAGCAATCAGACTAATGCTGCAGAACAGAGTGGCTCAAGAATGGATCCTGGATTTTCAAAAGTTGCTTCATCTCCTGAGACCTGACTTGAGACTCATCACAAAGTCTCCTCAGCACTTCAGAAAATGCATGTAGGATGTGCAACAGGCAAACATTGTTATTGCTATATCCTGGTTACAACTAGAAAGTCTTTGCTAGTTTTTGTCACTTAGTAAAACTTTTAATAAGTGTGTAGATAAAAAATCTAATATTTTGGCCAGAAATGAATATGACTAATTACATTTTTTTATTTGCATTTCCCCTGAGGTATCAGTATTTCCTGCTTCCTTCCCAAACTGTAACATAAAGCTACTTCTACTAGTTATGTAATTTGTTATTAATTTACATAACACACAAATTATACTTTGGTTTCTCTGGGGGAGAAAGCATCAACATCTTTTCTGACGTAGTGGAAAAACCCTAAACTTTAAAAACTTAAATTTTGAATGTGTTTTTAGAAAATCAGCATTAGTGCACAAGTCAGACTAGTTTTCACAAGTTTGGTGAAAATGTTTCAGATGTAAAGTTTATTTATCTGTGTTGTGTTTGTGTGACAAGGTTTTGGTAGCTGGGGGGGCTAAAGAGGTGACTTCTGTGAGAAGCTGCTAGAAGCTACCCCTATGTCCAATGGAGCAGCCAGCTCCAAGACAGACCCACTGCTGGCCGTGGCCAAGTCCATCAGTGACGGTGGTAGTGCCTCTGAGATAAGGTGTTTAAGAAGGGGAAAATCCCTTCAAAATATTGATGAGGGAAACATTTGGATTGACCCCAAATGCATTTTTTTTCTGCATTCAGTTTGCCTTAGGAGTCCAAAATCAATCCCCCAAGCCAGGGCTCTGCCAAGGAATTGCAGCATTGTGTGTCACACTGTGGTGCCCTCAGCCCTCAACTGGACTGCACTCTTGTGCTTTTTGCACACAGATAAAATTACAGAGGAGGGTTTGCTGGAATCCAGGGGGTCTGACATCTCCTCTGAAAAACCTGCTGATGGCTTTAAGATTACAAAAAGCTTTGGCAGCTCAGTTGTTATTATGAGGAAGAGACTTGCTGGTGTGCAAGGAGGCAATTCCTCCCTTGAGTGACTCAGCTGAGGCAAATTCACCTCAAAAACAGACCTGACCCCAAAATTTCAGTGACCAGAGAAGCTGCTTGTAGGTTTTGGCTTTTCATTGCTAGAACTGCCTAGCTGAGCTAAAAAGCAAGGTCCTAAAGTCAGATGAAAGGAAGCCTTCAACAGAGGTTGCATTTGGTGAACATCTCCAGCCACAACTTAGAAAATCTGAAAGACTGGTGTAACACATGGTTTTGGCTGTTGTCTCTCCACCTACTGTGTGATGTCTGTTTGTTAAGGTCCATTGTTGGGAGAGACCCAAGGACCATCTAGTGCTGAGTTCCCCTCCGTAATGAAAGGTTTGATTTCTTTCAAAGTCCTGTGCTCTTGGAATGAGCCACTGATAGATGTGGGAGATCATAAGGCCTTGTAACGCCACTTGAATATTTATATTCCAGTACCTGAAAGTGATGTATCTGGAGTATATATTATATAATTAATGATTCATTTCCAAAGACTTGCTGCTGTGGCCGTGTGTAGGGTTGTGTCTGTGCTCACACAGTGTTCATAGCCATGATCACATGTTGTGCTCTTTGCCATACTACACCATGCAATTACCGTATCATTAGCATGGGAAGGGCAGTGAACTCTTGTGTTCGTAGCATTTGGAAGATTGTTCGCCATTTATTCATTCAAGAACTGGGAGGAGGAAATACATAGGAAGCATGCATTTGTGTCCTGTATTGTCCCAGAATTTCAGGTAATTAAAAAGCCAAGAGTATCTTTCAGCCTATGGGAAGGTTGACTCCTTTCAGGTCTAAGTCCCTGTGGACCACTTTGGTACAGCACTGGATTGCCTTTCCAGGGGTACTGTAAGTTCTTAGGGTTCTGTTTCGGAAAATCTAGAAGTGCTACTATTTTTAAAAGGTACTACACAAATAATATAAATTTTATATAAATATAGATATGTACTGTTATAATTCATCACTCTGCAACCTTTTAGTTCAGACTGCCAAGTCAAATTACTTTTGTGTGTATCACCTTCCTGCTAAGCTCCATCAGAGGTCCTATGAAAATGCGTTTCACTCTGACAAACCAAACCATCTGTTGCCAAGAAACACAGAGAGCTCTTTTAATAAGTCTTTTCCTATCTTTATGCAGTTTAGACAAGAATGACCTAAATATTTGATTGAAACAGGTCATTAATCAACAGTTGCATTGAAAAGTGGTCTCCATCTTTGGTAAAAGGATTTTATTTCTAGCATTTTTTAATTCCACAGAAGTTAACTCTTACAAATTTCTTGTCTTACAGAAAGCCTTTTAATATGACATTCTGTAAGTAAGCAAAGGGCTTTAGAGTCTTAGTCCAAGGTATAGGCAAAGCCCAAGCCCCTTTCTTTGCCTCCCACTGGCTGCAAATAATTTTCTTTGTTTTAGCAACAGGTCTTATGTGAACACTAATCATAATCCAAGCAAAAACGTGGGTCTACAGTACTCTAATGGTTCCCTGGCAACCACTTGAGTATACTCTTGTACCCAGCAGTGTGTGCAAGGCATGCAACCTGCTCCTCACTCTCTTTTCCTCTCCCTCTTCTGAATCTCAAAGCTCTGTAGGGTAAGAATCAGTGAGTTCCTACAGTCACTGTTGCCAGTCATAAACAGCTGTGTGGGGAGTTCCCGTTCTTTGCCCTTCAGGTTATATATAACTACCTGTCATTCAGTTTATCTGAGCCCTTCCACTTAATGGATTTGTAACATCAGACCAGTGAAAGGGCTAACTCACTCTGGCAGGGACCTGTGGATGGATGGATGGATGGATGGATGGATTCTTTGACATTAGTTTGCAGGAAGGTTACTCATGTTTTACTTTAATTGTGATGGGAAATATGTAACAAAGTGTCATGGTTTTCATTGTAGCTCAGAAATACAAAGGTTTTGTGTCTTGTGCTAAATAAGTATACTAAATAATGATTAAAAAAAGATATGGTTTAAAATTACTAATGTTTAAGTAAATATAAATATATGCTCTAAGTTAAAATACAACTGTATTAAATATACTAAATACCAAGGTTTTGTGCCAATCACAGATGGCTGTATCTGAGGACAGCTTGTCTTCTGCTTTCATGTTCTTTCTGCTGGAATTCCTTTTTTCTCCTCTAAAGTGCAACTGTTTTGGTGTTTCATCAGAAGAAGAGGTGGTAAGTATCTATAATAAGTTGGAGTAGCTGATTTAATAGATCTTACTTTGAAAGTTCTTACAAGATAAACTGATCACTCAAAAAGCCATGTCAAAATCTTGCAGTGTTGCTGAAGAAAGCTCAGATTCAGATGCCAGTCCCAGAAAAAGTTAGTATGTAGCATTCTATAAAGGGCAGATGAACAGGTATTTATAATGACAGTATCTACAAATGAACTTCGTCAAACAGTTTTGTCCATGATTCTTCCAACATTTCTGTGAAAAAGAATTATCAACAGAAAAATAATCATGGTTTTGATAGCTGTAGTGTGAAGAAAGCCATTATCATGGAATCATAGGATGATTTGTGTTGGAACAGACCTCAAGGATGTCTCATTCTAACCCCTTAGCCATGGGCAAGGACACCTTTCACTAGGCCAGGTTGCTCAGAGCAACATCCAACCTGGCCTTAAACACTTCCGAGGATGGGGCACCTACAGCTTCTCTCTCTGGGCAAACTGTTCCAATATCTTACCACCCTCACAGTAAAGAATTTCTTTCCAATATCTAATCTAAAGCTACCCTCTTTCAGTTTAAAGCGATTCCCCCTTGTCCTGTCCCTACAGGCCCTTGTAAATAGTCTCTCTCCATCTTTCTTCTAGGCTCCCTTCAGGTGCTGGAAGGCTGCAGTTAGATCACTCCAAGCCTCCTCTTTTCCAGGCTGAACAATCCCAACTCTCCCAGCTTTTTCTCATAGGAGAGGTGCTCCATCCCTCTAACCAAATCGGTGGCCTCCTGTGGACTGGCTCCAACAGGTGGATGTCCTTCTTTTGCTGGGGACCCTAGGGCTGGATGCAGCACTCCAGGTGGGGTCTCACTAGAATGGAGTTTTGTTCTTTGTAAGAACATAGTCACTTGAAGCCTTCCCTTAAAATGTTTAGAACTCCCATACAAAGTTTGAAACTTTCTTTCCACTAGACATTTTTTAATTCTTCGAAATTGATACTGCTTCTAGAAAGCCAGTGGTGTAACTTTGGAGTGAACTCAGGAGCAAATGTACCTTAAGACAACACAGATTTGATGTAATATTCTCTTTGTTAAATGTCTTAGCCTCTAAGGTTGCCTTAGGCTTTTGTTGCTGTTAATAAGTGATGTGGACTTAGGCACTAGATGTCAAAGTTAGGTAAACTAAAAAGTGCTCATACTGCCAGCTCAAATTAAAGGAGTTAAAAATACTCTGCAGTTTGGTTTGGGAAAAAACCAAAAGGAGAAAAAAACAATGAAAAATGTCCTCCGTATCCCTGGGATGCAGAAAAGTGCTTGCACATCCGACATCCTAGTGGCAGCCCCTCTTTCTGCACAGCATTTCTGAAAGGTTAAGCATCTGATAGCGGTGCACATGCTTTACTCAAAGACACAGGACTGCAGCAGAGCTTCTGTGCAGAAAACCAGCCATCAAGTAACCCTTAGTGGTGTTTTTCAGCCTGTCCCCTGTGGAGTTTACAGTCCTTTTTAGTAGCAGTCAAAGATGGCACTCTTGTGATGGAGAAAAAGAAACCATTTCATGAAATAATCTTAATGCACTAATTGTATTTCCCTTGAAAATTACTGCTGGACAATTTTTCCTGCTGCCTCAGAGGTTTTGAAGCTATGTCTGGAGCCAGAAAGGAAAGGTGGGAGCTAGGACGTTTCATTGCATCCATCGTGCCATTGCCCACTCCTGCCTTTCCTCTCCTCTTGCTGGTATCCCACTGCCTCTAGCACTGTCCTTTACTGAGTAAGAGGATATATAGTTTCAGAGTGGACTTAAGGGATGTAGAAAACTTGGAGTAAAATTGCACTTTGGTCAGTAACTCTTTCTTGTCCTGTTGCTTCGGGACTGAATCCAGCCTTCACATCAGGAGGTTTTGAGGTAAGGCAAGTCTGTGAGTGTGTGTGAATTGCACAGTTGGAGAGGAGGAAGAAAACATAATTCTGCCAAATTGGGTTTTTGGAAGGGATGGGAGCTGCTAGAATCTGTTGAGTGGTTTGAAACTCGTAATGCTGTCCATGGCTGGTTCCACAGATGAGGGACATGGGTGCAAGCATAAGGTGAAGTGTTGAGTAGAAAATTACTCCTATCTAACACTATCACAAGGTGTTGCAGTCTATACCAAAGATAAAGGCACCAGAAATTTGGATGATGTATCTGTATTTGTTCATACATATCTATATCATATCATATCTGTATATGCATGGAAAAATATCTCTAATTGTTATTGAGAGCAGTGCCGAGATATTTTGACAGAGGCTTTGGGAAAATCCTACTGAAAACATCCTAATTAAGAGTAGGCCTAGTCCCATGATAAGGAGCCTTCAGAAAAGCGCATCACGTGTTACTCTGAACACTGCTCTTTGGCCAGGACACAGAAAGTGAATCAATATTGAACACAAGGCTAGGACATCCCAGAGATCATTTTGTAAATCACACAGTCCTGATATTCTAGCAGCTGCAGTTCTATTTCACCTAGATGTGGCTAGCTGCTGTCAGAAGCCTAATACATCTTGAGCATTTAATGGATTTCTTGGAAATAACTTTAGGACTTTTCTACCATTTGAGCACCATGTGTTTTTCCCTCATATATTTGGACCTCCTTGAGATCTACCTTGAGGAGTGACCAGGCCTGGTATCATGTTTCCACTGGAGATACAGAGACAGGTAAGGTTCCTGAGGGTCAGTTGTTTGATGGCATATGAATGTCACAAATGTTGTTGTATCCTTCCAGCTGTCACATCTGCAGTTCAGTGCTGTAGCGCTTTCCATGCAGGGTCAGTTATCTGCGTTGGCAGTGCACTGAGCAGAGATGAACCCTCTAGCAGAATACTCTAGAGGCAGTTTTTTCCTCAAAATTTCTCCTGTGGGACTTTCCACAGCTGGAAAGTCTTTTTTGGTGCATGACTGTAATTGCTTTGCTTACAGAACAAAACAGAATGGAAAAAAGGCACGAAAAAAATTCTCGCTCCTTTTCCCACAGCTAGCATAAAATGTACTGTCTGGCCTTGAACCAAGGGCCAAGAAATAACCCATTACTATGTAACATGTTCAGCTGGGGAAAGTGCTTTGACATTTAAAAGATGTTTTAAAATCATCCCCTACACAACTCTGTAGGGGAGCAGCAAAAGCTGGGCTCCTCGCCAGGGGAAGGCAAGCTGGGAGATGAGGGCAGCAATACCGCCAAGCCAGGAAGGGGCAGGCAGGGCCAGGCATTGCCACCATGGCAGAACTTGGTCCCACAGCGCCAGAAGTAGCCAAGAGCCCTGACAAATCCTTTCCAAACTCCTGTACTAGATTTTTAAGCATCCAGATAGATCCCCAGGCTACATGTTGAGTAGTCTGTTATTAGATCTTTTGTTGAGCTTCACGTGGTGGTAATCAATAAATGCATTCGCTGTCAGTAAAAATCCTCAGGCAGAAATTGCCTGCCACTGGGGTCTGTAATGCATTTCTCCATCAGGAGAAACATGAGGATATTGCAAGCATTTTATTTTCTTCTTCTCACGTCCGACTTCACATTTTTTTAACTGGGAAGATGGATCTGAGCAGCAAGTTCTCACTGAGGTCAATGTTAGAAAGCTTATTCTTGGTGTAAAATGCACAAAAGAAACTCTAGCAATGATTGATACTGTCAATGTTGTTATTCATAACATTAATCCAAAGTTGATATAATTAAGCTGCTTCTAGAAAACACAGTGTTCGGCCAGTTGTTGCTGTCTTCTTGTTGGTTTCTTTTTCTTAGGAGAGTGGAGTGTTGATATTTATGAAATGTTTCGAAAGAGTGGCTTTTGCTCTGGCTTGTCTGACTTCTTCCGAGACTGCTTTAGGGATAGCTTATGTCACTGGTTTGTCTGCATTGATCATTCTGAGGTGCTTAATTTGGTCAGCAGTTGACCTGTCCTTTGTTTATCGTGTTATTTTAAGTGACTGCTTTCATGATGTGGAACTGATGTTTGTTTCCTTTCTGTGGGCCATCACTGTAGACTGTTAATTGCAGCAATTCTAATCAATTAATTGTTACATGTAAACATACATGTATACATGCACATGTGGTTTAATAATTGGATAAAAATATAACAACAAAGAGGGCCAAGATTCTAGATACAAACACTGAGAAAAAAAAATCAATGAGTTAATTTAATCAATGCCGTATTATAATTAAAAGTTGAGTAGTCTTAGTGTTTAATAATACATGGTGTTGATTCTTAGACAAACACTTTTTCAATAAAAAAATCATTATGTAAGAATTAGTGGTATTAAGATAAGTATCTTCAAAGCAATAAAAAAGGTACTGCGATTACTGTGTAATTCTGAAGGAAATTAGCAGTACCTGCTAAAATATGCTAAAATATGTCTGGCCTCCAAAGGCTCTCTCTTTTTTCTCTTGAAAATCATACACACATGTTCAGATATTATTAGCAATACTACCATGTCAACACAAGTCATTTTACTGCCCTGGCTACATTCCTCTCCCATGTGAGATCAGGCAGCTGAGCCCACAAGGAGAAATCTGAGTCTGGGCAGCCTCTCATGCTAGCCCAAGAAGCCTTTGAGGTGACGTACAGGGACACCCACACTTGTGTAACCATGGCTGCCCAGTGCCATCCAGCCCTGCAAACTGCAGCACTGCACTGAGGTGGAGATTACAGGTCACCTTATCCCTCTCGTCCTCACAGAGCCAGCGCTGCAGCTGGGGGGTTACAAGGTTTCCTGAGTGGAGTGGTATTGACTCAGCACAGGACAATTTCTGCTTAGGTTTTGCCCTAATTATTATCCACATTTTCTGAGGGGGCAGCCTGACACTTCACAGGAGGAGGAAGCAGGCAAAATTCTTCAGTCTGAAAGTGGATGGTATGTCAGAAGGCACTTTTGCTGTAGACACAATTTGCTTCCACTTTGCCACAGTCTGGGAAAGTGCTTATTCAACCAGTTGAGGTTGGCTTCCCTCGGGAGCTGCTGCCACTCCAACATTCTAACAGGTAGGCAGTAATTAATCATGTGAAAGCAAGATAAAACAACAGGAAAAATGTTGGCCCTTTCATAACCTTCAGAATATTTTATGAATATCACTGCATGAACCACAGAAACGGCATTCACTGAAGGACAAGTCCCCGTAGGTGCTTTGCACAAGTCACTAATTTATATTGTGTCTTTTGTTCTTATACATATCTCCAGCTGCATCCAGGATTTCTATATGCTCAAGTCACTGCTGTGATACTCTGATGCTGATTCTCTTGTATTAAGGCTTTTGTTGGAGGCACAAGAATGTGAGGGTCTGCTTCCATGGCTCATCTAGGACAGGGCTTGGTCCGACTACCAGTGATGTTAAGAAAAGACTGAATTAAACCTCTGGGATTCCTCTTTTGTCCAGGATTACTTTACAAATGAGCCTGACTCTCTGACCCCTTCATGAAAATGAAAGAGTAGAAAAGTGTTTCAGGTTAATCTTTAAAGTAAAGTCATTTTTCTCCTAGAAAAAATATCATGTTTTATTTAAATACCCTAAATTCTCACTTAAAAAGCTAACAATCAAATAAAACCACCAGCATCCACAGATCATATAAGGCAAAATAAACTTCTGGACATATAAATTAATCTATTAGCTTTGAAAAGGTGTTCTAGGGAGAATGGATTAACTCTAAATCATATGACCTTATTTAATCATGGAAGCATCACACCACTTTTTTTTTTGTTTCAATTACACTGCTTCTTTATTATAGTTATCTTCTGCAAAAATAAGTTGTTAACAAGGCCATTCCCCTGAATGAGCAACCATTGAAATGAGGATATTACTGCTGCTCATTCTTACCATAAGATGTGGATCATAGCAAGACAGGAAAGGATTTGAAGAAGCAGATCCTTTGAAACATCCTGGTACCTTCACTGGGTATCTTGGGTTTGCAGTGTCTGAGCTTGAGCATTGCTTTATTTCCTTGTACAAGTCAGAGATGCTAATCCACGTCTGAAAGCAGTGCATGGGTCTTGGAGAGTGTAAATGAAGGTCCTAAGCTTGGGGGTGTGTGACAGTCCTTTTGGGGGCCCAAGATGGCACAGCAGCTGGGTATCCCAATGTTGATGCGTGTGAGGTGGCAAGCCAACAGTCTGGAGAAGGACACAAACAAGATGTTCCAGCACACTTCAAACTGGTGGTGGAGCAGTCAGATGCTTGTCATCTTTTGCCAGGTAATGTCAGAGCCAGAACCCTTCTCTTCAGCCCTTGGCATAGACAGAGGTGCAACAATGCCCAGGCTCCTTCTAGAGCACTCCAACCAATTATGAATGACTAATATCAGATCAGGAGGGGAGATGAATTTTGTTCTCAAATGCCAAAGTTTCAGAAAATTTGAAGTGGAAAAAAAATGGAGTATAAATTTCAAACGTGGACCAAAGTCTTCATAAAGCATGTTTCAGTTCTAAGTCACAAAACTGAAGAATTTATTACTCTGCCCAAAACACCATTTTCTGCTGACATTAAAAAAATGATGACTTCTGCAACAGACTCTGGGGAAGCTGGTGGGCATAGTTTATTGCTTCCTTCATGAATACTGCCAGTGTACATTAGCACTCGGCCAGGGGCTGTGCATGCTCTTCACATCCACACAGATCCCACGAAGCACAGGAAGAATTGAGAGCAAAGAGTTCACAGAAGGAAAAAAAATGCCAGTGAATCCATTATAGCGAAGAGTATAGTAAAAATCGATTAGCAAAAGTGGTTCCTTTGTAAACCCTCAGAATAATGATGACTTTCACGTTTGTGAGAGTTTTATTGGTAAACTTTTTATTTGTAAGTGTGTTTACTGGTTGCAAGAAGTAGTCTTAAGTTAATTTTTAGTTGGCTGAAAAGAAATGGTAATATTTGACAGTAAATAACAAGATATTTGAAGTAACTGATAAGGGAGACAATGAACTGATCCAAGGAGGCATTGCTTCTGTTGAGGCACCATCTTTATAGTAGCACCACTCAGCCATGAATGTTCTTAGAATTAGTTCTTCTTTTTCTGGTAAAGCTGTGCTTACTGAAATTTTTCATTTTTTCACTCTAAGTGGGTTCTGTGATAATAAGGATGGTGGTTTCATGCTGCACTGAGCATACACTGCTTTGCCTGGTGAGAATTTGACCTTAAATCATTTCACTCTTGATGCAGTTGGAGAAGCAGGAGGGGGAAATGTCTGTAAATGTGATTCTGACTTTTACATCTCTCTTTTTAGTTACCTCTTCAGATGCTAAGTATTATGATTCACTGTGTCAGACTGGGTTTGTTGCTTCATAGCTGTAAGATCGGCAGGGGAGTTTCACCCTATGGTTCATTAACAGATACGCTCTAAGATTGAGATTTGTAGGAAATCTGTTGGGACCAAATAGGAAAATATGTGCACACACCGAAACGACATAATCTTAAACATTGTCTGCCTCCTTGATCTCTATGGAATTTGCCAGTCTGGGTACTTGACAAAAATGGGAAGTAGATGTCATTTGGATCCCAGTTTGTAGTGAAGATATGTTTGCAAGGTACTTGCCAATGGAGATAACTGTTTGACAGTTCTGAAGAATTCCTAAAAGACACTCTGAGTAGCAAATGAAAACTATTTGTTAGAAAAAGTTGGTGGTATTTTGGGTTTTAACCTTTCCTAAGCTAGAAATTCAAGTATATGTGCTATATTTTATTTTGAACTGCCAATTTGCACTCGTAAATTCTTATGCATTACATTTCTCCCTCTGTCACAGAGGAAGCCTTTTTATGCTGCTACGTCTTATTCTCATTTAGAAGTGTGATATTTTGAAAATCTCATTTTAGAAGGTCAGTGTGGGGACCAGAATAATAAAGACAGATGTATTTTCCTCATATTTTCTGGACACAGAAATACTTTCGAGGACACACCTTGTTCAGCTGCAAGGACTTTCATTCAATAAATGAAAATGGACTTCCTCATCCAAGCCATCTACCACATTTCATTTTCCCGCCATACTCACCTGCCACTCACCCCTGGCATAGATGCTCCATGTACCAACAAATCTTCTTACATGTTTGTTGTTGGTTTTGGTTTGGTTTTGGTTCTTTGGGTTTTGTTTTTTTTTGTTTTGGTGTTGTAGGGAGGGTGTGAAGGAATGAAGGGGAGTGGGTTTGGGTTGCTTGGGGTTTTTTTCCCCTCCTTTAAATGCTGACTACATTCCAGTTTGGTTGTTACAACAATTTGTTTTAAACTGACCCACATTCAATGTAATGGATAGTGAAATAAACATCTTTTAGAGACCACACTATGAAGTGAAGTGGACAGCAAGGACTCCACCAAGGGAAAAACTTCTGGGAGTCCCTGCAGCAGCTTCCCAAGGGATATTGGATATGAGATGTAGCTTTGGAGGAAAATCTGCAAACCCTTGAAAGAATGAAGGTCCTCTAGAAAGC
This sequence comes from Corvus cornix cornix, assembly GCF_000738735.6. Lineage (NCBI taxonomy): Eukaryota > Metazoa > Chordata > Aves > Passeriformes > Corvidae > Corvus > Corvus cornix. The sequence goes on along the minus strand of NC_046334.1, from coordinate 24,989,619 downwards.
TGAGTAGGTGTTACACACTGCATGCTGCTACACTACCTACAGTGCTCGCAAAAGGAAAGGCAGCAGAATCTCAGCCAGAGTGAGCAAGGAGTGTGTGGCTGTGGAAAATATTTATCACTGAAAGGGTTACTAATGTGCACTGAATATGAGAACAAATATAACAGAAAGGATTGTGATGTTTTGATGTAGACTAACTATTGAATAAAAAATGCTATGCAACAAGAAATGCATATATTATTTAGCAAAACTGTTCTTTGAATAGCGACTCACCTCACAGAAAGAGCAGTTTCCTCTGTGAAGTCTCACAAAGACCAGCATACAAAAGATGCAATCAAGAAACACAATGCACTGTAAGCTGAAGCCTAAGTATGAAGGAGAAAAAAGGTGTTATTTCTGATTATATAGAAAATATATTCCCTATTAACAGCCTAAAACCTCTTTCAAATGAAGGGTTAGGTTATTCAGTCACATGCAAGAATAAATCACCCACCAGCACACATTTTCTGAGTTAACTGTGAAGCAGGCAAAGTAAAATTGCTTTGAATACTAAGATAGAGTAGCACGCAATCCATCTGCTGAAACAAACAGATTAATTGATATGGTCTTTTGCCTCCAGGAGCCAGTATTGGCATCAGGCAAGACATGATGTTGAGCACATTTGCTCTCGTGCAACTGGCTGTGCCTGGAACAGTGGTGGCAGACCTAAGGACAGATAACTAGACAGAAATTGGTTCATTGCATAAATGGATTTGCTGCTTAGCCTCCACTCTTTGGATCAAAGTCTGGAAAGAGCCTTGTTAATGTTGTGATAAGTAGAGAGCAGCTGGTGTTGATGAACCTTGCATACCACATGAGTAAATTGGAGCATAGTAGTAAGGAAAATTCATGTACATTGACAAAGTAGCATGTGCCTGTCAGACTGATTTCTGAAGACTTCTGACAGACTTACCAATTATTTGGAGTGTGGGAATGTATGAACACATTGTTCCTAAAATGCAATGACTCTTTTCAGTGAGGTCCAGCATCTGTTTTCCATGTCAAAAGGTTCAGCAAGTTTCTGCCATAGAAAGTATGAAGCATTAATTGAGAGGTGATCCTTCGATGTAAACCCACTGCGCAAGGTCAGGAAGTTGTGGCTGATGTCAACATGAATTGGGACCTTTGATGGATGACTGGATCAGCAGTACCCAAGGCTATCTCATAGTGTGAGAAATGCAACTGATTGCTCCTGTCTGAGCCATGGCTCTTAGGAGTTTTGTGGACTAAAGAGTTGTAAAGGGTAGGTGTAACCATATAAACAATGGTGATTCTAATAAAAGTCATTATTATAAACCCTCACTGTTTTGTTAGATTGGCATTTCTTTGGAGAGAAGTGAAGGAAAGGGGTTTTTTTAAGAGAAATAATAAACTGGAAAGAAAGGGATGAGTATGGTCAGCACATGCAGGGTAAGAGAAGGACATAAGCAAGATTTATACGTTGGTAGGAAATGTTCTGTGGAAAGGATTAAACCACCCAGACTGAGTTAAAGGTGGATTATTGACACTGAAGAGAGCACCTGGACGTGTGTGTGTGTAAGGAATGGGATTTCATCCACAGAGATGAAATCTAATGCAGTGGATGAAAGAAAGACAGTGAAAAGATTTGAAGAGGGGCTTGAGATTTTTAGGACAGCTGAAAAGGTATTTAGTTTGGTTTAGGCAAATAGGTTTAAACAAGGACAATTTCAAATAAATCCTTCTTTGAAATAAAAAACCCAAAAAAGCTATTTTTTTTCAGAATAGTCTCATCCTTTTTTGATTGGAGTAAAAGGTATTGAATGAATTTTGGTGATGAGCAGCTCTCCTGGTACTTTTCCTGATATATTCCAGACTAAGGAAAGCCTTTGAAGGTTTATCATCCCAGTTGTGTTCTGTATTTTAATTTTGATATGTTCAAAGAAATTTCAATAAGATAGGAGGCTGGCTGGTGGTAGCTAACTACATCATAAGTTTATTTGACAATGTTAATTAATGACAATATTAATAGCATAATACTTTAAAAGAAAATATTTTGTAAAACAAAATGTCAATGTAAATTGCCTTATTTGCCCTATTAAATTATACATAAAAGTTGAATGTTAATAACTTTAAAGATATTTTTACATTTATTTTCCTGTCTACTGAAGGATTGGCTTAAATATATTTTTCAATTTGTTTTCCTGAGGACAAGAGTCCTAATTAAATGCTAGAACTGCAGCCAATTCTACACATGCCTGTGATGAATTAGGCTCACTCTGAATCACCAGTTTTCTTTTTATTTCCTCCATGCATCTTTTCAAGTTCATGTTCTCCCATTTAGCCAGTTGTAAGCAAGATTAGAATTTATGTTTTGTGCTTTACTTTTAATTTTATTTTATGATATTGCAATTGATAAATATATGTCAAAATGTCCATCTTTGGCTTTGTTGTAAGACTAAAAATTTGACCTTAATTTGACATTAAACCTCCCATATGAAAGTATGGCCACAGAGAGAAGCTGGAGGAAAAGCAGCAGCCAGAATATTCATCAACAAATTAACTCAAGTGTATCAAAATTCTGCAAGATTTGAAACAGCACAAAAACTTTGGAGTGCATGCCACATCTGCAGGGCTGCGTTTGTGTTGATTAGAAAGATGGCCTTATACATAAAAAGAATGGCTGGCACTAAATCTGGGTGTTTGCAATAATTATAATAAAGCAGATGTTTTAATTTTTAATGTTGTACTGAAGGATTTATGAGTTTCTTGCCATTCAGTAGCTGGACTTAGTCCTTTGAATAAATTGCTTTTTGTTCTTTCTGGTGGTGCTTGATTTCCAGCAGTGGCATTTAGCTTTGTGTTTAAACCTCTCCTTTTCCCATCTGTTACTTTCTGAAATGTTAGTTTAATTTTTAGTCTAGGCTAAGGCTGCTCTGAGTTTCAAATGAGTTAACGAGAGCAAACACAGAGCAGTTCTCCAGAACCTGTTAAATATCTGGATAGATGTTTATATCTTTGATTAAGATATAAACAATCTATGATTTGTTTCTGCTTAGTTATTACTCAGAAAAGTTGTTTTATGCTGACCTTGGACGCTATGAATGGAATGAATTATTTAAACTGAAAATACTCAAAATATATCCATCTTGAAGGAGATACCGTGTTGACCCTTAGTTGTGCTCATAGCACAGACTTGATTAGGTTCCAAATTAGTATAATTTCATGCTGATGAATTAAAAAAATATATTCTTTCTGGCTGATTCATTTCCTTTTATATAACATTTTCCATTTCACTGTTTACATACTTCCCCATGGAAGGTGAAGAAATTTATTTGGCAGCATTATAACTCTTGCTTCTCTGAAAAGAAAGTGCATTCTTGAGGAACGTAACAGTATAGTTATCTTGAAATACGTGGAATATGGGACTTAGCTTTAATTAATGGTGGCAATTCAGTTTTAAATTTAATTATTAGCAGACAGGTGAAAGTCACGACTTTTCTTTCCACAAAACCAATGATTTACTGAAATTAAAGCATCCCATTAGCATCTGCTTTTGAGTTTTTTTTACTGGATGTGGGAAGAACTTAACTTTTGCATGGGTTGTGTGGCTTACCCAATTTATGAATAATGAAGTACAAAAGAATGAGATTCTGCTGCATGCAAAAGCAATGCAGTGTCTTGTGAAATAGAAAATAAAGTGTACTTCTGTGCTCATGGAAGGACTCTGGGCAGTTATTTTTCTTTCCAGCTGTTTTGTTTCAGGCTCCTTAAGCAAGGCACCAGGACAAGGATACGTAAGAACTTATCAAATGGGGTGTCAAAGTAGTAAAACACTGAAATGGAGGATTCTTGAAGAGAGGGTGAGTTTTTGTTAGTAGATATCAGCACAAGAATTGACTTCTAGCCTACATTACAACTTTGCAGTCTCACTGGCATGCACAGTTTCTACCTTGCAACCAGAGCCACTGTATCTTTCCAGTCTGGGTGGCATGGGCTAACCAACCCTAAGAAGTTTCAGCCTTCACTCACCACTCTCTCCCAAGTGTAAGTCTCAGTCTTAAGAACTGCCATGTGAAACAAAGCAAAAAACGTGGAGAAAGATGACAAGTGACTATGTACAATTTCGTTTTAAATCTAAACAGGGTGTACCACATTTCCAGATAAAAAGCAATAAAGGCCAGAAATAAAAAGTTAGTATTATTTTGGGCTTGATCATACAAGAAAAAAAACTACAGATGGGTTATAGTGGATACCAACTATTTGAATATCTTGTATTTTGTTAGTTCAAGCAGTAATCCTAATTAAGTATACATTTTCTCACCTGAATGCCTAATAGTTTTAATGTCTCGATGACTAGAGGACTATTCCTTCCTCTTGGTAACAAAATCTTATGCATCATTTATGGAAGAAAAGAGAATAATTAATTGCATGATTATATAGCTTTTATCACTACATAACTTGTATCAGATATGCTGAAAACTCATTAATAGAGTGGAACAAAATTTTTCTTTGAATTTTTTATTCAGCCTGATAAATGTATAATTGATGGAGATAAACAAAGATGTTACAGATGAAATCTGAAGCACCTTGAAATGAATGGGCTCTCAAAGACACTCTTACAACCAGCAGAGACATGTGAAGATAACAAAAATAATTTTTCTCTTCTGTTTCCTTGCAAGCTCAGTGTTGAGTGCAGCTCAGCTGAATTTAGGAAATTGATCCAGGAAGTGTGTTAAATTTTAAAATAATTTAATTATCATTTAAGGATATAGTGGGTTTTGTTTGTACAGTGGTATGCAGCAATTCACAAGCATTTAGAAATTAAAATATAAGATTGTGTCAGACTGAAATATGTGGGAAATTCCTTTGTGATACTATCAAAAATTTTAAGCAAAGCAGCACTGATTTCTGCACTTGTTTGTGTCTCTGTGGTGTAGTCCCTTTTTCCTGTGGTGCTGTGATTCTGCAGGAGAATAAGAAACGATTGATAAAAACAACAATTTCAAATCTAGCTTTTCCTTTTACTATTTTGCTTGGGAAGTTGTAAATACTCAAGATTAGTACGTGACTCAAGTGCTAATCTACAGCATCTATAGGTGGGCAACTGTTATGGATATGTTTGATTTAAAAATTTAGTACTACTTTTGAGATTTTCATATTGTGTCTTTCCCTTTGCTGAGTCACAGTGAGCTAAATTCATTATTCATTTATCAACTAGAGAGGCTTGAAGATATTTTCCTTGCAAGGATGATGAAAAAAAAGGAAGCTATGCTTTCTACAATTAGAGTTACCAGTTGTATTTGCTCATGAAAATTGGAGTTCAATGTTCACCAGAAAAATCTCAAGTGGTTGGAAACAAAGTGCGAAGCAGTCACATTTAATTTTTATAAAGTGGACACATTCCCATTAAATCAGTCTTAATCTGTTCTTTTACTTGTACATGAATAAAATAACTGAACAAAACTGTTTCTCATTTGCTCCCAACCTGTAGCAATTCCTTTAAACCCAGACCACTTTTTCACTTAGTCCAACTCTATGGAAAAATAACATTTATAATTAAAAATGTTACTATAGGGTGAAACATACAGTGGTTGGTTTGTTGTTTTAAGAAGAAAGGGAAGTTTCATTCTATTTTCTGGGAGGCTAAAAACCCCAGACTTTATCTTAGACTTTGCTGTTGCAGTTCAGAGAACTCTGCTGAGCCAAAATTCATGGCTGTAATTTAGTTTCAGGCTTATGATCTATAAAAACAAATTCGAATAATTTCCTCTGAAATACAGCTGTTCAGAACATGCCAAATATTGAGTTATGTTTATCAGTGTCATGCTCTGTATCTAGGTTACTGTTCCCATGAAGCAGGCAAGACATAACTAAATTCCCACAACATAGAAATATTTGGTACTCTGACAAATTCTCTCTTAGAATGTTGTTGTGTGGGTTAAATACTGACGAGTTTACCTTCTTTTGTACCTCATCAGCATCTCTTATCAGGCTCCTGAGAAATAATATAACTAATCTGGAAGGAGAAGGAGATCTGCTAATTACTTGCTACTGCGAAGGAATGAATTATTTCAATATTAGGCATATTTTAAACATTTTTCCAAATAGAATAATTTGTATTTGAGTAGTAGAGGAGAGCAGGTTACCACTAGAGGCCTGACTGTGCTAGGCACGGAAAAAAACCTAAAGAAAACTGGGCTTCAAAAAATGACTTATGCTTGAAATCTACAACAGCTGACAGTGCATGATGTGCTTGAGGGAGAGAGGACGGAAAAAAGAGGAAAATTATATAAGTAAAAGTGTTATCAGATCAGCCATCCTGACAGCCACTAGCATGCTTGTAGCATAACTGTGGCTAATTGCTTTGTTAGCTTCTAGACAAAGAAAAAATTTAAATAGGGAGTTAAAGGGGAAGAATGGCATAGCTGTGTCTGCGGCCTTCCTAAAGTGAGAAGTAGCATTGGGAAAGGCATGCAAATGCTTCTACTGAAGTGTAACAGGAGATGTTGGAGATGGGATCGTGCTCAGAGGCAGTAGTCAGAAGCCCAGCACCAAATGAGGAATGTGGGGTTGGGTGAGAAGAAGATCAGAAAGGTTTTGTGAAGGTAAAAGAGATTATATTTGAAGTAATACAGGGAGATATTTGGACACAGGGTTAAAGGGCTGGAATGAGACAGCAGAAAACTGCAGGTAAGGTGTTGTCCTTTCCTCTCCTTGTGAGCTGCACTGTGTTGGACTGAGAGGGTGACAGAGTCACAGGATGCTTGGAAACCAGGGAAAGCATTGTGCTTAGCGGTTCCCTTCTGCTGTCCGCACCTTACGTGGCAGGGTATGCCACGTCTGGAGAATCCATTTTAGGAAACCCCTAAACAGACCAGTGAGGCAAGACACCTCCAGCTTAAGGTGCAAGGAGCCGTGCATGAGCTTCACTACAGACAGAGCTCCCCTTCAGGAGCCACTTTGGCTCCATTAACAGTGGCCTGTGCTTCCTGCTGGAAGACACCCTGACTGTGTGCAGCTGTACACCTGTACAGACAAATGGCTGCACTCCAGGAGCTCTGCCCGCTGACCTTGGAAGGATGTTGCTTTCGTCTGCGTAGACAGGCTGACGGAAACCAGGCGAGGTCTGTGCTGTTGGAGGAGGCCTGAGCGCAGGAGCTGAGGACTGACACACAGCTCACCCTCGCTGGTACTTACAGGCCAGGCACGGTGCCAAGGTCCCCACAGACACAACTCCATCTTAAGCCCTCAGAATTTGTGGGTTTTAGCTGCCCATTCATGTCACGCTGTGAGGAAGATGGTGACTGTCCTGTTAGCTCCCTGTTAGGCCTAGCACCAGGTGCTCTCTTTGCCCTTAGCTGCGTGGCAGCACTTTACAAAACTCCACTTCTCCCAAATGCACATGCTTTCTGCCCACTTCCAGCCCTGTACTTTGTAAATGGTTGCTGGAAGAAAACATTTTCCAATATTGCACGAATGGCTGCATGTCAGCCATTTATCCTCATTTTACACTGCCACTCTCCCTAGCAGCTCTGTCTGCTATGTGCGGTCAGAGGGTTGCAGCGGGGATGGTGAGCTTGGCAAGGCTGGAAACGAGCTTTGGAAGAACAGACACTTGATAATTTTTTCTTCCTTTTCATTAGAATAATAAGCTTTTTTTCAAGGTGTACACTAGTAGATGTTTTTCTCTTTTTTTATTACTGTGTTTTTAGGCAATGGGATGAATTTCCTGACCTACTAAGTCAGCCATTTTTTTCAAAAGTTTTCCTTCCTTTCAGCAAGGTAATAGATGATCAAGTGGAAGGTCAAACTTCCTTGATGAAGACACAACTCAGATTTTAAAACAAATTATTAAAGAGTATTATTATTAAATAAAAATATTGTACAAACGTGAAAGATCCAATAAAATATGCTCAAACTATTATACAAATATGCATTCTAGTTTCATCAATTACAAAAATCTGGAAATCTTAAAAGTGAAATCTTACAAATGAACACAGTATGTTTACATTACTTTCTCACAAAACCACTTTATATATGGTTTATTACACTACTAATCCTTATGTGTGCTTACTCTCCCTACTTAATAAATATAGCATTAGCTGTTCTTCAGAGGCAATTATCTTTAATAAGCAGGTCAATTATCTTTCTTTCATAAGCAGAATAATTATCTTTGCTATTATTAATTTGATCAGAAAGACAAAATTTACATGCTAATATAATTCTTTTGATCTTAAATTATTTGCAATTCTGTAGTTAAAAAATTTAAACGGTGAAGTCCTCAAGGCAACTGATATGTGTTCAGTACAAAATATTGATGATCATTTTCCTTGGAGCTTGAGTGGGTGTAATAACACCAGGAAATGTTTTATAAACTCTCCCATGACTATTCATGTCTTGATCCCAAATGAATAGGTTGCTCATCCTCTTTCTAATAATAATGTAAGGATTATTTTTACTACTATTATTACTACTATTATTATGGATACAGAAGAAGAATCAGATGGACATGATAAAGAAAATGTATATTTAAACAACAATACAGTACACAATATGGTCTTATATGCCCAGAGCTGCTACAACCTAATAATATGTAAAACCTTGTAACACAGACCTTTAATGATTTAGTATTTCTGCCTTGGCTAGAAAGTACTTAGGAGTCTTCCTTCTTTCTTTAGTGGATTAAGAAGACACCTTAAAGCTTTAGCATTTGTCCTCAATTTTCAGAGCAGTGCTAGATTGACATTGTTCTTCAAAAGCACCATCCATGATTACCTACAGCAGATGCCTTGGTTATTAAAGACCATTAAAGACACTTACTGATGTAACTGGGAAGAAGGCAGATCCATTAAGCTGCTAACTTATCTTCTCCTTACCATCAAGTCTCAGCAATTGTGACCTTACAGCTTCCCACTGTGGTTGATTACACTGAATTTGGTGAGACCCATGGAAATTCACTTATCCTTGGTGGTCTGGCCATTGCCTTTATCTCAACTACAGACAGAATTAATCACAAGCTACGTGTTTTTGCACACATGGCCATGTGCCTTTGGGTGTCTGGGCCTGGCTGTAGGCTGTAGCTTGCAACACCCACCCCCTGGCACAAACAGACATAGGGAGCAGAGCCAGCACAGAGCAGAGCTGGGGCTGATGGATGCCTGGCAGCCAAGGCTTATAGAAGACAGACTGCCAGCTTGCTCCTGCAATTTGATTGCCCCAGTGAGTCCAGAAAGCCTGTCCTGAGCAGGATCTCTTCTGGAAGTTCAAATTCTATTCTCCTGTATTCCTAAAGCTATCAGGGATTTCACTGTCTCAGACTCTGCACAGCTCAGCCCTGAAAATGTGACAATTGAACACATTTTTCAAACTTCACTGTGCCAAATTTTTGGTAATGCTCGAACTGAATTAGAGGGCTTTATGCCTCTTGGTAAGGCCCACAAGAAAGCGTGATGCTAACGCTGGGGAAAACTTTAAGTAGAAGAGACAATTCATAAGGAATTTTTACAGAGTATAAATTCAGTATTTTTACAGCTATGGTATATTTATGGAACACTATGACAGCGATTCTGCAGTCAGAGGTCTTATTAGAATTATTTACTTTATTCCCAGTGCTGCTGTCACTGCTGAAATAAACAACTCTGTCATCTTCTGACTTTAGTCCTTGGATTACTACCATTTCTGCAAGCATCAAAAAAAATCACATTCCTTTTCTGAAATATGATTAATTAATTTATTGCTCAGGAATTGTTTCTATCAGCCACTGAAGTTCTTCCATGTAGTTAGCTGTAAATGCAGAGAAGTGTTATCTCATATTTTTCCTTAATTATATCTCAGCTTTAACTGATATTGACTTAGAAGGGGAGGAAAAAATTATGTGGATGAGATATAGTGTGCAGAAATTTCTTTAGCTGCAACAGAGCACTGTACTTGTATCTTATCATTCTAACGACTAAACAGTTGCAGAAACATAACTTCATGAATCTTCATGGTATAAAATTTCTCTAACAAGAAATTACTACTAAGTTTCTTATTTAATTTCTTTGAAATTTGTTTTCAGCCTTTTATTCCTAGAAGCACTAGAAGTGAATGAAAAAATAGATGTAGATTCTAGGAACTGACCTACACACTTTTTGCTGAGATGACCCTAGGATTACACCAAAGTAATAAAGCCAAAGAAATGAAAATCAACAGAAAATTTTGCAAGTTGGTAATCATTTCCATCAGAGAGCCAATGGGGGAATTTATTTGGGCCCAGATCAGTAAACAGCACATAGCTTGTAAGCAAAGTGTGCTTGCAATTGAGAGCAGAGCCCCTCATTCATCTCCCTGCTCAGCTCCCTTGCTGAAGCAGTGGGGCTATCAGAACGCTTTTACTCAAGCACCTCAGTGTGATTTGCATATCTTGGCAGTATCTACAAGGCCCCTTCTGGCAGCAGGATGAGCAGACCTTTCCAAAAGAGAAAACTGCTAACACAAGAGAGATGAGCTGAAGACTTGTACATGATCCTTTTCTGAGCCTTCAGAATACTGATTTTTTGTTTCCTTTCAGTAAGACCTTCATTCAAACTGAAAACCGTTTATTCATTTCTAACTCCCTGCCTTTTTCTCTCTGCCTTCATACATTCCTCATGTGTCAGCTTCATTCCTTACGGATCAGTTTCGAAATGCCAAAGTTTGTGACTTGGTACTTGCTATGCAAGATTTTCAGTGTTGAAATTTGGGCTTTCAAAAAGGCCTTAACATATATTCTAGTCCTATAAAAGCAAAACTTCAAGCACAAGCTTTTGTCAGAAATACTGCCATTCAAAAGCCAATAAAAACATGCAAGTGTTTCTACTGTAGCCTCTGGTTTTGCATACAAAATTCCATGTGCAAATTTTTAGGTCTGGGAAGAGGTCATTTTAGGTTTACCATTACTTTAAGTTTTGCTGTGAAAGGGCAGTTTCATTTGCTGCTTTAAGGAAATGGCATTTTTCTAGAGAAAAGATCTGAACCTTTGACTCTCACATTAACTATGGGTCACCAATGTCATGTCGTAGTGAGCAAGGTGAACACTGTAAGGTAATGGATAACTGAGGGTATAATCTGTGGAGCAAGTAAAAGATTCCTACTCTATTCAGCACATGGTGGGCTTTTTTAAAAAAAAAAGAAAAAGAGTATTCCTCGTTGAATGTCCAAACTTAAGAAACACATGAGTTAGTTGTACAAAGCTGAGGCAAGATCTTTGAGGGATGAGGGCTGGTGCCTTAGAGGGTATATTTTTGTCAGGAGTGACTGAATAGAAGGGAAAGAGAGGAAAGGGTGTGAAAACAATCTTTCAGTATATGAGGGGCTGCAGTAATTAGGAAGAGAATAAGTGGGGTTTAATAACAGGTTTTAGTCCTGTCTCTGCTAAGAGTAGGACAAGACATGTTGGTCTTTAATTGCGATGGAGAAGACTTGGCTTACACATTAAGCCTTTGTGCCAGATGGAGAGCAAAGCCCTGGAGTATATAGCCTGGGACGGTGGAGGAATCCCCACCATCAGAAGTAGTCAGCAGACAAATGTGCAACAAATGGCCTAAGGATAGTAGATCCTGGCTTCAAGAAAGTGGATGGACCTTCTAGATTTGTGAATCTGTAACCATCTCTCTAACTGTATGAGATGGTAGAACTACAGAGTTAAAACTGGTGGCAGCCTAAAGCAATAATTGTATTTTTATGAATGTACAATAGTGATGACTTTCACAAAGCACATATCAGACCGTATAATTCTTACTTTCACATCAAACTCATAACAAAGGGACAGGAATACGAGACCCATTCCTTTGTTTTGATTTGCTGTGTGTTCCTCATACTCCAGTGCTTATTCATTTCTGCATGTATGTATATAATTAGCAGCATGAAAAGAGGTACTTCTGGGGTGTTTTTTTTGTGGCTGAAAAGAATATAATACAGATGAAATAATCAGATATTTTGGCTGCTGTTACATCTACAGAGTAGGATTTCTGCTGAGCAACAAGCCATGACTGATGTGGGTGAAACCCAGTGACAAAAACTCTCCATGAGAAGAAAGCCACTGCTGGAGGAAGGAGCTATTCTTAATGACTGAATATTTAATTCAGATTTAGATAAATCAAGGATGATTGCTTCAATTAAAGAACTGAACTAATTGCCACTGAACAGAGAAGGTTTTGAGAAAGAGTGTAGCTGCCTGTGTTTTCACACAATTATCAACTGCACCGTGTTTGGAGAAGTGGGAAAAAAAAGTAACATAAAATACTTCTGTTATGTACTGTTAATGACAAGCAAATCTACTTGTTTGAATGGGGTCTGCTGTACCTAGAGTAGATGTCATGTGTGCAATTGCCTCCACATTCTCATTTTCCCGTGTTACATGGTCTGCTTCCTCTCATCTCCAAAGTATAACACTGGGGACTTTCTCACTTAGCTCAATACCTTTATTTCCTTTTTTTCTGCCTGCTTTGGACATGTCAGTTAAACCACCAAACTGTACACAGTTTCCAGCAAAGTCATTACACGCATGACCAAACAGACATAATATAGCGGTGTGAAAGGACACTCCAGCTGTATTATGAATTCGTCCATGCATGTCTTCACACAGTTTTAGAAGAAAAATGCTCACATCTCCTAATAAAACATGTATACCAAAAAATGAGGAAATGAAACATACACTGTAATGATGGTGACTGCAGGAAAATATGTATTAGAGAATCTGTCATCCACCTTCAAAACTATTTTTCTCTTTGATGTCTTTTCCTGGTCTTAAAATCAAGAATCAAACATGGTTAGAAGGGAAAAAAGGATTTTACCTTGGTATTTATTTTAAGGATCCTTAGGTGCACTGTGTCCAGCTCAAATGCACCGAAATGCACACCACAATGCACACCCCACCAAAGATCTGGCATAACATTATAGGTCTTACTAATTAGCATATCTATCAAAGATTCCCCAGTGAGAGGCTCAAGTGAGCCCCCCTCCCCAAGGAGCCTTCCCCTGGATGGTTCTATCGTAGTTTACAGAATGTGTTCTGGAGAGGACCTTGGGGCATATTGATCCTTAACTACGAAGCTTCTAAAATGTTTGTTCTCCTACCTGGACAAACAAGTCCAAGAATGTAGGCAAAAGGCACTAAGAATACAGAAGTTGTAAAAAGGTATAACAGGGGTATAAAAGAAAAGGCGAAAAATCATCATGGCATCATCTTGTTACTTACTACTTGCTTGAATGTAGGCAGTAGGGCAAGCAATAAATGCATCCTCTTGATTTCCTTCTCTAATACTCCTTTAATTGTTATGGATAAAAACTGCTGAGCTCCTTATGCAAGAAGAGAAACAGAGTTCCTCCAACATTTTAGGGTTCGATCAGAAGTGTGTTTTTGAAGCGAATCTCCAATAATCTCTATTTACTGCCTTGAATTGCAGAAATTTGGTCTTGATTTTCAAGAGACATAGGCAAAGGCCATTCCTAGGTTTAACTATGCTCGTGTTCATGGGTTCTCCATGTCAGCTTCAACTCTGCTATTAAGATGAAAGTAGCTGTCATCTTTGACATCTGTATATTATACTTGTCTCACAAGTGGTATTTGTATTTTGGTGGACACTAATTAATGTGTAATTTGTTTTGTGGTAAAAGGATATTTAAGTCAAAAACATGACTATGGCATCACCTTTCAACTGGGTCTTTATGGAGGAAGGATAAAGGATGCTTCTTTTCATTCTTATCATCTTACCTGAATCCCAAACATAGTTGCAGATAGTTGAAGTGTAATGTCTCCATTTTCTAGTGTCTTACAGTTACTACTTCTGAAAATACTGACCTTTGGTGAGTATCAGGAGAACATGTTCTGCTCAATTCTTATTTCAAATATCCATGGATTGACACATCAACGCCAAGCATTTTTACAGTTGTTGCTGCTACATGTCTCAATGTCCCGCTTCCTACTGCGGACTCGCTCTATGGTTAGCAAACACCGATTAATAAGTTGACTGGAGGGGTGATACCAGAATAAAACCCAAGTGAGATAATCAGCTGGAGGGAAGGTTTTGCTGGGTCTGCCTGTGAAGATGTAGGAGGCCCACAGCTGGTCCATTAGCCAGAGTACATTAGTGCACTCTGAGTACACTGGGCTGTGCCACTATGGCCAGTTCTCAAGGTTTTGCTGGCAGCCTCACAACTAATCTACTTTTATGACAAATTCTGCAGTCATGAAATTAATGAATCTCAGATTTCATTATAAGGAAGGAAAATGTTCTAGTCCTCAAGGCTGCAGGGAAAGATGGCTAAAGCCATGTAAAATATGCATCTGGAAACTCAAATCCAGGAGCACACAATATCTCTTTTCTTAATTAAGGCAAAAGTTAACTGAATGTTTAAGAAATTACATGTTCTGGGGATTTTTCTTTAGGAGCTGGGAAAGCAAAGTTCTCTCAGTTACATTAATAACAACTTTCATGAAAAGGTCATGCTGTGCCTCTTAAATAGTGAAAGACAGTCTTTGTTATGACACTGGGTTTGTATTTTTGTATTTTTTAAGGTATGCAATAACTGTAGACATAGATCTGAATAAAGGGTGCATTTATACAGATATATAAAATTATATATGTGGTCAATAGAGGGTATATGTGCATAATTGAATGAAGAAAGCCAAGATGGAATTTTGCTCTCTTCCTCCTTCAGATAAGAAAGGCAGAGCTTTCTGTCTTACACTATAATGCTTAAATGAATTAGTAGAATAACGATGTTTAGTTGTTTCAAGTTCACTCATTTGCATAAAGTTTACAAGAAATTTGCCATTACACTGCAGAGAAGTTATCTTCATTAATATATAACCAAAATTGCAGGTTGTTATTTTTATGGAAAGTAAAAATAGCATGCCCCTTTTGTGATACCTGTTCTTCCTTTCATACTTACACACTATACTTTTCTTTAAACCACTGCATGTCTTGGTACCCTTTCATAAAGCTTTCAAAGGATCATCTATTTTTCACATTCTATTTTGGCTCACTGACTCCATCAAAGGTTTAACGACCATAAAGAAGTGATAGACAGCTGAATATGTGATGCCTTTCTCACATAGCAGAGTGGGGATTATGCCACACAGGTGACTTGATGACAGAGTGTATCAAGCAGTGGGCTGCACACTACGTCTATTTTTCAAGAGAAAAGTGAGCACTTTATGCAGGCTACCTGACTTAGGGTAGAAGATTTTTTAATATGGTTTGACTGACAGGAGGAGAAAAGAAAGAAAGCTGCTGTGTTAAAGAACTTGACTTAATTGCAAAAGTACCAAGTTGGATTATGTAGGAGGCACCTGAGGTAGCAGGTACAATGGAAACAATTTAAATGAACATTTCCCCCGAAGCAATGTGTTTCTATTTTGTTCAAGACAAATTAGTTTGGCATGGTGCTTGGTGTATTCTATTTTTTTGTGATTAAAATCATGGAGATTAGAGAACGGGTACAAAATATTTGCTCTCTGAAGGTTTTTTTTGGTAGCAATTCTGTGTTAATTGAAGCTTATGTTGTACTTCATTTACTCAAAACACCTTTCAGAAAATTCAGGCTTCAGGAAAACCCTAAGGATTTGTAATTTATGAACAACATCTTTAAGTTCTAGGTGTATCTTAGCTTTCAGAAATGGTTGAATGTGAAAAATGGCATCATATCTATTGTGTTAGCTGAAAAAAGTGAATTAGTAACTCAAGCTCAAAAAACAGACCAGTAACAAACCCAGGAACTAAATGGCAGGTGACCTCTTAAATAGCAAATACATTGAAAAATATATCATATATAAAAAGACACAAAAGACTTAAATTTCTAAGAGGTGGCACTAGTGCTATGGTTTTAAATAAAAAATTTAATCCTCTGTTCACTAAATCAGTGCCACCTAAAATGTTGACCTTGGAGAGCTTGTGCCTTGGGCTTGCAGTGCTGAGCCAATAATGTATGTGATTACCAGGGCCCAGAACTGTCTGCATCTGGAGCAAGGACTAGGTGCAGTTTCTTGCCTCTCAGGTCAGTGCCTAACCATTGAACAACTGGGTATTTCTAGGTGGGCTTCACTTTCTCTCACCAAAGATGTGCCAATTCTTTTAAGTTTATAAATCTTTGTTTTTCAGGAGAGCATCAAAATGATATTTGATCTGCTGGTTAACATACTGACCGTGAAGGCTTGGGTCTAAATTCCTATTTTGGGAACATTTAAATATTTTGTACAAAGCAGAGCAGCACCAGCAGTATTTTCTTAGTAGATGTAGAAAAGATTCACAGAGTTAGTTTATTAAGAAGCCAGTTCTTCCCCCCAAGCAGTGTTGAGTGAAATTAAAGCAAGAGGAACTGAAGGTGAAATGGGAATTAACAACTGATTGCTACATCAGTCTAAAAAATCCCTTTGGTGTGGTTGCAATGGTCAGATTTTTCCTTAACATTTAAAACATGAAAAGAAGCAAAAATACATCATTGCAAATATCAGCTGTTTCTTTCAACACTATGACAAATTGCCTCTTCTGATGCTGTGCTACATGCAAGACTCTTGCTCAACTAAATATAAGAATCACTGCCTCAATACTGACAGGCAGTTAAGAAAAAACTGACATGGTTATTCCATGTTTCTCAAATCCTTCAGCTCTTTCTGAAGAGGTCCTGTGTTAAAAGCAGTTATCTTTCTGAAAGAAAAGGAGGTTTTACATTTTTTGGTATATTGAACAAATACATTAGGTTTGTTCCAACCCTTAGCTTTCTCCACCACTTCGCCCAATAATATTTACATTGGATGTATCTTACATGCTGAGTTTATGCTCTGAGGCACAGCCTGTCTGTGAGTTTTCTCTCTGGCTGATAATTATTGGAAGTTAATCCTACTCCAGCACTCCCTCTGTGAAAGAATGATTAAACAGGAATAGAAATTGAGGGTGGTGGAGTCTTATTTTATTGCATGTACCAATATATGCTCAATTTTGAACAAATGCCAGACTTCCTTTCTTGCTAAAAAATTTAATTCTTGCCTATTAAAAGGGTGAGTAAACCATTGAAGTACACTTCCATAATAGTCAGAACAAACAAAACATTATATTTTGAACAAATAGGAACTATTATTCCATCAGAAAAAGGTACGAATATCCAGCTGCATAGCTTCCTTTAGGGAAGCAGTGTTCCACTGCACTGTCCCTGGGGGGATGCCAGGGGACACAGAAAGCACGAAATGTGTAACCCAGAGACATCCATGATCAAACAGCTCTGCTCTTTTACCAGATGCAGGAGATTTAAAATCAGCCAGTGTAACAGATGGACTCTTTAGTGATAGTAAAGTGAAATTAAATGAGTTAATACATTTCTGGTATTTCTACTTCTCACTCTGGAAAAATCAGCCAAAATTTTAGCCAAACTAACGTATCAGAGGCACAAACTAGGCAATCTAGGAATCTAGGAAGTGCCTTTATTTCAACAGAGTACATGAAGCACCACTCTAGTGTGTTTCCATAGAGTCAATTAAGCATAATATTCAGTTAAATTCCCCAGTAAAATATTAATGTTGCACTGCAGGCTACTTAGATCATGCAGTGGATGTGCTCCACTGCCAGGTTGTCATCCTTCTGAGATCCAGATGTTGAATGTTTTCGCATGTTGGGATAGTTGAAAGGTCTTTCACCTGTCCTTGGCTTGAGCCCAAGGCCCAGCTGTCCTGTACCTGGGCCCATGTTCTCAGAACTGTGTTTCCAGTGAGGAAAAGGCTGTATTTTTGGCTCCATTTTGTACTAGGACTTGATCTCTAAATAGTTTATAAGAAATAGCTAAATTATTGATAGATGCTGGAAGTGTGCTACAGATATGATTAGAACTGTATGGTGGCTGTTTGAAGGGCACAGCCAAAAGGCAAGTGGGACCAGATGATCTCTGGAGGTCCCTTCCAATTCCAACCATTCTGGCATTCTGCATTGAAGAGGAAGTGTATGGGGAATATACAGGGAGGTAAAAACCAAAATCGGATTAAAAATTATGTTTAAGACATCAGCTAGAAATTCAGTTCCTCTCTTCAGGCCACAGGAATATGCATTATGTTCAAAATAGGTAAATGGTTTTGGTATTCTTAGGATTAATCTGGTTAGTTTGCACTGCACCATAAATTATTGCTTAATGATGTGTAAAGGAAGTATCATTAGGTTGATTACAATATAATCAAAACAAGAATTTGCCTCTTCTGTCAGGGTTTCTGAAAATTATTTACTTAATAAAATAATTAGAATCTTAAATTTATTGTAAGAATTTAAGGATTACAGTAAGTGATGTGATTAACCATACATTTGTTATATTATATTGGTGTGTAATTAATCACACATTGACATACGTACTGTATTGTATATGCATAGTTGATCTACCATGATGATTTCCCTCCTGATCTTTTAATTTAATCATGAAATTGCATTTAGCAACACAGACCCTTTTGAAATGGAACTATTGAAATTGGTTACTTGGCATTTAAAAAAATGTGTGTTTGAACTGGTGTTTGCAAGATTCCTCTCAGCAAAGCACTATACAACCATTTCACTGAAGTTCCTTGCAGAGTTTTGTGAAAGGACATCATTTTTTCCAGGTAGCTATTTCATCAGGATCACTATATGATGGTTAAATTGTGAAGGTGTTTGGCAGCTGATAGATGGCAACTATATGATACAACCT
This sequence comes from Corvus cornix cornix, assembly GCF_000738735.6. Lineage (NCBI taxonomy): Eukaryota > Metazoa > Chordata > Aves > Passeriformes > Corvidae > Corvus > Corvus cornix. The sequence goes on along the minus strand of NC_046334.1, from coordinate 24,970,944 downwards.
GTTTTAGATCACACCAATCCAAAATTCAATTTTTACAGATCTATTTTGAAGGATGGATAGCAACACTACTCTTTTTATTTGGTCCTTTTTTGGGCAAAGATTGTAAACACTTACTGCATTTCCACATTAATCTAAGAGTGTCTGATTCAGTCCTTTTTAAATTTAATTCCCTTTGATAGAGATAATTGCCTTTCTCTTTGTAACCTGAGTTTAATTTAACAAGCTGGCTGCGGAACAACTGACAGTCTTAAAGGAAATGCATTGAGAATGTTTGAATATATAAAGGAATATACTTGGATGTGTAAATGTGGTTTTATGTGCACAATTACAACTCAATTATATTTGTTTTCCAACCTTCCCTTTCTACATAATACGATAGAAAACTAAAGACTTCCAGAGGAACTGAATACGACAGAGCCTGTTGACTTCTAGAGAATTCATGATGACTGAAATTCACTAGAAGTGCTTTTATAAGCCGTTTGTGATAAAGGGCCACAATATTTTATAAAATGTCTTGAGATGTGCACTTACAGCATGTCTTAGGTTAGGGGAGGTGTAAAGGCCACCTTACTCTTTTCCTTGCTAATTGTATTGAATCAAGTGTCCTGCCAGCCCTCTGTACAAGAAACACAGTTCCTCAGCCTCATCTCTACCTGATGTGTGAGGGTTGATAACACTGATGACCTGGCCCTGCCCATCAGCATTGTAATAGACTTTCTGCCAGTAGGAAGATAAATGACACAGCTTAGCACATGAGGCTGATCTCAGAAACTTTTGATTTTTTTATTCTGTGTCTGGCTGGATTTTAGCTAAGGCAGTGTTACAAAATGATTTCATTCAGCTCCTTGGCTTAGAAGTCAGCCTAAAATCAATAGAGGGGAACAGCGACTTAATATGAGCAACTACGAGCACGTGTGTGCTGTTACCCCACTCCTGATCCCAAGGAGCAGCTCTCTGTGATCAGGAAGGCCCGTGTCAGGAAAAGTGCACACTTCACAGCTTAGCAGGGAGACACAAATGCCAGTTCCAAACCTGACACTGTTGGATTCTGCGGGAAAGTGAAATATTTGCAGACTGGTTGATAGATGGATGCAATGCTTAGAGAATGCAAATTTTAAGACATTTTCAAGGTAGAAGGGTTGCTTCTGTTCATTTTAAAATGTTAGATAATGTGTCCAGAGTCTACCACTCCTACACACCTGCACCCTCATGTCCATGAATGCCTTACATAGGTATATGAAAATGTATGGACCTATGCATACACCCATTTATGTAGCTATGCATACACCTATGTATGTAGCTAAGCACACTTCCCATACCCAGGGAAGGTATATGCAAATTAATCCATAACTTAACAGTTTAATAACTTATTTCCAATTAAGTAGGTTATAGAAACGTGTTTTCTTGACAGAAAGATAAAACTTTATTTTGCTTTTCAAGGTATAACTTTGATCCCAATCTTTAGCATAATTTAGCATTTTAATACTAATACTTAAAATTTTCCTGCTGAAAAAGTAGATTTATTACAGTTATTGTCAATGAAATACCTAGCACTGGGAAATCTCAGCAAGAAACATAGATCAGATGAGATGAATATATGTCTGGAAAAAAAATCTTGCGAACAAAATTCATGCACTGTTGTTGCTTACTAAGTGCAGGCAGTCATATAGCTGATGTGTGCCTGGTGATAACAGATCTGCAGAGTATCTTACAGACACAAGATTAATGATTTTGTTATTAGACAGGTTAAAATGCCTGAGGAATTTTGATTAACCTATCTAAAAGTATACTGCCATATGCTGGGCCAAGATAAAGCTGAGGAATAGATTTAGGATGTATCTTTACTCTATGACTTTCTCATAAATCAAAGATAAAACTTTACCTGACTGGGGCATAAAGAACACACTCTTGTCTGCCACATCAGTATGACAAATATCCGTATGATTAACAGAACAGAAGTTATAATCTCTGCAAGCCGTGAGATCCTTAAAGCAAAAGTTACAAACTTGGGGCTAGGTCCCTGCAAGGGTTGAATATTCTTTAAAATAAAAAAAAAAAGGCAGTTCCATGGAGGAGTCGTTGTTACCCAGCGCTTGTGAAAGAGACAATAAATGAATCTTGGTCCTGGATCCCAGAAGTGCAGTTCCTCTCTCACTCCATCAGAAGGGTTATCAAGGGGGGTGCTCACAGCAAGGTGAAGGGACCCCAGCCAGAAAGGGGGAACCTAGGGAAGCAGATTTCCTGTCCTCTGTCTAATGTCAACAGGAACTATAGGATAAGGATGCTAAATTCTTTATTCAGCAGCAGATATGATGTGAAAATAATGGAGACAGAGTCCTTGCCATAATGTGTGTCAAATTATTATTACTGCCATTACACACACGTGAATAAAAGAAGAAACTCTTTTAGTCTGTAGAGTAGCAAATAGCTTTTCCTCTGACATTTTGTATTTAGTTTGATTACAGGCATTGCAAGCATCCTTTCATACATGCCTCACATTCAGCTTGCAAAGGCACCAGCCCTGTGATTGTTATTTTTCTCTTTTATCCTTCCCTGTCTGTCCTTCCTCAATTTTATCCTCAAACAGAGACTAATGGGAAATGTTTCTATAGTAGTTTTCAATGTTCCTTCCAGCATTTGATGGAACTGGAAAAGATCTCAGTGAGAGCCTTCTGCCCTGTCACCCTCAGCAATACTGAGGATAAAGGAAAGAAGTACACTGTGGCCCAGATTCAATACAACATCCTAACTGTACTCCTAACTTTTATTTCAGTGCCTAAATTATTTTGGGAAAAAAAATTAAAGCTTAAGTGCTTTTTTGAGATCTGGTATTCAGATGCTGAGAATTCAGCCATTTCAGTATCACCCCAGAGACTCTAAATATTGGATGCATGGTCTTTCAGTCCTCTGTGTATACATACAGTTCATTCTGTCCTCTGTATTAACAGTGGATTAAAAATTGATGATCTAATTTTCTGTGCAGTGGTCCATATGCCTCCTATTTCCCAGCCAACATTTTTCCACTGGTCCACAGTTTTTGGACTTACAGGAAAGGAAGGAAGGAAGGAAGGAAAGGAAGGAAGGAAGGAAGGAAGGAAAGGAAGGAAGGAAGGAAAGGAAGGAAGGAAGGAAAGGAAGGAAGGAAGGAAGGAAGGAAGGAAGGAAGGAAGGAAGGAAGGAAGGAAGGAAGGAAGGAAGGAAGGAGGGAAGGAAGGAAGGAAGGAAGGAAGGAAAGGAAGGAAGGAAGGAAAGGAAGGAAGGAAGGAAGGAAGGAAGGAAGGAAGGAAGGAAGGAAGGAAGGAAGGAAGGAGGGAAGGAAGGAAGGAAGGAAGGAAGGAAGGAAAGGAAGGAAGGAAGGAAGGAAGGAAGGAAAGGAAGGAAGGAAGGAAGGAAGGAAGGAAGGAAGGAAAGGAAGGAAGGAAGGAAGGAAGGAGGGAAGGAAGGAAGGGAAGGAAGGAAGGAAGGAAAGGAAGGAAGGAAGGAAGGAAGGAAGGAAGGAAGGAAGGAAGGAAGGAAGGAAAGGAAGGAAGGAAGGAAGGAAGGAAGGAAGGAAGGAAGGAAGGAAGGAAGGAAGGAAGGAAGGAAGGAAGGAAGGAAGGAAGGAAGGAAGGAAGGAAGGAAGGAAGGAAGGAAGGAAGGAAGGAAGGAAGGAAGGAAGGAAGGAAGGAAAGGAAGGAAGGAAGGGAGGAAGGAAAGAAGGAAGGGAGGAAGGAAAGGAAGGAAGGAAGGAAGGAAAGGAAGGAAGGAAGGAAGGAAAGGAAGGAAGGAAGGAAGGAAGGAAGGAAGGAAGGAAGGAAGGGAGGGAGGGAGGGAGGGAGGAAGGAAGGAAGGAAGGAAGGAAGGAAGGAAGGAAGGAAGGAAGGAAGGAAGGAAGGAAGGAAGGAAGGAAGGAAGGAAGAAGGAAGGAAGGAAGGAAGGAAGGAAGGAAGGAAGGAAGGAAGGGAGGGAGGGAGGGAGGGAGGAAGGAAGGGAGGGAGGGAGGAAGGAAGGAAAGGAAGGAAGGAAGGAAAGGAAGGAAGGAAGGAAGGAAGGAAGGAAGGAAGGAAGGAAGGAAGGAAGGAAGGAAGGGAGGGAGGGAGGGAGGGAGGAAGAAGGGAGGGAGGGAGGAAGGAAGGAAAGGAAGGAAGGAAGGAAAGGAAGGAAGGAAAGGAAGGAAGGAAGGAAAGGAAGGAAGGAAAGGAAGGAAGGAAGGAAGGAAAGGAAGGAAGGAAGGAAGGAAGGAAGGAAGGAAGGAAGGAAGGAAGGAAGGAAGGAAGGAAGGAAGGAAGGAAGGAAGGAAGGAAGGAAGGAAGGGAGGGAGGGAGGGAGGGAGGGAGGGAGGGAGGAAGGAAGGAAGGGAGGAAGGGAGGGAGGGAGGGAAGGAAGGAGGGAGGGAGGGAGGGAGGGAGGGGGAGGGAGGAAGGAAGGGAGGGAGGAAGGAAGGGGAGGGAGGGAGGGAAATCAGTTTGTCTCTCTTTATGTCTGTGAATCAAGGTCTGTAGCAGGAGCAAACTAACATAAAGTACATTACTGCCAACATCAGCAGCCATGGAAGTGTCAGCTTCCAAGGATTCGTTTAGATTTCAGTGAGCACATGGTGCACTGAGATTCGTGTGTTAACCCTTGCTCATAACAAGGTTGATAAAAAAATGCAAGCACTCATGGCTGGTATAATGTATTTATCGACCTTATTTCTGCCAGCTTTGTTCTGTAATTTTTCTTCATTAGAAAAATTCATTAAAATCACTGAACCAAGGAAACTAAGTGCAGGGAAATGTTCAGCCATAGTACATTGACAAAAAATGACATTATTTTATTTAAGAGTATGACTGATGAAAATGTCCAAAATGCCAAATAAACCTATGAAATTCAGACAAAATGTAAGAAAATAACCTAGCTTTGACTCGTCCTAGATCATGATAATGTGTCTAACTGTGCAAGGTGTTGAGTATCTTCTGTTTAACCTGGGCTAAATCCTGATTCCCTCCTCCAGCAACTTTTCTTGATATTTCAGCATATGATGTTTTAAAACTATGAGACTATGGAAAAATAAGTTGTTGGGTTTTTTTTTAAATCAAATATATCGAGAGTCTTAGGCTCCAGGTGTCTCCAAGGTGACCTAAGACAACCTCTATGTTGCTATCATATATATCTTTTTCTTAAAAGATCCTGATGCATTATTCTGCAGGTTGATATTTATTTCCCCTACTATGGTGACCAAAAGGCAATTCTATCTTCTAATAAACAAGACTTAGGATTTCCCTCTTCTCCATATTATTTTTCCAGACCAAGTTATTTTTTTTAAATTCCTAATACCCATATTTTCAATGAGGTTTCATTGGACCTTTCTGCAGTTTCATTAACAGCCTCTCTTTACTGAAAACGCATCCCCTTGCATATTCCAGAATTTCATTAGTCTTTGTCATGGCTGAATCACCTTAGCAACTCAGAGGGAAGGATTTCTTTCTGTTAACTTTTTAAGAACTCTTGAATATCCCTCAAAATACTCAGAAGTAGCTCTCTCAGAGCTATCTAGTCCACCTAATCTAGTACTCCTAGTGTAATCTCTCCTTGTTTATACAATTTAATCTACCCATGTCTGTTGATATGGTCCTAGCTAATTTGATCCTGTCTAATTTAACCTATCTTTTATAGCTCATGTTATCTTTGAGGTACCAACATTAAGATCCCATAACCCCTTGCCAACACAGAGTAAGTTCCTCAAGGAGAGGAACCAGAAATGAGACAGCTGCTGAAGTATACCAGGCTGCTTTCTCACTTTCTCTCCTTACAATCAGTATCACTGTAAAATTTCAAGTCCATTGAGAGAGGTGCAGAATTAAGGCTGTATTGTCTATTCTTTCAGAAATCCCAGGAAAAGGAAAACATGTCTGGCCTCAAGCAAGGGAATCTAGTTATCCTTTTTTCTTCTCCCTGAAAAACTATGAAAACTAAAGTGCAGGATATTTAATATTATCTTTTAATAGGTCCTGTCTTATCTTCTTTTCAAAATTGATTTGGAAAACCTGCCAGTTAACAGCAAACAGCAAGAGCCAAGAGGGAAAAAGGCAAGTATTGCTTTATAGATCAGCTGCTCTACTTCTGTGACTTTAGAATCAGAATGCTTAAGGCTTTGATACTTTTGACTACTTCAGAAAATAACATAATTCATTCTTCAAAAAAAATACATGAAAGACACATGGATGTTCACACAGAAAAAACCAGTAAGATTCAATAACTTTATATTGATTAAACATTCTCTACAGAATTTTTAATCTCTGACATTAGAAGAGTTAAAAAGCAGCTTCACAGAGAAGAAATTTTGGGGGAAGATCAAGTTATTGGCAATATTATTATAGAAAGTGCAACAAAACTGAAAAAATACTTTTTTTGCTAGACATGAATTCTTACCTTTGGAAACACTGGAAAGGAAAAGTCAAATAGACACAGGCTAACCATGAAAAACTTGGGAGATGTGTGCCAGGGAGGGTCCAGGATACATCAGGATGCCCCCCAAGAGAAAAGGGCAGCTAGTTATTGACAGACAACCCGGCAGTCATCATCACTGTTGTTCTGGCATGATGTACCTTGCATCACTCTTCCCTCACCTTGTTTCAGCCTGCTCTAACCCCTTGTAGTCAGCACTACCCACTTAGGATTTCCACGTGTGCATGTAAATGAGTGTTACATGCCAAGGAATGAATTGATGGAGAAGAGCAACTACTGGGCGTATTTTTGTAATGGATTTGTATCCCTTCTATACTTTAAGGTGTATATCAGCATCCTAACAACAAACAGCAAGCTCAGTTTCTGTGTGCGGGTTTTTTGGTGCTATTTCTCTAATGTGCACACAACCATTTCAGACAAAATTAAATCCTGACCATACTGAAGGCAACAACCATGGTTCTTCTGCATTAAATTTTTATCTCAGCATCCTCTCTTTTTATTTCAGCAAGCCCAACACCAGTGACTGAAGATTTTTTTATATGTGGTCTCTGTGCCCAGCATCTCCTGACTTCTGAAACGGCAATATCCCAGTCACAGTACCTGAATCAGCTCTCAAATTGGCCCACAAGAACAAAGCTAGTCTGGAACCAGCCCAGATGCAAGGTATTGGAAACAGCTTCTGTGTGCCTATAGGGTACTATCTGCTTGGTAGAAATGCAAAGTTGATAGTGAATGACAAGGAGTTTGTAGTGTTCATTTTTCTCTTCTGTCTTCTGTTCACTTTTGTTTCTCAACTCTACCCTTCTTCTGGAGTCCAAGGTGTCTTTACAATCAACATGAGATGCTAGTGTTTGAAAGATAAAAGTCCCAGGGCATTCATTCCCCATTTTCTGTTTGCAGACAAGAACTGGGGCTGTTTTCCTCAGCACTACAAGAAATCCAAAACAAATACCTCATTCCAGTGAGATTTCCGCCTTGCAGCATTCTCAGGGTTTTCACTTTAAACAAACAAGTTTTTCTGGTATATCTGAAGGATTTGCACAGAGCTTAAACTCCATGCACAGCTAAACAGCATGTGATTAAAAAGAAACATTCAAAACAATGTGGAAATAGATCCACCCACACTGGAAAAAAAAGAGTATTATAAAAGTCTTTGAGGACCGCTCATAAAACCACTGAACAGAAAGCACACCATAAAAACCTATGAAAAAATCAGAAGAAAATGGAATAATGTTTGTCTTTATTACTCTTCATTGAAATATTATTTCATCTATTTCTCCTTTGTGTGCTGGTATTTCCTCATTCTGTACTTGCTAGTCCCAGCACATCTGCAGGGCCACACTCTTCTTGACGGACGTCAGTGTGACTGCACTGCCACAGCCCCAGGGAACCTCCTCCTGTCTGCCATGGCAAGAGCTTTGTATCAGTGGCTGATGACACCACCTGGGACAATAAGTGAATGTGGCACAAAGTACACCACATGCCTTGAACTGAAGCTGCAAATTCCCTGTTGCAGGCAAGATAACCCCTTCTGTCTCTAGGGCAAAAAAATTCTCTCCCTATCCCACTCCTCATGGAAGTAGCAGAATGAAGAACAAGTACTAAATTACCTGGACCATCCTGAAGACTAATTCAATTCTTTCCAGGATATGGCCCAGTTTAAATCTGATCCTGGCTTCAAGAAGCCATGTAAAGTTTTCCTATATCCTGGTTCACAGCTACAGAAGGCTACTCCTTTTACAGGGAGACCAAACTTCTGGACACTCCTGCTACAGCAGGAGTAACAAGGCATTTACAAAGGATCGTCCATATGGCTGCAGACCAAAAAATGACTTTTTGCTACTGTCATCAAGGGTATCTCTGGTGCAGCACACCTGCCATCCCTTCCATATACTTGCTGCAGACAGAACTAGTCTGCATCCAGGATTCAGCCTGGTGTCTGCCAGCTGGACCATACAGTCCTATATCTCTTAATGAGGGACACTAGAAAGATATCTGGTACACAGCAGCTGGTACATGCCAAGAATCATCAGCTTGTTGACAGAAAGATACGTGACCGTACAAATACATCTACAGCAGGATCTCAGTAGTCTCCCGCTGTATGGGTGGGGATGTCTATGCATGTCACTGCTCCCATCAATACACTGGAGAACAGAAAACAAAACAGTTCCTAAGAAGAAGAATGACTTTCTGTTCTTATCTACATCAAGTTCAGATAAGCACATAGCTTCTGCTTATGGCCAGGATGCAGCTAGAGAAATGAATAAACTGAGAGATGCTACTCATGATGCAGAGAATATTAAAGAGCAAACAACGAAAACAGGATGAAAGCCACTGGCTGAGCATTATTCTGTGGCAGAATACAAGAGATAAAATTGGTGGCTGAGGCAAAATGTGTCGTTCATTGCAAAGTTACCCCTGTTGTTACCGTGACTAGTTTTTCCAATCTAGATTAACCAATTAAAAAACAATGCCACATTATGACCAAAAAAAAAAAAAAAGAAAGTAAAGATCATTGTTTAAAAGAACATGCAAGCACCCAGTGGCTGCTTGTAACAGAAATTACTGTTGGTTGGTGGAAAAGAACCCTTTGGAATATGCACTGAAAGAGCAGCAAGGAACAATGAGGAGTGGACAGGGAAGCTGAGATGCCAGTGGTCTTCAGGACACTGACAGTCAGAAAGAGGGTAGGGGAAGATAATCAGCTGTGAAGTTTGGCCAGGAGCTGGAGAAGGTGTTAGAGCATGTTCCAGGTCAGCTTCAGCAGAGGGGAAGGCAGCTGGAGTGATCATGAGCTCGGGAGTGAGAAAACACCACAGCTAGTGAGGCAGTAAGTGGAAATAAGTAGCAAAGGTGCTTGAAAAGAAGAAGTGGTCTAGGAGCTTTTAAGAGGAGCAGGTGTGGTATGTTACACATAGAGTGACAATTGCTAAATAAAAGAAGGTGGATGGGTATCAAAAACAACAACAAAATCAGTCAGGAGGTAGAGTGTGTCACTAGGGATAGGCAGGGTGAGAAAACATGTTTTTTAATCTGTGACCAAGCTGGAGGAGTGAACTGAAGATGACAAAGATGGATGTCATTACTAGCTGGGCAGAGGAAGGAAATTCACTTGTCAGAAATTGTCATGGTCTTCTACTTTTTGGGTATATTTCTGAAATTATCTACTTGACTGTGAAAACATGTTTTAGAGTCTTATTTTATTTTATTTTATTTTATTTTAAAGTGCTGTTCGTGCTATGAATAATTTGCTCCTCTCCTCAAAAATAATTTTGCTGCTCAAAATGGAAAGAGACTTTCTCTGACAACCTTTTTCTACTCAAAGACTGCATTTCATGGTTTTGCTATGACTAAGAATGTCTGAAATGAGATTTCCATATATATCCATCTGTCCAATATTTTCATTTGCAATTTTCTCCTTTTTTCCTCTGCTTTTAAGATTCTACTTGTAAATGGATCATGTGGTATTGTTAGGTGGCTCTTACCACAGTCATCTTATTTTAGTAAGTTTTTAATACTTGTCAAGTCTTGATATGCTGGAAATAAATCATGATCATGTTCTTTGACACTTTCTGCTTAGGTTTTGACTGTGTTGAAGGTTGGGCTTTCAGTGAGACAGAAAATACATTACAGCTCAGGGAACCTGATTTAAAACACATATCAAAACCTCTTAGAACTTAGAAAGAGAAATGTTACAGATAACTCATTAGTTGCCAGTTTCTTCTTAATAATGAAAATAACCTCTGTGGATTAAAAAAAGCATAGTTCAGTGAACAGAGCAACTGATCTTTGCAAGCAGTGATGGCAGTCTTGCTAATGACTGTAGATTTCTCTCACTGTAGAAAAGCCATAAATCAGAAAGGGAAAGACCAAGTTATATTGAGCTCTGTTCCTTAGAGGTCACTCCTCACTCACAGAGCAGAAACCTTTCACAGCTCCCTTCTTTTCTCCACTAAAAAGCCAGGCTGGTTAGTTATAATATATAATACCATCTATGATGGGTCTCTGTTTAAATGGAATGGTCTTTTAAAGCAGATCCTTAGAGACAAAGCTGGAAGTATTCCAGTCTTCTGAACTTGCTGTGCTTCCTCACCTTGACCGGAGTGGACACCATCTTGTGCTTGAAGCAGAATTTCTACAAAGGCTTGTAAAAGGCATTATGACTCATACCAGATACTATTTAAAAAACTTGGGAGCATACCAGGCATATATTGCGTTTCTAACGTATTTGTTCTCATAGAAATGTTGGTTGGAAGGGACATCTGGCATCACGTCATTGAGTCCAGCTTCCAGTGTGAATCAGGACTAGACCCAGTCCAGGCAAAGTCAGGTGTGGTTTTTTCTAGCCTTGTCTGAGAATTTCTAAGGACAGATTTTTAAAGCCATATTGACAGCCTGTTCCAGTCCTGCAATGAAGATGCTCCTAATATCCAATCTGCTTCTCTCAAATTGCAACTTATGGGCACTGTCAATTGTTCTGGCCTATGCTAATATTAGAATCGATTTTCAGGAGAGTTTACATCAATTTTCTTTGTAATGCTCCCCCAAGCAACTAGATACACCACTCCACTTCCTCATCTACATTGTCTCCAAACGAAAAAATCCAGCTCCCTCAAGGCCTACTATCTGGTCACTCTGCTGGACACTCTCTAATTTCTGAACAACCTTCTTGGATCCACCACTAGATATGAACTCTATGTGATCTCTTCAAGAATTGACAGCTCTGTGGTTGCCTGTACAGTTCTGTCCTTTTTTTTTCTGGATGGAAAGAAATTATACAGTTGTTTCTGGCATGGACATCCCTTTTCTCTATTGAAAATAATTGTGAAAACTCCCCAGAAGGTACAAAACCACAATAACATATCCTTATCAACTAATGCATTTTATATTACTTAGCTCCGTGATGCTCAGCACCATATCACAGCCATTAAGTAAAAGTCTTTTTTTTCCCCCCATAAAATATAAAGACTTGAGACAGAAACATTACCAAATCTGAAGTATTATCAAATATGTGTGAGGGAGTTTCTAGGGTAGTTGTCTGCATTTCTTTCCAGGACTTCACTTGGTCTTACCTCAGCTATTCCTTTGTCTATGAGGGATACTGAAAGTCATAATTTGTGATAAAAATTTGCCTATATTAGAAAATGTTTCCTTTTTTGGTTCTGGAAAAGACAACAGACATAACCCAATTCTTGATAAGGCTAATGAAAATAGCTTTGTTGCTGTTACACAGAATTAGAGAGAGCTTTCTGTGAGTGTTTATATTCCTGACAAATACATGTGGCAAGGTTCATCCTCAGATCTTTGTTTGAGGGGATATGTGTGTCACTGTGTTATTTTCGGGATGATAGAGTAGGGTAAGCAGGATTCCAGGCAGGAAGAATGTTAGGTAAAAATAATTCACAATGGAAGAAGAAAATAATAATTTCATATTTTTCATTGAATTTTTATTTTCTTGAGAATGGGTTTGTGAAAAAATGTAGTCTAGTTTAGGGACCACAGAACAATACAGTGTTTCCAACAGGATTTTTACAGAACCAGTAACATTCTCTGCATTTTGGAAAAGAAAGAGGAAAAATCTTTCCCCCTACCTCAGTCTTTGCTGCATGGTTTTCAGTAAGTAGATCAACAAAAACTTGCGAATAAAAAATTCATGCTGAAATATGTTTCATGACCTAACATTGAAAGAGAAGGACATTACTGATGAAATGTTTGAACTGTGTGCTGTACAGCAAAAAGTGTTCTTCCTCTTTCATACTTTGTCATAAGAAAAGTTCTGATATTTAAATTTTTTAAAAGGTTAACACAAACAATGAGAGCCCCTGTTCCTCACTTCTGCAGTGTATTGCAGATTTAAGTTCTGTCAAAAAATGTACATAGAATTTTCTTGCATATAAACACAAGAATTGAAAAATAGTAACAAAAGTTATAAATCTTGTGTTCTTGGATAACTGTCACAAATTCAGAGCTGTAGGTGGGCAGGGCAGGGAACACAGATGAGCAGGCTATGAGCCATTAGGGAGAAGAATCTTCACATAAATAAATTTGTTTGTACTAGCTCTACCTGCACAGTAGACCTAACTTGTGCTAGATCACCCTCATGTTGTTTTCGCTCTGCATTCAGATGTACAGAAACATGCCACGTATTTTTCCAAGAAATGCAGTGACTTGCACTTCTGATTAAATTTTCTGCAGAAGAACCTGTGAAGACGGAGGCTGCATTTTTCCTAAACATCAGAAAGATCTCAATTTTTCCAGATGTCTTCATACATAATCTATTTAGTAAACTACTCCATATTTTAAAAGTGCAGGAACAGATCTAGCCTAAGAACTGATGAATAGTGAATTACTGCTAAATACCACAGAAGAGACTGATGTCATAATTTCTTTTAGGTCCTTCCCTCATCCCAAATTTGCATGTTCTTTCTTTTGTTTTGTGCACTGATGCATAGAGATTACAGTAACTGTTTTCTAATCTTTTCAGAAAACAGTTTTCACTAGCTACAGCAGAATATATGAAAGAAACAGAAGTTATTTAAATGTGCAGATGAACAAAGCGTCCTGAAGAGAAGATATTGGATATTAAAACTGGATTTGGATATTAAAAAAATTTACTTGGAGTCAAAATTTCTCAGAATGTATCACCATTCAAGACTAGAAATGTACACTGTGTTCTTCTAGAAGCAGAGTTGTTTAAGTGCTTTGTCTTTCATTGCCAATACTTATTATTGCTGTTAAGGTCCTTTGGTCAGGAGTGAGAACAAAGATATGGTGATGCAATTCTCTGTTCCACAGGTGAAATTCTGACTCTTCTAAAAATTAATCTAAAGGTCTGATTGTATCTGTGCTGTAGGGTGTAACCTGCTCTGTGCAAGATCCTTCACTATACTCACCTTAATCATCTAAGCACTCATGGCCCTCATGCCAGTGGAGCCCAGCCTTGGCTTGGACATCTAAGGATGTTTTTAAGACAGAAGGAAGCTGTGTAACTCTCTGCAGAGCCATAAGAAAGGTTACATTTCAAACATGTAGGGTTGGTATGGGGGTTACCGCAAGTAGCTCAAGAATTCAGCAGACCAAAATAGTAGATTGGAGCGGTATGAAATGCTGAAGGAGACAAAACAGAGGTTGTTGAAGATGGCAACTCAGCAATGTCAATTATTTGATTCCATAAGAAGTGGAACCTGGCCATCCTCCTGACTGACACCTGCCTGAGCAGCAGAAAGCCCTTGCGAGTCCTCTTGGAGGTGGTGAGAATACTAATGCTTAGCATAGTAGCTCATAAAATCTCAGTTGTCATTTGTTCATGTTTGGTAATAAATAATTACCATATGCATTTGAGCTGTATATGTACTACTTGCAGAATCTTTTTGTTTGAGCTAAAGGTGTTTGAATAAATTGGTTCACAGAAGGAGGCACCTGAAGGTACCCTACAAGAAAGCTGGAGAGGGACTTTTCACAAGGCCATATAGGGTGGATGGCTTTAACTGAAAGAAGGTAGGTCAAGATTAGATATTACGAAGAAATTTTTACTATCAGAGTGGTGAGACACTGGAACAGGCTGGTTAGAGAAGTTGTGGATGTCCCATCCCTGGGAGTGTTTAAGGCCAGGCTGGATGGGGCTCTGAGCAACCTGATCTCATGGAAGGTCTTCCTGCTCGTGGCAGGGAAGTTGGAACCAGATGATCTTTAAGGTCCCTTACAACCCAAACCATTCTATGATTCTGTGACAAGAAAACTCAAGATTCACTATAGTAATCTCCCTGGCTGACTTGTTCAGTCTGAAAATAGAGCAGGAAGGTATGGTGGTCTTAGGGGCAATGGAGAGCTGAACACAAGCACCTGAACCCAGAAATGGTATTCCCAATCCTTTATGTAAGACAGAGCCTATGGCAAAATATAGCAGTGTCGTACATCAACACTTCCTCCATCCTGAAATACCTCCTACACTTGCTTCCTGGTGAAACTGTTTCACTCTGACAAATTGCAGATAACTCTGCTGTGATTAGAATGGATACAGCTTCAGCTGGAGTAAAGTTATGAGATACTTAACTTGGATAGGATGTTTTATAATAATATATTATTTTAATATTATAATCTATAATGATAATTTTTTCTCTCAGTATTACATCTTAACAGATTAATTTCTCTCTGCTTGTGCTTTCTCTGCCATTAGCTGTGAATGAACTCTTGAAACTTTTGGAATATGTTCCATTACTGCACATTAACTATTTAACAGAGAGGATTCATTGCCTTCTCTTCAAATAGCAATGAGACAAAATAACAGTTAAAAAGTATAAGAAAAGCTTAAACTTTTAAAGTTTAGGTCCTAACTGGTTTTTAAAGAGCCTGAGAAGCTGGCCTTGCCCACTCATGTTTGGCGTTAAAAAACCCGAAAGCAACCTGAACATAATCCATGCTACAGGTAAATGTTTTAGTAGAAAGAGACCTGAGCCTTACCATGGTGTCACTGAAGGCCCCTTCAAGAAAGGCTGACGAAAGATATGAAAACAAATTACTGGGTAATATTACTGATAATAGTTCAAACAGATGCAACCCCCCCTTTTATTTTCTCTAGTATGCTTGCTTGAATTTCTGCCCATAAAAGAAGTGGTAACCCACTTAATATTCCAGGAAAAGTTAGGGTCCAGAGGAGCACTGTGCAAAATATGCACAATGAACTCAGAGGAATTAGTCTTCAAAGACAGCAGACAATTTGTTCGCAGTCTTCAGCATAATTTTTACTCCATTTCTTTATGAAATGTTCTCTGAGGAACCATACCAACATAGGTATTTAAAACCCTTGGGAAATACAAAACTTTAAATACTGCCACGTATTGAAAACTGATGGCTATTAAACACATGTCCAAAATCAATGATATGAAGGAATGAACTATTTTGAAAATGTTTGAGTTATGTATGTGGTGACCAATAATACTTATGACCTTCACCATTAGTTTTTCTTATAATGCCTATTCTGTGTTGTGTGACTGTCATGGAGAATGCACTTAGTGCTTTAAATGATGCTATTTTCAAAGTTGTCTGTAGTAGCAATGTTATTATCTATAACTCCAGGATACTGTCCATCTCTTTATATAAGTTCTGAACATGCCTAAAACTTTATTTTTCTATCTTTTAGGCTGGAAGTTGTCAGCTATTTTGTGGAACACACTGTCAGGTTTTGTTCTCAGTAATGGAAGACTTAGTCCATTTTGTACTTCGAAAATTGAATTGTAACTTATAAACCTTAAAAAAGTGTCCCCATCCCTGATAGAATTGAGATGGCTTTGAAGATACTAGCTCACTTTGGTAACTCACTTATTGTGACTATCATTACCATCGAGTGGCTCTAGAGAAATCACGGAAGGTGCTGACTTGTGACCTGTATGGCTGTAGCTAATGCTATTAGTGCTACAGATAAAATGATTCAAAAAGCTACAACCTGTTCTGGTAGCAGCCATTTCAGTGAAAGAGACATGATAACCCCAGCAATCCTCATGCTTCATTTAAAATTGTAGCAGGAGAGTATGAGTTTGCCAGAATAAATAAAATTGCTATATTGGAAGGTTTGCTCTGGCTTGGATTGTGATAAACAGCTCAGAAGAGTAGTGCAAGAAGCGGTTCTCTTTCAAAATGAAAACTTAGTAAATGTAGACATTCAGAATTTGGGAGATTGTTGTAGTGCTATTTGTGAAAAGACTGAGAAACCTGAAAGAAGTTAAGACTCCTAGGGAAGTTTTTTGTAGTTACAGAGTCATTATGCTTCATTATTGCAAGTCTATCACAAGCAAATGGACACTATCTAGAAATTTATCTTTAAATCTTCATAATTCCAGTGGTCTTTAAGGTTATTATGGAGTGTCTTTATACCCTTGAAAAACAGCTGCTGAAGCTCATTTTATGTGGTCAAGGTTTAAACTCTGATGGAGTCAACTCATAAATAAAAAGAAAACAGATACATTCCCACATCATCACTGCCAAACCCCTGTCACAGCCAATAGATCAGATAACGGGTAATAGCCCTGATAGGTGCTAGGTAAATCACAATGTGTTCCACTGCCTACTGAAGTAATGTGAGATTCTTCACTGACTTTCACAGCCTCTAGGTCAGAATTTTATTCAACAATCTAATAGTTACAGAAATAGTATGAGATACATGGATTTGATGGTTGGACCCCTTGGTGGATAGGGAATTGGCTGGATGGCCACACTCAAAGAGTTGTGGTCAACAGCTCAGTGTCCAGGTGGAGACCAGTGAATAGTGGCATTTCCCAGGGCTTGGCCTTGGCACCAGCGCTGCCCAGCATCCTTGCTGGTGACAAGGACAGTGAGATCAAACACACCCTCAGCAAGCCTGCTGACAACACCCAGCTGTGTGGTGCAGCTGACACACTGGATGAAAGGGATGCCACACAGAGGGACCTGGACAGGCTTGAGAGGTGGCCCTATGTGAGCCCTGTGAAATTCAACAAGGCCAGGTTTAAGTCTTGCACCTGGTTCAGGGCAATTCCAAGCTGGTCAGTGAGTGAAAGCAGCCCTGAGGAATAAGAATTGGGGCATTAGTGGATGGGAAGCTTACTTGACCTGGCAATGGGACCTTTCAGCCCAGAAAGCCAATCATATCCTGGGCTGTATCAGAAGAAGTGTGACCAGATGATCAAGGAAGGTGATTCTTCCCCTCTTCTCTCAGGAGACCCCACCTGAAATACTGCATCCAGCTCTGAGGCCCCCACCATAAGAAGCACCTGGACCTGTTGGATCAAGTCCAGAGGAGGGCCACGAAGATGGTGAGAGAGCTGGAACAGCTCTCCTATGAGAGGCTGAGAGAGCTGGGATTGTTCAGCCTGGAGAAGAGAAGGCACCACAGAGAAACTATAGGAGCCTTCCAGCACCTAAAGGGGACCTACAAGAGAGCTGTGGAGGGACTTTTTACAAGGGCACATAGTGACAGGACAAGGGGGAATGGTTTTAAACTGAAAGAGGGTAGGTTTAGATTAGGTAATAGGAAGAAATTCCTTACTGGGAGAGTGTTGGGAACTGGAACAGTCTGTCCAGAGAAGTTGTGGATACTCCATCCCTGGAAGAGTTCCAGGAAAGCTTAGATATGGCTGCATCCCTCCCCGTGTCAGGAGGTGGCAAGTCACAACTATGAGATCTTTAAGGTTCCTTCCAACTCAAACCATTCTATGATTTTGTGCTTGTATCATGACTAGAAAATATCAGTGAAATAAATAGATTGCAAGCTTAAATTAGTTAGAAGAGCCCTCTCCTATATTTGAATACTAACCAGTTTTTAAATTAGTGTTCTACCAAATTGAAGTTCCTTTTAAATGGGAAATATAATAATGGTATTGAACCAGGGGAAATTGCAGCTATTAATTTTGCATATCTGGACACCTACCTGAAAACTATTAGTGTGACTTTGTACAACTGGGACAGAAGGAACCCCCCAAAATATGAGGCATAAAATTAATGTTTGATACAGTTAAAGGAACATTAACAAGCAAAAAGTATTAAACAGATGGTTATTCTTTTCGAATGAATAGTTGCTAAAGAGCAGAAGTCCAAGGAAAGTCACACCAAAGAATTAACCCCTCAAGCATGTTGTTCTATACTCTCATTTCATTTACTTTGCAAACATTTTATTAACTATATGTTACCCCAACTACATCTTAGTTGGCTAAATAACAATTAATGTAACTTTTACATTAAGATCATTAAAGCAGTTCTGTTGGTACAGCCTAACCTTGCACTCTTCTGGTCAAAATATCCCTGTGGCAAATTAGCCTTGAAACCTTAGCCCACAAACAGTCCAGTCCAGCGAGCAACTGAATCAATTCACCCCCTCTCCTCAAAAAGCTGTAGTAGTTTGCCTTGGTCACTGTATGTGTAATACACATACTCAGTGCACCTAAGTAACAAGACTTCATATCCTTAGCACAGCCAACCAGGTAATATTTCATCTTTGCTGATATTTGCTATCACTTTTCAAAGGCTGAATTAAATTAGGTGTCTGTCAGACTTCCACAGACAATGTACCTGAGCTATCTCATGCTTCTGAAGGACAAACCATAACTCTCAGCTAATTACTCTCTCCTCTTACACCTCTGACTCACACCTAATGGGACATGAATTGATAGAAAAATACAGGATTTAAGGAACAAGACATAGCTTCCCAAGCAGGTATCCAATGCCACTTTAAATTCCTAGGGTATCCTACCTGGCACAGAGCTATCACTGCAGAAAGTCATAGGCCTCCCATATGTTGTGTGTCATACCTGCCAGCTCCTTGCAGATGTCTTAGGCACTCAAGGGATTCTAAAATATCTCTGGGTACTTCAGCTTAGCCACTCACTTGACTTTGATATCAGAAAAATCTCACAGAAGTGGAAAAAGTACCTTTCTAGTTTAATGTTTACAAGTATTACTATTTCTGACCATCAACTAGATTTTAATACTAAACTCCTCAGAATTTTTTACTTGTTTTCATAGTGTTGTATTAGTTTTGAAATCTATCAGAATCCATGTTATTGTTTTTAATCCTACACATAATATTTTGAAACTGTATGGATTGACATTTCACTGTACTATAACTCCAAAACCTTAACATGTTTATGGTTTAGCTGCTGTTTTTCTGGCAAAGCAATGGCTGGAAACTAAAATAAAAAAAGGGATTTCACTTTTTAAGGATGCAAAGCTGGTTTCTAGGAAGACACACCAGAAATCCATTCAATCCCTAAGGTAGGCTAAAATGGAGATGGGAATGATAAATTTATGTATAGACATATAGGATTTATTTCTCCATTTCCTGTTTTCTTCAGTGAGATTTATGCTTGACTAAAGACTAATCATATACAGACAACATTAATCTCACTGAAATCAATCTTCCTATATGCAAACAAACCCATAGCACAAGTGGTCTGGGACATCAGGCAGTAGCTCTTAAATCTGCTAGGTCTCATCCGTGCAGGAGAGAAAGGTAAAAAAGGCACATGTGACATTAGGTTGTTCCAAAACCAAGGGAGATCCAATGGAATGTGCAAGAAACTTGGCATGGCAGCAGCAACTGTTGTGGAGTCACACCACCACGTGCTACCAGATCTGTGTGGCAGGGACACAAGGGTACGAGATTCATGGGGACTGCTCGGGCACCCCTGCTTGTTACTGCTGCTGCCCCTGAGAGCGTGTATGGAATTGCAGCATAGCACAACAATCTGGTACTCACAGGCACAGCTGTATCAAAATGAATTTTGTATTGTTGTTTGCCTACTAGCCAGTGTGGGTTGCAGTGTTGAGTGCATGCAATAAACAGAATGGGTTTGGAGGTACTGACTTCTGATTGCACACTTACATTCCTCTTACAGGATGGTCAGAAAGATTTTCTTCTTCCTCACCCTTATCACACCAGTACATCTCACAGAACAAACTTTTACATTTCTTTTCCCACAACATATCTTGTTGGTTTTTCTTCATTTTGTTTATGGTTTTGCTTTCAATAGGAGCAAGAATGTAATTAATTTCACATGTGCAGTTTATTTCCACTTCAACAAACAAATGATGTTCAAGCGCTGCACAAGAAGCCTCTAATTAAGTCATACAATTAACATCTATTACATACCGTAAGTTATTAATGGTAAGTTTTCAGGATTCAGAATAAAGTGACACTGAAGGTGTCTCATCAGGGCGAGTGTCACTAAAGTGACACTGAGGGTGTTCTCACTAGAAAGCTGTGCTGTCAAGGTCCTCTCAGACAGCAAAGGACATGCTGCACTCAGCTCATGCTTTGAACCCAACAAAGCAGAAGTGTCTCGATTCAAGTAAAAATGATGTGAACGTTAATGTTATCAAAGTACACCACGGTTTTTCCTTTATAGGGGCTACCTCATCGCTCTAAGAATTTAAATCACAGGAGTGTCTATGTCAATACAAAATTGCTTCATTTCCATAGGTCTACGTCATGTCTTAGATTTCTCATACAAATTCATGTACACTCGAGAATCAAGTTACTCTGCTGTTCCCAGTGAAATCAGTTCTGTTGAATGACTGTACTCTCGTACCAGAGACAATTTTGACTCTGTGACTTGCTTGCTCCCAGACACAGGCATAAATTGACCTTTTAATTACCTCTGTGGGATTCTGTTTAATATATCTAAAGTAGTGTAACCTACAATAGAAGCCAGTTTTGGCAAATCTGTACATTTCTGGCATTTCATGGTTGCTTATAACATGCAAGTTTATGAAACTGTGGGTGCACCAAAGCAAAAATTTTATTCAAGCCTTGTTAAAGTACCAGTTCTGCAGGCAAAATCCAACTTTGGCTCCTTTATTTGAAATTTTTGTGGTTTTTGTAAAAAGTTACTTAATATAATTTTTACAAGTTAAAGTTTCATTTATCAATAAAAGGAAGGGGTGCACTTACCCAAAATATTTTCCATGATTTCCCACTATAACTGGAAGATCCTCTGTTTAATAGTTGCTACAAATTGTTATCAGTACCATATATGTGTGTTCTTCTTTTCATTAATTTAGTAGCATGCAGTAATACTTTTAGCTTCCTTCCTCTCATCCCCTGTGATGATTTTTACCTAAAACTGTTTAGTCAGCAGACATAAAAACAGCTCTTTCTGCTTTAACATTATCTATTAGAACTCCAAGCCTATTCATGAAACAATTATAGGAAAAGCTGGCTTATGCCCTACATTTTGTCCAGTAGCAAAGATCTGTTCCCTGGGTGTTCTGGGTGCTACTGCCCACCCCCAGATCACCTGTGAGATAGTCTGCTTTAAAAAAACCTAACAAAATCATGAACAGAAGGTATTACTCCTTTTATACTCCTGGAATGGACTTCAGAGAGGAGAATGGGAGTTCTCTCTTTTATTCGTTCAAAAATGAAAGCTCATTTTTGCGGGAGACAGAGTCCTTGCTTTGACTTCGGTGTCAATCAAGAGAGAAGGGGCACTAATCAGTTCTGATTAAGCTTCGAGTTCTTTACAGGCTCTGAATAAATCACAGGAAAAACATGATGCTGTAAGATTGCTGAGAAAGTTTAATCATGAGCTATTCACAGCAGATTCAGGAACACACCACTCCCAGATATCTGTATTTGATATACCTCCTACAGCTAAGGCTACATCCAGACCTACTGCGTCTGTCTTCTTTTCCATCTGCATCCCTGCAGGCTCTGCTGAGCCCCCGTGCCCCAGCACCTCGGCACCCAGTCTGCTGGGGATTGTCTGCCTCAGCAACCCAAGAGAACTTGTCACGTCATCCAGCTACTTGGGCTTTATACTGTACAGCAAGGCAGGATATTTTGTCCTCCTCAAGAATGAGAGGAGGCAGGAGGGGCTCCCCTCACAGCACCAGAAAACCAGCATTAAGAGCAGCATTGTTCCTTGGTTTGTCTTACAGTTTTAAAAATAATCTCTTGATCAAAGTCAAAGAAGGAACAGGTTCAGTGTCACAGGATCTGAAATTCCTTGCGAACAGGAGTTTTGGTTAAAGCAGGAGCACTCCCTCCTTCCCACATATACACTTGCAGTGATTAACACAGCTGTGCCTCCTTGCCTGTACATCAGTCCAACACAGCTGCTACATATGCCTGCTGCTTTCTGAAAGCTGCCCCTGTCCAATAAGTACATTAAACCAGCCTCATCCCCCAGGTTTTTTATTTTCTTTTCAAAAGCAAGGGGCAGAAGGATGCACAACTTTCTGCCCTGGAAAAAAGCTAGGCAAAAATTGTCTGCTATTCCCTTATCATACCTCAGGGAAAAACTACTTAGGTTGCTGAAGAGAACCTTTCCAGAGCAGCTGTAACTGAGAATGCAACCCTGGAGATACAGGTAGCCATGAGAGTGCTCTTCCACATGGACCTAAAATCTCTGAGTACATTTGCATATCTCCCCTCATCACATCCACATCTCCAGCTGACATCCTCTCCCTCTGAGACTGGCAATGTTCCCTATGCCTCAAACTACAGATACCCCTAGTTCAGTTGCTGTTTCTGTTTGATGTTGTTTGCATAGAAGGTGTCTGGAACTGAATTTCTGGAGGTCTCAAGCTGTGAGTATGCTTGATCCACGTGTCCCTAAAACTGGCTATCTGTAAACTAAACTTAAAACTCAGTTTGAGGGCAGAGATGGTGGGGTTGCAGCTATAGAAATTTGGACCTAACATTAAACTGTTCCTGGATTTCATCAGATAAACACAAGCCCTGTAATGAATCCTGCTGGCTTGAGGTTTGAGGTGACTCTGACTCATATTTTGCTGAATTTCACTGCAAAGAATGTTATGCTCTTTTAGTCTGAGTTGTGTGTGATCGGAAAGCCTGTGCTACAAATCCTGTACCCAGTGGTCTTGTGAAAGCTGATAGAGCTAAAAGCTCATGGCTTTTGGTCTGCAACCTCCTGAAGAATCAGCCGTGAGAAGATCCACTCCATGCTTGGCAGACAACTGAGGACCTAATATCCAGGGCATCCAGAACCCAGGGCTATACAAGGGGCTGAAGCAGTGGTTCTGGACATCTGTTGGAGCAGGCTTGTGATGTTTCCAGAGAAAGCTACTGCTGTGATTCCTTCTTCATTTAGAGGAGCCAGCAAAACAACAGAACTTCTCTTGCATTTAAATGTCCTGTAGTTTTTGACAGACCTGCTGCTTATAGCAGGTAATAAAATGCAGAGAGTAGTATTTCATTCGCAGCTCCCAACTATTTTATTATTCACAAGACAGCTGAAAAAATCCACACAGGGGAAGATAAGGTTACTCTGGCCATGATCAGCCAGCAAATCAATAGCCATGCCAGAGATAGTAAATGTGTGTGCTGATTCACATGCACTATCCTCTGTCAGTGGTTGTGATGCCTTTCAACCTAACTGGGATTATTAAAATTAGAGGTGTGTAACAGAAGCAAATGATAGCTTATCTACATAATAGACCTGGAAAAAATGAATGTTTCAAAGCCTTTATGCTTGGGTGAGGACCATTACTGAAGTCCTACTTACTGCAGGGAGAGAATATTGAAAAAAATCACCAGTCCCCGCTCATTAATTTACCTTTTAATTTTATCTGTAGACAGCTTTAATTTTTAATTGCTAACATAATTTCCTTGTTTGTTTTTGAGGTGACGAATTAGATGTGACCAATCCTTATTTGTTGCAAGGGCTAATGTTCCTGACCCTTAATAAAATTATTCAATAATAATGTAACTGCTCATGGAGCCACCATCTACTATGTATTTCCTGTTTTTAAAAAGATCTTCTTTGACTTAGTATACAGGAAAGAGCCAAGTTACAAGTTATGTGAGGCATCTTTCAAGTTTAAATTAGGTTTACATCTTAAAGATAACACAGGTAAATCAGAATAAATTTAAATATAGCCCATGTATTGAGCCAAGCCTGTCCCTCATCACCAGTGACCTATGAATGCAGGAACAAGATTCTGGTACATCTTTCAGTCACCATGCACTCCAAAACTGTGGCATTAGGGCTAGAGTTTGGTGTCTTTCCTCTTGCCCTTTAAGTTGCTGGATCCAATTTTCATAGTTAGCTTCACACATTAGCATACACACCTGTATTCCTTCTTTGGTGATGTAAATCCCAGAGTCACAAAAATATTTTTTTACCTTTGAGAGGTTCAGGATATTGATCTTTACCTCATCTTACTTCATACACCCTGAAAGAAGGAAAAGTTTAATCAGAATTTATTTTAATTGTGGAGGAAGAGGGAGAATGGGCTGATTGATGGCAATTAGTGTGACTTTTCTTGCATAGCCTTCAATGGATATCTTCTCTCTCAAGTTTCAGTATTTTGATTATTTTTCACCCATGACTGTAAATTGTTATTAAAATGTCTTAATTTCACTGACCTATTTTAATAGAATTTTCTATTTATATCTATCTATCTATACATACTACTTATGTATCTATCTATACATACTACTTATGTATTCAAATGAACCCAAGAAATGTTTCTGATTGATAGAAAAACAATACATCTTGCAAGTAATGACTGCAGTTCCATCTGTTGAATTTGGGTGTGAAAGACATTCCCTTAAGAGTCATTGTAGTTCCTATTTGATATTTGAACCAGTTGTAGATTGACAAAAATCATAGATATTTGCACAATAATAAGGAGAAAAGCAGATTTTATGCAAAACCACAAGAACATGAGGCTCTCCACTGCAGAGGACCAGCTGTTTATTTGGAATGCATGTATTTTCTTGCAGAAGTGTTTTATATCATCAGATATAATATAGTGTTTCCTTGAGTATTTTCAATTGATACCCCAGAAGGTCATGTTGCAGGGATTGTGGTTGTAATGTTTTACCAAGGAAGAAAAAGCTTAGGAAGAAAACAGGTAATTGTTCTTGATCATTTTCCTGCTTTAGGTTACTAATTTTTGCTATATACACTATTTATTACTCATTTACAAAGAGTAGAATGAGAAAACAGTCTTGTATATTGTGTCCCTTTCAATCATGTTCCAGTTTAATCTCCATTTCCCTGACTAGCCATCCCACTTTATGCACTGAAAGGTGTTCAGCTGCTGACAGGAATCAGCCACGTGCTGTGTTGCCAGGGCAGCTCTGTACAGCATTGCCCTGCTCTCTATTTCTAAAGATAGCCCTATGTTGATCTCAAAATCCAAAAGCCTGTTATTTTAAAATGTCATTTACAACATCTATGTTCTGAATATTTATATTCTGGATGTTTTCTCCTATTGATTTAATAGCCAAAAAAATGACCATTTGCCCTTTGTTTCTGTCATGCTGAATTAATTAAATTTCTGTTAGAAGATGCATCTGGATTTGTGCAGAAAATCAGCCCATAAACTGTAACAAGCAACTGTGCTGAGTTACACTTTCTGACAACAAAACCCAGACTTTATCAAAAGAAAAAGTTTATGTACATTTAATCTCTAACTTGGCATATACTGAAATGCCAATCGAGAAACTGTATTTTCATGTTCTATTACGACTGCACTATGTTTCTGCGTATAATTGGATTCATCCTGAATCCAATTGGATTCGGAGGCTGGAGTTGTTGGAGGCCCTTGTGGAAGATAAAGCTTATCCAGTGTTGATCTCTAGCACCAAAGCAGCCGCTGTGTTGACAGAGGAAATTATATTTCACAAAGCCAAAGGTGAAGTGAGTTCCTTCAATCCAAATAAATTCATGTGATGCTGTGAAGGCCTCCTCCCTTTCCTGTTGCTAAACATGAATAAATATTCCCTTCTGGGATGACTTTATCACATGATAGTACTTTAAAATGAATCACTTTTGTACCCAAAGTCATTCAGTATATAAGCCTAGAGTGGCAGGTTTTACATAAGGCATGGATTTAGTTTGTTGGAAGGATAAATAATTGTAATAATAAATTGCACTGACCTTTCAAACAAAGAGGGAACAAGAACATCTACAGCCAAATAAAATAGGAACAGCAGAAAGTAAACACTGAAAATACTTGAGAATGTTGAAAAACAATTACCCAATAATACTAAAATCATTCAAACTGAGATTTTTTTCCATGCCTTGGCCTAAAAGATTAGTTTCATTTAATAAGTAGCATGGGATGTAAAAAACTTAAGTCCTGTGTCTATGATGGTTCACATCTGTTTCTGCTGTATTACCCACAAGTACTAAATTCCTTTCCCTTTAGACTTTAAACCAACATTTTCATCATTATCCTTTATTCCAGCCTGTCCCCTGATCATGACATTTCTTGGGAGATGAGGGCTGGGGATATCATTCCATACTAACTGTCTTCAAGAACAGACAGTTTCCCTTCAGCAGCAGTTACTGGGTGTATGCTTTGAAAACCAGTCACATCAAAACTGTATATCTGAGTTACTTAGTCCAAGCAGCTTAGATCTATCTCACTTCTAGTGGTCAGGTTAGCCAGAGGTTCTCAGGCTACACTGAGATTCACACAAAAGGTATCAGAGGCCAGGCCTTCATGTGGGTTCTATGTTTTTGCTAAGACTCAGCAGTTACAGGACTCAGGAGATGAAAAATCTTGGTTTACAGCTTATTTCGTCTTTTATAAAATAAGGAGTTGGATGCAGTTTTCTTAGAAATGAGCAAAGTTCTGCAATCACCAGGAACTGTTGTGCTAAGAGGAGACAATCACAGTCTTTTCTGCTGGAGATGGTTAACTTTCTACTAGTGATTGAATATGCATTGAGTCAGATTTTTAAAAAGTACAAAGAAGAGGTTGATTCTGTATACCAGAGAGTTATGTTCAAGCCTCTGACTAAATGAATTTCCAATTATTTTCTCAAAGTAAACAAGTACAACAAAAACATCAGGAAGAGCATTTACTCTAACTGCCCCAAAAGTATAGGCGTAAAGATGCTCTCCTGGCTCCTGGGGGACCAATGGCTAGTCCTGAGGTGAACTTCAGCACAGTGAGGGCTAAAAGAAAACCTTCCATCTCTGAAAATAGTGTAGCAATTAATGTCTCCGATTTTCTTAATCATGTCCTTTCATGCCTCCATGACAAGATGGCCAAGAATCCTCACCAGATGCTTACCTCTTCTTATGTTGCTGAGGCCCAACTGAACTTCCATGGCTTCCATGTCTCCAGGTCTAAAGAGCCCAAGGAATTCAAGTTATGAACTTTCTACTCTTCTCTTTCTCTTTCTCTTTCTTCCTTTTCCTGATATATTTTCTTAAGTGTTATTTTTATGCTTTTATATTGCTGTACTACTTTAGATAATAATAACCAAAATGGCTACATACATGCTTTCCATTGCAACCAGATTGCTCTAAAATAAATCCATCCACATATATATATAAAAATATATACACACACACAACCATGTACGTATTTATAAACACTGAACATTCAATGTCGTTTCACTCTAATCCACCCCAAGGGATCTGCTAACAAGGACCTGAGTTCCCCTTGCTTTCTGGGGTGGGTTAGAACATTGACACTCACTGTTATTCAAAACCTAGAACAGGAAGCTAAGAAGTGAGTTATACAGAGGAGGAGTTTTACAATTCCATGTGTAAGAAATTACTATTTTTTTACAGAACAATCCTTTTCCAGTCTTTGCTTTCCTTACGAAGCTTATCTTTTAATGCAGTTGAAACACGAATGCTGCCTGAAAGACTGTAGTTATGGGCATATGTTTGAAGAAATATGACTTTCTTAAAAGTTATTGTAAGAAGAAATTCTCAGTTGTCACCATAATAGAAATGCCTTGGTTTATACATAAGCAGTTGACAACAAATCTTTATCACTTCTTTGCACTACATTTATAGTTCTGTATTTGGCAGACATGTTTTACACATTAAATAAGCCCAAGCATGGTCAAACTTTATTCTGTAAACAATTTGGATGGGAATTTGGAAGAAGGATGGAAACTTGAAGAATATCTTTCCCATAAAAACATCACAGTTACAGTCTGACTCTGAAGAAAGAAACAGATCCTTAGAGCAAAACTGTGACTAATATATCCCCAGGAGCACATAGCAGCAAAATGTAAATCTTGGGATAAGTATTTTGTATATAAGTAGAAGTATTCTAGGTGAGTCATTATCTGACTCACCTAGAAATAGTTTTGGTACAAAAGCAATTACAATGTAAAACATATGTTTATATGCAGCTTTTTGTCTAAGTTATTAGGCACCACTAGTAGTGATTCAGAAGAAAGTTCCTTTGGTGTGCGTTATTTGTGGTCTCATTTGCAAACAGCATGACTCATGAATAAGTCATGAAGCTGTATTGGAAAGCTGCTTTGAGCATTTATTTGGTGAGATTGCTTCAACTACACGCACATGCATGTGCCACCACAGGAACATTAATACAACGCTACGCTTACCAAAGCCATGAGAAAAAAGCATGTGCTAAACAAATATAAAAATTCAAGAGTAACTAGCGGAATGGCAGTTCGTACTTGAATAAAGATTCTTGACCTTTCATTTTTCTGAGCCATTAGTATTCTTTCCACCTGGATTTACTGAGTGTTCTGTCACTCTTCCTCATGTGATATCATAATTTACTGTCAGAAGACCTTATTTTTTATTGTAGGGGAAATCTCTGGAATTGTAGGTGAAATCATGGCAGGCAAAATCCCTACCATGCTGTAGGATCCTGTGACTTCATCATATATAGGAGGTAAAAACCTGAGTCTCATGAAGTCAAGGGAGGAATTCAGGTTGACTTCAGAGGGATCCAAACAGCAAATGACTTCAGTGTTTGGTCTAGCAAAGCACGCACTGGCAGAACAGCAATGGTGATGGTTGGGATATGCTGAGTTGAACTTATAGTTAAGCACCTGTTCTGTCTTCACATATATTTCAGTGCCTCTCCTGAATCCCTTGTTTGAACTGTGCACTGCCCACTTTGAGGATGCATCTGCAAATATATTTGTACTTTCTCATGTGATAAGGGGCTGGAACATGACAGCAAAGAAATTGCTGTGGTATCTTATGCATTATAAAGGATATTTACCAAATTGTTTTACTTGTCAGAGTGCACATTTTAACTAAAAAATAAATCCACTAAAACTAAAGGTGTGGAAGATCTCATATTGTAGACAGTGGTTTAACATTAATGACTTGCTTTCTACTCCACCTTAGAAAGATGTGACTTGGTTATTGAGTTGGTTTGATTGTACTGAGAGATGATGGAGAGTAGACATGGAAAAATCTCAGCAGACAATTTCATGCCCTCTCGAAAACGTGAAAGATAAGAGTTGTATACATTGGTGCAGGCAGGCAGCTGGGACATCCACAAACTCACGGATAAAATACAAAGAGTAAATTTATTTTGATTACCTTGCTAACCAGGGAATCCCTGAAGCAACACCTGGGCAGAAATACAAAAGCAGAAACACAGGCACTGTTAAACTTGGTCCATGCTGGAGGATCACTGGCCTGCTGTTCACACAGGCTTATCAAGAGTTACTCCCAGCTGCAAGGTCACTGGACTGACTCACAATCTTTCTTGTCAGTCTTCTATATTTAACCCATTTCTCCCAACATTCCACACCTTGCTCAAGAGACCAGTTAAAAAAGCATATAGAAAAAAGTATAAACCAATGAATGGTCTGAGTTAAGTGTCTCTTGTCAGTGAACCAAACTTTTCAATTAGCCATGCACTACTGATATGTTGTATTATTCCACATATTCAGTCCTGAGGACATTGATTACCATCCTCCATGCCAGTTGATCCAGCAGTCAGGTTGAAGCAGCACATGCCTTCAAACTCAGGAAAGGGTTTATGATGTCGAAGACAGAGGTATTTCTTCAGTAATCAATGCTGTGAGTTTCCTTGGCACACAGCAGTTGCAGTCCTACCATGAAATCCATCAGTGTAAACAATTCCACTTTCCCTGTGGCTAATATTTTGGAAGAAATGCCATATGGAAGAATTTCAGTCCTCACTGTATTTTGGAGGATATATACTGGAGAGGTACAGTTGTATTATTTTGGCCTCTGATTCTTTCAGTTTCTTGCAATGCCCAAGCTTTTAATTTGTTTATCCATCAGAATGTAATGTATAATGAAGCATTGTAATGCCTTTTTCACCCAGTTGTCTGCCACAATCCCCACAAGACTATATAATCTAGAATTGTCACTTCTAATTTAAAAGGATTTCCCTGTCTAGAAGTGTATAATTGGGCATGCTCAATCAAAGCATTTTTGCAGGTGCCAGAGGCTTCTTTTTATTTCTTGATTCATTGCCAAGCAACATTCTTCCTGGTCCATTTCTCCTGTCTTGGCATTTTCCAGGTTGTCCCTCACTGTGGGGTGGCACATGGGATAGAGGGGAGAGAACTTTTTATTTGTAGGCACCAGCTTTTCCAATGAAAAAAACATTTCTGATGTTGTGATCCCATTAATTTCTGGCTGTGGGACACTATCTTGTATAAGATCATTTCACACTTGTTTGTTTGGCACCTGTGAGGTAACTTTTTTGGTTTTGACACCTTATATTCCTTCACCACCTGCACATCTGGTTCTGAAATTACACAGTGTTTGCTACGGCACCTAACAGTAGCACTTGTGACTTCTGGCGTAATCAAAGGTTTCAGAGAAATAGATGCCCCTCTCAAAACCTGCACTTTGTTACTTTTTGTTGCTGCTGTCCTATCCAGACTAGATACTGTAATTAGCCTATGAGCCATCCCCATCTGCCACAGTAAACTAATACCATTTCCTACTGTGCACTGATTTCTGAGGGATGACACTAATTCAGCAATTATCCACAAATTCTGTTAAAACATATCCATTGATATATCATAAGTGCACCACATCCTGCCCATTGGGACCCCTGCCATTTAGTAATTGAGCATATCCCTGGCTATAGGGCTTAATAGATTTTTTTTCACCCATTAATAAGTAGATTGCTGCAGTGCCACTATCCCAAGCTCACAAAATCCTTGCCAGGATGGCTTCCCTGCTCTTCTCCTGATAGATCTCTAAAAATTTCCTTAGCTCTTTCAGAGTCTGTGTGATCTGTATCCCTTCATCCAGCAGATTGCTCTGCTCCTCCATTTGTAGGAGGGGTTTGCTACTATCCCCTCTCTACTTGTTAAATCTGGCTCTGAGTCCAAGGACTAACCCCAGATGTTTTCACCCCATTCCTTGGGATCTGACAAAGATTTCACGGTGAGAGCATGAACTTGGGAAATTGAAACCTTACTTTTCCCATCCTGGGTCTTTGTTTGTGAGCAATACAGGCCACCAACTGTTCTGCAGTGCATTGTTGCTTATAGCACTGCTCTGCTTGAGTGGTGATTACTTTTTGTGGGATTGCCTTTACGTCTTGTAAAGTCCCAGCTTCCTTTTCCAGCTCTCTAACTTTGCTCTAGGGTGGTATAATTTTGTGGTCAGGAGCTCTAAGACCAGTAGCTAATAGCTATCCAAATCTCCCTGCTAACTCACAGGAAGACTTTGATGTCACTTTCCATGGAAATCAGCACACAGCCGCCTGAATCATCTGAGGGATAACCACCATCCCATCATCTCTGTCAGGCCATGCTTTTGGTGGAGTCATTGTAGCTAGGAAGGCAGCCAGGGGCATCCAGCACTCAGTTCATCCTGGAATGCAGGGCATCATCATCACAGCGTCACCAGTTCCCAACTATTCTGTTAGCTGTAGGAAGGCAATACTGCTATCAAATCTGAGAATAAACACCAGGAAATAAGAAACAAGCCTTGCTGCTCTCCATAAACATGAATTCCTGCAGTTCAGTGCATTGGTCTGTGAAAGAACTCATTTAGGTTTCTCTCTTGTTGTCATCATCAGTAACACATTTTAAAGATATTGGAGTTGTGCTGATCTCCCTTAAGTCATTGTGAAATTGCTATAATTTTTTCCTCCTTGTATTTGAAGCTGAGACACTTCTCATTATAGTCACTATGATATTTACTTCTATTGGTAACATCCTTTGGTTTTTGGTCAGTAAGTTAAATAACTAAATAGTATGGGTACAGCCATCAGTGTTTTATTTTCCTGCTAAATTATATTTAATAATGTTTCCCTTTCCTGACTTTCCCTCACTCCTAAATCTTTTCCTTCCAAGTCAGAGGAACGTTTAATTTAACAGCTTTCATTCCCTAAATTTCCCTAGTAATTACCCTGTCCAATAAGGCTGTGCTCTTCTTTCTCCACAGTGTTGCATGAAGATCATATGCTAGGCTTTAGTCCTTTGGAATCAGTTTAAAGAGCATGTCAGAGAAACGGGCAAAAGGGAAGACGTCAGTTTTCAGTGACACTATTACAGAGCAATTCAAACTTTTCAAGACAGCATTAGTAAAGAGTAATTCACCAGAGCCTATCTGCAAACACAGTCTGAGCTTTGCCCTCAAAGGAAAGTCAATCTAATTTCTACAGTAGATGGTTCTGGAGGGCTCTTCAGCCTAGTCTTGTCCTCTGCTGTTGGGAAATCTGGAGGGGAGTCACAGTTGGAGAGAAATGGGATGCTGCCCTTCTGTCTTGTACCAGTGGAACATCTTCCTTTTACATGTGATGAACTTGATAGTCCTGATGCAGAAGGGGAATCAGTACCCACTGTGAGCAGGAGTGAGAGTGCCTTGGGGCTGTGCACTGGCTCTCATGCTCTTCTCCTCAAACAACAGTACTTGAACTTCTTCCCCTGCACTCTAAGGTTTTGAAAGCCTAAAATATCCTGCTGAAAGACAACAGAATTTCACTGAAAAGCAGCTTTTCAGATGTTCTTTCACAATGTTTTTTCATAGTATGCATGAACCCCTGCTATTAGAAGAAGTCCTGTGGGCTGCTCCATCTGGAATGGGGCAGGCCAGCTCTGTTCAGCATGGTCTGCAGTGCTGATCACAAGGTGCCGGCGCTGGGGAGCCACAGAGCTATGGCTAGGTTTCAGAACTGGCTGATTGCTCTCTGCTGAGAACTTTGGCTGCTGGAAGTTTTTGTGAAGCACCCCCTGCATTGAAACCAGAGGTGGTGGTTGAGCACAAATATCTAGAGTTGCTGTAAAAATGTGACTCACCATTCACATGCACACCAAGGCCTCTGGGCCATGACCCCCCTTGAAATCATGCTGGCAGGGAAAAGCCACAGTGCGACAGGGCACATCACGCTGAAGACAGCTGCAGAGAGGGGAAGAAACACTGTGGTCTAGGAGTTTGCTTTTAGAAGAAGGTGGTTTGGAGAAGGAGCTTTTGACAAGCCTGGTAAAAGTGCATTGCCTTGATTCCTGATCTTTTATTCTTCTCACTGCTTTATGCAGTCATAACATGAAAACCTCAGCTAAGCAAGGCTCCCAAGACTGTTCCTCTTACAGAGTTTTGCTTTTCATTACTTATGTTTACATGACATGGCCATCCTGTGATGGTGAACAGAAATGCTGTTCAATCTTACCAGGTCTCAGAATTTTGGTGGAATCTCAGCCTCTTGATTTAATGTTCAATAGTTACTTGCAGGGGATTAAAAGTCAGGTCAGGTACCTCCTCATGTAAATGTCTAGAGTTTTCCACAGATAAAATGAAGTGCAGTCACAGCATCAGAAACAGGACTGTGGAGCTGTCACTCAAGAGAAGAGTTGACTTAAAAGTAACGTTATGAGGGCAAGAACATTTCTGGCCTCACAATTTCTAGAAGAATAGAAGGGGGACTTAAAAAATTTATTATTCCCTTCTTGCTGCATCATTCATTTGCTTGGGGCAGGATGTCTATTAAACAGTAACCATGAAATAATATATACATGATCCACAGAAATTCATGCTGAATGTTCTCTCTACTGGAAGGCAGAAGCAAGCTGGGGGCTATTTCTGCTCTGAGGCTCCTGTTCACTTCTCCAATAGACAAGCTACAGAAACAAGAACGTCACTTCCACAGGATTGAAGGGATAACTCAATGCCAGCATTTTCTCTTGCCTTTCTAACATAGTGCAATACTGTTGATTTATCACAATAAATAATTAAACTGTTCAACTCCTGACAACATGGTGATTACTTTGGAGAATTAACTAACTGAAACGATTTGTGGGAATTTCTTACCCTCAGCAGCAGCAGTTCAGGAGCATCAAGGAGAGAGTACTGTGGTTGACAGTAGAAGACACAGGATTTCAGGTGGGAGTCACAGAGAAAGGGTATTTTTCTTCCGACTTGCATGCTTTTATTGCACCTACATGTGGACGATAATAATTAATCTGCTGCCATTAACTAATACTTATCCACAGCTAGGTTAAGCTGGTCTAAAGACATCAATAATAGAAAACAGCAGAGGAGAAAAATGCTCTTGCCTGGAGCAACATTAGCTCACATGAAGACAGAGTTCTTAAATTTAAACTCTATGTGTTCAGAACCATATAGATTATGTGTAACTTTCCTGGGCTCGAAAAACAAGCTCAAAATTTATTCCATAGAGTTAAAAACCCCACAAAATAAAGAAAAAAAAAAGGAAAAAAAAGCTTCCTCAGTTGGTGACTAAGTCAGGTTTTACTATACACCTTAACTTTTCAGAAGTAGAAGCTTGGATATGTCTGTATCCTCCAGCCACAGTTCCTGACCTGCTTTACCTTGCTGCATGCTAAAGCACTTTGATCTATTCTGCAGCACAACACAGCATCCAAGTGCCAACATAGCAAGTGATATATTAAGAAACAGCTAATTGTGTCTCGAGTTTAGCACTTCACAATTTTATGTCCTATCTTGAATGATAAGTCATAAGTGATGGACCTGGGAATGAACAATGAGAACATTCTCCCTATGACGTTAATGGTAAGCAGGGATTTAAACTCCAGCTCACATCCACAGCCCTGCCTTTTCTTTACCACACCTCTTCCCTCAGCAATACTGGAAGGTGTTTACAAACAACTTGGTTTCACTATCTGGAAACAAAACATGTTATTCAACATGCAACATTTCACAATGGTTTTTATTTTGCAAATTTGTTATTTTGACTTTGCAATGGCAAATAAAACATCTACTCCTAGCAGGAAAGTACAGTGTTCTGCTTATCTAATTTCTAGAAATGGAATTAAAACATACTAGAGTCAAAGATGAGTTATGTGAGACATGCAGCATCAAAAGAGGTCTCTCAAATACCTCTCCAAATAACTTTTAGATAGATACAGCAAAAGAGAGACAGAAAATCAATTGAATTTGGACTAAAATGTTCTTTTTAGTGTTATATAATGAAAGCACCATTCTGCAGTCCTCCATCAGGTAGACAGGACAGACTCTTGAAAAACTATAGACTGAAAAAAGCTTTTCAGTGTGAAAAAATTCCAAGTTTCTCAGACACTTATCCACCATCTCAAGGCTCTCCTCCCAAAACTTTTCCTTGCTATTTCCTCAGGTTTTCTGCTTGGTAAATCTTTCAAACTGAAAACTGCATAAGGACTTTGAAGTTACAAGTCATAAAATGCAATTATCTCTTAATAAACATGTAAACTGTAATAAGCATAAAGGTATTTGAACCATTATTATCATGGTTTTCCTCATCAGAGACCATGAGCTGCAGGCACTGTGCACATGAAGCAGATGAGGCAGTGAGCTGCTTCCAGCACAAGCCCTCAGTACATGATGTGTTCCTGGGCATTTACTTTTAAGAAAACACTTAGCTGATGTATCAGAGCATTTGGTAGGACAAACACAGATCCAAAGCTTCACAATTCAGGAAAAATTTTAATCAGCATTTGGATCCCTGTTTTACTGTGCGTGCTCACTAAAATGAAAAATAAAAAAGCAAAAGCAGAAATATAGCACTTTCCCCACCTTCAGAGAGAGCAGTGGGAGCAGTTCCTTTTGTTCAGGAATCTGTCAGGTCCAAGCAGCCACCAAAGCAGTGTACGTGCTGTCAGTCCAAACCTTGGAAAAAAAACCTCCAAGGTTTTGGGTTTCATTTTAGACTCGACATGTAGATTGTATCTGAAAAGATTCTCAACTCTTGGCCGATCTTTCAATGGAAACTGATTATCAGGGAACTGATTTGTGATTGCACTTTGAAATTGTCATGCACTTGCATTTGTTTCTTTGTTTTTGACATGGAAGCAGGTGAGGCCCAGTGGTTTTACCTGGATTTTATTCAGAGGTTCTGTGGGTTTTGAACCTGAAAGAAATGCAAAGCAGCAGATGCATAAGCTTTTGTGAGATTTACACCACTGGATATATGACATAACACAATTGTTATGTAACATGCTATATTTTGTGGAATTTTCTGATACTTCAAATTCATAGTTTTCCTAAAAACAAGAATTTGTTAATATTCAAACATCTTTGAAATAATTGCAGTTTGTAAGAAGCCAAGGCATATGCCTAGTTTTGCTTTGCTTCAACAGAAATCTGGGATCTGGAAAGGACAGAAGCACACTATAATGGCATTAAAAATGCAACATGCTACTGAAAGAAATATGTTTCTAAAATATATCTATTCTATCTACTTAAATAAAATGTGCTGATTGCCTTTAAATAAGAAAGACTGCCACTTACTTACACATTTCTTTAATGATGCATGTTGCACATTAAGAATAGCATAAAGTAAGAAACTTCAACACTTGCTAGCTCATTAGTTTCTCTGTGTGCTTAGGATTCAGCAAGGATGTTCCCTCCCTGTGTTCTGAAATACAGACTTGGCTGCAGCCGGGATCCCCAGGGCTGGGGCAGAGTGGGAACACGAACTTCTTGTGGATGCTCCTGGGCCCAGTTTTGTCTTGTTAACAAGTAAGAATCTATTGAGAGCAGGGTGTCTCTGAGACAGAGACTGTCTCCAGCAGTAGGTTTGTTTGCATGGCACTGCCCAGCATGACAGGATTCTTGTTCCCTTGGCTTTCTAAGTACTTGTAGATAATAGCATTGCACTGAGAGTCATGCGCTGATACACAGAATAGGCAAAGGTTTTGTACAGGCTGCCTACATAATGCTATCTATCTACCCTTAGAAAAAGACTCAACAGCCAATCTGAAATGAAAATTTGTAATCTTATTATTGATATTTTCCTCATGCCTTCTGAAATAAGCAAATTCACTTTCTAAAGCTTATACTTTTGTCTGTTTCTGCATTTGTTCGCAGAAGTTAGTTGCTCATAATGAGTCATATTCAGTGATTGGCATGATGAAATTAGCTTTTTCTCCAAGACAGTTCTGATCAGTAGGTTTAATTAGTACCTGTGTTTGTTGAAAGGATTTACTTTGATGCTGTGTACCTGCTCTCCCATGCTATTACAGTGGCTTTAGTAATGAAGACAACCCTGGCAGAAACCATCCTGTAAAAAGCAGTATCATGAGGCAACAAAACAACTAAGTGACCTTTCTTGATTCCAGCTAAAATCAACAATTCCCTAACGTGGCTAGCATCAATAAATAACCCCCCTTCACTGAAGTTAATTTCCCTTTGATGTTAAACATCACTTGCTTGATTAGCTTTTAAGTAACAGTACTAGCAACCATGATCACCTATCACTGTTTTGTCTTTTTTTTTAAAATCTAAATTAGAAACTTCTGATTTTTATTTTATAAATAGCTTTGTTGCATTCCTGTCTGTTGCTATGCTAAAAACCAGAAAGATCACTACCTCATAAATAAAAATAGAAACAGCATAGCTATTCAAATGTCTCAGCAATATTGGTGAAGAGCCATCATTGCAACAAAGGCACTGAAGAAAGTCTCAAAAGGACTTGAATAAGTTGAAAAAGATTTGTTTTATCCATCCTGATCATTCTATTAGAAAATGGTAAAGCTGCATGAAAAGGGAACACATTACTGAGAAGAAAATATATTAGTCAATATTTGTAAGAAAGATGTCGGAAAAAGATTATTTTAAATAGCAGGGAAAAAAGAAAAAAAAATAAACACAAAAGTAGGCCTCCAGAAGAAAAAATGGTCTTCTTTCCCCAGGAGGATTAATAATTGACATGTAGCAGCTTCTGAGGCAGCCACTAAGCAGATGGATGGATAGGGTTATTCCCTGTCATATATTTACTAATGGAAAGTTCCCAGTATAAACATTAACGTAGTAAGAATTGTTTCATGCTCTTGAGATTTTTAGATCCATAAATATTTCTGGCAGCTTGGATAAGGGGACATAATTCTTTGGCCTTTGATTTATTTCATACTTTTAAAGCATGGTTTTTTCATTTCTCACAGAGCAGCACACCGAACGCACAGAGCCTGTTGCCTCTTGTCTGAGAACACTGGGCTGTCTCACTCCCGCACTGAAGAAACACAGTGCATGAAGATTTCCTGACTCTACTTGCCCATGCATTGTAAGAGCAGGATTTCCTGTAATATCCTTGATTAGAGGGGGCTCAGCACTTGCACTAAATATATGTCTGTATTTTTATAGTGTTTACATTTTGCATTTCATCTCGTACACTAGATTTTTCTGTGTTCGTCTACAAACAGGTAAATATTATTCTTCTGTTATTTCCTCATACAGTAGTATTTCTATTTTATTTCTATGATACTAGATTTCAATTGAAAAATATGTTCTAAAACAGTACAAATTGCTTGTAGCTTTCAGGCTGCTTTGGTGGAAACCCATATTTCCAGGGGAAACGACAGTTTTTGCAAAATTCTGATCTCTTAGACATCCTCTTTCCTCATACATGTATATTGATCAAAAAACCCTAGAAATACTCTTCCTTTCATTAGTTAAAGTTTAATTCAGAAAGTATTTGATTATTTGCAAAATTAATATGGATCCTATTAAATGGGACACTTTCTAATGTCTCACCGAGCCCCCCACCCCCCCAAAATGTATGGAGCGTGTTTCAAAACTCTAGCTCAAATAGCCCAATAGAAAAAAGAATGATCTAGCTCTTTAGCAAGAGAGGTCTTATAAATCTA
This sequence comes from Corvus cornix cornix, assembly GCF_000738735.6. Classification (NCBI taxonomy): domain Eukaryota; kingdom Metazoa; phylum Chordata; class Aves; order Passeriformes; family Corvidae; genus Corvus; species Corvus cornix. The sequence continues at coordinate 24,932,240 of NC_046334.1, read as the reverse complement.
TGGATAACAGCCTCTACTTTGTCTCCAAGTCTCAGATATATAAATACAAACCACAAGCCTTTAGTCTATAATCTTATTGTTATCCTTCTACTGCTGATAAAAATCCACTCTCTGTTCTCTCAGCCTTCATGATGCATCAATTTTTTCAATGATTAGGTTTTCTAAAATACTTCCTAATTCGTGGATTGTAATATTATAAAAAATCAAGCAAGGTGTGCAAGGGCAAGTTGCACTCTGTTAAACCAAATGTGTAAGAACGCAAGATTCCCTCTTTTCCTAGGTGGTATCCATCTAGTCAAATATCTTGTACTTGATGGGGGCCACTACAAGAGGCGCAGGAAGGAGAGATCCAGCTCTTTCTGTTGGGGCACCCACAGTCTCCCAGTCTCTAGCAACTCATGTTGTGATAATGCCCCACGCTCGAGATGTCACCAGGACAAATGCCCATCTTCACTTTTTCCATTTGGCAAAAGACATCAGTTCCTTCCAACTCTCTTTGAAGCACAATTTCTTACTCATTGGATCACCCTCATGTGTCTCTCTTCTGTATTCTTTCTAACTGGACCCACAGGAGAAGACACATTAATGTTTTCTGAGCCGTGGGGAGTTAAGATGCAAATATCTCTAGTATTTTAGTAAAATTGCATGTGCAGTGTTTTCTTCTGTTAAACTAAACGTGTTCTCTTATATGGCTTGGGGTTTTGCACAACAGGGTTCACAAAGCAGGAGTATTCTTAAGATAAGATTGTCAAGTTTATTGTCAGAACAAGAAAGAGGCTCAGATTAAGCTATGAATAATTTATAGGTTTACAAATACCAGAATATAGATTAGGGTAAGATTTTTTTCCCTCCTTGCATCTAAGAAAGCATTGATCCATTCAATAAGGGGTTGTTACTCTGGTACTGATCCAACAGCTTCTTCCCCCTTTCTTTCATTCTTCAGCCCAGTGTTCTCAAAACAGACACTGCTGAGGGAAGTTCATACCCTGGAAGTTCAGTGTTTCATGTTTGGCCAAAGAAAAGTTAGGCTATTACAGTAAAACCTCTAGATAATTTGCTTTTTAATGATCTAACTTAATTGGACATAGGGCTTCAGACAGGAACCAGCTTCAAAGTTGGTAAGAAAAGTAATCGCAGCACAATGGTGCTATTGACATATTTTTGCTTTCAAATACTTTTCATGAATGTAATAATGATGATTTGAAAGTTTATAGGGATTTGCTGTAATTACTGACTGAAAGCATGGAAGTAATGGTGAATCTGCAACCTTAGGAAAGTCAGGATGGCCCCCAGCAATGGGTAACTTAATTGCAAAACTGGGAAAATATGGGCAAACAAATACTCCATTTCAAATTTTTGCATTTTACTGCTTTCAATTTTTCATACCAGTGTTGCATTAAATTAGGAACTTATGTACATAGTGCTTGGCTACTACTGAGGTGAATGTGTGCCTAACAGAGAGGTTTTGTGGTTGGAAATAATCCTTCTTAATAGACCAAGCTTTTTAATTTTGTTTGCTTGAATTTCAACCAGGCACTGAACTCATGGCATATTCAAATAACCTTTTTTTTCCAGTTCTGGGTTAGGTTTCCTTTGGTTTGCTTCCTTCTACTGAAGAAGTAAATATAAAATTGGGATGAAAAAATACCAGGCACCTGTAAAACAAGGAATATTCAATTTTCACCTTTCCTGCACACCTCTTTGTTTTTCTAATAAGGTATTTCCCTTGATTTAAATGACGATATATATATATATATATATATATATAAATCTGGGACTGCAGCTCGATTTCTTCAAACCATTCAAATAAAAAGAAAATGTATTATTTTCTTCATTTCTGCTTAGTGCTGGCTTGGGCTCCCACTTAGACCTTCCCTTCTACTTCTGGCAATATGTACAGAACATGTGGCATTTTCTCACATTAATGGCTGGGTGGGAAAACTATCAGCCCTTGGTTTTTTGGCATTTTTTTAGGGAAGAAAAGGCACTAGTAAAACCTCTTTCATTAAGCCCCAAGTCAATATTTGTTCTGCTATAGGCACACTTTTAGGAGAAAAATTTTATTTCTTTGATTTCCCTCTCTACTAGAGCATATCTAGTGGTCTAATGTCCACTACCCACTGTATTACCTTTCCCATGTGTAAAATTCTTGCCAAATGATAATCCCTTTCATTTCCTGCTTTTTAATGAATGGATTTTATATAACTGTTCATTAGCGTAATCGTTGTTGATTTTTCTTTTTCACTTCATTATTTCGCCAACAAAACTTTTGCCACAGCTACTTTGTTAGCAAAACAGAGGAAATTAATCTCAGCATCTGGGAAAACTGTTTATAGGTGAGCATAAACAAGGTGTATGGCACTCCTTACCTCAGAGTCCTTGCTTATGCTCACCCACAAACCAAGCTCAGGATGCCTGAGGATACATTTAGGGGATATTTAGCTGACATCTAGAGACATCAAGCTCTTTAATTTCTACAAGACACCTCTCTGACAAGACAGTCAGTTCACTCTAGAAGTGCTCTCTGATAGTTCGATAGAAACGGACTGGGAGGAGGAGAGCTCTGCTTTTTGCCACTAACGAGTTTCAGTAACTACCAGCTTAAATGAGAGCTGAAAGAGCAGTCTGAATTACTCCAGTGCTAACAACCTCAGTTACTCATTCCTTCCTAATTGATAGCCTTAGAAATTGCTTGAAAACTAGAAATAATTTGAGCATCAAGAAAGTACCATAAAGAAGCACTCTGTCTCCCTCAAGGCTCGTTACAATTTTCCCACTTGTTTTTGATTTACATATCAGTCACAGAGATGCTGGTGCTGATCTCCTGAGCAACTTCTGTGCAACTTCAGAAGAGTAAAAAAGGGATGGTAGGGCTGAAATAAAGGCAGACACTTCAAAGCCTGAATGTGAATAGCTGGGAGACCAATAAGATGAGAACGTATAAGGATGTCTTTATGTTAAGAGATGCTTAAGCTTCTGTGACATATTTATTATGCAGTTTGAATCTCCAGAATGAGCCTCTCATGGAGATGTCAAACCAGCAGCAGAAGCTCTATTAGAAGTTGTGGCTGTTTACTCTCTGTCGATAAAGGCCAGTCACAAATACCATGAATTTTACATTGTTGCTCTTTCTAATCTCTAGTAGGGGATTTAAGAGTTTATAAATGGAATCTATTTATGCATTTCTAGCAAGGCTATTACAATGGAAAGCAGCAATAGAGTTCTATTTCCTGCTTTATTTCTATATTTTCTCTATTTTTCTCTCTATTATTTCAATTTCCACTGACTTATTCACTTCTTATTTATTCTGTGTAAGCATCATTTACACATGCAATGCTGTATCTTGACTTGGGTATCAGATGGCATCTGAATACATGCCAAACCTCTTCCACTGCCTCAAAAACGACAATTATTTAAAGCAAAGTTAACTTTTACCAGAATAACATAGGTATTAAAAAATGGAATAGATTAATTTCTAAAATTTCCTTGGGCACTTTGTTAATCAGGATTTTCATCAAAATAGGATGAGTAATTTAAAAGAACTTCCAGCCATTACAAGGGTATGGTTAACCCTATTCATGCTGACCACTGGGTAAAACATTGCATTTTAACTTTGAAGCCTGGTATTGGACAGAAGACTATCACAAAGGCAGCGTACAGAAAAAACACTTGTCTTATGAAAAACTTTACAGGATGTCATTATTATGGGTTTCTTCTCTGTAAGACTGCAGTGACAAAGAAGGGTAGCACTGAAATTTTTAAAGACAGAAATACTGGAATAATCACCTTTGCCAATACAATTCTATGGGAGGGAGTGGGGAGGTGCTACATGAGGACTGTGAGAGTGGTGATGATGATGGAGGACAGGAGGTGTGGAGAGGAGGAATGGGTTTGAGTAGATGGAAAGAGATCACTAGTGACCTCAGAGGTGTGAGAGTGGGACTGGAAGGGGTCAGTGGAGACTTCAGCTTCCTGGAGAAAGAGAATGACAGTAAGTAAGGGTCAGAGAAGTCTGAAGAGCTCTGAGTGGATGAAGACAAGGTATCAGGGAACTGGAAGCTTGGCAAAGCAGAAAGACCTCATTGCCACTTTTTTCCTCCCCTCCTCACCATGCCTCTTCTTGGAATCCCTGTCTACTCTTCCTCTTCCCTAGACTCAAAAGCCACACATCCCACTCATCCCCATCCCAGCATTTGTCCTCAATCACCCTCCAGGCCTGCAAGATGCAAGGGACCTGCTGCTTCCCTGCATCTGGGCCCTCCTTGATCTGCTGCACACTCTGGACTAGGGGGAAGGGATGGAGCAGGGCTGGTTTGCCAGATGGAGACAGGAGAGTGTCTTTCTGCTGCTGTCATCCCCAAAGAAAAAGCTGTGACAGTGACATTTCTGCTGGGAAGGGCTAGTCCTGGTGCAGTTGCTGCTGCCCCACTCTTTGGCCCCTGCTTTAGCAGAAGCATCCAAAAAACATGAGAGCTTTGCAAGCAGGAGGTGGGATTGGCATAGGGAAAGAACAGTCTGTCACTGAATCCAACCATTCATGATCTATTAATGTCCACAGAAATCAGTAGCAGTTACTCCACATGTGGGGTAAGTGTAAGAATGGGAATACAAAAACCTGTCAACCCAAAATTATTTTTCTCTGCATGGTGCCTGTGCTTAGTGGGTTGAATATAATTAACGATTCCTGGGTATCTTCTACTATTTTATTTCCTGTATAGGAATGCCCAACCCAAAGAGACTTTTTGATGTTACTAAACTCCACTTTTCTGCTCCATGCTGAAATCTCTCTGCTCAAGCAAGGTCATTTCTGGCTGTGGAAAAACCTCACACTTCAGCATGGTTCAAAGAACTTACTGTGGCCCAGACTTAGGTATTCAGACGCTTACAGATGGAAACTGGCACAAAAGACTTCAAAGCCCCAGACTCCCACTGATTCACTGATACATTTTTAAATATCTCCAGATCAAAAAGACTAAATCCACCAAGGAACCTAGATCCTGCTTGCAAATTAAGATGTGTACTTTCAAAATTAAATTGCTAATAGAAATTTCAGAATTTTTAAGTAACTGCTTCCTTACCCCCAAGGTGCTTAAATTCTGCTGGTTTGCATCCATAACAGCCCCTCCAGGCCTCTTTCTATCTGGCACTCACAAAACTTTGGGCATGCCAAGGAGATCCAGATGTATTTACCAACTAAATATCCAAAATATTTCTTAGATTAGTTGTTCTCAGACTGCACATTACTCAGGCAAAAGAGAGGGGATGTGCACCTTCCACAATGGCACTCTCCTGAGGTGAACTAGTCCCCGTGGCACATGGGAAAAAACGGTTCAGTCCCTTCCCCTGCAGAGCTGGAATAGATGCTGAAGCTGCATTTGTCTTCACTCAAGTGAATACACAAACAGTGTTTTCCAGCCTGTGGCATTCTTTGGCTCCATGGTGATGCTGGGAAATCAACTGTCTGTCATGGCAATTTCTTCCTGATTTTTGGTTGACTTGGTGCCTCCTGGGATTTTCTTCTGCGTGCACAGTGTGGTTCCTACAGGTCACTGCTCTGTTTAAAGATTAGGCTTTGCAGTGCACATTACTGAGTTTTCCAAATCCCTTTCAGGCATTTTCCCAAGTGGCCAACATTAGCACTTCAGCTTCCTTTGCCTTTCAACTCCCAGCTTGAAAGTTTCTCAGGCTATCTTCTCCCAGGACCACTTCTTGTGGGTGTGCTTGGCCCTCTCCTGACTATCAGGTGGAGGGGTTACCAGGGTTATCTGACAATCCTGACACAGAGACACTGGAAGCCACCTGCCTCTTTCTCCTAACCCCTTCCAAAGAGTGAGACACTCAGTGTGGGAAATAGAGCTTTGTAATAAGCCTCAGCATTCTGCCAGGGTAGGATTTAGGGTTTTCTCTTCAATACCTGTGGGATTTGTCTACGGCCTCTGGGAGCTGATAAACATTTTAACTGCTGCAGCTATGTCCAGCAGGGATGATAAGTCAAGGCATTCTGCTCCCTAAGCTCATAGCACAGCCAGTCAATAATGCAAGCTGAAATCAATGCCCCAGGTCATGAACAGAGCACACAACCTGCTAGCCTTTCAACTGTCTCTGCTGCAGGAGCAATTACCTCTGCAGAGAGAAAGGATGCGCAGCTGGGGAGGATAAACTTTCAAACTGCTCTAACATGCATTTGGAAAGCCTATAAATCTGAACCCCTAAACACAAATTCTCTGCCATGAAGAGTAACTGCAAGTGCCCAACAGAGGGTTGTTTTCTGTACTGCAGACTGCCAAGGGCAGACAGATCACTCAGTCTTTAAAGAGGGACAATCAAACCTTTCGACCTGTGGCTCAGTGCAGTTTGCTTAAAAGAAACTGACCCTGGTCACTGTTAGGAGCACTGAATGGGATAAAAATGTAGGGATTGCAATGCTCTCCTCAGGCACCCGTTCAGAGCCATGTGCCAGAGGCTGGGCACATATTTCCTTCAAGTCAACAAGTGCACAGCTGTCCCTTCTCTCATCTTCACTCTTTTGGGTCAGAACAACCGAGCCACTGGCTCTGTAGTTGGATGAATGGCTTTTTGTTGCTCTGGTCAAGACATAAGCCTTGACCATTTCTGTCTAGATGAGGAATTCTGCTTTGGAAACATTTTCAGAACAAAGTGAGTTAATTGAGCTATCTAACTGCATTTGATGTCATGAAATCTGAGTTTTCGTATCAATTACAAATTTTTTGTTCTCTGCATGTGATGCCTATATAGGTGGACATATATTTATAAAAATGCTTTGTGAAATCCTGACATATCCCTTAAAGTAGTTTAACATCTAGTATTGGGATGTAAAGGTCCTCTGTAAGCAGTGAGGTCCTCTGACAGCAGTGATCAATGACATGTTAAGTTGTAGTCCCTGCTGTTACAGGCCTGAAATAAAAGGGTTAACATTGTGCAGGATCGCCAAGAATTTTAATTTCCTTGGGGATAAGGCCCAAACAAACTGTTCTTTAATGTGCTCCACACAATCTAATACAATATCAAAATTTTTACTTTGGTGCCTGTTCAATAAATTAGAAATATCAGTGCTTCAAAGGTTGCTTCATAGCTATAAAATATTAAAAAAAGTGTGGACTTGAATAGTGACTTTAAAAGAATATTATAAAGAATAATAGAGGAGAGGTGTTATTCAAGCACCAGTTCTATTATTTTACAGCTACAGTATAATTCTCATATCCAAGTGCACACAGAACAAACACACTGCGATTCCGTACGTAACAAACTCTTCCCGGTATATGTTTAGGAAATCTGGGTTCATTTACGTTGTTTGAATTTCTTTTTATTTATTATTAGTTGTACTGTCAGACAAATTTAATTCTTGATTTCCCCTGAAATCACTTGTTTCTTTTGGGGTTTTATCACATCTTTGTGCAGTCTTGTTTTCAAAAGGGCACCACTGTCTCCTGACTTGTCTTTCCTGGTACATAAAGCATTTTTGTGATGAAAGACCTAATAAATGAATTGCATGACAAAGTTAAACCAGGGGCACTCCACCCTCAATACAGATTAGTATGGAGGCAATTACAATGTTACTCTTAACAGTGGTAATTTATTTGATTTGGTTTTTTCTTGTGTGCAAAAATCAACAAAGCTATTATCATTTTTCTGAGATTAATTTTGATCTTAATTTGAACCATTCTTCTCAGACACCATGAAGTGCAATAAACACTTCTGATAACTTGCCCAGTCTGGGGGAATTGCTTCTGTCTCCATTTAGATATTGATCACCTCCATATAACAAAGAAGTATAATGTACTGCCAAATACCTCAGTTTATGAAAGAGATAAAAATGGCCTTGCTGAGTCCCTAAGGGCAAGCCTAACCTCCAATAAACATAATGTTTCCCAAAAGACAAGAACAAACATAACAAAATCACATCCCACCTATTTCACTGCTGGTAGCTTGAGCTGAGTTTCAGCCTGTTTCAAATGTCCATGTTCATAGACATTTCTTGAGGAGGGATGAGATGCAAGTCTGGGGCAGGTCTGCTACTGTAAATGAAGAAAACCTCTGCTACCAGTATTTGCCTCAGTGTCTGTCTCCATTAGTAGCCATCACCACTGTTGAAACAAACTACAGTTACTACTGTCTTCAATGGAAACAGGGCAGCTGGGAGGATGACCCTTGTAAAGGAAGAGTTGTACAACAGGGGGTAAGGGGTTATCCCTAAGCTGTGGCTTACAAGTGCTCAGTGTCCAGGAACAAAGTGGAATTCACCTCCACTGATAGCCTGAGGAGCAGTCAGGAGTCCTCCAAAGGAGGACCAGTGCACTGCATGGCAGTTTATTTTGCAGCTGATGCCAAAGGCATCCTGAAAGAAGAATCTGGGATACAGCCCAGCTGAATGGTTAATGCCTCTCAAACTGCACACGGGAGAACTCCTGCCCAGAAGCAGCTGAGTGTAGCATTAGTAGATTGGCAGTTTTCCTGGGCTATTGAATAGGGGCCATTCCATGCTCATTTGTGCAAGGTAAGTAACTTCTTTTGGAGTCCTGTTCAGGTTACAAACATAGAGGGGTCTTGAATCAGAAGAGTACCTGAACATAAAAGATTAAAGTAATTCTTAGTCAGGACAGTGTTTCCTGTGTTCTAAGTAGACACCAAACAGGTCTATTTTCTTCAACTGGATTAAGTCTATGATGCACAGTATTGCCAATCCCATCTTCAAAATTCATGCAGTTGGAAAAACATCACAGTTGTTTAAAAGTCACAAGACTTTAAGCCTTGCATTTTTATTTACTTCCTATTTTATTCTTTAGGCTACATTTCTGAAGCAGCTTCAAACCTTTGCTTGAGATCAGAAGGACTCAGAATGTACTCAGAAATGTACATTCCTTTGCAATGTCTTGCTGGTAGCATTTGGAACTTGAAGAGAAAGCATTAACAGTTGTGATACTTGCAATAACATTACAAGAATTGGCAAAGCTGCCTCTGCCTCTGTCTAAATTTCAACTTTCCCTATTTCAAGTTTTTCAGCCTAAAAGCAAAAAGAACTGGAAAAAAAAGACATAATCATTTCACGGGTGTGGATGTGTTCAATCTACGTTATAGATTTTGCTTCTGAACACTCTCAGCAACCACAGCTGGCTTGGCTAATGGTCCTTTATAATAGAATTACTTATTCTCCTTCCCATATCCACAAAAGCTATTTTAGAGGTATCTTTTCTTTCTTTTTACAAGATGCACTGAGTGTATTACCTTTTAAGAGAAGTAGATCAGCCGAAAACAGGTACATCATGTCATGGCTCATGTAAAAAAAACCTATGCTTTTTGAAGAAGCCTGTATATTCCTTCAGTCATCTGAAGTTAAAGCGAGAATGATAAAAGACAGTTTCAGTAGAGGAGAAGACAAAAAAATCAAAGGAAAGAACACAGGTTGACTGTACAATGGATATATATATTGACAGACTTAGAAAATTTGGGCTCAGGATTCACACAGAGAGAAAAGGAGGGAGAATCCATCTGATTGTAAGAATAATACAGTTTTATTGATCATTCCTTAGGATTCAAGCTGTGATTTCCACTCTGGACTGAATCAAGATCAGATAGGGAACAGGGAGATGTAAGAAAATTGCTGATGTCTTGTACGACCTACTGGGTTTATGAGCCCAAGAGCCAGCTACCTCCCTCGTGTAGTGTTGTCAAGGATGTAAAAGCACATGCTCTTGGCAGCTTCCTAAGGCACTCTGCCAGCACTGATGGGGAGAAAGCTGGAGAATGTTCACAAAGTGTGTGAGGGGGAGATGTTCCCCAATCGACTTCAGTAAGCTAACTCAGGTCTCTGCAATGATGGCTTGAGGGATGCAGCCAGTGCTATGGATACTGTCAGTCATACCCAAGAATCTGAAGGATATTGAGCCTTCAAAGGTGATTTAAATACTGGATGTTGCTGAATTTCCTCTGGGGGATACCAAAATCGGTATTTTTCAGTGCTGGTCCCAGGGGTATCTGTAAGCAAAGAATGTGAGGGATAAACATTTTGGCTTCTACAGCACTAGAGGTGCTGCTATTCTGCCTGTGGATTTGCTCCTGGACAGCTTAACTGTATTCTCTCTCATGTTTCATGGCAATGCCATGATTTATTTGGAATCGTGACAGAGGAAGATTTATGGTTATATTTCCGGAACATGCAGTGCAGAAAAAGCACTGAAAGCAAATCGGAGGAGTTGAGCTGTGCATCTCAGCAGCCTTTAGTCAGTCCCTCGTGAAGCTGAAAACAGGCATAGAGAACAGCTGCAGTTGCTCCAGCTGAATTCACTGCGAGATGTAGGGAGTGCTGTGGGAGGGGGGAGAGGTCTTTAAACTGGTTTTAGAGAATACTGGCTTTCAAATTTTGATTCCTTGTTACATGCTGGGTAGTGATGCCTCCGTGCTAGCAGTGGGAAACATCAAGCAGCTGAAATCAATCAGACGTGATCAGAATTATGATTTGATTGTCCAAGGACAGTGCCAGCAATGCATTATAAGAACACATCAAACAAGAAAACAAAAACGTTCATACCTTGAGTGATTGCTCCTCAACAATCTCCAGCTCACTTGATCCCAGATTTCAACTAACACATCCTGATGTACCCTCTAAATACCTGCTAAATTTCACAGTGCTTGAAATAAGCAGTGGATTTTTGAGCACATTGAAACAGAAACAAATTCCCATCTTTAATTACAGCAATTTTTTTCTCTCCTGTGTGTGGCTACAACAGACCAAGTTAAGGCTGCTGCAAGCAACAGAAGATTAAACTTAAAAGCAGTAATAATAATAATAACAGATAATAACTGATTTTGGTCCTTACTCTTGCTGTTATATGTAGGGATATATAGAATGTAAATTACATGAAGACCAAATTGTCATCCATTAATTCAAAAGGCAGTTAATTAGCCTGTGAGATTTTTCCCCCTCCAATAAGCTATTTGCTCTCCTACTTTCCAGGGGTAAAAAAAAAAAAAAAAAAAAAGAAGAATAAAAAATAGACCCCTCACCTATTTCAACCTTTTTCTCAAATACAGCACATTTCCAGGGGATGTGATTCGCTTGTCTTCTCTCAGCATTGTGATACAGTAAAGTGGTATCAAAACTGCAACTGATAATTGCCTCAAGAGGTTGTGATAACTGATGAATATAAATAAGTACTCAAGCCTCCCTTGGAATGGTTAGCAACATAGAAAATAAATATTTTTTCAGTATTTTCTCCAACACAAAGTCACCCTCTGGTGAGGGGTTGTGGAGAGCTCTTTGGCATTTTCAGCCTTTTCTGTGAGCTGGGAGAGGGAATGACAAGAAATAGGTAAAAGTGAAGAAACTCTCTGCTGTGTGGGGTGTTTGGAACAAGGTGGACGGGGAAAGACAAAAAGTTGTAGCTGAAAAGGCTGCGTGAGGAGAAGGCAGTGTTTGATACTTATGGAAACTTAAAAGTCCCAGGGTATCTCTGCTGAATGGGATGAGTTAGCAGAGGGGTTATACAGCCTCCAGGACTTTTGGTTTTCCTTTATGTAGGCCCAGCTTAATACCTTTATTCGAGCAACTCCTCATTCCTGAGAAAAACTGTTTGCTCACCATGCAAAGTACAACAGTAACACCATCAGAGAACCTGGGAAAAATACTCAGCTGCAGAAACTGGACTCTCATCCAGAAATTTTAATGATTGTAGCAGAACAAAGCCCTAAAAATATGTTCATTAAAAACAATTCTCTTTGTGCCTGCCTTACTTATTCTCTTCAATCAACATCTTATTTGACTGAATTTACATAATTTTTAAATTCCATACATTTATACAGAAGACCCATAGCTATTTGAAAACATCTGTTCACCTCCTTTCATTTTTGCAAAACCCCCATATTTTCCTTAATTCTACTGAAAAAAATGCCATGGTCAAACAACAAAAAAATATCCCTGCCATTGATAATTACCACACAGTTGTTCCAGCTGACGAATTCTGCACCCTTGACTGCCTACTGAGATGCAATCAAAATTAAATGGGTGGAAATAACTCTGTAGTGGCAGGTTTAAGCTCTAGCAAAGGAGCACAGGGTCTTATTTTCATGACAACATAGAAAATTGCCTTCTGGGTCAAACTAATAATCCATTTCGTCTCCAGAAGTGGCAATAGGACATGTTGTTTGGAGACAACTCATGATCCTGTCTCTCTGCAGTCCGTCCCCCTCATATTCCTCCACTACCCTCCAGTGCACCAAAGATGCCAGGGAGTATGTTCCTACCTCTTCATTTTAGTGTCCCTTTATGGATCTGCTGCTGTGAAATTTGTCTGCTTTCACCTTTTTAACTTGCTGGTTTCGGTGGAGCTCCACAGCCTTCTGTGACAGCAGATTTCAGAAGGGAGAGCGGGTAGCAGTATTCAAAATAGGATTTTCTTTTGCAGGTTTTAAACTGCTCTCCAACAGTTTCAGTGAGTGCCCAGAGGACACCACAAGACTTGGGAAACAGCAGTTCTGTATTTACTTTACACACTGCCTCCAAGATTTTATAAACCTTAACCATATCCCACTCAGCCTGAGGGAGGAATAAGATCATAAAAAGTCCCAGCCCTCTGATTCCCTGCAAAGGCAGCTGCTCCATCCCTTTAAACATCTTAGTTGCTTTTCCCTGCATTATCTTGAATTTCTATATGTCCTTCTTAAAATGTGTAAATAGGACTGTACAGAATGTTCAAGATGTGAATGCACCCAGATTTCGTATCTTCTGGTTTGCTCTCACCATCTTTTCTGAGAACACCCGAAATTTTTGTTGGCATTTTTGGCTGCTGTTGCATGTTGAGCAGATGAGTTCAGAGACCCTCAGGTCTCTTTCCTGAGCTCCAGCTGCCAGGTTTCAGTTCAGCACTGTGTAAGCATGGCTTAGATTATTCTCCCTAGATGCACTATATATCTAAGCAGGAACTCATCTGCCTCTTCTTTCTGCATTCACTCAGCTGTGTATCATCTCTCTAGAGCTCATTTCTATGTGTGACTGTGTCATCTGACTCCCTGCAGGAGCTCAGTATCATCTGTGAACTGGGACATACTCCTGTATCCCTTCCTTCCACAGGTCACTGATGAAGATCTTAAATAAGACTAATTCCCTAAGATACTCTACTGCTTACTCTTTATCCTGGAAAGTGACAAAGACTCTGTAGGCAGCTTTCAAATCATAGGCACCAGTCCTACAGCAGCTTCATTGCTTTAGTAGCTTTCTGCCAGGCATCTTATCATGGGTTTGTTGAAAACCCAATAAAATATATTTTTGATATATACAAGGTAACTTGTAGAACTTCAGAAAGCTTCAAAGCAGGATTTCCCCTTACAGGATTTACTTAGTGCAGTGAAAGCCACCACTTGTATACAGAAATGGTATTAAATCCTGCACTAATCCAAGTGTTGGCTGCCAGAAGCTGTTTCTGAGCAGTGAGAAGATGAGAGGGCTGGCTTCTTTTATATTGACTTCATCCTTTGAATGTCTACCTAGGGTGGAAAAGCTTAGACCACAACTGCCTGAGGGAAGAGATGCTACAAAATTTGCAATAAATTAAAAGAGATCTGCTTTGGATAGACCAAAACAAAATCCAGTGTCTGCAGGAGCCTTCTCAGTGTGGAAACCTCCTCTGCTACAGGCTCCAAGCTAGCTAGCTGGTAAAGAGCTCCAATTTTCAACAACAGCCACAAATCAATGTCATAGTTTCCAAAAGAGCAGGTAAGTGTTGAGTGGATAACTCTGTCCCCTGACCCTGAATATCTAAAAACCAGAAGAATTAAAGGCTTCCCCTTGCAGAGCTTCTGGGTTGGCCCCTCTGGAACTACTTCTGCAATCCCAGATCCTCATACATTTAGTTTCACTGGTCCCTTTTTGACTAGTTTTCTGCAGAAGAAGAGGCCGTTCATGAAAAGCAGACAGCACGGTAGCTGTCAGCCACAATAGGGAGTCTGGATCTTGACACTTTTCCCTCAGACTCAATGCCTTTTCTAAGCTGCAGGGCTTGCAGTGAAGTACTGCTTAACACCAAAGCCAAGGCCTCTTTCCTTAAACAAATGTGGATAGCAGAATCCAAGCCCTGACTTTAAATTGGCCTTTTTTACACCACCATCCCAGTACTTTCTAAACTATAACACATGTATATGGTATAAACTTTTGGGTAAAAAATGTGGATTAGCTTTGGAATCAATTAATAGCCCACCAGCGTAGGACTGGCAGATTCACTTATACAACATCAGAAGTTATTACTCAAGCAGAATTAAGCTTACCTGGGATTAGAAAAATAGTAATAACCTAAAGACTGCTGCATAATCACATAAGCCTGATTTTTAAGTATACAACTTTTTTTCTCCCCTTCATTAACCTTGGTATTATTTATTAATTTCCTGATACATTAAAGTTTTACTAATATAAACACTCTTCAGTATAAATGGATATATTTGACAGAAAGACAGATTTTTTTTATTTATATCCATAAATTGACGATTGTATTTGGCATGGGAATTATTTTAAAATAATGTTTAATATTATAGTACACTATACCTCTGCAGTCATATCTATAAATTTGTGATAGAGTATTACTGCACTGTTCTTCTGAGTTTACCAGAAAAAAGTCAGAGAACTGGGTGTGTCATTTATATTATTTTTTAACTAGGAATATTCTTACTCCTTCATTGTGTAAAAGTTCACAAAGAAGCCTAAACAAAAAGGGATTAAGTATTTCTCACTAGCAAATATTAGTACTTTAAAACAACATCTCAATAGTAAAACTATTGTAGGTTTCCTTAAGAGTCAAAATAAATTGTACATGTCCAAATAAAGATGGTACTGGAGATGCACGTGCCTACTGCATTTGGTAACAAGGGGAGATGTGATGGCTTGTGGGTGCTGTGAGCCACTGCTGTAGCAAGGGCTTGAAACCTTGAATTACTCTGCCTAAAGAGAAGTTTGAGTGTGGTGAAGCCCTTCTGTTTTCAAGCTCATGGATTTACTGCCTTGTATTGTAAAGTATCTGTGCAAAAGAATATTTGATACTCAGGTTTCTTTACAAAGATAACGTTTTCAGTGCAATGAAGGTAAGGAGGAGATATATAAGGTATGTTTAAGCGAAGAAATGTCGGGATTTCTACAAGGAGCAGGTTCATGCTTAGTCTTGCTAATACTTAGGTGCACGGCATAAGATACAATGTTATGGAGAAAAAATTTTGTTCAGTGCTTCTGCCTGTTGTCTCTGACAAGGCAGATCAGTTAACTATTGACTTTTTCATTGGTATCATTTCTTTAAAATGTCATAAGGTGGTAGAAAATCTAACAAAATTTACACAGGAGTTCATCATAATTCCTCTGTTAATTATATTCACTACTTTCCCACTATGTAGGCCACATACATTTGCACTGTGAAGAACAGAACTGTAGCATTAAAATCATACAAAACTACTTGGTAATTAATCTTTGCTGAGGGGAGAAACGAGATGATAAAGAAACAATGGGCTAAATTTCACTCTCAAATTTAGTAGAGACAGAAGACACAGATAAAGAAGATGTCTCTTTTCACACACAGATGTTAACAGCATTTTCTTCTGTTTTGGTGGTGAACAAAAGTTGCTATTAGGAGAGACAAGAGTGCATCCGATACTCTCAGGAGGAGAGGTTAATAGCAAAAACAGCTATGTACAGATGTTTGTTGGTGACACCATGCTGGGAGGAAGGTTATAGGAATGAAAGAAGACAGAAATGTATGAGAGTGTCCTGTGTTCTGACTGGCAGGAATCAATGCTGGAGGAAAGCCAGAATCACAGGGAAGACTTCAGAATAGAGGCGGAAGGTGAACTGGTGAGAGCCGCAAACTAGATTTTTTGTACCTAATAGAGAAGCCAGGGTAAGACAGATTGTGTGCAGATTCACAGAATGGGGTGGTCTCTAGTCACTCAACAAAACTCTGCTGCAGAATCTATAGAGAAATCTGCTTTTTCTGGTCTTCACTGCAACCTATTGATAGGAAGGTGTGATATTAATTTCATGTAATGGCAGATCCATCTAAACCTGCCACCATGTACACTGTTAGGTGAAGAATTAGTGCACTGTGTGAATGTGTAAGATTGCCAATATGACAAAAACTTTTATGGATATCAGTATGGGTTTACAGATGAAAACAATTGTTGGTTTGGGTTTTCTTTTGTATTTTTGGCAGTCTAGGTCTTGCTGTATAGGAATTTTTGCCTGTAACACAGTAAAGGATATTTAAGAGGAAGAGAGTCTGTATCTGGAACTTGTCTGAGAGAGCTATTTTGGACAGTTTCTGCATACAGACAAGCCCCTCCAAGCCTCTGTGAACAAGAAAGAGAATATCACACAGACATCCTATGAGGATAAATCTGATACAATCTGCAAAGCATTAAGGCTCCAAGCCTGTATAGTTTGTGTACCTGAAATCAATGGACACTACATGTTTAAACTTCACTGAGGATCTGGGGAAAAACTACTCATACACTGGATTCCAGTCCAATTACGATGGGGAGAAAATTTACTCGCTCATCCTTGTGATACCATTAACAACAGGTGGAATCCCTTTCACTGGAGTTTAGGTACCCACAGTGTACAAAGAACTAGTTGCTGAGGTTTCCACGAGGGTTCAAGAAGGTCTTGTAAACAGCTGATGGTGCTTGGGGTGCAATTCATCCAACCAAACATAATAAAGTTTTAAACTCCACTAATTAGACTAAGTAGGTCTCCCTTGACATTAAAGGAAGTCTAAGACAACTATCTCAGATGCGAACACCTCCATCACAGACAGCCACACACAGCCTCTTGAGATGTTTTTGCATTTCTGGGGGGATCATATGTGTCTTACCATTCCCCAGGACCCTGAGATGATCATTCTGCAGCTTGCATGACAGGGAGGTGATGCTGAAGAGCAGTTGAATCTTCCCCACTCCAACCTGCAAAAACAGCACTGCAGAAAGAGCTTCTTGCTGAAGGAAGGCTGTGCCAGCCAGACGTGCAAGGTGAAGGGAATAGATCTTCAGGGAATGGTAGCAAAATTTCAGTGGAGCATGAAGGAGGCTTTCAGTTGCTCTGGAAAAGCGGGAGCTGACACATTCCTTTGTGCTGAAGCCGGGCGGGATGGATCAGCTGTGTGCACAGATGGTGCTCTGGCTGCTGGTCTGGCTGTGTGCAATCACAGAACAGTTAGCCTTACAAACATGCCAAACCCCTACCCACTTTTTTCCCAAGCCTCTTCCCATTGCCTCTCCTCCATCCTAAAATACCCCTAGCAATTAAAATGCCATCACTCTCTGGAAAATGTGGGTGTGAATCACAGGCAATTAACAAAGGAAAGCAGAGTTCATGTAGAAAACTGCCAGTTCAGTTCTGAGTGGGAGGCAGACTTTTTGCATTAGAGCGCTTTTCAGCCTTATGAAGATAGGCTGACAAGCTTAACTTGTTCACAAACAGTGCTGTCAGTCAAAAATCAGGCACTGAAGTTTCACTACACTGGTAGGTGTGACACCTGTAATGGAAAGTATCAGCAAGGAAGAAGATGAACCAGTTGAAACTTCTCAGCATTTCTGTATGTTAGCGTTTGAGTCATCTGATTCCAGTTTGAGAAGGGGGCTGTACAGGTTTGCTGCACTTAGCCTAGAATTTAGACCTTCAGAAGTTCCAAAATTGTGACAGAGTGCACAAATGTGGCAAAAGTGGCAGTAACTACTTCACTTCTAAAATGAGTGATAACAAGTATAGAAAGTGCTCTTTTTCCACTTCTTCAGCGATTGAAGTAATTTCTTAAGGACAAAAAATACTTACAAAGGACATCCATTAATTTAATGCCATGTATTTTTACCAAAAGACATTATTGCATAAAATGTCACACAGAGGTACAGAATGACTCCAGATGAAGCCAGTGACAGGTTCAGAACAGCATGTAAATTCTGTGTAAATGTGGGAAAATTAACTGAAATAGTGTGCAAAAACCTTATGAGAATTAATTTACTTTCACCAACATGGGAGAAAGATACTCCCTTGGGTCCTAGCAAATGAAAAAAATAATTTCTTTATATAAGATGACACGGTTTCATGAATCACTGGAAACTGTTTTTAATTGCATTTTGTGTTTATGCTCACAACAAACACGATGTGTTTTACATGGCATTATATGTCAGACAGCATTATCAGGAGGGCTGTCTTCATTCATAGATGCCATTATTCATCAAAATAATTAAATTTCTGATAGGTTACTCTATGCATATTGATTCTTTGGAGCACCTCTTCAGGACCTAGATGCCAACCAGCAATCTTCTGCATCCTAATGAAGGCCGTCTGAGCAAGGTCAAAAGACGACCTGTTTCCTTGAGCTTAAGAGCAACATGTAAAGGTTTTGTCATGAGAAGAGTATCATATGATAACAAAAAACACTCTCCAAAACATATGGATATTTTTGAAAAATAAGCTCACTAAAATAAATTTCTGAGTAACGTGTAGTCATCTGTGTGCTCTATGCACTCTCTACAAGGAGGAAAGAATGTGTGTAAGTTTTGTGACCAGTTTTCTGTATTCTGAGATACATAACTTGGAGAGGAGGGAGCACATATTTGAAAGTTTTTCATCTTTCAGATTGAGTTCTGTTTGTCCCAAAGACAACTCATTCAACACTGCACAGATTTCATCAGCAAGTCAAAAACTGAGCTTGAAGAGCATCTGATTCAGTTTTAAGAACATCCATAACTTTTAAAAATTGTTACAAGAATAATTTTTAGACAAAGCAAAGGGTAAGTGGCATTGCTGCTTGTAACAGCCAAGGATCTCTAGAATTAGAAGTAACTGACATACAAGCAAGCATACAAGAAGCAGATATAGTTGACTCACTTTTGGAAAGCTTTTAGAGATACATTGCTTTCCCAGCTACCAGAAACTGAGGACTGAAGTGTGTGCAATATCCAAGCTCTAAGCCGTATGTGAGAATCAATTCCCTGTGATGAGTACTCTAAAATAAACAGAGTATGCTTGCCTTGAGAACATCTAAAAGCTCTCTAGAAATGGCAACAACTAGTTGTACACCAAGCTTTCAAGACCCTAATGAAGTGTCATTTTTACATTAGATTCTGGAGTTTTCGGAAATCTATTTAAAAAGAAATCGAACTAAGGAAAAATAGGAAGGAAAAAATGTCTAAAATGCAAGCAACAAAAATACAGTAAAGTTGTTTATTCCTGGTATTTTTAAATCCTATTAAATTTTGGCCAGTCTCTGTGGTGGTGCAAGTGGCTGTGACCACCCCGACCCCTGAAAGCACAGCAAAAACCAGCGTCCAGTGGCCAGGCACCGATGTTTAACATCACACTGCGTGGTTAGGGCGAGAGCCCATCATCCCCCGGTTTAGTGATTTGCACATTACTTCATGATTGGTTAATGTTTTCCCCTTCCTGTTTTATGTATGAACTTATAAATATTCATTTCTCTTGGTTAACTATGCATTGGTTCTGGAAAGTTCTATACTCCTCAACATCCCATTCGTTGCTTCTCTTGTTCCCTCCTATGTGTTGTTCCCATTGGTTCCCTCAGCTTCAACCCCACCTCCTTCCCTTTGTCCCATTGGCTGTATCCCTTATCCCCGCCTTTCCAACCCTCAGTATAAAATCCCTGGACCCTTACAGCTTTTGGCTCTTTGTTTTTAGTCCCTTGGCGTTGGTTTGCTGTGTGTGTGGAACCTATATGAGGAGTTCCCCTCTCTCCTTCTTTGCCTCCCCCAACACGCCTGACAACTAGCCAGGGAGTAGCTCCCTCAGGTGAGGAGCTTGCTCTCTGATACCTTTTTGTGTGGAAACCACGGTGAACCAGAGGGTGCAGCCAGACATCCGGGCTTCTTTAGTGTTTTCCTGGCCCTCACGCTGTCAAGTCTCCTTGAATTCAAATGACAGAAAATAGATCTCAATAAAGGTTGAGTATTTCTGACTGAGATGTAGTAATGAAAAGAGCATAGAAAACCCTCTGAAGAAATGACAATTTCTATATTCTCTGCAGAGAAAGGATAGCATGTCAGTAAAGAGAAGGAATAAGAAGGCAAAATATATACTGAGAATATAAAGAAATATCAAGGACCTGTTCATTGCCTAAGCACTGCCAACTGGGAGCACTGAATGAAGCTCTGGACCTTAGAGAAAAACTGCGTGTCTAGTTAATTACAGACTGTGTCACAGGTATGTAAATACAAATAGGCATGTGTTGGTGTTAAATGGGCAACTTTAAACCTGTCATTTCTTGGATGAACTACTTGATCTTACAGTGTTGACTTTGAATGAAGCTAGTGCATGCAATGCGCTAGGAGGTTTGGGAAGGCTGTGTTTGAAATGCAGCGTTCAGCTCTGCAGTCTTGCCTTGTGTGAAAACTCAGCCACAGCCTGGGAACAAACAGCCAGTTGAAGTGAGCCTTTGGTGCAATCATTTTTGAACGAGATGCACCAAACTGTTTGTTTAACCAGCACTGGCTGTGAAGTACTGCTGTTAGCAGCTCCAAGCTGGTATTTATACATATCTACCAATTCCTTTCATTACCTGCTGACTTGTATTTACCTCCTTCAGCATCTAAGGCAAGTTGATGATACATTTTTGTGCATACAGTTATATTACTGCATTAGGAAAAGAGAAAAAAGTAGAATTGAACCTGTGAGACTGAATCTAAACAAAAAGGGAATGATAACAGTTTATAAACGTATGGCAAAATGTTTACAGATCTATATAAGTAGAAAATTCACTCTTAAGGTATTTAAACACTTTTGTTCTGACCTTTTAAACAAAAAAAGTCCTTTTTCTATGTAATTTTACACCATATGATCTCTGTATGGGTACCATATAACAGATTCATGATAAATATTTTTTATCAAGGTCATTTTTCAGGGTTTTTTTTCCCATTTTATTTTTGACGGATTTGCCATGCTATGTAGAACACTTAAATTCCTGAAATCTGACTCACTCCAGGAAAATCTGTGTGAGTAGGGACTGGCAGAGTTTGGGTCAAGTGAGTGGCATGCAGCACAGCACTGCTTTTAAAGGTCAGTGATCAAGGGGCAGCGGTTTCTTTTATGTTCAACCCTCACAGTAAATAAAATAAAGAAAACTATGTCTGGGGACAGGAGATGGGATGCTTGCTGTTTTTTCTTGTTGATATTCATCAGGCCTTATTTGCCATTTCAGCAAACCTGATGCTGGACAATGTAATGGACAAGGACTGTCAACTCTTTCCTATTTCTGTGATTAAAACAAAAGTAATTACTGCTTCAAGTCTGCGCACTACATGCAGACCTTTAGTTTGCTCCTGAGAATTGGTAAACTTAGGAGGAGCTGGCAGAAATGTTTATTGTCCCATCAGAAAAAAACCTTCATATTGGACAGAATTTGACAAGACAATTGTCTAACAGTAAAGACAGTTGAACAGATACTGCCAGAGGCAAACTACATAAATCAGATATCTTATACCCTGCCATACCTCCCTAAGTGGGATTTACAGCAGAAACAACATAAATCCAACAAGCTTTTTTTCCCCAAGCTGTTAGGATATGTTATCTAATTTCATCTAAGTACGTATACATATTCACAGCAAAAGCTCATTTATAGACTTGCCTTAAATAGGAGGCTGAGATTTAAAGTTCATGTGGCTCATTTATTTAGTGCAAGTCAGTTTGCACAGTCTAACTTTACAGTCTGTATCAAGACATAGCAAGAGTGTAGCCAACAGGTTGAGAAATGACTATTCCCCTCTATTTTATCAGTTGTGACACCACATCTGTGGTCACAACTAGGTTCAGTTTGGGGCTCCTAGTGCTGGAAAGACATTGGTAGACTGGAGTAAGTCCAACAAAGGGACACCAAGATGATTGAGGCTGAGTTACATATCATTCAAAGTGGTGTTGAGGGAACTGAGTTTGTTCAGCCTCAAAGAAGCCAAGCCTGAGTGGAAATTTAACTGCTGTTCACAACTACCAGGAGGAACACAGGGCTGGGACAAGATGCATTTGGTACAGGCTGGAACAGGGGAAAGTTTGACTTGATACAAAAAAATAACATCTTACTGTGTTAGAGTTTCTGGCAGGATGGCCTGCCCAGTGAGGGCAGTATCCCTCAGTCAGAGATAATCACAACTCTCCTGGAGAGGAGACGTAGCCTGGCACAACCTGCTGCATCTAGACCTGATTTGAGCATAAGGCTGGACGTGAAGATTTTTGGAAGTTCCATCCAACGCACGGTTGTGTGATTCAATGACTCATGCCTTATCACGGCTTTTGGGACAGAAATTCGAGTGCGCACAAAGCAAAGTACCCCCAGTAGCTTTGGAGGTGATCCCGCAGCAGCACATTTCATGTTGAAC
This sequence comes from Corvus cornix cornix, assembly GCF_000738735.6. Lineage (NCBI taxonomy): Eukaryota > Metazoa > Chordata > Aves > Passeriformes > Corvidae > Corvus > Corvus cornix. The sequence goes on along the minus strand of NC_046334.1, from coordinate 24,909,875 downwards.
TGCCCATTTGCAACTTGACTCTGTCTGCTCTTGATGTTAGTATTTTCATGGCTTTTGGTTCAAGGCGGTGTTTATGGGGCCATTAAATTCCACTCTTTTATGAGCAATAAAAAATGCTAGTTTTTATTAGAAATGCATTTCCATTAAACATTTCAGTTGTGCCTGAACACAGAATTGCCTTGTAACAGGGAATAACGCCTTCTTTCTCTTGCATGGGAAGCTGACCCTCATGCCATAACAGCTTCTAGGAAATTGCGCTTCTTCTTGGCTTCTTCCAGGAGTCTGGAAGTGTAAGTCAGGAGCATCCTTCCCTTAGCTATGGAATCCTGATCTGGGCAGATTATAAAGATTTGTAGCATTTCATTACACCCTCCAAGACATTAGGAGTAGCAAAAAATACATTAAATTAGAAGGAGTGTGCAGAGTAGGGCACAACAGCAACACCCCTGAGATCAGTGGAATGCCATTGCTGACTACTTACCAGAGAAGGAAAGGAAAGGATTGCAGGCTGTTACAGCCATGTATTATACAAGTGCTCTAATTACTAAAACTCATGGCATGCATTTAGGTCTGTTAATAGATCAAAAAGTAAATCCTACAATTGGATTGACTTGGGAAGTGAATAAAGAGGGGTAGGAGAATTGAAACTCCTGGCTCTTTATTTAGTCATCAAAGAAATCTATTTTGCAATAAGCTAGGGGCATTCCATTAACAGTCTTAGAAGTGCTGAAGGACTTAAGAGCAAGGCCCTTCCTGAAGAGATAGCCTGATTTAGTAAAGATCCAAGGGGGTTCTCAAGACATGTTTTGAATTTCAAAACCAACTCTAAATCACTGAAGTTACTCCTTGATGCTTCCTTAACATTCTCTGCTTTTGATAAGGACATAATATTGAGCTATAACGAAAGCAAGGAGCATTACCTTTGACAAGGGAAGTGCTTTTGTATTGAGTCTCCTTTGGAAGAAAAAGAGGACAGAAAAGGGAAGATAATGTTGCTGATCCCTGAAACTCCCTTAAATATGAATGCAAGTTTACCTAAGTGACAGGAAGTAAAGGAGTATTCCTGTTCTGGAGAGCAGCTTCTGTAAGGTTTGGGAAGAGGATTGTTTAAGCATCAGTGCTACAGACACAGAGAAAGCAAAGTCTCGTAGTTCCTATTCTTGGGACCTACAACCAGGGCTGAAGCACGTTTTGGTAAATCAGGTCCCCGAGATATGCACTGAGAAGACAGTCCCTTGAATCTCAGAAGTTATACCTAGAGAGAAGCTTGAGACACCCAGCAAAATACTAAGCAGAACCCATTGATGGATCGATTAACGAAGCTGGACCCTACCAGACGCACAGCAATGCTGGCTGGCACTAGAACTCAGTCAAGCAGGCTGGCAGGAGAGCTGTTTTGAAAGGTTATTGATATAGAACCAAATAAAAGCAGCAGCTGTTGTCTCTACCTTTCTAGCCTTGTAAATAAATATGAAATATTTTATTTTGGTCTTGACAGAATATGTAAATGCTTTATTCATCCTTACACCTGCTCTGGCAACAGCCACATCTGAGGATCAGAAAACCTGTGCAAGCTGCGGTGCTTGTAGGCAAGGATTTCAGCAGTTGTTTGGAGCAAAGGCATCCCCTTTATGCTGCCCCAGAAGGCATCTCGGGGACTGGGAAAGCTAGGAAGCAGGCTCGGCTGTGCGGCGCGTACACCAGCTCGGGTCCGGCACGACTCCCTCTTTCTCCAAATCCCTGCTTGAGGGCGGCAGCGCTGCCGCCGTTATCAGCCGGGCGAGGGGCAGCCGCACATCCCACGAGCACATCCCGAGAGCGCTGCCCGCAGCCGCTTCCCCCGCGCCCGGAGCCCGGCGGGCGGAGCCGGCGCCGCGCCCCGCCCGAGCCCGTCCCCGGCGGCGGGGCCGCCCCGCCCGTGCCGCTCTCCCCGGCGTGCGGGGGCCGCCGCCGCCACCTCCAAACTTTGTGCGGGGCGAGCGGCGCTGCGGCCCCGCCGCCGGGAGGGGAGAGCGGCGCGGGGAGGGCGGCGGGAGGGCGGCGGCGGCGGGACCGAGCCAGGCGGGGGAAGCGGGGCAGCCGCTCCGCTGCGGAGCGAGGGGCTCAGCTCCCCACCCCGCCCCGCCCCGCCCTGCCCTGCCCCGCCCTGCCCTGCCCTGTCCTGCCCTGGCACACCGGCTCCTGAGGCAGCAGCCGCCGTGCCTCGCTCGCCTGCCCGGGGCGAGAGGAAGGTAAGAACGGGAAGAGGGGACGGAGCGGCGCTCCCGGCACGGGGCGGCGGCGGGATCCCCGCAGCGCCCGGGCACGGGTGTCTGCCCCCGGCATGGGTATCACTCCCCGGGAACGGGGCTCTCCTGGCGGGATGGGTGTCTCCCTCCGGGGACGGCTCCGGGGAGCGGGAGGGCAGCATCCCAGAGGCGCGTTTGCTGCCACCTTCGCCTCTGGCAACCCCAGCCCCTTCTCCAGCGCAGGCACTGCGGTCCTGATGGGAATGCCGCTTGCTAATGTAATCACGTATTCCGCCCTTTTTGCTTACTTGCTCTCAGAACCGATGTAAATCCTCTCTGGGCCTTTCTGTGCCGAAAGTTAGACGCAATTTGATGCCTGACCATGAGGATATGACTGCTGGGGGAAAATGAAACTGGAAAAAAGCCCCCAGTGTGGTGCAGTATGCAAGGTGCGCTAGTAAATGCTATCACCTGGAGAGTTTATATCAAAAAAGAACAGAAAGGGTCCTGTCAAACACCACCTGGAGTGGCACCTCAGTTTTATCCCCATTTTTTGAAAGCAGCTGATATTTTGCCGACATAGCTGTCCCACTGACAATGTCAAACTTGTCCAATTTATTTCATTGCTTGCTGACACACCAGCTCATTCTGCTTTAAACCATGGTTGTCCCTTCTTTCTCCGTCAGCTTTGTCTTATTGAGAAGACCAAAGCATCTTTCATCAGCCTGAACAGGGCAGTAACAAAATAAAAGTGTCAGAACAAAAGAAGGCTTTGCTAAAACAAAGGAGTTGCAAGTAGGAATTAACAGAAAGTCAGGGACTAGGGAAATGGGTGAAGATACTTTTGGGAAGAAAGGGATGCTATGTTATTTGTCTGAGCTGCATCTTTCAGTCTGGATGTATGGCAAGAAAGGGGAAAAAACCTAAATTTGTCAGCCCTTTCACCTTTCTACTTCTATGTGTAGACGTGACATGCTCTTATTTTGCATTGAAAAAAATTATGAGATTTTGAAGCATCTGACAGTCCTGGGACCTCAGTAAATCTCTACTGTAATAATATATGGAAGCATAATTCCTGGGTGTAGGTATGGGTCAAAGGAAAATGCTCCTCAGAGTTCTGAACTTCTGCATAGCCTTGACTGTGTAAATTGTGGTGGATCTCTTACATTTTTAACCTGGTGGGCTAAAGGTGTATTGATAAGGAATCCCTTCCTGACATCCATTGCTTAGGCTAGTGGTTGAAAACTGATTATATTGCTAAAATCAGCAGGGTACACTAGTAGGACTAGCTGGCACATCTCAGCTTACACTATTAATTCTTGAGTAAATGTAGATTAAACAGTATGGCATAATTCTGACCGGTTTAGCCTTTCAGTTCATGCAGTCGATCTGCTGCTTTTGCAAAAATAGCTGACCCTGAGAAATTCTTTGGGATATTGTGTGGGATAGAAGCAAGCAAAAAGGGCTCAGTCTCCTGCTGGCAGACAACCCTCCTTTCTCAGTTTGGAAACCATACTGAAGGATGTCCCTCACTGATAGTTACTGGGTAGGGATAAAAATGTACCTCTGTTGCGCTGAAATGTTTCTCTGAAGATGGAAGGAATTAAATGGAGCTGATTAAAAAAAACAAGAATTTTTTAAAATGCCATGTTAATCCAAACACATCAGTAGCTGTTTCTTTAGGCAGACTTGAATCTGAGAAGGGTTAAGCTATGCGTAACACTTGAAGCAAGAAAGTGACATTTCTTCTCTACTCTTGCTTTCCTTAGGGAAGATATGAATGGGGAAATAGTGTGAGTAAATCAGGGCTGGCTTTCCTCTCAGTGGTGAACAGTGGTGTTTTATTGGTAAGTTTGCTTGGCACTGGTAATTTCTTAGAATTTTCCCAGGCCAGGGAAAGGAATCCCCAGGTTCATGGTTCTTGGATAACATGCCACCCATGCTTTGAGCAGTTTGCATGGGGATGTGTACTTTTTTACATTGGACTGAAATCCAAGACAGCAACTGATTGTAAACCATTCATATATTGTGCCTACTGAAGTCATAGGATAGCACAGAATTTGACTCAGCCTGTGTAAGGAAGGAAAAGAAAAAAACGTGATCTTTATGCCAGTGGTGAAATTCTTACTGACATCAGCAGGGGAATGATTTGGTCTTCCCTGTGACTGCAGTCAGAAATGAATGCCTGATTGGCAGTCTCCAAGGAGCTCTGTTTTCTGAAACATCACACAGAAACAAAATATTATATGTAACTGTGTTTCAATTGTTTCTTGAGTTGATTTCAGCATGAATAAGTTGTGCAGTCATTTCAAAGAAATGCTGTTATTCAATTCTGTTATGGGGGGGGGTATTTTTATTGGCATCATGGTAAAAACTGTTCTAAAACAAAGTTTCTTTAAGAAAGACCCCAGTAATTAATTAGTTCACTGGTATTAAGGAAGGGCATAAACCTGTAAGAATTTAGTAACTATTTAAAGGAAACACTTTTCATTAAGGAAAAGCTGGAAGATTATTATGCTAATAACAGTCCGGGGTGTGCTGGTCCATGTAGAATTCTCATAGATATTACTGGAAGACTTGTGCTAAATCAGCACTAGTTTTAGGTAGTGGATTGTAAAAAAATGGTATGCTGCCCAGCAGGATCTTAATCCTTCTGCATTTACTTAGGCAAACTTTGTCTTTGGAATGCTTTTGAAATCTGTTCCAATTTTCAGCAGGAGTCATGCCTAAATAATATTACTGGATCAGACTTCGAAATGTAAGGGCAAGAGAATTTAAATATATTAAGACAGATCTTCTCTTAATCCTTCAATGTAGCATGTGGGTTAGGAAAGAGATGTGGCTTTAGCTTGATGCTTCTTGTCTTAGCCCATGTGGACCAATTTCTCCACTTGTTCCTGTACTGTTTTGTTTTCAGGGACAGCTTTGTGGCTTAGACCAGGCTGCTGCAAGGATGGGGCCCCTGGAAGCAGCAGGTGAGGAAAACCAGACAGATGAAATGAAAATGGAGCTGTTCACGAAGCTGTACTTGACAAGGTACACCACACCACTCAACGAATTGGCTCTGGACCCTAAACCAGAACTGAAGGACAGCACAACGCTTGTTGAAGTGCAAATAATTCTCATCTTTGCTTACTGCTCCATCATCCTGCTGGGGGTGATTGGAAACTCCCTCGTGATCCACGTGATCATCAAGTTCAAGAGCATGCGCACAGTGACCAACTTCTTCATTGCCAACCTGGCAGTGGCTGACCTGCTGGTGAATACGCTGTGCCTGCCCTTCACTTTGGTTTATACGCTCTTGGGCGAATGGAAACTGGGCCCAGTCTTGTGCCACCTGGTGCCTTATGCCCAGGCCCTGGCTGTTCATGTGTCTACTGTTACACTGACTGTGATCGCTCTGGATCGTCACCGCTGCATCGTCTACCACTTGGAAAGTAAAATCTCTAAGCGGATCAGCTTCCTGATTATAGGAGTTGCCTGGGCAGTCAGTGCCCTGCTGGCAAGTCCTCTAGCCATCTTCCGTGAGTACTCCTTGATTGAGATCATTCCTGACTTCAAGATTGTGGTCTGCTCTGAGAAGTGGCCAGGGGAGGGGCAGCTCAACTATGGCACAATCTACAGCATCTCCATGCTCCTGATCCAGTATGTGCTGCCTCTGGCAGTCATCTCCTATGCCTACATCCGTATTTGGACCAAGCTCAAGAACCACGTTAGCCCTGGGGCGGGGAATGACCACTATCACCACCGGCGCCGGAAAACCACCAAGATGCTGGTGTGCGTCGTCGTGGTGTTTGCTGTCAGCTGGCTGCCCTTTCACACCTTCCAGCTGGTCAGTGACATTGACAGTCAGGTGTTAGACCTGAAAGAGTACAAACTGATCTACACGGTGTTTCATGTCATTGCCATGTGCTCAACGTTTGCTAACCCCCTTCTCTATGGCTGGATGAATAACAACTACAGGACGGCCTTCCTCACGGCCTTCCAGTGTGAACAGCGGCTGGACTCCATCCACCCCGAAGTATCAGCAGCTTTCAAACCCAGGAAGAAACTAGAAGCAAAGAGGATTCAATTCCCTGGGGACTCTTTCACACAACCTACCAATGTCTAAGATGTCTGACTTTAAAGAAGAAATGAATATGTTGTGGACAAAAGGATGAATCCATTTTGGTACATGCAGTTTTAATGCATAGTGTTGTTCATAAATGGTGAAGGAACAGTAGCAGGAAAGTCAAGGCAGGTATTATGATTTGAGGGGCGTTGATTGACATCAAGAGTATGTAACTGTACAACTGCATGGAAATAAAAGGGAGAGGCTTTGTTTATGGCTGTCTCAAACAGGGTAAATACCCTTCCATCCCTCCCATATCTTCTTGACGAGTCTAAATGACAAGGGCAGGGTTTGCTGGCTTGGCTGGAGGAAGGCAAACGGCTGATTTGTAGCACAGGAATATTGGTGGTGGGTGTGGGTAGTTTTTATGTTGGATGTGGAGATCAGGGAGTGCAGAAGTCTGCCAGCTTAAAGAAGCTTGTCTGGTGGGGGAATCAGCTGTGCTGGTTAAACCTCAAACTTTTCAGGCCCCTTCTCTCCCACAGGCATCTTTTGCAAAGACAAGGGAATTAAGAAGAGAAATATGTCACTTTTTTTGACTTGTGCTAAACTATTTCAAACTAGAGCATTTGAAATAGATTAGGTGGTGAAAACAGAAAAAAGAAAAACCAAACCCACCCAAATGCCAGATTCAGTGAGAGGAAAGGTCAGGTTTCTACATAAAATGAAATGTGGGTTTTGGCCAATCAAATGGGAAAAAAAGTTATCCCTTAAGAATTGGCAGTTGTTATGCTGGTGAGAAAATCATGAGCCTGTGACTTGATCAGTCATTCCCTGCAGATTCCTGCCTTTCATTCTGCTCTGGGAAGAGCTCACAAATGCAGTGCTTTAAAGTGGCATTTGAGGGCAGGGAATGCAGGCTCAGGTCTTCTGTGAGCACTTCATAAACTGCTAATATTTTCATTTTCAGGACCTGCTTAAATGTCTAATGTGTTATTAACTCCACAGGCTTTGCATTGTTGCTGCTTCTGCCTGGATAATAAAACAGCAGATAATTTTGATCCTCTGGAAAGGCTGCTAGATGGTAAAGTGCTTTTCCTTATTGTGGTTTTATGTCACTTACTCATCTTGTCTCGGAGCTTTTTCCATCTTTAGCCTTTGTAAAAATTAAGAGTATCTGAATGACTGTAACCTAATAACAGTATGCTATGTCTATGTGATAACTTATCAGTTATTCTGCATGCTGTAGTTAATAGTTAAATTCCTTTTTTGCTCAGGTATAAAATTTTAATCTGTTTACTGCGTTGTACACAGCAATGTTCAACTCTTCTATGTCTTTGTTCAGCCTCTTTGAACTCATTAAAGAGATGAAGAAAATTTCAATCCGTGTTTATTTCAAGCTGCCCTGTTGCTTATCTAGAATAAAAACAAGTGTGATACTTTCACTTGGAGTCTAGTTTGACAGCTACATTTCGGCAGCCTCATTTTTTCTTTCCATTTTTTGTTGTTCCCAAATTCATTGTGTTTTCTCTTACAAATTAAAACCCAAGAAAACTCCAGTGCTGAAATGTTTACTATGTAATGAATAGTATCAGGTTTTTATCAAGTGGAGAAATTCAGAGTATTCAGTATTTGTCACCATCCTTTAAATATCCATGAAATCATTTGGACTTGGATTTTCTTGAGCAGAAAATGGAGGTCTAGAGAATGAGCTAGTGTTTACTCGAGCAGGAAAAATATCCATCATTCCTAAACAGTTTTACAAAAATAGATTAATTCTCCACCATGTTCAGGACATGATATTGCCCACAGGTTATTTTTGTCTGAATATTAATAGTATCCAAAATGTAAGCTCGAAACTCTTACGGGTGAGGAAGGATTATAGAAGTGTGCAATTATTATGGACATCAATCACATGTATCACTTGACTCTGAACCCTTCATCAGAAGTATTATTACTACAAATAGCTTCCTTTATTTAAAACACAAATGATTTAAAAGTTCTGTTTAAACTCCTTTAAGCCTGTTAGAGTGTGGTATACAGACAGTTTTGAAGTAACCATGACAGTGTGTGCAAAATCTACAATTCCCAGGCTAATTCTCTGTAACCTTAAGTCTGCTTTATATCATCCCGTATAAAAGCAATTAATTACAAATCATCTTTCCATTTATTTCATGGAATCTTTATTTTATGGCTTTCTGAGCTTTCTCTGCAGCCATCACACTGAGCCAGAACTGGTGCACTGATTTGTTGCATTGCTTTCCTCCCTGCCTTGTGGAGGCGGTGCCTTGGTCAGTGCCGGCTTTAGGGTAACAAACCTGTACACAGTGTCCCTCTGCAAGGTGTGGATTTTCCCAGGGCACTTGAAGATGGGATGTGGAAGAGCCAGCACTCACTTGTGCCTCTTGCATGGCTTAGTCACTCCTGGGACTTGGCTCCTGCATAAGCACAGCTACACGCTCTGGTACCCATCATGTTTGTAGGAAAACATGGCATCAAAAGCAATGATGTAGCAGCATCCCTTGGGGTTGCCCCAAATCCCATCTGGCAGAAGGATCTGGAAACTCAGGGTTCATCCCCATTTCCCTGTAAGGGAAAGTTAACCTATAAGCAATATATAACCACTGGACTAAGGAGTCTGCAGGGGACCCTTTGTTTTTGCCTGATACAAGAACCAGAATCCAGATCTCCCCATTCACCTATTAGTGCTTTAATTATATTTTTAAGGCATTATATTCTTTCCTATTCTTTTCCTATTGCTTAGGTACAGGTTTTACACAAAGCCAAAGAATACCAGCAGCATTCACCCATTAAATAATTTCCTAGTAGGCAGCAGGCCACCCAAAAGGAAATGTCATCACTGATTCAGGGCAAGAATTTGAGCCAACATACCTCAGTTCTCATCAGTGTGAACTAGCCAGCATGCTGCAGCCTCTCCTGAGGCAGCAAAATATGTCTTCTTAGAGCTATTGTATTGTATATAAAATAATTAAACACTGAATATCATGGCTTTATGGGAAGGAGGTTATGACCTTCGCATGGCACCCAGGTTCAGGGACAAGGATATCAGAACAGATACAGACAGAGTTTAGGTTAGGACTCCTTCCCCATTCTCCACAAGTAGATCTACTGTAAAGATACTGCAATATGGGCAGGATGAGCTCACTGGGAGTAGTGCCATGCGGGTCTCTGGGTGAGTCTTGCTTTGGACTCTTATTTGGGATTGGCTTGTGAAGATGAGACCTATCCACCACATAGGTGCCATCAGATGTGATCTAGGATCCTAGCTGGTCAGCACTTAGCTCTTGGTCTCTGTGGAAGAACATGTTTTGATGCCCTGCAAATTTTACTGACAGAAATGCATCTTCAGGCTTCAGCAGCAGCACAGTCCTGAAAGGTCCATAATTACATAGGTACAGCTGCAGCTCTGTGCTCTCCCAGTGCTGGCTGGGCACCAGGCAGCTCAAGCCTGGAGGCAGAAGAGCTGTGCTCATGCACTTTCCTGAGGCTGTCATGCATTTGCCTCGAAGGAGAACACAGCGCTGTGCTTCTTCTGGACAAGTGTTAGAGTCACATTGCCTGTTAAGGGCACAGCCATGGGACTGCAAGTGGAGAAGCAATCCTGAGTGAGCTTGCTAGGGTTTTATGGGAAGCCAGTGAAGATGGGGTTTTGGTATGTGGGGACAGTGCTGAACCCTCTCACTGAGCCTGGTGAGTAAATAGCCTTCACTGAGAGTTGTGATCTCCACGTAGAGCTGCAGTCTGACTGAACAGAAAGTACATCATTGTTAATCTGAGAAAAAAACCAGATTTGAGGCCATAAGCAGTTAAAATAAAAGGACTAAGCTTTGACAGCAAATGGGTTTCATATGCCTATCTATTTATATCTAAATTGTAGTCAGAGCTGCACAAAAGTTGTTTTGTAGAATAAGTGTGTGGAAAATAGTTGTCTGTCAGTATAACCCTGCCTTCTATAAAGTGTGTGAAGGACATATATACCTTGTCAACATACTAATAAGTTAGATAACACTAAGAGTAATAACTGAATGAAAAATACTATCTGCATTTTATCTGTCAGACCACAAAAAAAATCACTGAATTCACAGATTAGTATAATCCATTTCCTTGCTCCATAGTTTCTAAACTCTCTCCAGGATTTTCTTACATTAGTCCAGATCATGACCTTAAGGGATGAATTTTGTCTTTGGATGCCTGAGTTATTTGCCTAGTACTGTCATTGTAAATGCCACTCCACAATAGGGGAACTACTTTGTGCCAAATTACAGGTTCTTTGCCCTAAAAAGCTATGAGATGTATGTAAATCCATGCAAGATTGGTTTTGCTAAAGACCTGTGTACTGCAGTATAAATGCTTATTTATGCAATCAGTAGTGATTTTCATATCTTGAATTGGCTGTCATTTTAAAAGGAAATTAATAAAAGTATCTGAGGAATTCTGAAGGTGGTAAAGCTGGAGAAGCAAGAAAGTCACAGGATGAGCTGCTACTTCAAGAAGGAAGAAAGAGAGAGCAAGAACAAGGCTAGTGAAGATGTCATTGATTTATAGACTTTCGTTCTTCCTTTGGTCTGGGCAGCAAGAGAAATGTGTAGAAATGAAACCAGGACAAATGAAGACATATGTACGAGGGACAGTGTTGCCCAGGGAAACTGAGGAGCTTTGAGAAGAAATTCCCGTGATTGTTTGAGCCTTAAAACTCACATCAGGTTCTCAAGCAAGTAAACCTGGATGTGTACATTACTTCACCTGAATGCAGTATAGCTGAACAGCTCTGTACTGATAAGATATCAGAAGGAATGGATGTGTTATTAATTCTAGCTAGGATATGGGATGAATAATGAGCTCCTCATAAGCTCATTTCAGAAGGGATATACAAAAAAATTGGTGCTTGCATTAAAATCTTTTCCCTCTCAGACCTGCCGTGGAAGGAAGACAGCTTTAAAACTTAAAGACTGTGGAATTACACATCCAATGGATGGAGGCGCAGTTTGGCTTGAAATATTATTTTAATTCTTGTTTTTTGCTGATCTGCATAAGAGTAAAAGGCTGTAGTTTTCCTCTTGGGCCTGCAGCTGAATATGCACAACTGGAGTTTATATGAAACGGACTTTTATTTGTACACTTCACAACCCTCATAATCTACTAACTCTGCTATACATGATATCTTTAACAGTAGAATCCATGCTTACACATTTATTGGGTCAAACTACTTCTATTCCTTCAAGTTTGCATAGAAAAAGAGAAGTTTAGGACAATTCTCCTATTTATTAGCATCCTCCAAAATAATTTATTTATAGTCAACTGAATTTTAAAGTTTGTTGGCAGTACTGTGACTTCTTAATTTATGTAAGTTAGCCAAGCTGGTGAAACAACTAGCCTTGCTCTCGTAGCACTCTGGCTTGGGGCAAGCCCGTCTCAGCAGAGCATGGCTACAGTTCCTCACCAAATCAAACCTGAGGTTTGGAGCTGAGGCAGACGCACCCTTTCCCAGTGTATTCTGAGGATTGCTCCCAGCAGCTGAGCTGGGGAAATATTTTTCAGTTTTTCAGTGCTTCGAATCTCAGTTTATGCCGCTGTGAGGACAACGCATGTTACGTTTGGCAGAGCTGCATCCCGCTTGCACTGTAAAGTGACTGACTCCAGAGAGTGTAAGTGTGCAAGTGCCACATGTCTGCTGCCTCTCCAGCTCAGTGTAGCCCAGCTTCCAGAGCTCAACTAGAGCTGCAGTATGTGTTCACAGGCACCCTTGCACTGAGCGCATGGAAGCTGCGCACTGTCACAGGGAGAGTGAGGGCAGTGAGGCTGAGCTGATGACAGGGTGGCTGGGGCAGTTTCCCTCAGGGAGCTCATCCTTAGCCCTGATTAAAACTTGCTCTCATACCTCCCACTCTCTTTAGCACTGATGTGGCCTGAGGCACCAAAAGCTGATGGTCTCTTCACATTAATACGTGGCGTGAGTAGCGGTAGACTGCCACTTCAGCAGTGCATTTCTTCTCCGTGCCTCCATCAGCTGTACTACTCACACCAGAACTGAACTGGCAGGGAGATCCATGGGGAAAAATATTTTACAGATAAGTGTTAAAGTTCTTGTACTGACAAGAACACTGGCTGACAGGTGGTTTTGCAAAATATAAATACTTTTAAGACAGAGCTGGGTGCGGTCATGGTGGGATGGGTGTGTGCAGCAGCAAACCTCTCCTCTGTCACCACAGCATGAGGCAGATGCTTACACAGAACCACACAGAACTTGTGCAGGCCAGTATGATGTGCAGGAATCAAGAAACCACTTCCAGTTAACATTAATTCCTGCTTCTGTAGGTGACAGGTGAAAATTTAGCAATAGGGATATACAGTTTATGGTCTTCAGTGTTGAGATCTCTCATGAGTCATATTAAGCCAGAGGAATGATTGCAAGGACAAGTAGGATTAAAAATTATGGAAGGGTTAAGCTATAATAAAGGCAGTCTCACTGTGCATAGCAAGTTTTCTTTCTTTGAAGTTAAAATTCTGTGGTTATCTCAGTTATTTGGAATCAAAGGTAGAGAAAAGAGAGGAAGAGATCTCATTGCATTCGGAATCCTTATTTTATTTGCTTGTTTTCTTCTAATGGGGCAGCAAAAGGGTTTATATCCAGCTCAGTGTATAATTGATTACCAGGACATAAATTGAAATGAAAAATCATGCTCTCCATAATTGCTATTCAAAAGCCTAAGCCTGCAATATACCCTGAAAGTACGCTTTCTGATTTATCTATCCTGTTCATCATCCTTTCCTTCTTAGTGCTTGTGCCTGTGCTATGAATTCTGATTTTCAACATCAGAAGAAGCTGCCTTTCTGACTCTTAAGTTAGCTGGAAACCCCAATGGTGTGTTGTCTTACTCTTGATAAACTACTGTCTAGTATCTCTCATGATGTCTTCTTCTGTCTTGGACTATAAGAGCAAGTAGCAACTTCCTCTAACCTTACTTTGTGGTTATAATTTAGCTATTCCTGACAAACTCCTAGAACACTTTGTAATCTCATATGCATCTGTTGCCTATGTATGATACAGCTAATTTCTTGCTTCTCTGGCTTTCCGATGGTAGAATATGGCTGTTCCAGTCCATAAAAAAAAAAATCCAATTCATCATTTTTATTGCTCAGTTTGCCTCTTCTCTGAGACATAGTACAGGTGACACCAGAAAATTTTTCTCTCTCTGTGAGATTGTATATATGTATGGAAAGCTTGGTACTGCTATAAAGGAAATTAGAGTATTTGGCTGCATAATGCTTAAATCTTGATTTCTGAATAAAAACCCAATCTACTTCAAATGACTTTGCAAACCCCAGTAATTTAGCATTAATAAAGCAGCAGAAAGTCCTGCCTGGGTGCTTGACAGGACAAGATGGCAGGATGAGGCAGTTATGTGACTTGAAAAATACTGAACTTTGGCTCAAGAAGGCATTTTCCTTAACTATTTTGTCCTGTTACACAGGAAGTTGCTTGTCCCTTCTGCTGGAAACAGGTGCTCATAGTGTGAGCTCTGCTGCTGACAGGGTAGGTTCCTGGTAAACAAAATACACAGACCTTTGTGTGTGATGCTGGCAGAACTATTCCTTGAATACCTCCTCTTTCACGTTTGGTTGCCCATCTTCCCACCCAGTTTGCTACCGAAGAGATTTTCCTCTTGGGATCTGCAAGTGACAATCCTTCATGGGCTGTTTACAGCCTGGTGTCTTCACAAATCCTAACAAGTGACATTTAAATAGTGGGAAGGAGCCAACAGTGCAAACAGGACTACAACTCTATTGCAGCAAGCCTTCCTGTTTGAAGCAAATGAGATGCTGACTCACCAAAGAAGAACAGGTAAAATGGGGAAGGTCAGAGCACTGATGGTATTTTTGTTCTTGTGCTCATAATTTCTGATTAGAAACCATATTTTTTTTTTTTCTACTGAAGTTACACCTACCCAGTATCACAGTTGCTGAGGTGAAAAAGAGATTAAAGAGGTAAACTATTTGGACTGCTTTTTCTAGTAGAAACAGACTGAAGTGCCCTTCTAATCTTTGGACCAATGTAATTCTTGGTGTCTATATTGAACTCTTGCTAGCTGATGTGCTTACTGCTGAACTTCTGTTCCCAAAAGAGCTAAAAGATAGAGAAAGGCAAATTTCAGTGGAAGGTGGTTTTGAATTTATGCTTCCAACTCCATTTTATTCCTTTGAAAATCTCCCCATAAGCCATTTCATGCCTTTACATACACATGCCCTTAGCTCACATCACCTGCATGGGAGGATTGGCAGCACCTGACTGCAGTTTTATTGGAGCTATCCTACCACTCCGACTGAAGGTGGCTAAGTAGCAGGCCTTCATTTTACCTGGATGATTTGCAGCCCTAATTAAGCATGTATGCTCTCAGAGACAGGCTGAAACACTCTCAGGGTGGAAAGCTTGCAGACATTCTACTGTCCTTGATAAAGTCCTGGTTCACCCATGAGGATCATCAAGTGTGAAAGATCAGGCCCTTGAGAGCCCTGTCCATCCATCTGCAGGTCTCCCTAAGACTAATATCTAGCAAAGCCTAATTTGCCACACTCCTTACTTTGGAGCCTACACCTTAGGATGTCAATGTAGAGTAGCTTTTACCAGTGTTACTTGGAAAAAATGTGTGCTGCTTTCTGTATCTCCACAGGTGTTTTAGAGACCATATTTGTCTGTAGCATCTGTTCAGAATCCCACACAATAACCCTTCTGAAAAGCACAGGTGTAAAGGCCCTTCATGTAGCCAGGTTTTTAGGTCTGCCCCATTTCCTGGGGCACTTCACTGATGCTTCCCTCCTGGCTTTCAAGAGGTCAGTCTTTAGCATTCAGGAATACTTTGGTTGGCTTAAGTTTCTAATCAAGACCACTCTCATTCTTCCTTCCTACCTCCTCCCCGAGAAGGATGCTGCTGACTTTCATTTCCAAAAAATTCTGCATCATCCTATCATGGAAAGAAAACAGGGAACTGGTTTCTTCAAAACACCGTGAAATTGCTTTTGCTATTTAAAAAACCCCAAAAAACTAGCTCAGCACAGGGCAGCATTTGAAATTGGAGTTTATGGGTTATCTTTTTATGCCTGAAAGACATATACAGCCACATTTAAAGACTTATCCTCTCAGAGACTGCTAAGAGCCTTTGCCTGATGCAGATTTCAGTTTCTCACTAGACACTTTTCAGATGGAAAGAGGTGAAAGCCAGCCCTGAACACAAAAAAGCAGCCTAATTTCTGCATCCAGCTTTAGAGGAGGACAAAATCTACACTGGGAGAATTGCCTATTAGAGTTCAACAATTCATTGGATTTTCATTTTCTATTAACACACAGAGCTTAATTGATTGTTAAAACAGCTCATTTTAAAAGTGTGATCCTAGGCAGTGTTCCTAGTATATTTTTATGATGTGACCGCAGGGCTGGTTAAAGGGAGATGTAAGCTATTAAGGCACAGATGTGTTCCCATTGTTGATAATCTTGAAAATACTTAATGCAGACCCTGCTGGATCTGAACGCTGTGGCACCTAGCAACTCGGGAGTACTTCACTCCTAATGTACCTTGGCAGATATTTTATTCAGATGAACAGCATGCCATTTGAGGTCATGATTGGTTTGTAAATCCATGCTCAGGAGCTCTACTGAACTCTGTGTAATTATACCAGACCAAAATATTCTTTTGCATGGAAAAACTAAAGACAAGCCTGATGTCTTCTCTTATTTTACCCTCAATTATTTGCTGTGTTTAATACAAAGTTGTTAGTTGCCTAACACTGAGACTTGTCTATCCTTTTTCTTTTTTTTTTCCCTGAGAGATGCTTGATTTGAGCGGAACAATATTAAAAAAAAGAAGAGAAAAAGGTCAGATGCTGGTAAATATATCCAGAAATGATGCAGTGAACCATTGGAAAAGAAGAAAAAGTGTCTTTCATGCAGAAATTTGTATTACACACTTTTTTTGCCATCACAAAATGTAGCTAAACACTCCCATTCCGTGTTTTCCAAAGCAAAGCAAAAACAGAACAGTAGGCATGTAAGCTGGTGACCAGATTCTCAGCTCCCATAAATTAGGTCAGTGTAGCTCCACTGCACATAGTAATACTCAGACCATTTATATTGCATTCTGGCACCAGCCTGAAGAGCTCTATCTTTCACCTGCTCAATTTCAGACAGAGGCAATAAAAAGAAATTCACTACATTAGCACTATGACAAAGTTTTTCATTTGTCCTACTTTTATCTCTTTGGAGCTGTGTTTGGATGGGTTATTTGTAAATGCAACTTGTGTCCTCCATCTGAAACCCCTCCTGAGGCCGGAGGGAGAACAGAGGAGAAAGGGGCTCTACAAGCCAGAGCAGCCAGGGCTGTGGTCACAGCAGCTGCCAGCAGCAATGGGCACACGGGAAGAAAGGCTGGTGAGTAACTGCTGGTTGGAAGTTCTTAGGGAGGACGTTGAAATGGGGATGCCTGAAAATGGGATAAAAAGGAGACGGGGAATTTTACTGCAAGAGAGTTTGAGATTACACAGTATGGGGGTAGAAAGGAGAAGTTGAGGTCTTAGAGCCAGGAGGTTAAATTTTATAAAAGAACAGCTGTATGAAATGGTTACAGAGTCAGGGAATAGAGCAGTGGTGGGTAATAAAAAGAGCCTTTTCCCAGGCCTGTTAATCCCATATCTGTTAGGTGCCCTTTTCACTCTGCTGTGTTTGAGTTGACAATCTGTGATAATGGTGAGATCCACTGATCTCCATATTTTGTAAGTATGGTTATGAAAATCGAAAAAAAGTTCAAGGGCATTTAATGACTTGAGCAAGAAGGTTTACTTGTCTTTGTGTTCTTTTTTTTAGTAAAAACAAATATTTTATTCTGAGTTTGTCCCAGAAGTCACAATATTTGAAGAGATCCCAGGGAAGAATATTTTCACTGGTTTTAAACCTGATGCAGTTCTCTGTTTCTCCCCACTGCAAGATGAAACCATTTCAAATTTAGCAACCCAGTGGACAGTCCAAATAAACCCTGAAGCTCCTCATCAGAAGCCAGTTACCTTGGCTTGAGTTTCAGCAATCCAGCTGATGGCTGGCAGGTGCTCCATCATCTGCTCTTGTTCCCGTAGAAACAGAGAAAATAGTCAAACTTAGGTAAAGCTTTTTTTCTTGCTTTTTTTTTTCTTCTTTTTTTCTGAAAGAAAGAACAGCAGCAAAGATGTTCATGAAGTGCTGCTTGTTTTCCATGACCTGGGGCTCTTTTTCATTGGAAATGGCAGAAAGTAAGCAGCCAGACACAGAACCATAAGATCCTGTGGAAGCTACAAGAGGTACAGGCTCAAGTGAGATAGAGATATTGAGGTTTTTTTTTCAGAAAAGCATACAGACTATGAGTCAACAGCAGTAAAAGATCAGTAAGAGTTTACGAGATGAAAAAATAAACAAAAAGGCGTGAAAAACACCTGTAGGTGTGAGTTTTTCTCTTTGTAATTTAATAGTATTCATTGACTCTAGTGAGTTAGGAGCAGACTGTATTGTTTGGGTTTCTTTCATTATTCCATGTGCAGACATGATCAAAACATTTGCTGAAATTGAATTCTTCCTTTTGTTGTAACAGTTTTCTGTAAAACTACAGCCTGGTTGATTTGTGAGTGCTTGTGCTCACACATCTTTTGGGCAATATGGTGCTTTCACTTAATTCTCCTGAAATTGTTCTGGTTCTCTAATGCTGCAGAGGAGCAGCAGTTAGCCCAGTGAGTGTGTTTTACAGCACACATTCCTGTAAAAGTAAGACAATTGCCCTTGGCCTTTACATGTGCCAAAAAGGAGAAGAAAGTATCTCTCCCAGGATGGCATCCCTCCTCCCTCAAAACTGGTGGATTTTATCACTACGGTGAGTGCTGTGCAGCCCTTCAGAAGGACCTCGACAGGGTGGAGACATGGGAAGAGAAGAACCATCTGAAGTTCAACCAGGACACGTGCAGGGTCCTTCACCTAGGCAAGGTCCTTCACCTGGGTAAGGTCTTGCACCTGAGAAAGAAGAACCCCCTGCACCAGTAGAAGCTGGGGGCCAACCTGTTGGGAAGCAGCTCTGGGGACAATGGACCAACAATGTGCCCTTGTGGCCAAGAAGGCCGATGGTATCCTGGTGCATTAGAAAGAGAATTGCCAGGGAGGTGATCCCACCCCTCTACTCAGCCCTGGTGAGACCTCACCTGGAGTGCTGTATCCATTTCAAGGGAGACAATGGAGCCCTGGAGCAGGTCCAGCAGAGGGGAAAAAAGATGAGGAAGGGATTGGAGCATCTCTCTTATGAGGAAAGGCTGAGGGAGCTGGGCCTGTTCAGTGTTGAGAAGAGACAATTGAGAGGGGACCTCATGAATGCCTATAAAGTATCTGAAGGGAGGGTGTCAAGATATGGAGCCAGGCTCTGCTCAGTGGTGCCAAACAACAGGACAAGAGGCAATGGGCAGAAACTGGTGCACAGAAGTTCCACATGAACCTGAGGAAGAACTTCACTGTGCAGGTGACCGAGCACCAGCACAGGTTGCCCAGAGAGGTTGTGGAGGTCCCTCACTGGAGATACTCAAAAACCATCTGGACACAACCCTGTGCCATGTGCTCTAGGATGGCCCTGCTAGAGCAGGGAGGTTGGACAGGTGACCCACTGTGGTCCTTTCCAACCTGACCCATTCTGTGATTCTGTGATCTTCCAGACAGACGTGTTACATATGAATGACAGTGCTCTGTCTGATTCAGACTAATCACAGAATCGTCACAAACATCCATCATCCCCAAAGGCTAACACTTTTTGGTTCTCTTAGTGAGACATTACATGAGCAGCTGGACATCCATTTGAAGCAAGTCTCCAGACAGATTTGGTAATGAACTGGAAAGGTATCCATTGCAAAAGTTACTGTAACGAAAAGCACCATTCTGGGAGCTAGTTTCCATATTGTGACATGATTTCACAACATTTTTGGTGAGTTTTCATAATAATTTAGAGTCTTATGTATGCAGACACTGATGGCAACCTTGAGATACTTCTACTGCAGCAGATGAGAGAGTTAACTGAGCTGGTGATTGTCAAGGTAATAAAATGGCTAGGGAAAACCAAACCCTCTTGTCTGCTCTTATGAGAAATACCTATTTCCAATAGCATTTTCACATTTTAATGTAGCTAGGAGGGATTTCTTGATGGTTTTCATTAGTAAGGAACATTTTAGGATTTTACTTTAAGTATATTTGCTAAAAAGAGCACTTCATTTTCTTTCATAATTTTTTTCCTTGCGGTGGAAAGCAGCAATTTTTCATGTTGTAAGAAGTCAAATAATGGTGCATCCTGCCTCTCCTTAAAATCTGGTAGACAAAAGTCTGCAATTTCAGTTTGAAACAGCTAAGAGAGTTTAAAAAATGAAATTTACTTATTTATTTATTGATTTATTTATATATAGGAGATAGATGAACCTAGGTTCTCTGCTTTACTATTATTTTCTTCTTGATGCCCTATACATCAATTCATTGTTTCCCTCGTAGCTGACTCAGAAGCATGAACTCTGAACATGGACTCAATGTAACTTATTTTTATTCTCAAGCTGAGACACAAGCAAGGTAACAAGGCAAGCTCTTACTTCATCATGTCGCCTGTATCAGAGGTCGTACCTCTTGTGTATAGAAGGCCAAACAGAAAATTACTTACAGAATGTAGGAGTTTATTTTTTAGAGCATCAGAATGAATAGACAAGATTGAATCAAAGGTCTGTCTAACCCCAAAAGGCCAGAAGGGGTGAATAATTGATGGGGAGAGAATAGTTACAGAGCAGGCATATGATGACAACTCCCCCCAGTACACTCTGTGTTCTGGAGAGCTATACACACTGCACATTGGTAACCTATATTAAATAAATCCTTGAATGCAACAAAATTGTTGTATTTCAATTCAAACTTGTCCAAGTAAACCTGTCTTGCTTTTTATGCTTATTCAAGCACTTAATACTCCCTGGCCAAGGATTTCAAGGTTTAAATATGTGATGCATGAAAGACTAATGCTTCTTGGGTTTCTTTGCATCTGAATCATTATTTTTTGCTGTGTCCCTCAACAAACGAAGGTCATGAGCTTCACTGTAAGAGTCTGGAATACCTTTGCCTTTTGCCCACTGATGAAAAGATCTGCCAACCATTTGCTTACCTAAAGCTGCACTGTAAGAGAAATAGGGACCTAAACTTCAGCAAATCCTATTTAAACCAGAAGCTGAACTGTCTCCATTAATAAATGATGATTTGGGTGAAGATAAAACAACTACTAGAAAATCAATATTTAATTATTATCCAAGGATACAGGGTGTTTTTATCTCTTTTCACATGAAATTACATAGTAATACATTCAGCATTTTGCTGATTGGCTTTTCATCAGCAAGTCATTTCTTATAAAAGCTAGCAATAGCCCAGCTATCAGCAAAAGGCAGTCATCATGCATCTCATTACTTGAGGCACTAGACTCTTAACAGGGAAATACTGCTGCTTCCAAATCTTTCCTCTGCTGTCTGTATTTAGCAGTGTTGCTGTGAATATGCTTGTGATGCTTTTGAAGGGTGTTGGGATGACGCCAACAGATGGCTGAACATAGAACTTGTCTTCTGCACCCCCAGGATCAGGAAGAGCAGTGACAGTAGGCACATGTCAGTCAGACTGATGCTACATGCTACTGATTATATGCCATTTTTCATAATCCAGGTTTCTCTGTGTCCTTCCATAGGACTTTTGTTTGAAGGAGTGCAGGCGTAGGATGTGTGCACATCTGCTCAAACCTCTAGGCAGGTTTGAAGTAGGTGGTTGAAGCACAACAAGGTTTACTTACTTGGATGTCTGGTCTTATGAATTATGGATGTGTTGATCATTTTGAATTATGACCTTTTTTGAGTGTTGTATGAAAGGAGAGAAGATTAGCACTCCCCTTGATAAGGATGGAAGAGGCCCTTACAGCCTATACAACATGGATACAGTTAAGGCACTGTCACCTACTTTGTGGCATCTAACCATTTTTAACCCAAAGGAACAGCATGAAATTGTGTCAGAGGAAGTTTAGGTTTGATATTAGGGAAAGGATTTTCACCCAGAAGGTGATTGGGCACTGGAACGGGTTCCCCAGGGGAGCGGTCACAGCACCAAGCCTGATGGAGTTCAGGAAGCATCTGGACAATGCTCTCAGGCACAGGGTGCAACCCTTGGGGAGTCCTGTGCAGGGCCAGGAGTTGGAATCAATAGTCCTTGTGGGTCTCTTCCATCTCAGAATATTCTGTGATTCTGTGACAAGGCTAAAGGCTAGTATTTGAAGTTGCTGCCTGTCCAGATTTATTGGTGGTTATTCAAAAATAATTCAGACAATTGAATGGCATAAGCATGACTATTCCAGCACTTGAGGTATACACACAAATGCAAAGAACCCCTTACTGCAGGTTACAGAACACTTCTAAATAGAGCTATCAGGTGTGCAGCCAGAGCTGATTCAAGGTTTCTTCACAATACAGGTAAAATTCAGGTTTCAGATGTGGTGTGGTAAAATTCCTTTATGCCTTCTTCTTGCAGGTGTTACCCTCCTTCCCTCAATGGAATACAGAGCTGTGCCCCATCACCCTGCACTCCCCTGCCTGGCTCTGAGTCCATGCTCTGGGAAGGAAAGCAGCAGGTAGTCCTGGCCAGAGCGGGGCTCAAAGAGCAGGAGTGAAGGTGCCAAAAGGGCTTCTGGTGAGCACAGAAGCCCTGCATCCATCCATCACTTCTGAAGCCTCCCTATGGAGCGCACCAGGGAGTTTGGTGTGCAGTGGCGGTGGGAAGGCCATACAGATTAGCGTTCCTTCTCCCTCAGTGCTGGGCTCTGTACCACAGCATGGGCTCTTTCACATCTTTTTTGGGGTTTATTCACTTTCCATACGCAACAAACAGGATGCTAGCCAGCTCATTAATATTCTGCTACGCCATGGCTGGATCCTGAAGCTCTCATTCAGGCAACAACTCTGCTGCATTGCGTGAGACCAGCAGCATAAGCAACAGCTGCCTAGCTCAAACCACATTATGAAACTTGTAGGCATGAAATGATTAACATAATTTCTAAAATCTAAAGAAAATTCAGCCATGGCTAATTTCCCCAGGCACTCTAGAAATACCTTTTTCTTGTTTAAGAGGTATATAGGTCAGTCAAGTGTTATCGGTAACTAGCACTTAATGAGAAAGCTAATGCTTTCTCTGCTTCAGTCATCAGTTTCTCTAAAGCTGACTCTCTGTTCTCAGAAAGCTGGGTTGCTTTTTTAATATATATAAACATACAAGCAAGCAGCACAATATACAGTACAGATGAGCAATCTCTGTCCTCATATTTCATCAGGAGCCTCTGTCACTCCTCCTGTATATAGCACTTGTTCTCCCATTTATTAATTCTTTAAGGACTGACCTGACATTTTACAGTTTATCATGATTCTAGAGCAAACCACAGCCAAGCTGTTTCAAAAGCACACTGAAGCACAGTTTGTACCCCAGGCCCTCCAATCCTTCTTTGACTGTGTGTATTGAACCAGATTAGGAAAAAGATCTGAAATATTCCAGTCCCACATGTATTCTGAGCAAGAAAGGGTCAGAAGGAGACAAGAGTGTGGGAGGTTCCTAAGCACTCACTAAAGTGCACTGATATACACCTTAATCAGTATGGGGATGGTCTGGCTTGGTGTTACGGGCATAGTTCATACTGAATTTCTGACTTCTCTGCCCAGTGTCTGGAAGATCTGTCACCTGTGTTAAAGATCCTGGCACTGTTAGCTTGGAAGTCATGCAGGGCTCCCTACCTACCTGCAGTCCTGCATGTAAGGGAGTAAAAAACCCCATGAGGTACGTTAGAGAGGTTTTGCTTCTGGTAAAAATGCTCAGCAAAAATTTTCTGTAGAAAAATGAAAACAGTCCCCACCTTCTGCAGCAGCACAAAAGGAAAAATCAATTCAAACTGTACAGAAGGCAGTATGGCTGGCCATGGACTTTCTGTTCTCAGCATTTTCTAACCCTTGAAGTAACCATTCAGCGCTGACACTCAAAGACAATGAAGCAAACAGTTCTTGAAAGGACTTATTAAACAGTACTGTCACATCATGGTCTCAGCTAATACACCTTATTATCCGTTTATTCAATATTAAAAATGTTTGATCTGATGTGATGGGGGGCTTTCCTTCCTTTTTTAAGGTTTTGTGGAGTAAATAATTAAATATCTGAATAAGGAAAAGGGAAAAAATCAGAACACTGAGCAAACAAGATGAGGAAAAAAATCAGGTTTGGAATGAATCCCATGTGATTTTCATTTATTCACTGAGTTGAAATAATTTCCTTGTAAGACATTACAGATTCACTACACAATGCTGCTCAAGAATGACACTATATTTATAGTGAGCTATGAAGTACTGTGAGGCACATTCTCTTCAAAGCTTGACAAAAGCTAAATATAATAGGGTGTCTTGAAAAAAGAGAAAAATAAATGTATGCAACTTATGCAAAAAAGATTTTGCTATTAAGGTAAATGTTGCTATTACCTGCCACATACTGGTACCATTTCTTCAAAGTAGTAAACAATATGCTATATGCTTCTGATAGGAAAAACACTCATTTAAATGGTGCATCTTTAGAAACAAAATTGTGTTAGTTTACACCTATTTTTAATTAGATTTTTCTGTAAGACTTAATTTTAGTTTTTTATTATTTAATATATGAGACCACACAGTTTCAAAATGCTGTCCCAGGAGCTGCTAAAATTTCCCAAAGTGGTGTTGAAGAAATCCCCTATTAACAGATATAACAGCATTCTTCAGTCTCAAATCATAAAATCAAAATACAATGGAAAAAATGTTTGATTAAAATATCAAAGTTACCAGTAGCTATAAATGAAACTGGATTAAAGGCATATAACCTCTAGGAAGAACTGATTAAAATGGCAGATTGCAAATTGATTGGAAGGTGAATTCCTTGCACAGAGCTGTGGCTGTGCAGGAAGGCTAAAGGACACGGACGTGGCCTGTGATGGGCACACGAGTACACAGGAACAGGCTGCAGTCTCCTGCTCCACAGACATCAGGGGAGGTAACAATGCAAACAGCCAGGCTGGCACTGCCATGGCTGTGGCTGGGCAGAAGGTGCCACTGAGAAGAGAAAACTTCTGAGGAAATAGAAAAAATTTTCTATTACAAAGACTTCTGAAACCTTTCCGAGTTCTCAAAAGCAAATGGCAAAACTTTCTAAAACATCTAAAACGACTTTTTAAAATTAAAAATTAGTAACTATCTTTCTGTGGCATTTTGGTTTTTCATTGGTCCAGTAATATGTAATGGTAGTCTCCTAACCTTATTTCAATACCAGAAATATGGAATTCTACCAGAATATGGAATAACTGGAAAAGTTGTCTGGCTTTGCTTTGAAAAGCCGTGGGAAGACTTTCCATTTTCCTCTGAGAATTAGATGAGAGTAAAGCAAAAGGATGATGAGAGCTGGCTACAGTAGAAATGCATTTGTTAGACAGAAGCAGAACTAGGATAAAATTGTGTTAAGAGTACATGCTTTATAGGGGAAAGACCAAAAGTAAAGAAAGTGTGGAAAGGGATTCTTTGCCTATCAAGCTAGGAGGAAGATAAAATGTGAAAACAATTGAGTGTCTGAAAGATTATAGTATTATCAACATTAAGAATGTGGGTTAAAAAGATTAGCATAATTTACAATATTTTCACATTGTGTAAATTTAAAGTGTAAAGAACTTCAAGAGGCTAGAAATGATAAACCAGTGTTGTCAAAAGAAAAAGCATTCTCTTCCTGCTTATGTGGACTTTTCAAATATGTTACATCATGACTTCTACAGTGAAACATTGAGATTTTGATTAAAGCAATTTTTATAGGCTGTGCCTGCTTTCTATTAAAAAAAAAAAATCAAATTTTCACTCAAAACAATCTTGGACTTTCATTATTTACCATGAAAATTGTAGAGGCTCTGCAGAAGAAGAGCCATTTTCTGATGCAGATACCTGTGGATATCCTAGAAAGAGGCCTGCAAGTGTATTAATGATGAAATAGCAAAGACAGGAATTGAGAGAAATGAAAGCAGCTTTGGAAAGGACATCTGTGGAAACAAAGACAAATGAGTGTTTTAAAAAAATATTTATGCTAGGCTGATTTGAATCACATTGTGAGGCTGGTGAGTCATGGAAAGCAAGAAAATAATAGGATTAAACAGAGAACTGCCTTGAGAGATGGCTAAACCTCATACCCTCCACCACCCTTCCCAAAGTGATGGCCCTCAGGATCCTGGGTGACCAGCTGAAGAGGAGCCATCCCCTAGCCAGGGGCAAGTTGAGTTATCCTACAAAGCTGTGGTAAAGCAGAGCAGGCAATTAACACAGGGAATCACACACACAGGAGCTTCCGATGTGCCTGCGTCTGCTTGCCCTAATAAGCAGGTGCTTAGCTCTGGCTCCATGTACCCAACCATACGAGCTGGAAGGACAGTACTGAGAGAAAGATTTGCAGTTAAATTGCCTGAGCAGACTAAACACAGAAAGAACATTTTAAATTAGCTGGGTTCAAATGTCAGCTCACTTCAGAAATTAGAATTAATCTGATCTATCACTGTCTCGCACATCTGTCAGCATGGGAAAATCACTAACTGGCAAGGAGACAGAACTGGCTGTCTGCTCTTGTCCAGAACAGCAGAGCTATCAGATTTCAGGAAGGTTTTTACTTCTCTTATGAAAGGAAACTAGGGGTAGAAAAGGAAACTAACTTTCAAAGAGGAAACTCCTTTACCATAATGATAAGAAAGGGAACTCAAATATTGTATTTTATAGTTAGGGGGAGAGAATATAAACATTATTAATAAGAATAGTCATCACTTACATCAAATAATTACATTCTTGTGACTGTTGCAGATTAATCCCTGTGAATACAAACACAGAATTACTCATTATTACTCCATATAACTGTAGTCATTGTTACATTCATGTTTCTTTATTTTGGTCCCAGTCTTTATTTTCCTCAAGAGCACTTCCCAGTGAAGGCATGGGCTGGGGTAAGGAGAGCCCATGGTGCTCAGCTGCAGCATGGACCACAGGGCACGTGGTTTATTCCTACCCTGTGTCAGACTGAGGGCACTCGCCGCAAGCGTAGCCGGAAGTATGGCACCATGAGAATACTGCTGTTTCTTCCTTCTGTTGCTGTCTGGGATGTGAGCTTTCCTACTAGGTGAGGCCATGTCAAAGACTGCCAATCAGCCTCAGGTAACTTCTTGTCTGGTTCCCAAATCCAGCTGTGAGCCCAACAGGGAGCCTTCAAATGCTCTTTTCCTTTTCCTAACAAAAAAGAATCACTCAGAAAATGAGGATGATGTGTGCTGGGTTGTCAGCAGGCTGCCTGGGGAGTGACACACTGCCAGCAGACGGTCAGTCTGGACACACGCAAGAGATTATTCCTTTCCTTTATTTGTCTGAAGCGAACTTGTTGCTCAGCTCTTAATTGCTCAGCAGACAAAAGGTATGCAAGCCTCTGTTTCCCTTTCATCATGGGTAGATCAGATATAGCCTGTGGTGTCCAAGCAGATGAGGAGGAAAAAAAAGTGTCTGCTGGCCTTGATCCCCTTGGGTTTTTAGGCCAGGGTACAGAGAGGGATGCTGGTAGGGAGTAAATCTATGCCAAGTCCATGTGAAATGACACAGAGGTCTAACCTCAGACATATTACAGATTATTGGACTTGATGACCTTAAAGGTCTTTTCCAACCTAAGTGATGACCTATATACCAGCTTTGGAGTAGCAGCAATCCCCTTCCCTCATGAACTATTTTTCAAACACCCCAGTCACTCCTCCTCAAGAAGCAAAGGGAAGAAGTCAGTGCTGCTGAGGTCCCTCTGACCAGAGATGTCAGACTGAGAGGAGTGGGTCCATCCAACACATGAAGTGTGTAACCAGCATAGATCAATCCAGCCCTAGTTTTTGTACAAAACCAATATACTTAATTTATTCTTCTTGCCTTCTCCTCTGCAGTATGCACTTAGAGAAAGTAATCAATGGAAGAACAGTGGCTCCAATTACAACCTGTTTCCTGACTTGCTCCAGGGTAATACTTAGACTGAAACAAATGGCAAAGCTGTAGCTTCCTCCCAGTCTTTAAAGAACCCATTTTTTCTGACCTTTAGGCAAAAGTTAAACTGCAGTTCAGGATGATTTGGTGCTAGTAGCTGATTGCCTGTCTTCAAGTGATTTTTAGCCACTGTGTTGCATTATTACTATTTTGCATTTTGTGGCATGGAGCTAATTCTACATTATCCATAATATTCAGGGAGAGAAGAATGAGATCTGTATAGCAGAAAGCAAAGCAAAAGGACATCTATACATCAGGCTGGTACACTAAGAACAGAAAACAAAGGTCACCAGCTCTGTAACGTATTTAGGCTCCAGCAGGGGCTGATGTGAGCTGGCATATCCATAAAACCTCGTGCAGTATGGTGCCA
The DNA here is from genome assembly GCF_000738735.6 of Corvus cornix cornix. Taxonomy (NCBI): domain Eukaryota; kingdom Metazoa; phylum Chordata; class Aves; order Passeriformes; family Corvidae; genus Corvus; species Corvus cornix. The sequence goes on along the minus strand of NC_046334.1, from coordinate 24,882,067 downwards.
AAGTACCAGTTTCTGGAAGGACAGAGGTAATTCACTAGAGACCTTTACCAGTTGACTGTGTTTTCCTTTCTCCTTCCACAGCCAATTACAGGATGCTTGTAATTCAAGGATCCCTTGGCCTCCTTTCTCTTTCCCTGGTGCCTCCAGCCATGATTCAACATGATGAGCTGCACATGCAGTGACTCCAGCCGTGACCCCATGCCTGGGTGCTTGTCCCCAGTTCCGTGCTCTGGGGCTGCCAGACAAGAGGAACCCACCTGGGGTGAGGGATCCCCCACACCAGAGCTGGTATTTTTGTTCAACATTGGTCATTTTTCCAATCTTGTTCCTGGCAGCGTGGGGTAGAAAGGAGTCAAGTATAATATTTTTGCTGTCCAGGAAGATCACACTGTGTTCAGCATATGCCCTGGATCTTTACTGGTGACTTCTAGAAACAGGAAGTCTTGTAAAATATTCAAGTATTATCGTGGGACCAGCCTGAGTTACAGCAATATAAAGATGCAATGTTGACTAAATTTATTTTTCAGTTTCCATTAAAATTCAAACTAGCAGCTTTTTATTTCTGCTAACTTTCAACTATCATACAAATCATTAAAATTTAATTGTGCCCTGTTCATGAAAAATGTAAGTGCACAGTTTATGTAGCAGTACTTTCAAAGCTAATTCTTACTTTCTCCAGAGGTGAACATTTGTAGTTGAAGAGTTTAAATTTACAGAACTGATCTGTAGCAATAACTAATCCAAGTACTTGAAAGGATGAGAAATTGCAGGGAAGAATTTGTCATCGGTGAACCTGGATGATTAAGCTAGTAAGAATCTTGATTGTCATGTTCCCTAATGAGAAAATGATTCGTTTGTGGAACAAGCCCTTCATTATAGATTATTTCTTCAGCTGTGGTATTTTCTGCCTGCACTGCAGTCAGCTGTGGTCAGAATACTGTGGTGCCACAGCCCCAAATAGCTTTGTGCAAAGAGACATACTAACTGCTAGTTCTGATGTGACATTACTTTTTAACAGTGAAAAAAAATCTCAGATTGGTCAACAATGCCTTTTATGGTTAATTCAGACACTATTGCTTCCCATGCCATGGTCTCCAATTGCTACTTTTTTAAATTAGCAGCCTACAGTACAATTATCTCAAATACCAGGTACTAAATTATACAAATTAGAAGTACATTAGTTGAGAGGGTCATTTATTAGCCATAAACATTCAAATTGATAATGCTTTATCTCTAATTGTTTGTTAACTTATGTGTTTCAATCCCCTTTATTACTGTGCTTTAATAGGTTGATTTTGGCGCCTCTGGGTATTTGTTTTCTCTCCAAAGATGATTAATAATTTATGCAAATCATGATACATAAGCCTTGAAATATCCACAGCTTTATATAAGCATGTGAGATTTAGAGGTCCATTTAATGCTAATACAAATTATCAGCACATTATTCCCTCACAGCTTGCTACTATCTGCCTTTTCTCAGCTATTCATATTTCTAGAAGAATCTCTTCTAGCTCAATCTCTTGGTCATACAATCACTCAGAGTTACTAGGATTTAATCTCTGACAGCAAATGGGAAAACAAGGTAATTTTTTTTAACTCTAGTGAAATTATTTAATTTTTCTTGATCATACCAAATGTTATTTTTCTATAAAAAAAGTAATTAATTCAAGATGAACATTTTGTGAAGGACAAAATCGAAATGCAGGCAACAGCTCATCCCCAGAGATGATTCACTGTAAGTTGAATGGGAACTAAGAACCTGACTGTAGTGAAAGTTAATGTATTCATGCAGACAAAGACCTAAGTAAAGGCTTTTCATAGATTACAGAAAAGTGAAGAAATGGGCCATCCTTAATTACTGAAGTCCTCAGAAGCAATGGTGCCCGGGAGAACATGAATCAGTCCAGAAATCTGAAAAAACAAGCAATCAAACAAACCCAAAAAAACCCCCACCATACAAACCCAATCCCCCCAAAATCTCCAAACCCGCTTTACTTCTTTGGATCAGGTTAGTCTAGCAGCAGATGTCTGGAAAAAGACATAGGTACAGTTTGACCAGGAAACACCATAAAGGCAGCATAAGAAACCCATGGGTGAACATACTTAGAGGACTGGTTTGGGTATTGACTCCAGAGCACAGTAAAATGAGGGCATTATTGAAAAATGTAACTGGTGACAAATGCTTTGTGCTGCCTGTGCAGGGGCACTCAAGGAATTCACAGAAACAAACTGTATCAGAGATCTCTGGGACACGCAGCAAAAATAAAGGCAGGAGAATAAAATAACAGAATTGGTTTAGAATTTATTTTATGCTTAAGCCCCCAAACACTGTTCATAAAAAGATTTCTTAGTTTGAATAATGAATCAAACATGGTATTGAGTTGCAGAAGTTAAGGATGCAACTGTGCTACAAAGACTCTCCAGAAAACAGGTTTACAATGCTTATCTCAATGCAAAGAAGCTCGTTCATTTACATAAGTGTATATGGCTCCTCAGCCATTGCCTCTGGACAGATTTGTGAGGTGTGTAAATGCAATAACCAATGTTACACTTGGTCTATTTTGTTCACTTGAGTATGTGGATTTGCTGACCACTCAGTTCTGTCTGTGGGTTTTTTCCTAAGTCTCAGGGAAAAGAAAATTAAACATAGAAGAAACTCAGAGCTGAGAAAATTAAAAGCTCAGTGTCTGCTGGTGATAAATATGGAAAGAGTAGAAATGAGCAGATGGTACACTGTACACCGTCATCCTTCCAGAGTATATACACATATAAAAAATATCTCTAGCTCCATAACAAAATTAAACCTGCCACATGTAACTCAAATATCCTCTCCCCTAAAGATTATCTCGTTTGTTGATCCTGCAGAAACTCAGAAGCTCTGTGTGAGAAACAGACTGGGATTTTTTTTCAAAGGTACATTACATTTTTAAATCATTAGGTGGACCACAATATTCTTTCAGATTTAGACTAAACTTATTTTATGCTACTAATGCAGTATAAAGATAAACCAAGTTAGCTTCAACAGTTTGCCTGTTAACTGCATCTAATATAATTCATCATCACTTTAATTCATATACTTGAATTGATAGAACTTAGTGGTTTTAGCTAATTTTCAAGTCATTGTGAAGCCTGTTATAAAGTTATGGTATTTTTTAAGTTCACCTTGTCTTGGTTTATCAGTAATAGGGAACGGAACAGGGAAACAATTTGTGTTAAAATGAAGAAAATTCTCCATTTCTGTAGCTCCAGTTTCAACAGGACAGATACTGATTGTCTAAACAAGCAGTTAGGCAGCTAAAATAAACTTTAGAATTATCTGGTGGGGATTCCCAACAGACTGATCACAGCATTACTCTAAGAATAAAGGAACACACAACACAGTGGGACATGTAAAGGCTATAAAATCCAGTCTTTCACTTCACATTTGCATCTGGTGACTATGAATCTGCTACTAGAGCTATGACTCGAAATGCTAGTAAGTAATAGGAGTATTCATAACAAAAATTATTATTGGATAAGCACAACACTGTACCCTCATATCAAAAGCAGATATTCAAAATCCCCTCATGATATTTATATTGACCAAAATATACTTAAACACATATGCTCACCTTTTCTTTCCAGCAATTAGGTTACCATGAAAATATCCTTTTCAAAGCTGGGATGACAAAGCAGTGATAAACTAGAGTCGAGTCTACTCATGTCTTGTTTTGCTAAGTAGGCTTTTATTTGCATCTAATATCCAAATATTAGAAATATTAGAAATATTTCATAACTGATGCTTTTCTACTGCCTGTTTTCAAGTACAATCTTTGTGTCAAGATGCATAATCTAGCTGGTTTAGAGGCTAAATAGTCTAACATTCAGTAAAATAATAACCATTTTTTCTACAGAAATGCAATATCCAATATATTTTTTCATTATACAATGAATTCAGACAGGACAACTGGAAGAGTAAGACCCATTCCTTTAGATGCAGTACAAGTCTTCAAAAGTAAAATGTGTTAAATTTTCTATTATCTGAATTCTTCTGTGGTCACAGATGTTCTCTCTATTTTCATTTTACTTATTGATGAGAGACAATAATGTATTTAGCCCAGTCACTTTATTGCCTTGTTTTTGTCATGAAAAATATGCTCATCTGAAGTCATTCTTTTTGAGTCTTGCCAAAAGCTGTTCCATGAAATTAGAAATAGTATAGAAACCTTACTTCAGCTGTCCTTTTTGAGTTATTTTATATGCCAAAGACAAAGCATAACTAGCCTTATGCTTACTATAAGCATGTCTTAAAGTAATAGTTATAGGGCTGAGTAGAGGGGTAGGGACACCTCTCTTGATCTCCTGTCAATGCTGTTCCTAATGCACCTCCTCTGTTCTTCAGAAGGGTTGCAAGACAACTAGGTGATGGGTATCCTCAAGGTCTAAGTAAGGGTTCAAAATCATGTAGACTTTGGTGTGCTTATGATGGGGGCTATTTATTCCAGCAGTGTTTCTATTCTGTAGCCTCCTGTAATACCCTTTAATTCCCGTTTCAATTTCCTAATATGGAAATGCAGCCAAATTAAAACCTTACCATTAATTTTCCTCACTGAAGGGAATATGGCCTAGATAAATAAATTAGTACACATTAAAAGTTCACAGTGGTGCTGAAGGAGCAAAACAGACCATTTTTTCAGTGCTCTTAGCAATACTAATACTAAATTCTTACTTAGAAACCTTAATAAAGAGTCCAGGAACAGCTGGATCCTGAAGTGCAAAAACAATGTGATTTTCCAAAAATATTAATAGAGCTATAATAATGCATGAAGGAATGACGAAAAGCACAGGTTCTATGTTCCTGATGGCTTCAAAATGGTGGGTTTTGACACATTCTGTGATTCAGAAAAGCACCCAAATGTAGTTTAGAAAACATCTGTAAGTAAAAGCCCCCAAACACAACATCATATGCGTATCTGCAATCACACACAAGACGAAGACAGGAATAAAAGATGAAACGAAATCTCAAAACTTAGCCAAAAATTGCAGGATTTGACAAAAAGAAGCTGCTGCAGAAGTGTTTGATATACAGTCTGTTGATTGTTTCAGCAATGTTAAGGCATCCTTTGAATTTGAAAAGGTTGAGAAATGCTGGGCTTGAGAGCTATGTTTTATCAGGTAGAGCTGTGAACTCTAATTCTGCTGAAAATTGCATCTTCTCAGAGTCAAATGAAAGCCAAGCCCCGCCATGGTTGAGAAAGAAATGGTCTCCTGCTCTTGGAGCCCACAGCTCTGGCTCCCTCTGGAAATGGGCAGCCAGATTATTTGTAAATCAGGTGCTAATGCAAGAGGAACTATCACCATAGGACCCTTAAACTGACATAGTCAGTAAAAAAAAGTACTAGAAAGCAATATGCTTTCTCCTGTTTGGGCCAGCCACTGCTTTTCTTATATGCCCCATACCATATATTAAGAACATCGCTTACTAATTTAAAGCAAACTTGAAGAATAAATAAGACTCACCACAAATTGTATGATATATCTAAGGAAATTACTATATTCCTTTCACTCCTTAAGCTGTGTCTCAATAGTTATTGAAAGCTGCTGTTCTTGAAAAAGGAAAAAAAAAAATAGAATAATTCTAAACCCCCAAGTGGTTAACATAAATTGCTGAAATTGATTACTCTTAAATATAAAATTTAAAATTCAGTGGGCTAGGAACACAGTGAAGACCTGACTTTTTCTGTACAGAATATAAAAATGCCTCCAAGCCCATTAATATATTTTATGGCATTAATGCATAAATATTCTGAAATGACCATTTTTCTCATGGCTTGTTAATGTTTACAATGTGTTAGCATCTGGATTAAAGCCAGGTCAATGTCGAAGTGTGATTATGAAAATGTCCACTTCCCTAAAACAATTGAAAGCACAGTTTAGTTTGAAGTCCATGAGAATTTGGACCATATATACGTGTCCGTATGCCAAGGTCTTGGGGAAGAATAATGTGTAAGAAGAAAGTTTTACAGACTTTGCTAGTGCTTGAAAAACATCTATAATCGTACAAAAATGAAAGAACAATATTTAGTTGCAAATGGTCTCTGAACAAAAAAATCAGTAAAGAAATTTATGTCAATTTACTTTTTTCTCTAAGCACAGAGAAGAATGAAAAAGAAAGAAAAAAGGCCTCAGTAGCTTTTCAAGTACTACTACTCAGAAGAGCAAATCTAGGGTCAACTCTCTTTATACTTGAAAGAAACAGTTGAGGGTGAGAATTTGTTTTTAACGAAAAAGCTATTCATTTTAAAACAAACACATACTCCATGGTTAAATTAAAGTAGCTCAAAAGATTCAGTCAAACAACTTAATATCAGTTTCCATTGGGTCTTCTCACTAGAATTTGGTTGTTGTGTGGCAGAGGTCAGAGACAGAAGGGAAGAAGTTGTATTTAGTGATCACTGAAGTTTCCTGAACAGAAGAAACCCACGAATGATCTCAAAAGTATCAACAGATGTGACCATAACATCCAGGACCCTGATTTCCCAGATCAGCTACTTTTCTGAAGATTATCTCAATAGTATCGGAGTATTCTAAAGGGTACCTCTGGTCTCTTCAGCAAATTGATGTAAATAATTTCACAGATTTTCCTTTCCAGGAAGGAAAACCTTGTATTTCCAGGGGAAGACAAGAACAATATCAAGTTTTGCCTTGGTTCAACAAAGACATGTTTGTGGCCGGTTGGGCTTTTGTTGTTGTTGTTTTTTTTTTGTTCTTTTTGTTTGTTTGTTTTTTCTAATGTCAAGTACCTTTGAAAAAGAATAAAATCTTATCCTGATCAATATATTTAATTTTATTCTCAGGTAATATGCTGGATGCCCAGCCATCGTTCTGCTTCTGTTCTCTGATCAAACGAGTCTGTCTCTTGAACCAGTTTTGTTTCATACTGTTTCCCAAAAGCTTTGCAGAATTAGTTTCACTAAACTGAGCGCATTATATTATTCTCCTTGGTACTTAAAAAGGGCGTCCTTAAACTTAAATTTTCTTGCCTTACCTTCATTCTGCTTGATCCTGCAGAAACAGGATATCCTAAAAGCCAACAACTGGTCCCTGAATCCTACCACTGTAGGCTCTTGGGCGTGATTGGGTATGCATGGGTGTAACTGCACACTTCAATGAAGAGAAAAATGGGGCTCAGTACCTACCATAGTTTTGCTGGTAGGTTCTGCCCAAAGAGAGAGTAGGTTTATCCTGGAACCAATCAAGTATCAAAGCAGGGTGATAAAGTTGTTTATCTAATCACTACGCGCAAGTCTAGCAAGTCTCCTTCAAGGCAGGGAAATCCCTCCGTTGGTGGGTGAAACAAAGTATCATGTTATTTCCTTACTTAAATAAAAAGTGCAAGAAAAATGGGATTTCAACCAGCTGTGCTTGCAGCTCTGCACACTTGTCAAACCAGCCTGCAGATTCTGGGAGGTAGGAAAGCCAAACAGAGTGCAAACTTAAATGCAGATAAATAATGTACCTGCAGGACACTTGTGGTGGTCTCGGCTACATTTACACTTAGCAAATGTGCACAAAGCTTTGATTTGGGAGGCTATTTACTTATCCATGCATGTTTCCTCCTTTCTCAATGCCTGTTTCAATAACGTGGGAGGTTAAAAGTGAAAGAACAGAGCAGGTGCTCAAGTAGCCACTAAGTGATTGTCATACAGAATAGTTGCTTCTCACACTTGAGAGTGGGAAGCCTCACGTCAGCAGGTACAGAAGAAAAAGTTCATTTAAACACACTGTGAAACCATTAACCAACGCTCCTTGTTCAAAGGTTTTCCTTCCCCGTCATTATCAGTATTTCTCACAAAGTGACATTAGATGAACTATGGTCACTTTGAGTTTCCTCACTGAAAAATCAGTGATCCCCCACAAGGAAGGGGACAATTCATTTTTCTACAAAACAAGTAAGGAAGGCACTGCTCCTCAGGAAAGGTATTCTTTTGAATACCATGGCTGCACAACATATTTCAGTGCTCATTGTAAATAAATCACATGCCTGAAGTCAAACAGATCAAAAAGCACTCCAAGAAATTGGGATGTATTTATCTGCCTCAAAATTTTTTCAAAATAAAAAGCAGCTCTCTCAGAAGCACCTTGTTGTCATCTGTTCCAGAGTACTATTGTAGTAATTAGCAACTTGTTCAGAAACACTTTTTGGTCTGTTCTTACCTCCAGGGAAAAGGAAGGCGCTTCGGGCTAATTTGTTCAGCACGGACAGGCTGAACACACAGCATTTTCAAGGCAGCTTTGACAGGAACTCAGCCTGTGATGGAAGTGGGCACTCAGAGCACTCAGCACTTCTACACAGCTTTGCAAAACCCATGTCTAGAGCTAGGCTCTAGGAATGCATTTATTTTTTTTCCCCTCAGAAGAACAAAATAGTCTAACCCAAAACAATGCTACAGTGTATCTTAAATTCTATGTCTTTCAGTAAAAGATGCTGTGATGCACAGAAGGTCTACTACATCTCCTCTTTGCAAAACTTTCTTCAGTGACTTACTGGACAGAAACAGGAGTGAGATACTAAATCATTTCCTCAGAAAAGTGATGAAGGCTTTTCCATTCCAACACCTAATTAGCTTTGGAAATATTCGCTGCAGTGAAGCATGCAGCAATTGGAGTGCAAGGTAAAAATAACATCCTGTCTGTGATGGAAAAATAAAGTTCACAAATTTAGTCTCTCAACAAATAATGCTACCACCAAAAGAGATTGGTATTCAGTGTTTTCATGACAAACAGATATTGAGACTGCCTCTGGTTCTATACACAGCAGTGCTCAGGGAATGATGTTAGAGGAGACTGCAGAGCATAGGGAAAAAAACCCTTTAGTCCATGATAACAAAAGGAAGGTGAGTGAAGGAAGACAACCTTAGTCATCAGTACTGAAAACAGAGCAAATTTGTGAAAGGACAAAGTTAGTGAAGGGCATGAGCAAAGCAAGGTGGCAAATGTGTGCATGGGGCAGATGGAAGACTGTTTACAAGGCAGCCTTTCCTCGTGAGCCTGCAGAGGTGATCCTGGCCTTGAGACTCATTTTTCTGGGCAGAAAACTAATTACATTCCTCATGCATTTGTCCTGTTTTGGCAGAGGTTAGCTGAGCAACCAGTGCAACCCACCTGGGTATCTATACACTACAAAGCCACTTCAGAAGGAAGCACAAGTGTCACTGAAAGAGGAGAATCCCATTGGAAATGTTAGGGTGGTGATAAGCAGCAACAAACATCAGCAGCAGGCTCATAAATGTTCAGGCTCCAGATGGAGAAGAAAAATCATCCCAGAACAGGTCATCATGGCAGCAGCTTCCCTGGGTCTGTCAGCAGCAAGAGCACTGTATGGGACACAACCAGCCAAGGGCAGCAGACCAGAACTGCCTGCAGGAAAATAGAGCTGGCCCTTGGGATGTGTGGGAGGCAGCACTAAATGGCATGTCCATTCAAGCTCACCTTGCTGGATGCCACAGCCAGAAAAATGAATGCTTGGGATTCATTTGCTCATTGCATAAAGGGACAGTGTCTGCACTAACAGAAGCTGTAGTGATAAATACTGGTTTCTCCTTTCTGGCCATGACTATTTCCTTTCCATCTGTTCCCCAAGGTATAAGCCACTTTTCTGGAGAGCTGCTGGTCTGCTGTAAATACAAGATGGCATCACCAATGGCACAAGTGACAGTGCTGCTCAGTCAGTTGTTTGCAACAAACAGCACGGGAACAGATGACTTCAATGACCCTGCCAGTGATGGTTTCAACAAGATGGAAGTGTTAGGTAGTAGGCTCATCTGCTTTCCTTTTTTTCCTCAGATTTCTGACACCAGAAACAAAAAGGACTAGCAGAGTGCAAGTGCACCCACTGCACACTCTCTTTATGACAGTTTATAGGGACCTCATCAAAATGTGCCTGTAAAAGACACCATTAAGGTGACTGGAGCAGAAAAAGGGAACGTTCTGGGGGTTTTGTGTTTGCTTCATGTATTGGACAGCATAAGCTCAGGAAGTAATCTATAAATAGCTTACAAGGACTTGTGTTCATGACATTATGGATCAGTGTCAATCAATGTCAATCAGTTACTGATCAAAGCAGACTTAGCTTGTCCATATATGTTTTGTCTCTGCTCAAACTGTATCACTTGCATGGACTGAAAATTAGAGATATGCAACTTTTACCTTATAACTGTTTTGCATTATACATATACCATTAAAGCCTTATCTTAAATTAGCAGGTCTCCAGCCCTTAAGGGAAATACATTGCTTGAACTCTGCCTTCATTCTGCAGTTAAATAAATTTGCCTTTGAAGAACAGAAATAACTCTAAAGTCTGCTGGCATTGTAATTCATATGTGATTTTAATGTCTTCTGAAGTTACTCTCTCAAGGTTTTTTGTCTCTTGCTGAAGGGACAAGTCACACTTCACACCAGGGTCTCTTCACACTGGAAACCCATCTGTGCTTGAATTATGGGACCCATGACATACATCTGACAGTTCCTGAAGAATCTAAGACTAGATTTGTTTCATATGGATATATTTATTGTACTCATTCCATAGAAGTCTAAACAATTAAGAGCATTGCAGTCCAATGCTCTACATCACTGACACTAGTCAGTGTTGCTGAATTGCCAGTTGCCTTCCTAGACACCACCAAAACAGGAAGCTGAACAAGAGATTAATCCATAAATTAATCCAGGCAACCAAATACAACTGTCTCCTCAAAGGTTAAAGACCTGCTCTTATGCTTTCATCTCTGCCTCAAAGTCCAACTATAAACAGGTTCCCTACCAGTTAATTCAGAGGGATTAATAATTGGGTGTCTTTATAATTCACTTCAATAAGACTGGGAAAACAGATCAATAAATCTTGTCTTTTATCCACCTGCTTGTTCTGCAGTCTGTTCTGCACCTATGAATGATTAGCATCAGGTGTAAAATATTTCCCTGAAGGTTGCTACTGGCAAGTCCCATTCATTCCTGGATCCTCCTGACAGCAGTTCATTAATTCTCCGATATTTCAGACCTAAGTCCTGACATTAAGGGTACATCACATCTCTTTCCACTAAGAGACCTTCAATGATCTTAGGCAGTAATTCAAATCTTCAGCCATTTTACCAACTATTCAATACATGTTTGGTTTGGATTTTTTTTCATAAAAGACCACTACAGACCATCAGATGCCACTGGCCTTTTTTTCCTTTAAAAAGACAATATTATTTTCAATGTACATCTTCCTGGAAAAGATACCGCGGGTTGGAACATTGCAGCATTTTGAGATCCTGTGGCCCAAGGGAGCTAAATTTATGTCACCAATGCAAGGTGCACTCTACCTTGCAAGTAAGTGTGTCTAACACCTCTGATACTACACCAAAAAATAATATAATTATTAAAAAGATCACATGTGTCTTAAAACACTAAAAATGGAAGTCTATTTGATGGAAAAAGAACTAGAAGAAATCAGGTGGTAAAGAGGAAATTGAGAATGTCATCAACATAATTCAGTGATTGCTCAGTCAGAGCTAGGATTCAGTTTAATATGGCAAAAATGGGCTCAATTCACTCAATAAATGACTTGTCTTTAGATACAGCAGTTAGAACCAATTCAGCATTGCAACTGAGGCTGATGCGTGTCCAAGGAATAAGACATCAGCTTACAAAAGAAGAGCATCTGAGCATCGGTGTGAACTACGGCTTTGAGATAGCTCTTCCTTAAAGACACACCTTGACGTTACAGGTATTTCCAGAATAAGGAAAAAAAACCCCAAACAAATAAAAGTTCCGTAGGCGAGTACCTCAATCTTTGAGAAAAAAAAAGGTATTTACTTGTAGTGGGGAATTAAAACAAGTATTGCACACGTACTAAACATGCAGATCACACCCTTGAATCTTTACACTTGGCCACATTTGACAGCAGCAGCATGAAAAGGAGCATATTACAATGCTGCTATGACCTTTCAGCTCTCTTGGTCATCTTGATCATATATCAACTTCCAGTAACTTGCAGCAGTGTGGGAAGAACTGACATCAGCTGAGGACGTTTGGGAAAATTATATTAACTGTAATTATTACTACAGTATACAAAATTAAACTCTCCCCTCTTATCACCAGATGCCAGACGGGGTTACTGGTTTAATCATAGCACCTGTCAAGAGGACTGCATAGCAGACCTTAGAGAGCGAGAAAGAGGCTTTATGGGCTGCTTCTTCCCTTCCTTCTCCTGACTTGTTATATGCTTACACAGGCATCCCAGGGGGCTTAGCTGCCGATGTCTGAGATTGCCTGAGGCATCAGAGAGGAGCACGAACTAGGAGTACCTCATTTTTACAAGATTTTCTTCAGTGTCTAGGTTCTAAACAGCAGCTTTTCTAATAATGAAGGTTAAGTCTTCCCATGTGACAACATTTGTGGTTTTTATCTGTGAGCAGATTAGAACAACTGCAGGAAGAGCAATTCCTCCTATACACACAGATGCTGGCATGAGGACAATTTTTATGAGCCGATTTCTTAGTGAAGTGTAGAGCACTTCTTCATCCTAACTTCTAGCATCAGTCAGGTGGTTGCAACTATTTTATGCTCTTAATTTCTTTTTTACTTTTGAATGAGTACAACTGTGGTACATAAGCACAGACTAAGTTTTACCAACATTTTCTAGTGATAATGAGATAAAATGTGTCCAAAAGTTCTCAGACTGTGAAGCTGCCTGTGAATGTGATGAAGCATTAAGTGAAGCTACCACTCTGTTGATCAAGAACAAAACCCTTTGGTGAATCTCAAATCAACAAATACCTTTTTTTAAGATCTGCCAAGGAAAACAAGCACCTTTGTTGTACTGTACCTAGAGAAATGTTGTCTCTCTCCACAAGATCTCCATGGGAGCCTACAGAAGTTTCAGTATCCACTCATTACTGTAAGCATGTTTACTTATATCAGTCCAGAGCAGATAAAGAGAAGATGGGCAGCAGCACACAGCAAAGTAAAAAAACACTTAAGCAGAAAGAATATCACTTTCAACTGCTATCTGTCTGGTTTCATGCTCAAAGCCTCTGATTGCTTCAGGCAGTTGTTCACAATGTGATTAACTGTCATAATGAAAGAATCTGAAAAATTAATTATCTGGAAAATGTGCAAAAGAACATAACTATTTCAGTCCTTACTAGGATTGATCCCATTTTTAAGTCTGACTCAAACATTAAGTTCAGAAAAAAACAATTCAGTTATCCAGTTTAACAGAATACAGGCCACACGAGCTCATCCCAGAATTTCTGTGGTAAATACACAATTGAATATGAAGACAGAAAGACACAGAAACCTTCCAGCATCAATAGTGCACTAAGTTGGTTACCAAGAGAGGTGTTAAACTTTCATCTTCTTTGAAGAGAGATATTTCTTGTGCTTTGCAGTAACTTGTGGGGACAAGTAAATAGCTTGTCAAATCCGTAACAGTCTTCATACAACACTCAGCTCACTATTTTCAGTGTGGGCAAACCAAAAGTCCTGAAAGGGATTCTGATACGTCAGATCTGTCCTGATAGGAGCACAGTATGATGTATCCTTCTAGTATTGTATATATGATGTCTATAAGGAATCCCCTTTGTGCTTGAGTCTCATAGCAATAGTAAGAAATTTGAGTCATTTGACATTCCAGACCAAGTGCCAAATGAAAAATGGAAAGAAAGAAAGAAAAAACCTATTTCTCAAGATGGCAAGAATATTCTTCCCCCTACTTCAGCTATAAACGAAGTACCAGGACAGAACTATGGCTTCCAAGCAACTTGACTATTGAGAACAAATATCTAGGCTCTAAGAGTAGTGACTGACATTTATTCTTGATGAAAAAGACACCATTTCATAGCAGTAATGATCAACACTGGGTCCTTACTCAGAATTAATGGCTAGCATGAGGTATTTTTTGTTAATGTCATTTCAGCTGGTGCATTGAGAGCTTTTATAGAGCATTATTGAGTCAAAAAAAGACTTGCTCACTTGCTTGAACAATCCCTCAAAGTTGCTCTCCACTTCAGATGATCTGTGCTATCATGTCACAGCTGAGATGGGTGACCTGTGTGTTTCCATTTCTGTCCTCACCTGCTGCAAAAACAATTGCACTCCTACACACACGCAGTTCTGGTCAGATATATAGGTTGCATGACTTCATCTAGACAACAGTCTCAGTCCTACTGAATTTTCCCTTCCACTTGGTTATCCATAGCTACATTTTTCTTTGCTTTCTTCCTATTCATAAGTAGTATCAGCTGTTTTTAATAAGAAAATAGTTACTTTTCTAAGTATAGAATTTTGTTCAAAAGAATTCCAGAGCTCGTGCTCTGAGCTTATGGCTGAGATTGGATCAGGAATTTTCAAGAACACACTTTAACTCATGTGAAGAAATTGCACAAGGAATGTGCAATTTACATGCAGTGTATTTTAGGAGATATTAATGTAATGTTGTAGCAGGTTGGGTTTGTAACCGGGCGGAAACACCCAATTTAGTGTAGTGGTTTGGTCCAAAATACTCATTACTGTTTATCTTCTGTGAGATAAGAATTAGGAGAAACGCAAAGCAGGCACCAAACTTGAAAGAATATAAAGAAATTTATTAACAGACCTAAAAGAAGGGAAAAAGAAAAAAAATTATACCACCTTCAGAACTCTCCTCCTCCCCCCACCTTCCTCCCGTCTCCCACTGACAATGTAGAAAGACAACCCTTAAGATGTTCAGTCTGTTACCACTTCCATAATAACCTTGTTCAGTCCATTTAGAAAGAGAAGTCTCTTCTTGCTCGTGCCATGAAAACATTATCACAACGAGACAGCCGCCCGTGTTGGTTCTCTGCCCGCATGTGAATCCCTTCCCCCAACTTGCAGCTTTTCCCTCAACTGCTTTCGAGGGTCCACTCTTGAAGTTTTTTTTGGGGTACAATTTTAAGGTTGAGCCATTCAGAAACAAAACCAGAGGCCCTTCTCCTTCCCTGGGAGCAAAGGGTCTTCCTCATCTTCATCGTTAGGACTATCTCTGGGAGCATCTCTAGGAACTGAGGTTTTCTCCTTTCCCATTTGGAGCAAAAGTCCTCATCTGGTCCCTCTCTCCCTGTCCAAACTTCTCATGAAATTACAGCTGCGTCAGCATCTGCCTATCTCGGCGCAGGTGCTTTTGCTCACGAGTTGAACACTCCACCCCCCATATCTTCATGAAATTACAACAGGATACTCTGATATATCATAGCTTCACAACAGAATTTCAGCTTTAAGCATCTCCTCTTCCTCTTCCCTCAGGTTTTCAGCTCTTCACAGCAATAAAAGGGTTAATCTCACCTCGGCCTTGCAGCTGTGTGCCTTATCGCTGTTGGTCACCCGGCCTCTGCCGGACAGAGGTGCCTCTTTGCTGAAATCTTGGCCGCAGTGGAGGGGCAGGGGGGTTCCGAGCCGCTCTGGCTGCCCACAGCCCTGCTGGGGGGCTCATCCTGGAGCCGGGGCCCGGCCTGGCCTGGCCCAAGCAGGGCCTGGCTGGGCCCGCTGGCCCCCACACGGGCCCCGCAGCCACCTGTGCCAGCGCCGGAAATGAGAGAGAGCTTGGAGGGGGAGTTTATCTATTCCTAAGTGTGGATCACAGAGGCGGTCACAACTTTAAGTGGCTTAAAGAATTGTCCATATTCAAACTGGCCAGCTGATAGGTTCTGTTAGGTCCCGGAGGAAGCTGTAAGCACCCCTTAGCAAGGACATCCCTTCCGGGACCATGCTTGCTAACCCATGACAAATGTAAATACTTAGAATTGTTCATTGTTCTTGTATTCACTTTTTCCTCTTGAAGAGCTCTAAGAGCAGTTTGAAAGAAAAGAAATCTGGTGAACCTCGAGTGACAGAGAAAAATGAAGGATTACTACATGAAATGCAGAATATCCCTTGGAGAAACAGTTTCAGCATGAATGCAAAACTGTTGCTTTACGTTTCACATTATAAATTCTAGCAGCAAACCTTGCAGCAACTTGCTTGAAACAGTCCAGAAAGATTCTTTCACTTTCTGAGGCAAGGTCAAAAGGTGAAGTAGTCTACTTCCAAAACTCTAGGACTGTACACAATAGGGAGTTATGATATTATCTAGAGTTCTGCTGCACCAAATGAAAAGTCAATTGACATTCACTCCCTAGTCAGAAAAAAGTTCAGAACAGACTGACCAAGTAACAACAAAGAACATGAAACAGAAACACAGCCTTTCATTGCTCAGGAAGACATTTGAAATTCCACACACTGTTCTCATCTTTAACTTGGAAGGTTGTAGCAAAGAACAGGCTATTAAAAATACATGTGTGTTACTAGGGTTTTATATTGAATTAAAAACCCTGGAAAAGGACACTTAGATTTTGATTTGCACAGTACTGTGCTCATGTCCATTGCAATGCTACGAACAAGTAGGATTTCCAGACATGAACAACCAATTGATTTTCATAAGTTATACATTTTTTGAGACCTTTGCTCCTTTATTCGAATGAATTTAGAGGAAGGGTCAGTATTAGGAACATTTCAGCAGTAAGGCTAATTTATGAGAGGATCCTTATTGTCAGGTGTGTGTATAGCAGGATGCACTGCCCTGGATTGTGGGCAAGCAAGTTGGACCATGCCCTATTTACAAGACTATCAGAGGTGAACTGAGAGGAGCATAATGGTGGTTTTGGTGTTGAATTATGCTAAAAACAGCCTGACACATCAATCCCAAATTAACATCCTGATAGTGAGGCAAAGACTTGGCAGATAAGCTGCTAAGCTGATCTGGAGACATATGACTGGCAAACACTTTGCACTATAAAAGTCCAGTCCATTTTCATATGGTTAGGTTCTTCTAACATATCCCTTCTTGGAGTGCATATGAAGATTCCTCCTTTGGCTGGGGACGCCCCTCGAAATTCCTTCTCAAGGCTGAGCAAAAGAAATATGGCCCCAGATGTTGGCATGGGTGAGTTACATCAATCTCTACTTTAATAATTGTTTCTTTTTGCTATTACAATTGCTTTAATAGAATTTAATATAATTACAAAGCTATTACAATTGCTTTAATATAATTGCTTTGATAATGTGCACTATCCTATCATACTTTACTAGTAATTTTAGCTCCTGTACTGTGTAGTAAATAATTCTGATAAAGATCTCTTTGTCTAATTATTTACCATAACAAATCATTCATTTTTATATAAATATATCTGACTTGCCATCCTTAATCCTGAAGCTGTACAAAGGTTCAATTACACTCTCTAATTTCTTAGACTTGAATTGTTGACAGTATGAGGTTAAGATTGGATCCAGCCACTCCCAGGCTCCTCTCTGAGAAGCAGTTTAGAAAGCAAGAGGGTCCTTTCTGCACCTCGTGACTCAGAGGGAGAGCTTCTCTAATAAACTGAAGGTAGCTCCCACTCTCCCCCATTACGCTGTGCTCCCTAGCACTAGGTTAGCTGTTATGCTGAGAGCAGTGGAGTGTGTCCCTGCTCTGAAAAAACATAGATTAAGTGCTATTCAGTAAAAGTTAAGCCACCTCTGAAGTGTCTATAGAGGAGTGCAAATTTCCAGTTTCATGTTCTATTTTAAAAATAAGAAGCATTTCATTTTCATCTCACCTTCACTGACCTACATATCTTCTCATCACCCAAAACTCTGAAAATTTCTTAACTACCTTTCTCCCAGAAAAATAAAGAATAGAACAGCCAGGTTTTATAAGCCATGCTGAGAGATGCAAGAAAACTCTTCCAGACAATAAGAAGTACTTCATAAAACCAAATATCAGCTGGAGGTAACAAGCTGGAACTTCTTCTCACAAGATAAAATGTCAAGCCATAGAAGAGACCAGAATGTCTGTATAACAAAAAAATGGTCTCCTTGTGTAAATATGCAGCTCCAGTTAAGCCCCATTTAAAGATACTTGCAGTCTGGCTGACTCTAAGCACTGAGCTGATTATATATTCAGTACTTATCATGCAGAAGCAAACATTTATATTTCAGTTACAAGGGAATTTATCTTCAGATGTAAGAAACAGATCGCTGATGTGCAGAGTGCCTAGATGCTCGGGAAATAAAAGCACTCAATGGCACATTCCCATCTGCCTGCTCCCTATTGTCAGTAGAGCCTTGCACTGGCCATTCCACATGTGACCATGATGCACAGGATGCATCCCTGAGGGTGCCCTCACCAATTCCACACCTCTGCATGTGGGAGGGATTACTTTATACCCACAGGACCACAGATTATTTCAGATTTCTTCCTGTGTCCCTTTCAAATCTGTAGGCAGAAATGAGCCATCACGTACCACATTTGTATTTTAAACAGTTGAAATGGAGGAATATGGGGCTTTTTTCACTTCAGTTTATTGTCGAGACCCTGAAATGTTACTTTCCTTTATGTTTTGAGAGTGGAAACCTATGTGAGAGGAAGCAGCATGAAAACTGGCTCTGACTGAAACTCAGCTGCAATGATTTACATTGTAGGTGTCTTGCTATGTAGCAAGATCTTTATTTTCATGTTTTCTTGAAAGATATTTGTCACATATTTCTGCCACAGAACACGTTATCTCTAAGCCCTCCAGTGAGTCTGTTAGTACTATTAAGTGTCTGTGAGTAACTGAAACAATGTATTTCATGTTTACTTTCTAAAATCTCTTCAATGATTGATCTCACCTTCCTTGACTTTAACATGTTTGGAATTATGTCTTTGACTTACCTTGCTAAAGGCCAAAGTAAAATCTGTTATGACGTACAGCCTGTTATAGTCTTGGGCAGAACAAGAGATCAGAGACAGCTGTTAACACTGCGTAGAAATTCACATTCCTCAGAAGATGTGCATAGGTGTGTACATGAGCTACTAAAACTTAGGAAACTTGTTCTCAAACAGCCATTGTTGGGTTAGCTCACAATAAATACCTTCTCACTCTTGTTACAAATTTGTGCCCGAGACCACTGGGCCACTGACTTTGGCTGAAAGTACAAAGCAGATTGTACTGGCAGAGCTCTAGCAGCAGCATTGGACCTACTTTAGTGCAATGTGTGTGTCTATCTAGACAGAAGTAGAGCACACAGCAGTTCAGCTATGCACATGTACTGAGCTGAAAACACTGCCTCAGCATTGCTACAGTGTCTGATTTTAGTCTCAATACAAGACATTTTTGGGAAAGATTAAAAGCTTCTCACTGAAGATCAAGAACCACCCTCAGTTATCCTCTGTCATTCCCACGCAAATAGTTTTCTGCTCTCTTGCCTATTAGAACAAAAAATAAAAAAACCTAAGTAAAGATTAGGTGCTTCTGAAATATTACCACTGCTAAACATTTGACCTGATGATAGAAATTAAATTCCTACCAGTTCAAGTATTATAAACAGGGTGCCAAATATGTTTGACCCAGCCTGTATTGTTAATAGATTTGACGCAGGTTTTGTGTTATTTAAAGCATGATATAAAACCATAAAATATAAAACCGTAAGAGCTTTATCTGCTATTGTTACAAATGAAATCCAAGATGACTGAAAGGGAAAGTCATTAGAGAAAGTGTTTCTTTTTTCAGCTTATTTACTCAGTACACTTGACAATACTTTCTGTATAGGCAGATTCTTCACGCTGGAAAAGATGAGTTTGTACAGATGCACAATTGTTATGACAAAGCTTCAGCCAACACAGGCTCTGTGTATAACTCCTGCTCTCTTTTTACCTGCCTCCAACCCCATTTAAGGACATGATACCAAGTAGCCTGTATTCACATTAACTTGGTCATGCTCTAGTCCTGAACACTGAACTGGGGGAATTTGTGGAAATTTACTGCATGGATGACAGTAAAATGTGACAGCTGTTACTCACTGGATGTCCATTAAGCAATTTCACTCTACTTTAAAGTCATGGCTGAATAGGGAAGCTTGCCTGTAAGAGCCTTTGGACAGCCAGAAACCCTCAAGAAAAAAGCACAACTTCACCTCATCACAAAAATTACTCCAGAAGCACTTACCACGTGTCTCTGGGCAGAATACATTGCTCTCATTTTAGGCGTTCTCCTGATTTTGGGAGTTCTCCTGATGTGATCAGTCAGAGCAATGGCCTTTCACAGGCTGCCCCACACTCCTCTGGGTGGCCAGAAACCCCTCTGTGTTCTGCCACTGCCTTCATTTCTAGCTCCACTCTCTACATGCAGACCCAAAGCTCTCTTGCTCCACTCACACCTGCCACCTTGCTAACCCACTTTGATTTGCTATACTTAGCTCATGGGTTTAAAAAGCAGCTTTCTGGTAACAAAGAACTGTTGGTCCACCTATCCAGCCTAAATTCAGTTCACAAATAATTTAGGTGAAAACTTGTTCCCATTTCATATTAATTTCCCTTGAAATCTGTATTATGCCAATTTGTTTCTTGGCAATATACCAAGAAAGTTGCCCAGTGCCTGTGGGAGTAAAGGCAGCCAAGTACCCGTTGTTTGAAAGCACAAGGTTTTTCTCAGTAACACTGCAACCCACACCTGGTCATCTAATAAAAATCTAATTAACTGTCAGCTCCAACAGTTAAATTATCAATAGGTCTGAGCAGATTTATCTGCAATAAAGGGTTTGATTTTTTTCCATTTAAATCAAAATATTAAGACTTAGAACCATAGGAAGGAAATAATACAGAATTCAAAGAATTACCTTTAAAATGAAGGGACAAGGAGAAGCAGTTCTTGAGTTTTTAACTAAAATCTAACAAATTCTAGAGGTATTTCTATAACTGACTCATGGAGGATAAGACCCATGAGAATTTGCCATTTTGAATCTCCCAGCATTCAGTCTGTTTTTAAGAAAAATTAGATTATTATATGTGAATTCACTAATGTAACTATACTTTTATGAAAATGTGTTCCAATAGTCAAAAGGGTCAAATCACTGTCTTACATCAATTTTAAGAAAGTTATTTTACTACTCTGCTACGGTTGTATTCATGCACCTATTTATATTCATACTTGCAACATTAAACATTGTAGTCTCCTAAGAGAGAAAAAGCACAGTCCACTTTCTTGTGTCATTAATCCCAGGTTTTGCCTAGTTACTATCTTCAAAAAGACAGAATTTATGTTAGTTTAAAGTAATTAATGGCTGATGACTCCTACTGCAGTACTTAATAGCAGGTGACCCTGGTTTCTCTTCTCAAACATAAATCCTGACTGTAGAAGGAATAATGAAAATCACAGAAGTTACTACTTGGAAGCAAGAAACTTCTCTGAGTAAAATACTTTACCCCACACGAACTTAGAAATGAAGCATGGAAAAATCATATGATTATGAGAGAACAGTGACTCAGTTGCTTCATAATCACTAAGACATTTCCCAGAGAACATTTAAGAAAAACATTTTTAATAATCCCCCAAAAAACAACTAGAAATAATCATTACCCGACTAGAAAAAAATGTTTCACTTTTGGAACTTCTAATTACTCTTGTTAAACTTGGTAGAAGAGGACAGGAGAAAGCTGTGTCACTTCCCCTTTGAAAACTTCAGAGGCTGCAATGGTGTTTATGATTATGTATTTAGCTAACATTAGAAATACTGAGAGGAGACATAGGATAACTGATTAGTACAACCAGATATCTAGGAGTTTTTACAGATGCATCTCTACTGGAAAGCAAAAAAATTCTTCTGTTAATTTTCAAAGCACAGTCAATAAGCCTGTCAACTCTAATGCAATCCATGAAGATATTTAAATTCAGAGCAGCTACTTACACACTCTTAGTGACTCTGGAAGATTGCATGGTGATACCACAATGATCTAAACTACTGCTCACCTGTCACACTGCCAGTAGTTCAACCTCCCATGCATTTTGATTCTGTAATTCTATAGTGTTTCCTAAAAACAGTCTATGGCCAAATTTTCCAGCCTTGGTACCATTAAAAATGTTTGAATCACCTCTTGATGCTGAAAGTATGTATATATGAGCAAGAGTTTAACATTTGGCACTGGGATTTTCTGGGAAGGTACTCAGGTTTTAAACCTGTGCTGTTCAGCTGAAGTCCAGCATGGTGTTACACTTGGTTACATCAGCTGGGAATCTAACCAGCTTTAGTCAATACCTACACTTCTTGTTAGGATAGTTATGCCATTGTGTTTGGGCCTTCATTATAAGTCAAGATTTGGTGTTTGCTAGTCTTAAGAAGGAAAGGAATCTATCTGATGAGCCAGTGCTGGCTTTGCGATGAGAGTTCTGCTATCACGGCTGACGATTTCAAGAAAGCAAATTCCTCAGAAATAGTTTTTCCATTCTATCTACCATTTTGGTACATTGTTGAAAATATTTTCATCAGCATTCTCTGTGGAAGAAGCCTCATTTCTGTCTGAACTCGCTCATGACAAAACCAAGGTTTGCTTTCTGCTCTTTTACAGGGAGAATTCAGTACAAATACAGGGGAAAGGATGACAAATGGCACTGGGTAGCCAAAACCCAAAGAACAGGATCAGACAGACCACTGACTTTTAGTGCCCACACAAATACAGTAAGAATACAAAGAGAGTCCTCAACAAATCAAAAGGCTAAAATAGCTGCACATACTTTATTGTGTATGCACCTTAAACTGGTGGTTATTCTCAGATTACCTGAGAACAAGTACACTGTAGATTGCTGGAAAAGACATTGCTCACAATTTTGTTCTATTCATTCATATATGGAAATCTCAGGCTAGAATGATTGCTTTGCCTCCTTAGCAATTTGCCTTGGCCTTTATGACTGCTGCTTTTTTTTAATGCAAATTCACTTCAAACAATTGTCTGTGTTCATAGGTAAAAATTAGTACACTTAACAAATATATACATCCAAAAGACAATCAGATAATACTGAGCAGCAATATGTTTCTTTCTCTTCTTCATATTATGTTAAGGGAAGGGCAATTTAAGCAACTTGTGATATTGATACAGTTTAGATTTACACATAATATTCTTAATATTCTACTGAACAAGTTACTTCATTAACACCCTTCGACACCTGTCAGTTATTGACTGAATATATGCTATACCACTTGAATGTGTGAATTTATATTACTGGTGTCACTGCTCATTCAGTAGAAATCTTCCTATAGCTTTAGCCTGCCTGATTCAGGCCTTCCTTGTACCCTTAGAATTTTTTTTTTAAGTTCCCCCAAAATGAAGGGTTTAGTGTTAGGTAAAGACAATGATAACTGCAGTGAAAATGTTAGTAAGTCACCAACCACCTGACCCGCTCTCTCCAAAATAGCAGATCTCTGTTTTGAAAAACTATTTATTACTTGAAAAGTGAGCTATTATTTCACTGCATTAGTCATTGGACACAGGGTAGGATGCAGGAATGTGGCACCTCTGGATGAGAAAGTATTTAGAAATCTAAAGAGGTTTCTCCAGTTTTTCATAATGACCCAGTTTTTCCACAAAAGTATAGCACACAGATTTAGTATTAGTGAGGACTGAGCAACACGATCAACTTAAGCAAAGTGTTTGATCTTGATACAATACGTGCATATTTTGAAAGGAAAAGGAGTTTGCTTAAATATTCAAAGCGATTCATGTATAACTGTCAGAATTTAAGCTTTCAAGCAGGCATTGTCAGAAATAAGGTGCCACAATGATATCCGTTTCCAGCACTAAGTTCCATTTTGTACTTGGTACTTAAAATGTTTTACCTATATTTAGGTCCATTGTTTTCAATCTGCCTCAGGTTTGTTTCCATTTTCCTAGGGAACAAATTAGTGGACCTGGCACACAAGTTGTCCACATAATTAGATAACATTTCTATGCATTTTACTATGGGAAAAGCCTCATAGAAATTGTAATAGCAGAAATGGACACCACAATATTAGTTAACCTATCTTCTGGCCCAGAGGGAGAATTGTCATCCCTAAAATTCATCATAGAATCACAGAATATCCTGAGTTGGAAGGGACGCATTAGCATCATCAAAGCCCAACTCCTGGCCCTGCACAGGACAGCCCCTAGAATCACACTGTGTGCCTATTGCGTGAGTCTGTTTGTAAACAAACCTCCCAGACTGAAATGCCATAATCTCACTGTTTCCCATCCAATATCAGTGTAAGAGTACTTTTCTTACTTTTTCTAATGACTTGCTTAAGTCTGCTTGCTATCACTTGAGTCCATTACTACTTGCCCTAACCGCAGCACGTGGCAGGGAATTTAATTCTGTTTATTACACTGTTCGGTGTAACCACAGACTTGGATCTCCTCAGTATTCTCGTCACCAAATTGACGTTACTGTTCCCTCACCACTATGGATCCTGGCATTTGAGGTACATCCCTCCTGATCTGCAGAATTCAGTGCTAAAAAGAGTTGGAGACTCCTATTTCAAGACTCTGTTTGTGATGATGCATCCACTCTGGTGTGTGTCACTCCAGCAGCATGACACATTGAGTCATATTTAGTTCACAAACCTCTATAATGCTTAAATCCTTTCCTGCAATTCTGCTGTCTAGGCAGTCTTGTCCCTATGAAGCTGGCATTCATTTCAAATGATCTGTTAGATAATTCTTCAAGAGTCTGATAACCTGATCATGTCTTCCAATGTGTTTACAGCCTTTTGAATAAATACCTTCTGCATAGGTAAAACATTATTCCTTCATTGAAATCACTGATGAAAGTAATGAATAGTACTAGACTCAAGAAAGGTCTTTGAATCATGTTTGATGTACTTTTTTTCACCTTTTGATTTGACATTAAAGCACTAATTTTCTATTCCAGAGTAGATTTTTCTTACCAGTTCTGCATTTCTTGATAGTTTTACCTACTGCTTATTTTGCTAGTTCTTTGATAGAGTGAAGGAGCATAAAAATCTGTACAAGTCAAATTATTTGACTCTGATTCCTTCTCCCATATTCACTCTGTCAGAGAAGAAAACTAAATCAGTTTGACACGACTTGTTTCTGGTACATCCATGCTGGTTGTTACTCATCTCCTTATCATTTTCCAAGCCCCTAAAAATTGCTTTTTTTGAGTGTATGCTGGTATTTTTTTTCAGGCTCTAAGTTGCAATGACATCTGTGTCATTCTTTGGCTGTTATTTTTTGCTGTTTTAGCACAAGTACCATGACAGCAGTGGACAGGCCACCACTGCACTGGACTCCTCAGTCACCACAGACACATGCTGCAAGTGATGACTGTCACAGAGCAGGTTGGTGTGAGAGGGAACAGTGCCTCCGAAATGGGGCTGAGGGGAGAGGCTTTTGGGAGAGGCAAGGGGCAGGAACCAGGGACTAGACACTGCAAGGCACAGCCCAGCTCAAGCAAAGCTCAGCTACAGAACAGTTGATCCTGATGGATGTTGGTCCTGGTCTTGAGAGCAGAACTTTCCCCATTCCATCTCCCTTCGTGAGAGCTAGCAGATAGATTCTCAGACTTACAGAATTCAGCATTGCAACAACTAAGGTGTGATTAAGCAGATGAAGGAGCAACTCTGAAGAAAATAATCAATTCTCTATTTCACCTTTTTCTGAGGAAGATAAACTTCTGTGGTAAGAAAGTAATTAGTATGCAGGTAACCATGCCACAAACATCCTCTTAGGCAGACATTACTATTGCCTTCCTAGAAGCCACATTTACCATATTTGTATGTATTAATGTTGTCAACAACTGATTTACCTGCATTTTGCTTGCAGAAGACAAGCATAAGAATTTAGCTTGGAGATGCTGCAGCAGAAGATTCTATCACAGATGCAGCAGACAAACTTTACAGATAACAAACATCATCTTTCACTGACTCTTCCAACTTTGTTATTTCTTTAGCAAGTGTTTTGAAACACCAAATCCAAATTTCATAACACCTTGCAGTCTTTCCAAGTCTGCAAAGATGGAATCAAATTCTCTTTATTATTTACTACAAAAATCTTGTTGTTACCATCTGCCTTGAAGCAACTGGTCTCAAAACCAACAAAATATCTTACTTCACACCAAGTTCAATCTTATGGACTGCAGAGGTCTTGTCATGCTATTTGCATTTTTATTAGTGTGTTGAGTAATACAGGAATGAGGCAGAAATGTATATAATCTCTGACTTACTTTCCTTACTGTGGTTGAGTGTCAAACAACAAATCTGGACTGTTCCAAACATCTGACTGTTACACTGAATCTCTGTTTGAGGGAGCAACAGTCACTGTGTATCTCTAGCAATGAATGTAAAATTGGAATTTTAAATGTTATTCCAGACATCAAAAGACAACATTATGTCATCTGCTCCATCAAAGCTTTAAAAGCTCTGCTGGAGAAATTAAGGAATATATCCTATTTAATTTAATACCTCCTATGATCACACAGCTGTGTGATATGATACCACCAAAATAACTTCTCAAGCAATGAAAACACTCCACATGTTAGAACTCAGCAGTAATAAATCTTAATGATTCAACTTGCTACATATGTTGGATATTACAACACAGACCACAGCTCTGCATAGTGTAAGAAAAAGAGGACACGTGACAAAAATGCAATTTGTAGTTTTCTAAACAGTTCTGATGAACTTTTTTTAAAAGGTGAAAAAGCTACATCTGACGATAGACTTGTGTTTTATTTAATCCTAAATTTTTTCTCTACTAAGATCCCCCATGATCTTTTTTCAGATCATGCTTCAGGCTGCAACAAACCTGATTGCTGTTACAAATCAAGCAAATAATTTGGAGGGTATGCTTCAATTTAGCTGCCATAATCTGTCCTCTTTAATCTTTCTCTGTCACATCAGGTACTAGCCACTAGTGCAAGTGGAATACAGGTCTGTAGACTCAATGTACCTTGAAAGACCCTTTGTTTAGGATTATCCCTCAAAACTGATCTGAGCAACCAGATAACACAATTCTTGTCACAGAACATATGCTTACCAACAGCTAGTGATGCCTCCCCTGCATCATCCTTCTGCATTTAGGAAGTGTGGTGCTAGATTTGTCTTTAAATGAAACAAAGGTGTCAGGCAAGTATAAAGAATTTGTGTAAACAAAGAATGGATTGATGGTTGAGTGCCAACTGAACCATCTGAAGGAGAATATTTTCCTTACATTAAGGTAATTACATGTTTATAAGCTATTAGGTATCAAGGCATAAGAAAGCTCTGTTTTCCATCTCGAAAGAATGTGGTTATGTCAAATAGCATATTTCCTAAAGCCTTTTTAATCACTGCTTCAGGAGTTAAGAGTTAAAATCAAAGGTGGTTAAATTATGAAAATTCAGGCCAGATGGTGAACAAAAGAAAGGCAAAGAAAAAGAAGAGTTCAAGAGGCCAGATATCTAACTTAGCATTTTTAAAATATATTGATAGCAAAAGGCAGACCAGAAAAAACATTGGCCTTTTACTTGATGAGGATGCTCGTCTCAGAAACAGGGACACAGAGCAGAGGTATTCAATCCTTTCTTTGCCTCAGTCATAAATACTGATGACAGGCTCAAGGGGTCCTCAAGCAGCAGGACCATGACTGCAAGAATGGTAAACACCCAGTCAACCCTGAACCTGTGGGATTTGCTTCTCCAGCTGGATCTCTGTGAGTCTATGGGGCCTGATTGGATTCATGCCAGGGTACTCAAGGACCTGGCTGAGTCATTGAAAGACCTCCCTCAATGATTTTTGAACAGTTTTGGGAATCTGGAAAGGTGCCTGCTGACTGGGTGCTGGCAAACACTGTCACAATTTTCAAGAAGGGCAAGAAAGTTGAGCCTGGTAACTGCAGACCTGTCAGCCTCACTTCAGTGCCTTGTAAAATCATGGAGAAGATTATTCTGGGAGGTATTGAAAAACACCTGGAAAACAACACAGTCATTGGTCAAAGTAAGCACACAGTGTGATTCTTGAGGCTGCCCTGTGCAAGGCCAAAAGGTGGATCTGATGATCCTTGTGGGTCCCTTCTGACTCAGGATATTCTATAATTCTATGATTCGTCAGATAAAGCTCTACCCAGAATGGGAGTGTTGCCTGAGTACCTAATGTTCTGCAGATCTCTGTGTATATCTGGATAAATGAGGATAGACATTTCTTGGAAATGATATGAAATATACAAAGATTTAGACATGCTGATATTTGTATATCTTCCTGTAAGCCTCGGGAATGTGTTGCTCTTCTGCTGAAATCCCTCTCCTCTGCTTTGCTTCTCTTTTCTCTTGTCTCATATTTTTGCCTCACCCAGTCTTAGTGTGCACTCTGCTCTCTTTCTGCAAGAGGCACTGACCAGAAGGCTGGGTGGACATAAGTACATTTAAGAAGCTTCAGTTAAGGATACGAAACTGTTTTCTATTGAATGAAAGAAGATGTATCTGTAATCTGGATACGCAGTTATAACAGATTGTCTTAATACAGGTTATGCCTGTTATGCATAATAGATTATGCATAATATAGATTATGCATAACTATTTATTACATTATATACTATGCATAATATAGAGTATGCATGTTCTGCTTTGTTACTGAAGGCCAAATGTAGAGCACTCAGGTAATGTTTTACAGTCAATTAAGCAACAAATCACTTGACATTAGCTTTAAATGAACCACATATTTTCAATCCTAATTTCTTGGGAATCAGTGTTATCTTTCCAGATTTCTATTTAAAAACTTTAAAGAATTTGATTTTTTATTAATGGATAATTCAATCTTTTTATATTTGTGACTGTAAAATATGCCAAACATGGCATATGACAAACTAATTGTTCCAATTGCTACAGAAAACACACAGGAGCATGTATTTTAAACCACTTCCCCTGTTCACTCCAGTCTATACCCCAGAGGCATTAAGTTTTATGTGCACACAGAATTAAGTAACCCATGTCCAACTATGGTAGTATGGAAGACAGTTTGTCCAGATGGGAAAAGTTCAGTCTCAGTGCACAGTCAGGGTTTCAGCCCTTTACCAAAAACACAGTAAAACCATCCAGCCACCACAATAAACACCCCAATGAGTATCTGGAAACCTCTCTGCAAGATACAAGACTGAGGGAAACAAAACTGACCGTGCACATACCACTGAATGTTGCCAATATGAAGAAATATAGCCAGAAAGAATACAGGCACCTAGGAGTTAGTCACTATAACATCTGATGTTCAGGCTCATAGTTAATAGAGTGGGGTTTGCAGGCTGTATTAGATGCCTAGGCCAACAATGATACCCAATGGCAAGCTGGTGTCTCACCCAGGGATTTTATACAGACATCATGCCAAGCAAATTGTCATCTGGATACAAGGAAACCTACAGGTTATAGGAAATACAGATTTTTGCAACCACTCTAGTAAATCCTAACGTTCAACAACTGTGTTAGAAGGTTGTGTCTGCTTATTTAACAGTAAGTAAACACAGCTGAAGTATGGGATGCTGATAGGGAAAACCTGGCCACTATTCAGCCTACTCCCACCGTACTCCCAGCACCCAGCACTCAGCAGGCACATCACTGCCTATGGTTCCACAGAACTAGCAACGTCAGCATCACCTTCTGGAGTTGCAAGTGCCAGTTTTGAGCTCAGCATCCCACATGCACAGATTATTTTTTCTCTAGAGCCACTTCACTTTAACAGAGTAATCTATATTGATGACTGTGTGCCTTTTTTTATTCCCTCACTTGGACCTTTGAGGTCCTTTTGGAGCTGCCTGCCTTTAGAACAGCATTTAACTAGCCAAAGGAGCCAAAAGACTCATTAACTAAAAAGAAAGTTTTAGGCAGCATAACAGAAAAATGTTGATGCTTAGTAGTTAGGACACGTACTAGGGTAAGACCTGGTTTCTGCCTGGAATTTGTTTAAAGTCCTTTGGTATCTGGCCCAATGCAGCCTGTTTCAATTTCAACAGAATTTGTAATAAAAATGTAGTCCCATTATCAGTGCACTGAGCCATTTACTTACTCCCACACACAAGTCAGATGCATGGCAAATCAGTTTACAGAGATCATTTAATCACTCATGAGCGCACCTTGGGCAATATATCCTAATTCTCATAAATTATCTACAGTTTCTAGTGTTTATTCAGAAGAGAAGCATTTCAGGAGGTCAGAAAGGATCATTCATCTGAAGCTTAGAAATTGCTCCTCTGTCAGTTTTACATCCAGTAAAGGAATACACAGTAATTTTCAGACTTGCATCAGGTTTTATTATTTTTCTGATAATGGGTCAGGGTTTTTTTCCACAGAA
Source organism: Corvus cornix cornix (assembly GCF_000738735.6). Classification (NCBI taxonomy): domain Eukaryota; kingdom Metazoa; phylum Chordata; class Aves; order Passeriformes; family Corvidae; genus Corvus; species Corvus cornix. Next base: position 24,851,950 of record NC_046334.1, on the reverse strand, counting down.
AGAATAAATTATCATTTACAAGATTTCTGATCTAGTATTTTCTTTCATATTTAATCCAGTACTGAGCATCATTTTATGCAATCATCCTAGGACTGTGAACAATTTTTACTTATCCCAACACTCAAAATTTGATTGCTTTTGTATGGATACATTTTATTGCAATGTGCATAATGTGCCTCCCCCTAAACATGAGAATGAAAACTAATCCACATTAAATTTTGGACACTCATGAAGTATCACACTATTACCCTGAATATAAAGAGAATCTAATTTTCAGCATTTTACTACGGAAAATTTAGAATGGTTCTATTTACAAGGATAGAGATGTTTCCACATGAATGAGAAGAGTGAGGTGGAGCTCTTTACCTTGCCTCTCCATCCAGGTATGCCATGCAGGAAGGAAAGGCACATTTTCACATGGTGTGCTGGGGAGCAGCCCCACGACTTGGGGCGCATTGGCACAGGGCATCCAGTCACGTCACTAAAGGTAGATGAGGAGCAGCACTGCAGCCACAGGGAAACCCTTGAGATCCTGCCCCTCTACGACCTCCTCCTTCTCCTCCCACTTCCCTGCTACAGCTCTGCAGAGCTCCGGGCAACACATGAAGCTCCCGCTGCCAGACAGAGAAGGAAGAGGGGGAGAGGTAGGAGCTGCAGCTGCCCCAGCACTGTCTGCAGGAGAAAATTAGACTCTGCTACACCTTACACCTTACAGAGAGCAAGGTCTGCCCAAAGGCTGCCTTTGTATAACTGGTAGGCATTGATTTTAATGTCATGACTCACTTATTGTGTCTCTCTCTATAACTAAAAGATGCAATAATAATGATTGCAGCCCATTCGGCAGCCAAATTCAGAGACGTGGTGTTCTGAAAGGCTGTCACAGACAAAGACTCTTTGGCTTGGAGCATGTTTCAAATCTTCCCATCTCCCAGGAAACATTTATGACCTGCTTAACACACACTAGTGCAAATGCAAGTCTTTCTAAAGTCAAAATTATAGATGCAGATAGGGTATAACTTAGTATATCTCTACTTTCCTATAAATAGATTGAAAAATGACTGCAGTTAAAATCTTCCTTGCTTAGTTAAAAAAATTATCTTCAAGCCCAAGATAAACATGAATGTGAGCATTAACTATTCAGATTCCTGGCATTTCAGTGACTGATGACTGAAAAAAAAAACGCCAAAACAACAAAAAAAAACCCCATGAAATATGAACTCCTGACAATAAAAAAGGATTTGGAAAAGAGACAATGAAAATGAATAAAAATTGAAACAGGAACACCAAAACCAGGACAGAAGCCATTGTGGCTCTTCCCAACCACAGCACTAACAAATGTGAGGGCAGCCTAAATATCTGCACAGCTCCACAATTCTGTGCCATGTGAATAGCCTGTGAAAGCTCCCAGAAGCTGCCTGCTCTGTGGATTGCTTGTCAGTGCTGATCAGTACTGCTGAGTGCATATCTGCAGGTTCCAGGGGTATCAAATGACCTGAACCTAAGAGCAATGGGCTTTAATCTGCAGATAAATTTAAAGACCCCAATTCCCTGCTGACTTAAAAGGGGATTCAAGAATCTCTCCAGCTCCAGACATTCACTAGTAAGAAACATCAAGTCAGAAAAATTAGGGAATATTCCTTGCTGTAAGCCCAAGCTCACTGTTACCTTCTATCAGTCCAAAGATCGGGGTGGCCTTAAACACCCTGCAGCAAATAGACAGAGAGCTTTGTGGTAAAATGGGCATTGGCATTTGAATGAAATATACTTAAACAGGTAGACCCCAGCATCTCAGTTTCTGATTTATTCTTTTCCTCTTCAAATCACCCTAATAACAGATACTATTTTTAAGGGTAAAAAACTTTAAATTTTCCCTGTAGAAAGAGCTTCCCCATTTTTTCATATTCTTACTCCCTTCTCTAGAAGGGAGTCTCATTCTTTATAATTTCTACAACTGGAGTTTGAACAGCTTTCCATAAAATTAATGACTGTACTCCAAGCCTTTAATCTGGTCTTTTTTGACTGATTAAGAACAAATAGAGCATGAGCTACAAAGGAAGAACTTTTCTTCTTCAGCTGACAGAAGGCAAGTTACTCTCAAACTCCCAAATATGAACTGCTGGTTTATAAATAACTTCCAGAAATTCAGTCAGTCAGTCACATCTAAGCCTCCCTAAAAGAGAACTGAGGGAAAGAGACATGTTTGGACAAAATTCCTGTTCTGGATCATTTAATCATTAAATTAAACCAGGAATACAATTTTCTGGTTGTACTGCATAGAAATACTTGAGCAATATCTTTTTTTATCAGAAAATCTGACACAATTGTCCCTCTTCCATTTTTGTAATCACAGAATCACAGAATGGCTTGTGTTGGAAGGGACCTTAAAGATCATATAGTTTCACCACACCCTTACCTGGGATGCCAACCTCTAGATCAGGTTGCTCAGGGCCTCATCCAACCTGATCTTGAACACTTCCAGGGATGGGGCATCCCTTGGCATTGCCTCCAGTTCACCTAGATTGAAAATACTTTCAGTATTTTACTTGCACACTCCGGGTGCCCTTCATGTCAAACAAGCAGTGTAACAGGTAGGAAGGTGTCAGGAACAGACCTTTGTGCCCTTGCAGGGTGACATCACATATCCACCTGTGCTGCAGAGAGAATTGAGACTTCCACTAATTTAGCTTCCTGCTGCTTTAACATAGAAAATGCGAGCACCAAGAAGTTGTTGTGCAGCAATACTTAAAGAGGTACTTGTTATTTCATGTTAAGCACCAGGACCAGTGATCTTACCAGCCTATAACTGTGCTCAGCAGGAGGGTGATGGGCAGGGAAGATGATGACAAAGTCAAGAACAACACGAATGTAGCTGACTGAAGATGCTGGCAGAGACTGGCAGAAAATTTACTTGAACTGCTCTAAATGAAAAGCATGGCTTAAATGGACACCTCTATCAGAAAGGAACGTGCTAAGGTGCACTGAGTCTTAGTGATTTGCACCTGAAAACCAGCCTGCTCAGTTTTTTGCCACTGAATAACTCCAATAATAATATGTGGGGCAGGAGGGAGAGAGGCACCTCGAGAAGTGCAGATTCTCAGTGTGGTTCCCCATGTCTACACAGCAGCATTTCTAATCTTCTCCCATACCGAAGTGTCTTTACATGCAGGAGCCACACAGGGGAAAAGGCCCATACAGTTATGACTGATGTGATTACACATTTAAAGATCAGTGTGCAGCTTCCAAGTTGCTTTGAAGAGCTGAAGGAAAAAGGGGAGCAGAGATGCTTGTTTCCATAGGGCTCTGCTCAGGCCTCTTCACTGATGTAGCCAGAACTTACCCCTCAAGATGTAGGTCCATTTTAGAGCTGAGGTCCAGGGCACATCTCCAGTGAAGATCTTGAGGCTTCCCATTTCCTCACAGGATACCCCTGTTTTGTAAGGTACACACCAGATTAAATAAAAATCACTTCAAAAGAGGACACTGTCTCTTGGGCCATGTTTTACAAAATACTTTAAACAGATGCACATAACTTCCCCTGACTGTGAAAATTTTCTAACCTTTCTGATGTTAAAGATTTCTATTAAACAACACTTCAGTGAGTGAGAATCTATTTTCAAGTGGCAGAGGCAGTTTCCAGGGTGCCATGTTGTAATTTAGCAGTGCCAAGTACTAGTTTGAATTTTAAAGCATGCTTTTAGCAGTTTGAACTGCATTTTCCACAAGACTATTTCACCACAGATGCTCTGAGTTTGCTGTTACACAGTCGAAGAGCCATGCTTTTGAGAACGTTTAAACATCACAATCAAATTACAACTGCCTGATATCATCACAGTTGCTGCACCATGTCTAGCAAAAACAGATTATGGAATGTCATACCGATTAGCAAAATAATCTTGCAATAATACTATTTCTGGAGAGCAGACATAAACATTTGCAGCCACTATCTACAGCTCCTCCAGCAAGCATAAGCATGAGCAATCCTAATTTTCCCCAAGACTTTTTGTTGTTGAGAACATAACTCCAACCAACCTTTTCTTCACTGTGTTTAGTCCACTTTCTGTCACCTTTTAATTACAGTAATGTTTTTGTCAAAAATTTTTCTCCATGCTTTTGTTTAGGTGCCAGAATTCAGCTTTTCTCTTACTGGCTCTGTATTTTCATTTAATTAAATCTTCTTTTGTTGCTACATATTTATTTGTAACTTTTGTATTTTCATGGCAAGTACTCACTCTGGCAAGGCTTACTGCAAGAGTTACTGCACCATATTTCTTTCCTAGCACTTGCCAGGTATTTACCATGGATTGTCTGTCCCTTTCCCATTTGTGTGCTTCTTTTTTTGAAATATAGGAATTACACTGAAAGTGCACTGAATAGATAGTAAATAATAACAACAACAGTGATAATAATTATTATATTTATTCAGGGGGAATCTGAGTCTCATTGCCTTTCTGCAATAATATATAAAAAATCACTTCCCCTCAGGGAAGCCTATGTAGAAATACAAGGCTGTTGCTAATTACAATGGCCAAATACCCAGCCCTAATGTGGACAAAATGTTCAGAAAAAAAGAATACAGATGGGAACGGGTAGAAAGGACCTGTGACTGCTACTTCATTCTTTTCACGGGTGCTGCCTGTCCCACCACTCCTTAGTAACCTCTCTTGTTAGCCTCCATTTCTCATTCCCTGTGTGCAGCACTGGCATTATCCACACTTCCCTGGGCATTGCCCATTCAGATTTCCTCCTCTCCGTAGGCCTCCCACACCACTCACATCAGGCAACATCCCTGTGCCCCAAGCCAGCAATCAACACCCAGAAGTAGACAGCCCAGAGGCAAGTCAGGAGTGATCAGGATCCTCACCACAAAACTCCAAGCACGAGGAGTGGAACTCAGGGTTAGAGTGCACCTGAAAATACAATTGAAAAGCTCCTTTTATTCCTCAGTTCCCACAGCTGGGATACTGCTCAGGACGTTGCCACAGGTTCCCCATCTTCTGAATTTTCTTTCGAGCAACACCCTCCTCCCCAAGTTTCTGTTCCTCCTTCACATATGTGAATCCTCCAGCTTCTTCTGTGTTCACATGACCCCATAAAGCATATCTGGGTGACCTCACCTATCTGTGCTGCTGCCAGGCCATGAGGGTCCCTCGGGAGAGGCAGCTGGCAGAGCACGTGTGGGCTTGGCCAGAGGGATTCACCGGGGTGATGCTGAGCATCCGTGTGCCAGCTGCCTCACCAGGCCTTCTCAGCAGCACACTGAAGGCAGCTTCAGACCTCCCAAGAGCTGCTCTGTAAATCACACATAGGCCTGGCTTACAACCCTTCCCTCCCACTTAGAGAAGCACTTTTCAACCAGCTTTGTGCTTGCCAGCATTTTAGCAAGGATACCAGGCACATTAATACAAGATATGAGTTATACTGCACCACAAGCCTGTTAGGTGCAGGAGTCAGAATTTTGGACACACATCTAGAATATTTTCAGTGCAATAATAAAAGATCTGTCTCTAGTTTCCCTACTGTTTTCAGCAAGTTTCTTTGCTGTAAGACCACAGCAACACCTATTTTTTCAACAAACCAATATAAAGCATGAATGAAGAAAACAAGCAGTTCCTGATACCCTACACAAACTCAGTGGCAAATATATGTGTGCACTTGTGCTCAAGGGAGTTTAGGTTTCCAAGGTCTACCCATACCAAAGCTCCTTTGGTAAAACATTCATGCTAGCTTCTCTGTGTGTTACTGCTGTCAAGAACGAGAGCTAAATATGAGTGAGCAGGGTGTCCCTGAGGGATCATGCTGGTAAAAGGAGACCCTCAGGGCAAAGAGAGATTCTCTGCTCACTGGGTACAGAGGAGGCTGAGTGGGATCCCTCCTGGATGCTCTCCAGGGGCACGGTAATGCACCATCTGTGTCCTGTTGTTGCTTCTGCCATTTAATGCAGCCTCCTTCATTAGCTGGCAAAGAGAATCTCAGCTGAAAATCAGCTTCCCAAGGGCAGTGAGGGGAGGAGAGCAGCACTTATCCCAGGCTGTAAGGCAGCAAAAATAACACATTTCCAAAGCTTTCTCACTTAGAAAAGTAAACTAAGCTATTTCGAGAGTTTCAGTTAAAACAGACATTCTCTACCCATAATTGAATATGGGATTTGGGTTTACTGAGCTGCCCAAAGTGCTTTGTTCCTCACTGTCTGAGCACCAGCAGGCAGCAGCACTTAGCCCTGTTTGAGCAGTCGCCTGGGAGAGCTGCTGGCCCTATCTGCTCTGTCAGCCCTGGTCCCTGGTCACGCAAGGTTTTGTGTAATGGACCGCATGCCATTCAAGTGAAATATTTATCATAATCATATTTACAAGAGGCTTGGCTCCCAGGAGGGACTGAAGGCCTGAATACCACATCAGAAGTGAAATAACATGTAGTGTAGTTTGTTGGGGCTGTTAGTTTTTTTTTTTTTTCAATTGTATTCAGAAAGTTCAGAGCCAGGCAAAAAAATGGTTTGTTTGGGTCAGTGGCCACAAGAAATACTTGAACATGTCTGATGGGAATCAGGAAAAAAAGTAACTGAGCAGAAGTAATGCTTATCAGCAGAAAGCCTCTCTGCTTGCAGCAGGCTCCATGCCACCTCTCCCTGCTGCCATATTGTTTGCTCTATCCCCATCCATCCCAGAGGTACAGCCACACTGGCAGCTGCAGCAGGGCACAGTTATAAATGTGTAGTGAATGATTTTAAGGCTCCCCAGAAGGTGTGCGGTTTGCGAGTCTGTGCTGTGATCTTATGTGTCTGGTAGGCTATGGGAGAGACAAAAGAACTGTGGAGGGTGGGAGTGGGGACATGTAGGGAGCAGGGCCAGACAGGAGCACAGCTGGTGGCACAGCAGTGGCAGGGCATCCAGCAGCCTGAACTCCAAAAGCAGGTGGCTGAAAGTTGCTACTCCATCTGGAACTTAAAGGCTACGGAAAAGGTGAAAAGGTAATGGTTTTTGCTAAAGCTTTTGCCCATGTGCAGCACTGGAGGCAGGTTGGGTGCTGGTCACAGGAGGCACCCTGATGTCCATGCTACAGTTGTGGTAAGGAATTGTGCTTGTCGGCTTCATGAATGACTGTCTGTAAAAGGCAGTGTGTTCTCATGTGTTTAGGTGGAGGGGAAGTTCAGGCTATGACTTCTTGGCTGTAGCTGGCAGCCTGTTCCCCTAAAACACTTTTAATACATACTTGACTCAAACACAGAGTCAGATGGTTCAACAGTCTCCTCTAATTATGTCCAGGTACTTTCTATTTTTCAGCTTTCCCCTCAAGTCTCAGTGTGTGTCTGTCTATCACACTGGTTAACAGTCCATTGGAATGAACAGTTTTGGGTTTTCTGTACTTGCCCTGTTTGAGGTTTGTCTCCACACTTCTCTTCCATGAAAACTCCCATGAGCTGGTGTTGTGAGACGTAGTAGAGCATGACACTGTGTCACCTTCCTGTAGCCTGGCGGATCTGCAGCCCACTAAGTGCTCATGTTCTCCTGAAGGTGGGTGATAGAGGCTACTGGCAACACTACCAGAATCTGGGGCTTAGAGCATCTTTCAAGGCACACTGAGATGGTTGCTGAGCTTTGTGCAATGCCTATATGTAGCTCTTCGATGTATTGCACTATAATTATCTGAAATATAAGTTGAGATTCCCATTCTCCTCAACAACCAAAGAGTACGTGTGATGGACAGGTTGGGGGGGTGACACAGTCTAATGTGGCAGAAGCTGAAGCCTTTACGAGGACCTTTGCACAACTAAAACTTTGTAAGAAAACCAGCAACATCTGCAGGGCACCATACAGGTGTGGGAGTTAAGGATGTGTTTTCTGACCTCTGATTCAGTCGTGACTCAGGGTTCAGAAGCCACATTTGCCTAACACAGGGGATCACGACTAACCTCTTCCCACGGGACATTGGGAGGATCTCTTTAATGATTACCCTGTCACACTATGTGTTCTAATTTATTCCAGGTCTGGCTAGACCTGAACACAAGTGAAATCTCTGGGAAGTTCAGATGCTTAGCCCCTGAAAATCTTTGTTTTACAGAGCTAGAGTTCAGGATTCATAAGGCAAGATAGATCTGTCCTTCAGCTGCTAAGATTTTAAGTGTGGCCAAAACAACAAGCCTTGCTTTTTCCCTTAAATATTCTTCTTTGTTTTCCAGTGCAATCTAGGTCTCATACAAAAGCCACAAATATGTGTGTGCTTATTCTTAGCTGCCAATTTTGCTAAAGAAGAGTAAGACTCACTTATTGACCATTGAGTGTTTTATTGTGGCAACAGCTCATTCATTTTTTAAAGGAATTATATATTTAAACTGATGAAAGCAGAGACTTGCCAGCCATGACTATAATACATCCTGCTCATAGTAAATCCTGCTCTGGCATGTGTGGGCAGAAGCTTGTTCAGGGCATTGTCAGGGCAGAAAAGGGACATTTGGCCTCTATAAAAGACTGAAATCTGCACAAATCCCCACTGGCCAGTCTTGTCCTTGCTCTGTTTTACCCATCAGTGGCAAGACAGTGCAAGAGCTTGGGATGTCATTGCAGCCCTGTGGCATGGCCCCACAAACCTGATAGCTTTTTGGCACTAAACTGCTGGCAAAGGTGTGCAGAAAATGGCAGCTGGGAACCAGGTCCGGAGGCATTCAGTGCAGAGGCTCTGAGAATGGGCTGCAGGCTAGCAGACTTCACTTCCTTCCCTAGTTGGCAGTACTTTTGGATGGTACAGTCTTGCTAGTTCAATTTTATTAAGCAACTTATGTTTTGCATCCATTCCCATTTTCAATTGTACTTCTACATGTAGCTCAGACTGAGAGCAAGAATTTTATATAGACAAAAATCTCTCCCTACTCTTCTTCTTATGCGTGCTCCAACTAGTGCACAGGATTATTAAAAAAAAAAATCTGTGTGAGAACCTGTGAAAGTGAATGACAAAGAGAAGAGTGTAAAGGATATTTGAGTTGGAAATCAGTAGGAAGTCTTTGTGAAACACTTAATGTGCACTTGCTGTGCTGAGTCTTCAGCCATTAATCCCGTTTGTTTCCTCCTGTAATGTGGATGCTAAAAAGCAGGAGCAGAGGAATTTTCCTCTGCTCCTGCTTTTTAGCATCAATTGTCCTGATTTATTTGCATATAACCTCTCTTTCTAGTGATACTTCATGATCCAAATGCTTGAAAATTGGGGGTCATTATCAAGAGCCCTTGCTTTGGATAGGTTACAAATGCATAGCCATTTGCAAAGAATATTTCTTCAATGCAGCATTCCTACCTTTTATTGATTCACATGAGGGATAGAAACTTCAAACAGAATGTCAATTTTGTTGCAGTGAAATTTAACAGCTTGATGCACTACCATCTGTTGAAGGGAAAATAAGAATCAAGCTGATGTTAGGGTTTAATGCTATAATAAGTTTTTAAAGTGTACAGCAATACTGATGGCAAATTCATTCCTTGAGCAGATTGATCTCTTTTGGAGGTGCTGTATGACTGCAAGAATGGACAGAATTATTTGGTCTCTTAGGCAGGAAAGTCAGGGAATTTGGTACATGAGAAGAAAGGAAGCCAGAGAGAGGATGATTAACCACATAGTCAGCAGAAGAGTCAAAGGGAAGATCAGCACATTGGCTTTCCTGCTGAAGGCAAGATAGCAAACAAGGACAGTAGCTGGTGGACTGTGAAACCAAACTGCCAGGAGCTGTTGATACAATTGTACCACAGCTGCTGTTCAGCAAGTGATACTGCCTTCCTCATTCTCCTTGTGCTTTTAACTAAATCTCTTTACATATTTTCTGGGATGGGGGGCCTTCTGTGGCAAGTCATCTCTACATTTTTCTTGTGCACCATCCAGCAGCATGTTCATAACCACTGATGTTTCTACAAATGATAAATTTAACAATGACAGTACCATTTGCTTCTATTTTCTCACTTCTATTCATTTTGCTTGCTGATCTTTTGCAACATAATCTTTCTGGCTCCCATTTCAACTAAGAACATAGTCCAGCAGCTAGGCTCAGTGCTAAATCACCTCTGCATATCCTCATTATACTTCAGTATTAGATGTGCTAAGAAGCATAGAGGAATTCAGGGTAGCTAAGAAAGTTTTTTCCCAAAGTGTCATTTATTTGCAATGATTCCCCAGATGCTTCTTCAAGAAAGTGAAATAGATACAGGACAGCTAAAATATTTTCCCTTTCTCTCTTTTTTATCCCGTTGTTTTTCCTTAATTGTTTGGTTAGAAAGCAGCACATGGGAATGGGTGCTCAGTGCATTACAGCATGTTAAAAGGCACAAAGAAAAATAAAAGTTAACCAGGGTTTTATTGTTAATACTGATGCTCCACCTGGACGTTACAATAGTTAAATGCTGAAAGTTATTGATGCCGGTAAACGTTATCCTCCTTGCTATCCTCAAGCACCAGACAGCCCAGTTTATATTAATGAACACGAACATATTCATTTTGTATTTCTATTCCTGAAAAATGATTAACATATAATGGGAGTTCTTGCTGCTTCCTTAAATGAAAAATTATATGAAAAACTTTCAATTCTTGTAGTCTGAAGCTATCCAGAAATAAAAGCATCACAGAGGAAGAGCATTCATAAAGGAAATAGTAGTAAAAGAGAAAAATACCTTGCAGTACTAAGAGCTTTTAGTAGAACTTTCCCTCTGAGTGTAGGTGCTAAAATTATGTGCCATGTTGAAAACAGCTCAACTGCCTGAATGCAGCCTGCTAGTAAGAGCAGACTTCTCCATGCCCCAGGCTGAAATAATCAGGTAAGAATTTTGCAATTACTTTATTATCCATTAGGGGAAAATCTATCTAATAAATGTTATTAAAATCTTAGAAATTGTTTTTTAAAAGCCAGCAGGTCATTAGAAATCTGAAGGTGGAAGTGCTAATGCCCTAAGAGGTGCTTGGAACTCAACCGTAGCTAATGGATGGTTACAGGGATGAACTAGTCTGGGCTGTGAAAGCTGATGACCGCCTGGCTGCTGTGAGTCTGAGAATGTGAAACTTTTAATCAGGTGAGAAGCAGCCAAGGAAATAGAACCACAACCTTGGCCTTGAGGAAGGAACATGATGGGTTGTTCAGGGATCTGTTTGGCAGGACCTCACAGGAGGCTGCCCTGGGAAGCAAAGGCACCCAGGAGTGTTAGTTGACCTTCATTGACATCCCCATCAAGGCACAAGAGAAGTCCATTTGACATGTGGGCAATCAAGCAAGTGTGGCAGGCAGCCAGTGTGCATGAACAGGCACTGTTCATGAACTGAACTGCTAGAGTTCAGAAAGTAGGCAAGCACAGAGATGGTGGACAGTGCTTGCCACCCAGGCACAAAACAGAGACATTACTTGAGTGAACATGGAAGAATTTACTAAAGCCAAAGCTGAGCAAGAGTTAAAGCTCATACGGGACTCAAAGGGCAACAGAAGGTGCTTCTGGAAGTACACAGGCAGTAGAAGAAAAATGTGATCCTGCTCCTCAGGGGCCAGGTGACCTAATGACACAGGACATGGAAACAGCTGAGGTGCTTAATGTCCTTTTTTGCCTTTTTTTTTTTTTTACTGTCGAGGTCTAGCCTCAAGCACTGAAGCACTGAAGAGAGGAGCACTTCAGTTACATGGACATAACCAAATCCATGGAGCCAAGCAGGGTGTTTCCAAGGAAGCAGGAGAAGGGGGTGGTGGGAACTTTTAAGGTCAACAAAGACAAAATAAGTCCTGCATATAAATAACCTCATGCCAACAGCGGCAGAGCCTGAGCCCCAGTGGTCAAAAAGCAGCTTTGCAGGAAAGTACCTAAGGGTGCCAGAGGAGAAGCAGCAGAGCATAAGCCAGCCATGGGCTCTCACAGCAAGGAATGCCAATGGCATTGTGGGCTATAGCAGTAAGAGTGTTCTCAGCAGGCTCATGGAAGGGATTGTTCCTCTCTGCTTGGCATGTGTGAGACTGTAGCTGGGAGTGAGACTGCATCTGGAGCATCATGTTCAGTTTTGGGCTCCCCAGAGCAAGAAAAATACAGACACGCTGGAGCAAGTCCAGGTTTGATGGGCAGCCAAGACTGCCATCAGCGTTCACAGCCCAGAAAAGTATCCCTGTTAGTTTGAGTCAAGTAACTCAGTTAAATACATAATTAACCAAGTGAAACACAGCAGTCCATGATACACAGACCAGGAAAGATGATCTCATATTTTGTGGATATAAAAGAAAAAAGAGATACCATGGTAAACAGCATACATTTTTCTTACCCAGAATGAGAGACTTGAAACAGAAAATCATTTATCATCAGCCTGAGCCTTTAGTGCACAAATGCAGCAACTTAATACTTTGGAAAAAAATTAGAGATCCTAACCTTCTTCTAGGTTATGGTTTAGAAACTATGTTCCTTAAATGAATGTTTGCACTGGTGTGTCAGCAAGCAGGAGTGTCAGGGAGCTGGAGCAGAGAGCTGGAGTGCTGTAGAAACTCGACTTCAGTGGGATACAGTTTCCTACCTACTTATGTTAACAATGATGAAAGAATAGCTTTTGCTTAGAGACACTGACCAGTTAATTTTAGTGTATTAAAGTTTTAAATAAAGATTTGTATCCTTAGATCTGATGAAAACATTGAAGCTAGTATACTTTATTAAATACAGAATATAATATACTTTATTAAATACAAAATATTTTCCCTCTGTCATGAATAAACATACAGATAGGATCTATACAGATACATGTACATTCTTATATATTACTGTACATATGTTTATATTTCTCAGCTCTAATTCTTCTATGATACTTGTGTCATGCTGTAACATGTTCAAGTTTCTATAGTGTAACATTAGATAAAACCCCCCAAATTTTATTAGGAAAGTTGTACATGTCAACTGTTTTCCCTTCTCTACAGACTTCAGCATGTTTTCCTAATTGAAAAGTTGTGCATTTATGTGAATTACTGCTCATTCTTCTGAAAGATGTCCCCAACACCCTCTCACTTCTGCCTTCTGTCAAAACCTTCTGCAGTTATATAAAGGCTTAAAGGACGCAGCATTCAGTTCAGGAACAGGCACCTGACAAACTCTTTTCTATCTCTGCCACTAATTCTACCACACTTTTCATTTGCAGCCCTCAAGTACAGCCTGTCAGCAGAGGGACCTTCCTTGCTTCCTCTAGCTGGACACTGCAAAAATAAAGGTCCAGATGATCGCCTCACAGGCTGGCTTGTCTCAGACTCTCCAGGTCTGTTGCACAGTAAACTCTGGTGCCTGACACAAATTTCATCCTCCCATGATACTGTAGTTGGAGTTTCTTCACAGACTAAACCCAAATTCAAGGCTCCAAGTGCTAAAAGCCCAGAGCACTAACAATGAACACCACTACCCCAATCTAAAGGCATGAAGAAATTCAGTCTTTTTCTCATAAAATCAGAGTGTGCCACTTTTGAATTGGCAATTCTGTTGCATTCTGCCGGTAATGCAGTTCCCATCTCTCCTGCTGCCATCTGTTATTTTACCTCTTACGTGGGCCACTGAAGCTGCTCTGGCTGGGCATCTTTTCAGCTTCTTTAAAGTTTCTGTTAGCAGTAGATTCTTTCTCTTTGGATGCCAATACTGTCACTGTGATGCCACTACTGCTGGGAAAAATGCCTGACCTACCACAAGGGAACAGCCAGAGCCAGACCTGGAGCTTATGAAAGCCCTGTATTCACTTATCTGCAGTATCTGTGCTACAGACTGGTTTATTCCAGATAAAAATCTGGATTTACTGGATCTTTGCAAAAAGCTAATGTGCAGAATCCCTTAACTGGGAACTTCTATGGTAATGCAATGCACTGCAACACTGCACTGTGTGGGTACTGCTGTAGTCTGCCTGAAAGAACCACAAAGGTCCTAGGAACACAACCAGACTCCAGGGACTCTGCAAGAGCAGACTGCAGGCCTCAGGGTGCTTCTGAAAGCTCCAGTCCCCCTCCTGCCCCCTCTCCTTCTTGACCAATCTCCTCCTCCTCCCAAATGACAGAAGATGAGCTTAGCAAAAACCTGTAGGAATACTGCCCTACCCAGAAGTTCAGCACTCCAGAGGTGACTCAGTATAAACACGAGTCTCACAGATGTGGCAAAAAGGTCACTACTGTCATTAGGGTCCACTGGAAGAGATCAAGGGTGCATTACCTGCAGACTGTATATAATCAAAGGATGGGTGCCATTAAAGTCCCTGGCTTCTCTTCAGACTCTTCAGTGGAAAACACAGTTCTATCCACGTATTTATGGAGGAGCAGCCCAGTGACAGAAGGCTAGAAACAAATAAAAGAATAAAATCCAGGTCCAGTACAATCATCTTTTGAGGAAGAAAGAGAACTAAAAGGAAGACGCAGAACCGGCAGAGACCTGCTAAAAAACCCCAGTGTGTACCAGGGCTACCACGAGCAAGATGCATGAAAGGCAACTGGAAGTTGAGCCATGCAAGGTAAAATACCAGGCAATATACTCAAACCTGATCCTGCAATAAAATTACTTCATCACCTAGAAGCTGTTTTAGATCTGCAAGGACTCCTCCCAATGGATCAAATCTGACCATTCAGATGATTTGGCTGTACACAAATCCAGCACAACTGCTGGTGAACCTTCACCATTATTCTCAAGGTTAGCAAATACTTCTTGACACTGTCAGTAGACCATATGCAACATAAATACTGTACATTTTGCAAGCCTCCCTCTACTTTTGTTTATTGATATGAACTAAGATAATGACAGTAATTACGTACTGTTCTAACAAATGTATCTTAGCTTTTTGCTTTCTAGCACCTGCTTATGCCTGTCATAAACTTTGCAAAAGGTCTGAATTGGGAATTCACAGAGTAGAGTTCAGACTAACAATAAAGAACAGAACCGTATTGAACATTGAGACAGAACAGATACCATTCTGATTTTCCTTGCACATACATACCAGCAACAAATTTCATCTCAACAGCACTCTGGTAATAGAAACCATTATGGCCCAAACAAACTGCTCTAAATCCTCAGTGGCTCTCACTAAAATGCAAAAACACAAGCAAGAAACATCAGGAAACTAAAGAAATTCATCTGTTTGCCTGACTTGTGGTTTTCTCTTCTGAGGAGATGCCCCAGTGTTCCATGAAATCAGAATTAAGGACTATCTCAGAGATTTATGAAGAGGACAGAAGTCTAGTGAAAAAGACAAGTCCACTTCTCAAATGCTTCTTTTACTTCTGAAGGAGGCTGCCAGTCTAAACAGGAGCAAGATTTTCATTTGAGAAAATATATCAATAAATTAAAGACTATGGGGTTTTTTTTACTTCTTTGTTGGTGATGCTGGTGTTGCTTTCTTTTGTTGAAAAGAAAAAATATTTGAGGAGCACATCTGAACTGATTATGCAAATTCAAATAAGAAAACAAAACCACAAGTAACAGCTTAGTTTAGACAGCAAGCAAACAAGGGATTTGAAGATCTCTAAAAACACATAGTCTTGCCATTGCTTCCAAAATAGTGAGGCAAATAGCCAAAAAAACAAAAGGAAAATAAAAGAAGGCATTTTAGTAATTTACTACAGCAGCTACATCATTAGTAGTGATGAAAATGTGTTTGGGGAGGATTTACTTGATCATAAAAAGCAACCACAGAAGTCTTTAAATTACGTTCTGAAAAAATAATTTTCTGTTTCTAAGGCTGCGTTATAAGCATGCCACTGTTCTGTCCTTGCAGTTCTGATGTAAGATTTTCTGTGCACATGCCTTTAAAACTGCTGCTTCCTGTATTCCTATAATGGCAGGAAATCTATGGAATGTATATGAAGACCTAAAGTGGAATTAACAGCTACATTCTTACTTGGTCCTAGATCATTTTACACTATATGGATTCCAGTTTAATTCTTCTGTACCACCACCTGGTTGACCATTTTTTGCCCCATGAAATCTTGCTTCTGCTAGATGCAGTTTTAATTTAAGAGCTATATTTATATTTCATAATGTAACATAATCTTATTTTCGCTGTATCTTGTATCTTAATGTATGAAAATGACATTCTCCTTCCATACTTCTTAGCCTTTTGTCTTCAACCACCACAAGAGAGCCAACATCTCCTTGCCCATCATCCCCATCCCACTGCCTCCTCAAATAATTTCTTCAAGACTTAACTCCTCAATAGTGTGGTCTAATAAAAAATAACCATTCTTCTACGTATCGGATGAAAAAAATGCCAGAGTCTAGCCTTATGTATCCTGGACATACATTTTCACCAAAAAGGTATGAAATAACATGGAATTTAGCAAAACTAAGTTAAATACAGAATTAGAACAATTATTACATTCTCTAAAGCAATGAAAATGAGCAACAGGTTTATTTAAATTGCAGAGATAAAATAAATTAAAAAGAAAGAATGTAACACCTATAAAGAATGTAACACCTATAAAGGATTCCGTGAAAATCAACTAGTAACAAAAGAGTGACTGGTTATTGACAGAACTTTGTTCTTCTGGAAGGCAATAATCTGCTCAGTAATTACTAGAATATGTGACTTTGCCAGGTGGCCTCCAGGGAGGACTCACTTCATTCCCATGGACAGCCTGAAACTTCTTTTGGATCTTCTCAAGGTGTTCTCTCCTAATTTTGTTTTCCTGAGAATAAAAAAGATGTGTCAAAAAGAGCCCAAACCAAAACCACAACACTCCCCCTGCCCCCCAAACAACAACTCCACTAACAGGAAAGTCACAATTATTATTATGCCTTTCTTGTGTAAAGTGAAAAGTAAACATGCAATAGAAATTTGCCTTTTGGAGCTCGGTGCATCCCTTTTAGAAGTTCAGTCACAGACATTGCACAGTGCAACACAAGAGGCTGCACATTGGGTGTCATTTACAATTTTGGTGACTGTCTCAAGGATGGCAGGGTTTGTGTACTGTCTAAACAAAAAGCCCAACACAAGGCCTAGTGGATTAGGCACTGTATTGGTCTTGTATGTAATTAGTCTCATATTAATTACTTCTTAAGAACGTCCTTTAGAGGATACCTAAATCACAATGCAAAATATGTTGTTCTTGTTTATATAATGAGAAGATTGATGCATCATTGTAACTTTCTATACTTATTAAATCACACTTCCTATGTACTAGAACAAACTGGTAATAAATAATTTAATTTTAAACAAATATCTATCTAACTTATAAGCACTGCAAGATTCTAATTCTATTTTCTATTCTTTCAAACAGCAATGGGCCAACTAGGATGATGAGGGATAAGAAGATACTTGCAACACTCTTTTTGTGTCTCATTAACTAATGATTTTCAAGAGACCTGTCATTCAAAAGTTAAGTTGTAATTATTTATAATTATTTTTTACTTTTTAATCAGTTCTATTCTACAGGAAATAAGCATTCTTCTTTGCAAGGATGCCTGCCATTTCACCCTCAGGAGGACCAGCATCTAAAGGTGCATCTGCACTAGCAATTTAGTACACTGGTGAGCTCTCTATGGGTGCAAATTTTCTTTGTAATCATACTTGCAGGTTTGTGGTGCATACTCGTGCACATTTCTTACTGACTTAAAAGTAGTTTTTCTCTTGGTGGAACCAAGGTTGACATTATAGACCAGAGTATAATTTACTGTTACTTTCATATAACCCATGATCCTATCCCTCTGTATATCCACAAATTCCCAAGATGCTGGGAGTGTCTGCCTGCTACTCATATGTGAGCAGAGGAATAGTGAGGTAACTGTGGCTGAGGGAATAGACTGGGAAATGGGTGTGGAAGCATTACTGTAAAAAAGGGAGTTTGAGTGGAAGTTTCCTCCTGTTTTACGCATACACAGCAGTCAAACTACTAATGTGTCCAAAAACCTTAAAAACCAAAGCAACACACTGAAATATCAACCCTATCAATATGATTGTAATCTGTGCCCTTTAGCTTGTTGTCAACAAAAATCTGAAGAACCAATTCAGTTAGGAACATCTGGTCTAGCTAAACAAACACACAATAATTTCATGTTGTTACTAGTAAGGCTGATTAAAAGTAAAGCAAGGTTTGCATGGAGAAGGAATGCCCTTTGCTAAAATAAGCAATACAAAAGTTCATCACAGTCTAATAAAAAATATCATCTCTTTGTACAAACTGTATCTTTCTGGATCACATGGAGCAATTGAAGCAAACTAGGCTTGCAGCACTGTGACATTCTGACTCCCCTCATCCTTCACTTTTGCCTTCTTTCTCCTTCCATAGAGATCTTCCTCAGATGAACACAACTAGTGGCTTTGGGTCTTTAGAACAAATTCAAGATATTCTAAAATTCTTGAAGGGAACTGTTTAGTAACCCTAAGAGGAAAGGAGTCCGCATTATCACTGATATTTTTCAAAAAAGACATCAAGATATGTCAAGCAGTACAGATGAGCTTGGGAAGAATACGCTCTAATGGAATACATATATGATACATGCTCCTGTATCTATAATCACAGAATTATATTGTACACCATCAGGACAGGTAAGTGAAAACTCATTAAAAGTAAGACTTATTGCAGCAGCATTAGCAAGTATCAGAGAATTGTATGCTACAAAGAAATGTGCATATTTTACATTTATCAAGCACTCTCTAGTGAATACATGTTGCACAACAGATTTATGTGTGAAAAAACTAAACCAAAAATAAAGCATACCAGGAAGGGAACAAAAGTTGCTTAGGATTTTTTAACTGTGCTTCAGTTTTGAATGTTTGGCTTTGAAGATCCAACTTTCATTAATAAATCCCAGTGAAAAGAAAGAGTCTTGAGTTAATTTAACTGTTTTTTAAAAGATTGAAGTGGAAGTGAAGACCTACTGGCCTCCTCCCTGTCTCAACACACACAAGCTTTTTATGTTCTAGTCCTAAATACAGTTCAAATTCTCATGAGACATAACTGATATAAATATTCCATGGAATAATAAGGAAAATGTTATTTGCACTAATTGAAGAAGAGTAACAGAAACAGTCAAAGACTAAATCAATAATTGTAGCTTGTCTTACACTAGACCAGCTCAGCTGCATGGCTTGATTTCTGTGGAAGTTTCCTACTCAATAGCTTAGTAAGATTATTACATTTTTTACTTATAAAATTCTGAGAAGAGCAGTATGACTGCAGTATACGTTAGCAGTATGACTGCCACACAGAAATTGAATTTTATATATTGAAGAAGACTTACAACATTTAAGAGGAGTAACAATAGCAGCCTTATTTTTAAAATATTGCAAGGACAGGACATAAAAATTTCAATATAGAAAGTATTTTCAGAGAGATCATATTAACCTACATGAAATTAATAACCAACATCAGCTATTTCTAACCCAGAAAAGCAACAAATCAATGAGACTTATCCAGTACATCCTTTCTTGATGTTTTTAAACAGCTTTAGATTACCAAAAATAGATATTGCACATGCTGAAATTCAAGGTAAAATGTCAAACTTCTTGTAGGGCTTTTAACATTACTTTGCTGGTCTTTGAGAACTGTTTGAGAGCAGCCTTACTTCTCATCGGCTCACGGTAGGTTGATGTTTACCTCAGAAAATGGACAACATAACTTATCTGGGATACTCACTTCTATCCACAGTAAACAGGTACCAAGATTAAGATCTCAGAAATAATGGAAACTAAACTGAGCTGTCATTATAAACTTTCTACGTGATTCTTCTCCCCATTCCGCTCAGAATAGGATGTTACTGACAAGTGTCAGACACTGGTATTATGCAGTAAGTAAAAAATGATCATTTATCAAGCTAGATTGGCTTCAAGAGTTCTTGGTGAGCAGCAAGAAGTAAATGATAGGAAAGAAACAAAATAATCAGAAGCTTGAATTTCCAGGCAACACTAAAGCATCTCATCTGAAGATTATCCTTTTTATGTTAGTACTGTACAAGTGTCAATAGCCTTTTCCAGGGCATTTATTTTCAGGCTTAAAAATTAATCTTCTCTATGCACTTATGTTATCAAACATTCACACAATGACCTCTAAAAGCAGAAGCAACAGAATTTCCATTAACACAAGAGCAGAATGTTTCTTCTGTTTTAGAAGAACTACAAGGAGATTTTTATGTGTTTTATCCATGCATTATGGTCAACACCTGGTTCAGGAAAGCTGAGGATGAATTTACACATTTATTTCTGCTGAATGTTAATGAAAACATACTAGAATACTTTCCACTATATTACTCCTATTTTATTTCCCTTCAAAACAAAATCCTGTTAGTTGAAAGAATACCCTTAAAAGGCTTCCAAATTCTGCCCTCAGATCTGATGCCTATCTACCTGCAGGCAGATGTCATCTTAGTTCCCTTGGTAATACAATGACAACTTTTCAGTGTTCCCTGAAGTTCACTACTGGTTTGTATTTTTTCTCTAACTGTACAGAGTGAGACAATATTCTGGCCAAAAATGATGACAGAGCCATTTCCCAATATGCTTTTTCAAATAAAGGTGTGTAAGCCGCAAAAAGACAGCACAAATTCTGAAAGTAAAAATGTGAAGACTGGGCATGAGACACGGCAGTCAACACTTGCACACAGACACTGAAAATGAGATCATTTTAGAGGTACCTTTGCCAACCAGTTCAGTACCTATCCCATCCTACACTTGCTTATCTCTCATGTAGGCACATGTATATCCAGTTAGATCTGGTCATTCCTCCAACTACTAAAATTTATATTAATAATCCCAGTGAAGTGATGACCCCAGGAATTTACACACAATTTGAACAGGGGAGCCTGTGCTAGGCAGCATCTTTCACTCCCAAAGCATAGGGGTACTTTTTTACCTTTATACAGAGTCCAGGACAGCAAGGAAGACAAATGTACAGTGAGAAGTAACATTCATGCTTAGGTACAACTAAGCTGATTAGGATAGCTGCAGTAAGCAGAGCATACCAGGGCAGTGCATTAGTTACTGCTCAAAGCATAATACTCCCTACCATGGCAATCAGGAATATTGACCGAGCAAGAAATAACCTAAGATCAGATATTAATCATTTGCTAAACTGAGCTGAAAATCACTTGACAATGGGGACCAGAGAAAACAGCTCTTACCAATGGTTACAGAAATGAGAGGTATTCCAACAGGGGACCAGGTCAAACATCTTCAAAGATCTAAACCTAAGACTAAAAAAGTTTGGAAACAGAGAGAAGGGAAAACATGCAGACTCTTGCTGTTTTGTGCAACTGCATATTTCTGAGTTAGCCAAGTAAAGGATGATTGTCCTTTCTAAACCTGTCCCACACCTGTACAGCTGCCTGACTCAATTCTCATCTATCTGCCTCTCCCTCCCACAAAAAAAAAAAAAAAAAGAAGCTATTGACAGAAAAAAGGAATTCCTGTAAGGACCTTAATCCAGCTGAGTTGCAAGATCCCATTCTTATAAATGGCAAAAGAGACCATATGTACAAGACGTGTAGGAATCACAAGGAAGAGAGACAGCAGGTTTCTAACCAAAAAAACCTTGACAATCAGTATGAAGAAAGACTGTGCCACAAGGTGGGGAATTAAAACAGGTTCTTTAACTGGCAAGTCACATACCTGTAAGAAAACAATATGTGCTAAGAATACTAGTGATCTCTCTTCTAGTTTGTCTTTCTGCAGCAAGGAAAAAACTCTGCCCTACTGTTGGAACTAGAGTACTGAATTAATTTACTGCTTACAACTGCGACACTGCTGTGAGAAAAATATAACTGGGAGCATCAGAGTTCCACCCTTTCTCGCAAATGGAAATCATCTTGAACCTCATTACAAGTGCTTTTATCAGTTGTAAGGTATCCAAGTCTCCCTTTTCAATACTTCCTTGAACGTACACGCACTGACTGTTGCAGCTGGCAACGCTGTTTGGCTTTGCAGGTTTTGTGCTCTGGCTAATTGGCCCTTCAGAGATGGTTGCTCCTGATATGGAGTGGCAAAAAATGAAGACTAACTGAAATTGAAAAATCTATGGCATGTAGGTAGAGAGAATATATTTTCCATGTATGCCAGTTATCAAGTGCACTGTGCTTTAGCAACGTTTTGCTCCCAGATTCTGGGGGACAAGTGATGTAATGTTGCCACCATCTGGCCTCTCTCATAACAGCACAACACCTCACGAGAATTACAATACTCAAGTGCTCACGCTCATTACACACAACATTAAACTTTTTGGTTTTGACAAAATGCAAAAAAAAAACCAAACAACCAAACATACCAGCCATCTTTCATACTCCTCCATAGCCTTTTCACTTTTTTCTTCCTTCTTTTCCTGCTGCATTTGTCGCTTTCTTCTCTCCAGGAATTTTTCTACTTTCTTCTTATTTATATATTCTTCCTTCTTTTTATTCCTGCATAGTGAGAGGGAAGAACAAGGGGTCATCATGTAACGGACTAAATACTGCATCTGCGACCAATTAAGTAAATTGAGTGAAAAAATATATTTTACACTTTTAATAAAAGATTGAGAATATGTATTTAAAAACTTCTATGTCCATTTTTATATATATCACCAAGGTATAAATGAATCTATTTATCCATTATGGCATCACCTTCTCTGTACTTCTTTCTCCCTTACTTATTATCATAAAAAAAAAAAAACTTCTGAACTTCTGTAGGTAACTGTGAGTTGCACATTGTCTGTGAAAACTCTTGGCTTGTAAAAATAATATAGAATTTCTCCAGCAGATACATCTCATTTCCTTCTTCCTACATCTGCATTCATACATTGTATTCCACAAAACTTTAAAGATTTATCCTCCTTCCTATGGCTTAGTAATGAAGCGTGAGAATAACCACATAAGACACAATACTACTCAATGAATTTTCTCAGCTGCAGTATCTCTGCCTGGGCTTAGTTAGTGTCCTTTTGGTGAGGAAAGCAACTAAATAAATAAACTGAAGGGAGCTGCACAGCTTGTTTTCACTCTTATACTTGTTCTCCATTGGGAATGAAGAGTCTGATCCCAAGCATTCCATTGTCTTCCAATTACAAGCACATCAAGCATTCACAGAAGAGCAATTACACTTATAAGCAACACTTTGGAAGCTATGATATAGCAAACACAGTGGAGTAGTACCATTTTTCAATTGCTGATACACTGACTCTCCTCTTCTCTGCAACTAGGTCCTCTTCTATCTTCTTCCTCATTCTTTCAGACTGTTTTTCCTTCCTGCTTTGCTCTCTTAAAAATTCCACTTTTCTTTCTTTCCATTTTTTGAATGCCTAAAGACAACCATACATCCATGAGAAATCCAACACCTCACCTTTCTGTCAATACTCCACTAGTCTATTCTACATTATTATTTTTTATAATTTCTACACATTCTAATTTTGGAATATTTGTTTGTAGCATTGCTCAGAAGTACTTATCACTATACCTAAAAAGAATGTTATTATTCCAGTAGATAATAGTTGATTGTTAGCGTATTTAGATGAAGTTAATTTTATGTATGGTTAATAGGCTCCAATTAGAGAAGCCTGTTTGTCTGCAAATGTAAACATTACATATTTCTGACAGAAAAGAACCTAGTAAGAGCTTCCTTCAAAAACTCTTCAAAATCCATCTCTTTCTGGATTAATCAAAATTGTTTTTTACCATCTCCTGAATCACATTCGAATACACATTTAGGTACATATTTCACATCACCGCTTGTGCTGCTTCTGTTTTTTCCTTATTCTGTTCTGCTGGTGTCTTTTCCTCAAGTTCACCAAGCTTCTTTTTTTCACTTAACTTCTTTGCTTCTTTCTCCTTCTTTTTTTTCCAGGCTTCAAAACATGCAATTGATTCTTCTCTTTTAAGTGCTTCTTTCTAGATTGGAAATAAATTAATTTCAGTATAAAATTCGAAGTGAAATAGTATGCTTTAAACATTGCTAAATGGAGTAATAAAGAAATAGACATTGATTTGCTGACAACATTGCAAGTATTACAATTAAATATATACAGTGTTTTTTTCTATGCCCATTTTTAATTTAATTGAATGAGATGAACCACTCCTGCAAAATACGTGTAGAAGGATATGAAATACATGTTAAGTGCTTAGAAGTGAAACATATTAAATACCTAAAAGCCAAATCAAAGGATGTGAATGATACTATTCAAAATACAATCCTCTGTAGGTAAGCAAATCTTGAGGCAGGGAGTAAATGCCTCATGTTCTCATGCACAAAACAAAGCTTAGCACCTTAAGAGCTGAGCATCCCAAAGTCTTTGTAAACAAACTTGAAAATTAATCTAGGAAGCACATTTCTAACACCTTATGCAAACGTGTAGGGAAGCACTGGACAGACACTGTTGACCACAACCACAACAAGCAGGACATGCCGTTTCCTGTCTCACACCACCTCGTGCTATTGGGAGGAAACCAGATACCTTACAACAGCAGAGTGATGCACTTAGGCAGGAAGCACACTTCAAAGAACCACATTTTGTCAACTTCTTTTTAAACAACAATGTAAACAAACCTTTTCAGTATTGTTCCTTAGAATTTCAGCTTTCTCCTTTTCAGTTCTCTTTAATTCCAGTAGAAGGAGCTTTTTCTTTTCCAACCAGTTCTGTAAGAATCATTAAAATATTTTTAAAGTCCTTTTAAGGTGTAAGTAAAGAGCAGCACCAATATAATGACCATGAAAATTACTCTTAGTTTGTCCATGTGCTAGTTAAATAAGCATCCCATGTGGAAGACTTAGCTGTTATCACACGAACATTGTGATCAAAAAAATCTATGGCTCTAAAATCACAGCTACAAAATCTAAAAAAAGCTTCAAGATCTTTTAAAAAGCATCTTCCTAGAAACACCAAAAAATTTCAAGCATTAATCAAAATGAAATAGAAGAATGGAATAAAGATTCTTATCATGTGGTATATAGGAATATTATTTACATTTGTTGTCTCTCTTGCAAATACCTGTAATTAAAGAGAATAAAATCCTACTGGGAGAAGTGAGGCAGCCATAAAAGGTTATGAGCCATCTGCAGAATCAGACTTAAATTTTCAAGAATTAGCTGTGTATTTGGTACACAGCTCAAAGAAAAAAATCCTAAATGAAGACTATTTTACTTTTAAAAACTATAGAGACAATATAAATATTGATTTGAGAGTCTAAAATTTATTCTAGGGCCATAAAAAGTATTAAGAACACATACCAATATCAACAGTGTCTGTTAACGAGCGCTGTTCTCAAAGAGATTAGCAAAAATCTGCTGAAACCCAGAAAATAATTGTTGTGAGATTCCACAAGGAATTTACATAGATTATTCTTCTGGAAAGAGTATAGGATTTGTTATCACTTTTCCTGAATGCCATTTGAATAGAACATATCAGGAAACAAACCCAACCTAAAGTACACACTTACCTACATTAAGGATAAAGTAGAAATAATGGAAAATGTGTGCCTGAAAATAGTCTGACACAACTAATTATGAACCACATAAAAATATTATGTCCCTTTCATTGAGCTTTTTGTTCATAATATGAGGAAAAGGCATAACCAACAGAATAAAAGGATTACTAAACCTGTAAGCCAATGAAAGGAATGTAGTAAAAAATACTGATTTCAAGAAAATATGAGGTGTTGACCCCTCTATCAGGACCTTCATATTTTTGTTTGTTGGTTTGTTCATTTTAAAAATCTACCTGAAAAACAGCTGCCCTTAAATCATCTACTTTGTTCAATTCTGGACTTTTCTTCAGCATGCATTTATCCTCCAACACCTTTAATGATCCCAGATACTGAGATGAAACAGGTGAAGTTGATGGAACAGCTTTCCCCTTTTTCTTTAAATGCACAAAAGATGTAGACCTAGGAAAATACCAGGACACAAACACATTAATGACCTTTCCATTTATTGTAGCTGATACCAAGTAGTGTTCCTCTTGTTTCAGTGCATACCAAAAGTTACTGTGATTCTTTTTTTAGATGTGCTTAGCTGGGGACTGGGGAAAAGAAAAGGAGAAGGAACTTACCTCTTGTAAGTTTATGAAGTACTTACACTTTCAGCTAAAAAACAGCTTAGAGCCTGTAAAGACCCCAGTAACACACTCATCACAGACACTGGCAAAAGGTCTGGGAGTCTGATCTGACATAAACCTGAGCAAGGGTCATAACAACATGCCACATGCACTAAACTGTTTTCCACAGATGCTCAGAGGCTGTCAGCAGTGAAGACAATGCTGACAGAAAATGAGAGTGGAGCAGCATCGTCAGGGCATCTTAAACAGCTCAGACCAACACCTGGCATCCTTCTCTTACCTGTCAGATAAAGAAGCATTTGGGTTTTGTAGAACTCTCTCCTTTGTTTCACTTAGTTTCTAAGAAACACAGAGGAAAAGTAAAGTTACAGAGTTTCTCAAGCAACAGATCAGGATGAAACAGGTTTTTACAAGCTAACAAGGACACTGAGAATTGGACCCTTATGGATCCCTTCCAAGTCAAGATATTCCATGGTCTCATGATGTTACAAAAATAGGCAAGAAAGACACCCTGATAAAGAGAGGGTATAGTACAGGGTAAGAAAGTAAGGAGAGAACAAAGCAAAACGAAACAAAAAAGACCCAAAACCAATCAACCAATCAAACTTTCATAATGCCTGTATCATTTTGGAATGGCACCTTTATTTGTATTATGTAAAAACATAGTCAACAGTTTAGAAATAATAAGAAGTCAAAACAACCCAGCTGTGTTATTCTATAAATGCTTTTAAGTCTTTTGAATACTTAGCTTTAATAATTACATGTATCTACATATTTTCTTTTTAGGATAAAGCATAGAGTGCTTTGCATCTTATCCATTATTCAGGTCACACCATGGATTCCATCCTCTGCCAACACACACTGCTCACTGCTGTTCAGCTATCCTCACAACAGAGATTTGACTTTTTCACTTTGAGAAAGGTACTTTCTTAAGGCTGCAAAACACATTTCAGTACCTTTATCTGATTTAAATAATTTGTGGAAAAGGTATTCCTTAAATCTTTCCTAAAGCTATACAGAATTTGTAAGATCCTCAGCTCTAGAAACCAGATATTAAATTGTCAGCTTTACAGACAGTGTTCTACACACTTAAGGTACCAACTTTACAAAACCTTCCATTGTGCCTCTAGGACATTGTTCCAACAATGGTAAACTGTGTATGAGCAATACCTTGACAGAGCTCTTTGACATGTTCTTTGCCTTCCCATGCTCAGATTGATCATTCACTGATACCTCCTGCATTGTATCAGTTACTATTTGCCCTTCCACTATTTTCATCATTCCATCTGAACTGTCAGATGTTGGCTGCTCTAATTCCTTTGTTTTCTCATAGACTGTGGTCCTCATTTGCTCTGTCACAGAAGAGGATTTCCTACCACTGTCCTCCAGTTTCAAGTCGCTGGTGCTGACAGTCTTCTGATCCTGATCTAAAGGGAGAAAAAAGATTGAGAGGACACATTAACAAGAACTTCATTGTTTCTGAGTACTGTTATTTCTGTACAGAATGCATTTCTAGAAAAACCATCAATCTATGAAAGTTGTTACTAAATTTTATATGGTATAATGTATTTTCTGTATGTCCCCTTCTAAGAACTATATACTAGTAAGAACAGTATTCACTTGTATTTGCATGTCAGACTGGAGTAGTAACTGCAGCTTTAACTAATGTTAGAGAATGTGGCAGCAAGAGAAAGGCAAAATTTTCCATCTGCCTTTCATGGCTGTAGTACAGAAACCAAAAGCAAGAGTCAGTGCAATCACAGCAAGAGCTCTTCTGACATCCAGCAAACTTCTAATGAAGTCTACAAGTGAACACTTTGGGTAACAAATACTGCTTTCATTGTGTGGTGTTTTTCAGGGGTGTGTGACACGAGGGAATAACTGAAAAATTCTGCAGTGGGAATTTAAAGAAAACACCACCTCAATCTGAATGTATGCCTAAGTGGTGAAATTGTTACTTATGGAACACTTTATTAATAAGACTTAAAAACCATTTTTATCAGATTTCAACTGCCAGTAATGCAGAGACCTAAATTTGTAAAACAATTCAGACAGAAGCCAAAAAATACCCCATTAAAACCAAATTATAAGTCTTCCACATATTTCCGATGAAATTCTTCAGAAAAACAGAATTTTTGGATGACAAATTAACTGCAAATTACCTGAAGAAAGGAACATTAATGCCCATAATCTAAGAAATTTAACCTAGATTTACAGGGATGAAGATGGTGACAAGAATTCTGAATTTATAACCAATACTGCAGTCTGTCACTGAAGAAAAGGAGTAGTTCAGCTTCTTTTCCGCTAGTCTAAAACTACACAGGCACACCAGCCAGGAAAGAGAGTTGTCTGCACATTCAAGAGAATGTGCAAAGTCTGCACTTTGGTGCCATCAAGTGGAAAGAAAAAACGAAGCCGATACCTTTAATCATGCTCTCCCAATCTCAAAGTTATCATATTCCATCACAGGTAATGACCGGCCATAAACTTATCTGAACATCAAACAGGACAAACTCCTCTCATATTAGGAATTAGATAAAAATACAAAGTCTTTTGGCACATATAGTCAATTAACAGAATTCCAAATTCTGCTTTGCATATTAAAAATGAATTAGCTATTCTGATACTGAAATACAAGTTTGGGGGGTTTATGTGTTTGACTATACCTCCAAAGTGTGTCAGTATCTTCGAAGTAAAAGCTCATTTGAAGTTTCACTTGAAATAATGAGACATCTACCACTCACAAATGGTTTGGCTACAGCTGATTTTCTGACATTCTGTTACATTACAGCTTCACCTGGTCATAGAAAAGGAGTTTAATGGCCCTTCCATTAAAGGGTGCATGGATGCTGTGGACACGATGTCAACACAGCCTTCTGTGCCGTGCACACACTGAGGAGGCATCTTAGCAGCCCTCTCACACCTTCCATTCACATGCACTGATGGAGAGCTGGACTTTAAGGACCTAAACAGCTGGTTGTCATCTTCTGAAAGGAAAAGGCAAACAGGAACCTCCTACTCTTGGCCCACACTGGTTCAGTTTACCCCCTGGCAGACAGAGTTTGTGTATTTTTAGAAGCAGATGATTGTTAACACAGAAAATAACCCTAATTAAAATGCTTTAAAATATTGTAACATGGCTAAGCAGCAACAACATTCAAACACTTTCTTTTCACCTGATGCTGAAGCCTTTCCTTTTTTGTGCATCCGAGGCTTTGCTTTTGGTTGGTTTTCCTCTTGATTTTCTTTTTTATGTAGCTCATTAATAGGCAAGTCATCGCTTTCACTATTATCATGCAATACATCTTCAGCAGCCAAATGCTCTTCATTATATTTTCTGTTATTATCCTCATGTTGGCCTTCCAAACATCCTTCTTCACCATCTTTTCTGTCATTCTGTATGTTTTCACCTTCTAAAACCATTATTTGCTGAAGCCTCTTTTCATGACAGGATAAATTCAAGTCATCAGCAGCTTCATTTTCTGAATCTACTGCTTTTTGGGAAGCATCATCATTCAAGAGAGGACTCCCAGCAACAGATTTCTCAGTGCTTGTAGAATCTGAATTACTTTCAGCAAGTTCTTTCCTAATACCTGCAAAGAGCATATTACCAAGTTGCATTTGATACAAGTGGAAAAAAAAACGGGACACAGAAGCAGTATCACCTACAACCTAACACTATTTTTCATAAAACATCCTCCTTAGTTTCTGAGCATTTCTCTTTCTGTGCCTCCGATCTCTGCAAAGCCACCAAACTACGGCCTTATTCTACTTCCTTTCCTGTCATCTGTTTTCATGGACCCAATCAAAAAAAAAAATTCACTCATTAATTCTCTTCTGCCATGCAATTTAGAGCCCTTCTAAAAAAAAATGTCTCAGTGCCACAGGAAGTGGAAGCAAGTCAACAACAACAAAGCTGGGCAGGTTTGGTATTAGAATCCATCCTCCCTTCCCTTCACTTCTGCCCCATTTAAACTCTACTAGAAGATACTCAAAGGAAGTATCTTCTACAATGCTAAGGTTCACATGCTTAACATAAATATTTATCTTCCTCTAGCCTATTATTGCTAATTGACCTAATTTCAGAGTTCAAATGTTTGAGAAAGGTGACAAAGGAATGTCATGATAGTAAAGTAATGCATTTACTGCTGGAGAGCTTTTTTCCCTAAATCTTGTCAACAAATGGAAATCAAAGCATCCCACAAACTGTTAAAAGATGTTTCAGGTGTGAATGAAAAACAGGCCACAGAGGAAGTCCTTTTAAAAATACATGATCATATTAAACACTCCTATTTTCCTTAGCATTTAGTGCTATACCAGCAGGAAGACAAGTCATTAGGCCAATCTTGTAATTTGGCCAAACATAAACATTAGCAAACATAAAATGCATCCTGCTCCAAGAAAAACAGCCAGATCAAACCTATTCCTGGTTTACATACACTGCTGGGCAAGCACACTCTGCAGCATGTCCTGCAGCCCTTATTCACTGATTGTCCAGACTGGGAAACCAGGACGAAAAAACCATTGGCTTTCTCTCTGCCCATGTCCATTTTCATTTACAGTACTGTGCACTCCTGTCTCGTCCCAGTGTCAAGTAACCAACATGGCTAAGGAGGAGAACTGGGCACCACAATTGTAAGAACCAGTACAGACTATGTGTGGTCTAACAGCTTGGCACCTCCACTGATTTCATTGGGAATTCTGCTGCTAATTTGGCAGAGGAGGACTCAGTGATTTAGAAGTTGTTAAAATATGAAATCTTGGAACACTAAGTCATATTGACACATAAGGTTTCTCTACAATCTAGTAATGAGTTAAGAAAGGGAAGAACACAAGGAAAAATATTTAATTTTGTTTTACCATTTAACATGCCATCTTCATCACTTTCAAAGTCATCTGAATATTCATCTGTTTCCTTGCTTGTTGCATAATCCAAAATTGCTTCCTGTAGCTCATCCTGAAATGGCTTCACAAATAACTTTTACATAAAAGAGAAGATTCATTTGTTCAAGTTCAGCACTAATTCTCCCCTCCCACGCATACATAAACAAAACTAAGCAACAGAGGTAGGCCCATTTAATTGACAATTACTGGGAAGCATAGTGCTTCCATTCTAGCTCCATTCCCCTAACACATCTGCATCAAAAAAGTCGCCAAATCTCCACGTATTTATTTATATTTTTTCTTCATAAGGAACATATCTTGAAAATCCCTCTTCCATTTTTTGGCACTTATGGTGTATCATCATGTGACACTTCTCCTCTTTTGTATGTTTCTACTGGCAAGAGCACAAGAGTCTGTGAGAGCAGGTGAGCACGGACGAGCTCTTCACTGCCACAGGACAGGAGCCTGAAGCAGGTGGCAGGTCCAAACCAGTGAAGAACTTCATATATTTCGGACTCTGCTACAGGACATCATGGACACACCACATTTACATGATTCTGAAGAGCACTCGGCTTATTTACAGATTGCAAGTACATTAAGAAATGCACCAGTATCTCCAGATTCCAGGCCTTGACCCACAAACCACGAGGAGCAGTGGTTTGTCCGGGCCTTGGGCGCTTCCCGAGGCACCTGCTGGCGGCCAGGCTGCTCCTTCAGCCCGGCTGTCAGGAACGGGGCAGCCGGGCTGCTCCCAGCCTGTGCTCCCAGGAGAGCAGCTCCGGCTGTCCTCACGGAGGGCAGCCTGCTTGCCCGCTTTCATTTTGAAAGCAACGCGGATTTCTGTGGGTGTGTTGCCCGTAACAGCGAATTACCGTATTCCCAGGGGCAGAAACCTGCTCGCAGGCCCTGCTCCCCAGCGCCGGCTTTACCCTGCCCCTGCCCGTCCCGTCCCGTCCCTGCCCGGGCCGCCGCCGCTCACCTGCCGCCCGCCGTCGGCGGCGCCTCCCCGCGACATGGTGGAGGTGTCTCGTTGCGGCCTCGCAGCACCCTCGGCCGCCGCCAAGCCCCGGGAAAGAGCCTCGGGAAAAACGCCCCGGCGGAGAAGGCCGGGAAAGAGCCCCGGGCCGGGCCCGGCCGCGCCGCCCGTCGCCCGGCAACGGCCGCGCCGGCGATGGCCTTCCTTAGTCGGGAATCGCCGCGTGTCGCTGCAGCGCCGCCTCCTCAGCCGGGCCAAAGCCGCTCTGGCAGGATTTATTATCGATGCCCATACTCTCCCGGGATTTATTATCGATGCCCCTATCCTGCAAATAACCCTGTTCCCACAAGCGGCGCATCCATACATTAATGACACTCCTACCAGGGCTGAAACACATTCGTCGACCCCACTCTTGCAGTTAGGTAAGTGTCCAAAACCTTCCCACTTGGGATGTGAGCACTTTCCATAAGAAACATACTCGTTTTAGTCCTTTCTGGAACAAAGATCTCACAGCACTTGTATGTTAACTTAAATTACATTTTAGACATGAAGAAATTACAGTGACATAGAAGTAAATCGCCTGGTGCTTGCACCTCCTAATGCTCCAATTTTTATTTCCCCAAAGGCTGGTTGTGCAATCCACCTGGTGAGCACCAGACCCCTGGCAACCAGACACTTTGCTAAGCAGCACACGTCCCTGCAGAGCTGGCTGTCCTAGAGGTCATCTGTCCACTGTATGGGCCACAATGAATCCCAGGGTGCTCTGGGAATACCAACCTCTTGCATCAAAGAAAAGCTGTCCAGGACCATTTACCGGTAAAGACATTTCTATTCTTCCTCCAGTTTAAATGCTTCTGATCACTCCTTTTCTAAAATAAGACTAGAGCCCCAGTTGTCTTAGTGATAACAAAGAACTTCTGACATGTTCTCTATACTGGTGTTATATTTATATATATTAATCTTCCCCAATATGCATTGCATTTTTGTAAGTTGTGCAGAAGAAAATCTCTCTGACAGAAACAGGGAGAGAGTATGTAGGACAGAGCCCAGAGCCTTAGGACTTGTCTTCCTCTTGTTTATTTATGTAGAGTTATATTTTAAAAGCAGTGCAGTTATGCAAAGGCCACAACACACCTGGGGGGAAAGAGGCCCTGAGTTCTAACAAGTAACCTTGGATTTAAACTAACAATTATTTGCCAGTGATTAATTGATATTTAGGTGTAATCTGTAAGCAGCTCCTTGCTTTGTTTACCCATATTTATTTATGCTTGATCTGCTGAATAATCATGGCATTTGTTGAGAGTTATGCTTGATGTGCAATTTTTTTCCTGTATTCAGTTCACATGTGAAGGTCTTAAATTTGAATCTGTGCTATTCCATCTCTCTGTGAAGGTGAAAGGTGAAACTGGACATGCTTGTTAAGAATATAGAAAAGAATAAAGAAGAAATGCATATATTCTTTCTGTCATAATGTTAGCAATTGCTATTGAGGGCTGAATTATATCCCTGTTACGAACCACTGAGATGCACATTTTATTAAATTCCAAAAGGTGGCAGCAAAATATTCTAAAATTGAAAAATTGGTCCTTTTTTCCAAATGTCTGCTTTATCCTGGTTTCTTTTATGTTACTGCCAATGTTTATGGCATTTTTTGAGAGACACTGTATTCATTTAGCCTTGCATACACAGTAGAGAAGGAAGACTCGGCTTAAATTACTGTGTTATTTACATGAGTCAGACAATGGGTCCTCATATCACCTGTATTATTAAATATTCAATGCACTGAGTTGGCTGGATGCAGGGAAAAAAATATCAATATTGTCAGCACTGAAGAACTCAAAATGTGTGAAGATGTTTTTGTCAAAACACATGAACATCAGGTCTGCATCTTCTAGTCTTACCTGAGGCAAAAATCCCATCAAGACCCACTGAGGTGGATGGGACTTAAGCCTAAATATGAATCTAGTGTGCTGGGTATAAAAGACTTACTTTAAAAAAACCACAAACCACACAACAAAGAAAAAACCAACAAAAACCCATAAACAAATAAAACACAAAAAAGCCCCAACCAACGAAAAAACCCCCAAAAAACAAAACCCCAAACATGGAGGTTTATTGAGGGCAAAACTCAGAAGATTTTATGGTATGAAAATGAGCATTAACACCTGCTTTTTAATTAGTAACTGACTAATACATCACAAGTGTAAATTGTACAAGGAAATGTATGTTTGAAGGTGAAGTTGCTCTTCCTCTCTTGAGCAGACATGGAGCATTGAGAATAAGGCTCTCAATGATCCCAGCAATTATATTCATTTGGATAAAATAAACTTAGAGGTAACATTTTATTCTGCTGACCGAATGTGTGTGAGTCTCTGCCATGCCCAGAACCTTTAAAAAAGCACTTTTTAAAACAAGCATCATGATGCAGTGTGATTACCATCTGCAGCAATGATGTTATATTCAGAAAGCAGTCAAGTATGATGAGATTTTTGGATGGCTAGCTTATATGCCTATAAACAACTTCCATAAGTGGTTTATTTTATCAATGTGTCTAGAGTTTTTAAGACAGGATTTGGGATTTCTTCTGAACAAATAACACATATATTAAAAATTCTAAAATCATATATAATAAGTCACCTTAAGTCAAAATATATAAAACCCCTTACTGGAGGGAAATGTTGTTCTGCTTGCTTTGGTACTCCTTCCCAAGTCAAAAGTTACACTTAAAAGGGAATTTAATGCCATGGCAAATTCTCTTAAGGTGGTGTATATTCCTGTAAGAAGTGATGTTTGCATTGGTTGCCAGGGTCTTGGCTCATAAATGACTATTCCTGTTCTTGACATCAATGGGCGTTAGACATCCAGTTCTTGGACCTTGCACATGTATTGGTTTAGCAGAGTAACAAGTAGCTTCAATTCTAAACAACAGCGAGCTCTTCTATCTAGGGATCACCATCACAGACATGCTTAAGTACAAACATTAAAAATTATTATTCTCACATTTTCCTCCCAGTTCCTATGCAATAGTCTGTTACAATGTACCGTGTTTTGCAGGGCTATGCCTGTGCTGCCAAAATATACTGTTCTTCTTATGCTTGTCTTTAAATAGAACCAGAAATACAATCAACTTTGAGCATCAGATGGAAATCCCTGTTGTCATCAAATTCAACTCTCACTTTTACATCTTGATCTGATTTGTAAGTAGTTAGAGAAGATGCTGTGAGGGTAAAAAGGTGTGGAAACTTCACTTAGTAGATTGTTCTTCTCAGGCATATTGCCAGGAAAGTTGAATTTGATAAAATTAATACATACAAAAACATAGATATGGAAGGAACAGACTGCAAAACTGGAGCCAAAGAAAGAAGAAACTAGGATGAATAAATTCACAACTACATCACTTACATGGCAGTTTAGGAATACATGTGTTCTTGACTGGTTAATTTATTCCTGAGCATTAGACTTAGAAGTAGCAGATGGAGGTAGATATCCCAAAAGAAAAAAAAAAATATCCTTGACTTTTTGAAGTTATTTTAGGCTTTGTTTTTTTTAAGATGCCTTTTTTTGTAAATAGTACTTGATGTGATTTTAAGGAAAAGCATTGGAACACAGAGGAATGAGATACAGCTGTCTCGGTGTTGTGCTTGGTTATAGTAACAAGCAATGAACTTTTCAAACAGACAAAGCTTGTTTGTGTTGGTGGCAGCAGATTAGACTTCCTATAAGGGGAGTCAGAAAATGCAAACGTGAAAATGTCAAGTGGAGTCATTTTGTGTGCAAATTACTCAAGCTACTGCTGTTGCTTGTATATGGATACATTCTTTTTAAGTCTTGCAGCTGTGAGCTCCAGTTAAATAAATACCTTTCAGAGAAACCTCACAGACCTGCAATTGCTTAAAAAACATCTCTCACTCTCTAAATATCTCTATGTCTAATGTTGTATTAACACTGTCAGGAGAAGCCAACAGCTGTTAAGTGCTGAATGGTAACTCACTTCAATGCTATGGCAAGTTTCAGAGAGAGAGGAGCCATGCTTGTCAGATTATCACGTGCACATTTGAGAAGTGTCAGGGCTCTAAGCTGCTTGCATCTGAAAGATCGTCAGAGAGCCAGACAGAGGGCCTTGGGTTAAAGACTTGAACAATGTCCCGCAAACTTCCAGCCTCAAGGGACAAGAAGTCTGACATCATAAAAATTAATCAGAGAAAATGGATGCAGTAAAAGGTCAAATTAAATTGCTTTGTGGTTAGAAAGATTGACTGGCTAATTCTCACTGACAATAGTAATGTCTCCCCCTGCTCTTTACATCTATATTCCTCCCTTGTCTCCTTTTAATTTTTAGTGCTATTCTAGTAACCCTATGGCAGGAACATTTAAAGGAGAATAGAGCTGCCAGGTCTGATTTTGCTACCATTATCCTAAAGAAGATAAAACTTTACAGTGCAAGAAGCTTCAGCAAGTAAAGATGAATGATTACCTTACTCTAGTGTAGCAAAACAAAGGCCCTTTGGAAGCACACTGAATGTATCATTTAATCTTTTTAGATTCATAACTGACCATATAAGATAGTATCTTTTTATATCTTTTGAATGTATTGATTTGTCTATCAGTATACCTGTAAGAACCTTCTATATCCGAGCACTTCCTACTCTTTAAGGGAATTATCAGCTTTCCCTGCTAGACTGCTGAGACAGAATAATTATTCCCACTTTGTATATGTAGAGAGAAGTCTCAGGAACTGTGCTAGTGGCACAAAAGCATGCAAAAATTCTATGGCAGTGTAACTGTGGAGGATTTCTATCCTGCCTGTTTTGCACTAGCTTATACCCTTAACTAGTGAAGAAAATTCAGACATCAGATGAGAGCTTGTACCCATTAGAGGCAGCAGTGCAGAAGAAGCAGAATAAGAACATCTGTGGTATTTCAGTGCTTGATAAAAGGTTTAAGCATTTGCTAACAGCTGCCCTTTGTGGTTTTCTTTTTTTAGAAAAAGAGCTGTTGGAGAGCAATTTTGTTTCAGCTTACACTAGAGACAAGGTATGATTCTAAGATAATATAGCAGAGAAAGCTATAACATCAGACCCACTCCTGAACAAATATATAGACAAGTGTAGCATCTAGTTGGGCAATTTCTGTTTTTTCTTTAGCTCGTGAATGGGTAGGTCACTATTATCTAGTAGATTGGAGCCCTGGTTTTCTTTAGCTTCAGATGCACTGTACTCAGCTGCTCCTTTTAGAGAGTGGTGTTAAGGGAGCACACTTACATTCCCTTTTCCCCTTTCTAGGCCATCCAACACATCCACTGCTCATGGCCAGGGCTGCAGGTTTAGCTCTACACTGGTAACACCAGAGAAAACTGCAAAATACAAGCTCCAGATTTTGTGCAGTTCCTATGGAGACCATGATACATTAGGATATTTTTATTGTGGATTAAAGATTATATTGGCTTTGCCATTATTAATATTTCTCTGTGCTTTTATGTCATCTCTGCAAGGGCTATGGAAAGAACATTTCATTCAGACTTGGTAATGGAAAGGGTTGATTAATCCCAGCACTTGGAAACAAATAATCCAAGTTAGTAATCTGGAACATTAAATCAAATTCTGTATTTGCAAAGGAAGCTTAACAGTTCATCTTTTCTTGTTCTCCATGTTTCCTTCCTTCCGTCTTGTGACTTACATTATAGCCCCTGCAATTGATTTGAAGTTTTGCAGCTGCTAAGATGACTTGGCTTCAGTTTAACAGCAAATGTCATCAACCCAAATCTGGGTTTCAAGTGATCTTTCTTTCCATTTCCCATTTCTTTTCAAATTGATTAGTCGCCAGTTTAGGGGATTTTCTAAAGCTACCCTGAGACTGGTTCTCTGTGCCAGGGCTCTTCAGCCTGTTTTGTCAGAGGAAAATCCTGAACAAAAGCTAATAGGCATGCCAGAAACATGTGAAGGGTGGGAGAGGGTTTGAGTGTCAAAACTCTGTCTTGAGGGGCCCTTGTATAGTGCAGGACAGAGTCAGAGAGAAAGAGGCATCGTCTTGGTGCAGAAAGCAGCTGGGCTGGACATGGTGGGGAGGAGACAGTGCAGTGGGATGAAAAGGGATAACTGAGCTTTTTGTATCAGAGTATTTTTAACTGTGTACTCTTCAGGAATGGTGCCTCCTCTAAGTACATTTTGTGCACACATAGTGTGAAATTGCATTTTCAATTACATAGGTCCACCCAGGCTCTTTGGGGAAGTGGAAAGGAGAGCTGTTCGACTTCAGGACTGTAGGATCATGCTAACAGCTGAGCTGTTTCCTTTCCCAAACTAAACTCACCCATAGTGCTGAGGTATCACCACCAATACCTCATGCCATGAAGATATGTTCTAAATGTCTGAGGTGCATGCAAACCCAACATACTGAAGCACTGGAGTCAATGATTAATACTTGAAAATTTTATTTTAAAACTGATTCTGGAAGACCATTTGTAACATGAACTTTCATCACCTATTTTAATTTCTTTCTTAGTTTCAATGCTTGAACCTTTAAATGGACAGTGGCTGATGCTGAATCATAGAATCATGGAATGGTTTGGGTTGGAAGGGACCTTAAAGATCATCTTGTTCCAATACCCTGTCTGTGGGCAAGGACATCTTCCACTAGACCAGGTAACTCAGAGCCCCATCCAACCCAGCCTTAAACACTTCTGGGGATGGGGCATCCGCAACTTCTCTGGGTAACCCTTTTCTGAAGTTAAAATTTACTGTTTAAATCACAGTGTTTAAAAACTACTTGCAGCCTCACAAGCAGCCCACAGGTATGTGCGCACCTGTTTATACTGCAATATCTACCTAAGCACCTGAGGGCCTACCTGTCTTCTTAGTCACTGACTATCTGTGTTGAAGACAGGAATACTTCATGAGATGAACCAGCATGATCCTTTTCATCTATTGCCTATGAATTATCCACAGTGCAGCAACTGCACTTCCCATCAATGGGTTTTCTGAAGCTTTACATTTCTATAACATTGGCAAGCTTTAGATGCAAAATTAACAGGCAGCATCAACAAAGCAGAATGTATTTACCCAGCTGATAAGAATCTTTTCCTGATATTAGAGCTGTGAGCTATGAAAGCCATTTCATGACAAAATACAGCTGGGAACTGCATTTTGTCTTGTATCAAAACATTTTTTTTATGTGTAGATGAATAATGGAAAGCAGATAAGAGAGTGATCACGTACTGATTTTTTTATGCAGTGTTTCAAAGTTGAAATGTTTCATAAAAACTCTTTTGCTAATGATGTGAGAGACCCATTTACATTACAGCAAATTGATAAATGGATTGTGCAGTGCTTTTCTTAGACATGCTTGTTGCCTCTTTTTCTCTCTTCTGTTTGTTTGGGGTTTTTCTCCAACACACAGCTATATACTTCATAATTCACATAAAATATGCCAACTGTATATCCAAATCATCTAGGGAAACACCATGCAACCAAGCATCACAGCTCACTTCACACTGACAGATGCTGATGGCTTCCTGCACAGGAGTACCTAGTATAGATCTAGCAGGATTTTCTCTAGGATTACCTATTTAGTTTTGTTTCTCATTTTCTCCTTAAAATCACAAAAGGATCCTTGGAAATCAGTGGGAATCTACCAAACCCAATCTATATTCTTCTTGTTCTAATTTGTGTGACCTGCTGCTAAAAGAATGCCCTTATAAAAGTCCTATTTTTTTTCATCTTTTTGATGCAATCCAGTCAGTGTCCAGCTCAGTGAAGAAGAAAAAAAAAAAAGGGAAAGATCTCCAGCAATACAGTGTCCTTTTTACATGCTTAAGCAAACTGGATTCAGTGCAGTAGCAGGCAGTGGCTTTCATGTATGCTAATCCACGCACTCAAGATATTCAGTGGATATTCACACAGTGTGATATTCACTCAAGATGTTCACTGGTGGCCTAATTCTGCACTACTTGTATTATCAGCAGGACTATAATGATCTGTGAAGGGGCAATGCTGAGGGTTTTTCTAATTTTTAACTGCTGCATTATCTCAGTGAGAACACTCTTCAGGTATTGAGCTCCTGTCTTTTATCTGTGCCTTAGTGCTGTGTAATGAATGGCTTTAGCCAGGTCTGGATTTAGCACAGCGAAGTTGTTAAGTGAGAGCGGAAAGGTGCTAAGTGAGCCTCCAAGAAGGAGTCAAACGGTGCCCCTGCACAGTTCAGCACCTCCTCTGCATGCTATTGTAGCGGCTTTAATCTTACCTAATACGGATAAAAACACTGATGGAATCTGGGCTGCGGCGACTTCCCTGCGTTGAACAAATCCTGTTGATAACACTGCATATGTATTTACAGCTGACCTCTGCTAAACGAGAACCTGGCTGTCTAGAGGAAGCTACTCTGTGCTGCAGTCAAATGAAACACATAGGAAAAAAAATCCAGCAAGATACTTAAACCTCTAAATCAATGGAGTAAATACCTGAGTATGATTGCAAGTGGAGGAATGGAGTGGTTGTTTTTTGTTCTTTTGAACTGGAGCTAAACACATTTAGTTTGAATAAAGCTGGAGTAATCCTGCAATGCCTTGTAATGAGAATCCTCCCTCAAAGTTATGATGCCACCCTACTTACTCTGGAGAGATAATAACCAAGGAGAGAGAAACGAAGCTAAACAACAGAATATATTTAAAATTAGGTGTGAGCTTCCAATCTTCAAAGTGGGGAAAAGAAAACTGGTACTGATTTTACTTTCAGGTGGTGCCTTTCTCTTCCCGTAGTAATAGTACTGTCATTATAGAGGATTTCACTTGTTCAAAGTGTTTCCATTAATTAATGATTCTTACAAACCCCAAGTGAAGAAGCAGCAAGTAAATTGATGCCTTTTCCTGGTCTTAAAATCAAGAATCAAACACGGTTAGAAGGGAAAAAGGGATTTTATCTCGGTATTTATTTTAAGGATCCTTAGGTGCACTACGTCCAGGTGGAATGCACCTCAATGCACACTGCAGTGCACACCCCCAAAAGATCTGGTATAACATTATAGGTCTTACTAATTAGCATATCTATCAAATAGAGAGACTCTAGTGAGCCGCCCTCCTCAAGGAACCTTCCCCTGGATGGTTCTATCTTAGTTTACAAAATGTGTTCTGGAGAGAACCTTGGTGTCTGCGGCATTCTGATCCCTAACTATGAGACTTCTAAGATGTTTAGTCTCCTAGCTTGACAAAATAAGTCTAAGAATGTAGGCAAAAAACCACTGAGAATACAAAAAGCTATAAAAGGGGTATATAAAAGGGGTATAAAAGAAAAGGCAAAAAATCATTATGGCATCAAATAATACCTGCCTTTTAAATAAAGGAAAATGAGACTTGCAGCACAGTCCTGGATGTTTAAACTGTCTAGTACATTACTTAGCCTCAGCAACACTCTCCACACAGATTTGGATGTTTCTCTTTTGTTGTAGTGTTTTTTTCATTTCTGTCTGAAAATGCTTACTGCTGGCCAACAGAAAAAAAATTAGTTTGACACCCATTTTTCCAAGTGGATGACCCATACAAGCTAGTGATCATTGTGATTGTTTAAACTAATCTTTCAACGTGAATAATCAATCAGCCTGGCTTGCACATATGGCGGTGACTGAACCACTTCTATGCTGCAGATTCGTGGGTGTTCAGTGGGGGTATAGGCTTTTGTAATCTGCTAATGGAAATTTTATCTTCTGGAGAAGTTTCTCTTTGGAAGAATAATTGCATATTTTTCCCTCTGTTTCTCTCTCTCATACACACACACACATACATAATCATGTGTATAGTTATATATTATTTTTTTGTATGATTCCTATATCTATAGGTTTTGCACAGATACTGGGAGTGGGCTTTTGCAGTATTACGTATTGAGCTAATGCTCTCATTCTGATACACACTTCTGTGGGTGGTGATTTAGCCCCGTGACTATGAATTCTTGTGAAATGGACATTTGTTTTGGATTACATCTTCTTATCCTAAGATAAACAACTATTACATTTGTATTGTTTTGTTGTAACAGATGAGTCTACACTAACAGACCCATAACTGTTAATTTGCAGATGTGAGAATTCAGCAGTGCAAAGTTTGATTTATTTGCTTGCCCAGTGCTGTGTTCTATAATTAACTTTGGCTTCCTTTCACATGGGACAAAAAACATACCATGTTCCATGGGGAATCATCCAAGTGTGTTGAATTCAGATGTAGTACATAAGTCCCTTTTAATTTAATTTTTTTCCTACACCCATTATTATTTAGCCTCTCTCACTTACTTAGAAAGACTTGCCAAGGTAGAATATATTTTTGAAGGGTAGAGATGTGTGCTTAGAAACCAGGTTTCAGATATCCAAATTCTTTCTCCTTTCTTTTCATGGAGTGAGAAAAGAAATAATGATGTGCTAAAGGTTCTTGTGATGTCCACAGTCTCTAAAGTTATATGGAGGCGATGATGAAATGTACAGCCTGTTAAGGAGAACTGGTGGAATATACATGCAGTTCAAAGATTGCAGATTTTAACAGATATGAGTGCTATCTTAGGCTCAGGGTAATCAAGTCTAAGTTGTGTGGACCCTGCTGTCCTTAATTTTTTAACAAATGCCGAGGCAAATATTCTGTCAGAATCTGGGATGAAGTCTTTGAACAAAGTATAATACTTTGTAGGTCAGAGATGGTAATCAGATTGAGAAAGCAACTAAAATGTAAAATCTTGGTCCTGCACATGAAAGGGACCACATAGGTTTACACAATTGCTATAAAAACATACCCGGGGTCTAAGCAAACATTCCGTTCTTCATTAACCGTGACAACAGAATGTTTCCCAAGTTACCCCAGAAAGCAGAGATCCCAGGTACTAGAGGAAGCTTCTAAGTGC
The DNA here is from genome assembly GCF_000738735.6 of Corvus cornix cornix. Lineage (NCBI taxonomy): Eukaryota > Metazoa > Chordata > Aves > Passeriformes > Corvidae > Corvus > Corvus cornix. The sequence continues at coordinate 24,809,274 of NC_046334.1, read as the reverse complement.
TGAATGGTTTTTATGTAATTTTTATGTGAGATTTAGAAAAATTTCTTTAAAAAATTTCTTAAATTTCTTAAAAAAATAAAGTTTTGGAGGTGGTTAGCACTTAAAACAAGATGGAAGGGTTATTTAATCAATTTCTCAAATAACCTGTAATTAAAGGAATATTCTGACAAGTACATCCTCTCTGCTGACTATCACATTACTGGTAATTGGCTGTGGTCCACAGAGAAACCAATTTTATGCAAGTCATAATTGCTTCAGTGTTTTTTGTTCTGAACTGAAATGATGAACCAGAACTGCTGTCCTTCCAGAAGACAAGGTGCAGCTGATGCACCAGAGCTTTACCTGTATTAAATAATAACACTGTTTTTACTAATCAGCAAAGTCCAAAAGTGTGTTATCTTACGCTTGGCAAGTTTAGGTACCTGCCCCTACACCACGGGATGTCAGAGCATATGGCTGAGATCACGTGAACCTAAGAACAGACCACTTACCTTTACAGACAGATGTTTCCACTGTTACCTTTTTCTTCCATGAAGGGTTTTAGGTCTTTCAGCAGCAAGGTCCTTCCTTTTTTTTCTTATTAAACTTTGCTTTACTCCCGGAAAACTGAATAGAGAGATTAAAGAGGTCACGCCTTTGCAGAATTAATCAGACACATTTGATTAGATGCTGCTGCCTTTCGAAATTCATGACAAGTTTTTAACTTGTATTTTGTTTTAAAAATCAAGTCCCTCAACACACTTTACAACTCTTCCATTAATGAAACACAGACACACACAGACACAGACATGCACAATAACCCTTCTCAAATCTTAAAGGTGAATTTTTGGTAATTGGCTTTCTGTCCACCTGTCACTAAAATTGCTGTGCAGTATATTCATAACTTGTATTTCTTTGCAGAATGGCCTTCTTTAGAAATACACACTGGGACTGGAAGGAAGGAATACATCATTCTTTAAAAACATCCTCAGAGGCAAAACAACTGTCTTTCTGGATTTAGGCTGTGAGAAATGGAACCACTTATTCTATCTCTTTAACAATAAAAGTTTTGTTTAATTCCATTCTATTTATACTGGCGAAACTGAATATTGGATCTTGGTCTGATTTTCCATTTTGGTCTTTACAGTGGACTTATGTGGGTGACAAGGGACTATAGACATAAACTGTGATCCAGGTACTCCTGTGAATTTTAGTATTTCACACTTGCCCACTTTTTATCACTGTCTGTGTCAGTTACTGCAGTTGAGGTAATAAAATTTTATGATTATCTATTGATATAGCAAAGGTCCATCTCCTTCAACATGCCGTGTCAGTCACTGGTAGCACCAAAAGAACATGGCAAGCCTATAGTGGTATTTCCATGGACAGTTTTCTCACTCTCTAGCTGTGTGTTGCTCAGAAGGTTCCTGAGTTATGAGTAACAGCTTTCTATTTATATTTAACAGCCCTCAGTGGATTCTTGTGCTAATGATCTGTATGTGGAGTTACTCTTGGCCTGCACCTCCATGCCAGTCTTTTGGATGTTGATACATCAAGTCCACTTGCACTAGGAAGGGAGCAAGTCGCGGTGGAAGTTTAAGAGAAAAGAAACACTTCTTGTTGACTACCCACAGAAAACTAGGGAAAATTTAGCCCTTAAAATTATTATTAAATACACTGTGATTTGAGCACATTTCCCATTAATTCTCTGCTACCTCTGGAAGTTCATTTTACTATTTCAATGTTAAAAGTGCATAGTTGAATTTCAGCAGCTCTCTATCAAACTAGCTGCAAACAGAAGGAAAAGATCCCACACAGGACTGAAAACTCAGGACACAAAAATCAACACCTTTCTTTTTCAAATCCTTTTGAATTTTTTCCTATAAAGGGTTTTTATTTAAATGTGACCACAAACAGAACTGAAATGGGAGACATATACAGGTGTGAGAAACAGAAATGGGTTTTTTTTCCAGACATAAATTCCTCTACTTACTCCAGATATAGACAATTCCATATTTATTTTCCTCTGTTGTGATCTGTCCTTGCAGATTTTGCTTTAATCCAAGAATTATAGCATCTAAACCTTCTCACATGGAATGCAGGGAGACAAAGCTCTAATGGCTATGAGATCCTTACTGAGCATTTCTGATCCCTACTCAGATGCAAATCACTAAATCACACTAGTGATAAATGCTGGTATTTTATTTTCAGCCACTGGAAACTCTTGTACTTTTTATTTGTGCGGTTAGTTTTGTTTTGGTTTGATTTTTGGTATTTGGTGGTTTGGTTTTTTGTGGGGGTTTTTGTTGTTTGGGGTTTGGTTTGGTTTTTTTTTTTTTTGCATGTTGTAAACATGCATTTTGCCTGCTCTGAATACTAAAGAGTTAAAGATGCATAACTCAGCTTTACTCTCTCATTCATTCTGGTGAAAAAACCTTTGAAACGTCACATGAAGGAGAAGCTTGTCATCCTGCTCTAAATTCTCTTCTAAGAGCTAAATGCTGTCACTTACAAACACCAGTCATCCAGATCACTGTTCATCCATTTTGCAATTAAGCAATAGCAATCAGCAAGGTGTTGCTGTCCCAGCCTGAGAGCAGCTAGGGAAGACTAATCCTGCCTTCCAGCTGCTTCAGGAAAGCCCACCTGCTGCACTGTACTTCACCCTACCTCAGAGGCACTTCAGGAAGGAAAATGCTGTATTGCACTCCGTCTCAAACTCTCTTGCTTCCTGCTGTCCATCTGTGCTGGGGATCTGCAGCAAACCTGCAGAGCCCTTTTCCTCGATGTGCAGCAAACAACCACGTAAATAGCTGATAAGGCAGGAATCCCTTTGTGGCCTAATCTGTTAATTAGAATCATTAATTATAGGGCTACTGATTAATTAATTGGGAGTGATCTAGCCCAGCAGAATTCAGTCTCCAGCTAAGATTTTATGGCAGAGATTCTGATGGATGAAATCAAAATAGTCTTTCTCACAATTCATAAAGCATCAATCCTCTCAATTTAATAAAATACATGCAAACTGAGAATATCACTGCAAATATAAAGCGGTGTCTATATAATAATCTTACAAATGTTGTATTAGAAAGTTTTTCATGTTAGCTGTTTCACCAACAATTGTCCTGGGTCAGTTATACTAATGCCCGTCACCACTTCTTTATTAGCTGATGTGTTTTACTGTAATTCCCTAATTTCTAGAGTTCCATCTTTCTTGTAAGCTATTCACAAAACACAGCTCCAACTGACACTGGTATCAGGCTGCTATTACTTTTATGATGTTGCATTTGCACAGGAAAGATCTCCATTTGTTTTTATTTTCATCCTACTCCCAGATTTTAGTTTCATTTTACTCCTGAAATGCTTACAAGTCTCTAGGATTTTTCAAGAATGCAGAGCCTGAAAGCTCAGTTCTAAGAGTCCTAGACGTTGCTCTTGTGTTTACAGAAAGCTTTTCAGCCTTCTCTTGTATTAGTCAATGCTTTTCTTAAGCTGCTTGGCCTTGTCCATACTGAAGCCTTCTTTAACACATTCAGCCATCCCACTTTGGGAGTTTTTAAGTGTTAAAAGTTAGGGACTAATATTAATCTCTCCTCTATGAGAAGGGACAATGGTTAATTGATCTTGACAAAGGTGATAACAGCTACCTGAAAAACTTAGATTCATTCAAGTAAACTCTCTTGTGTGCTTTAAAAGCTATTTGGAAGAGTGTTTAGTATTTGATATAACCTTAAAGTACAAAAGGACAATCATCACTGTGGTCTATTTTCTATTTTAACCTGATCTAACACCAGCCTGGCCTAACTTGGATGCTGGATCCTTTTTTGAGCAGCTGTTTGGACTGTATGATTTCTGGAAGTCCCTTCTAATCTTGATTATTGCATTATACTACCCATTTTGATTTTGCATGAATACGATGACATTAATTGCATGAAGCCTATTTGTGATGCAGAGTAGTCTGAGCTCAAAGTTGAAGACAGAAGCAAGCATTATTGCTACAACAAAAGATGACTCCTTTTTCTCCACTGACTCTTTTGTTCTGCTAAAAAATAGGGCCATTTCTGTTATCTGTTCACTTTGAAGATGATCCCATGAATGCAAGTAGAAAATCTGTGGAAGAAATGAACACTGACATGAACAAGGATGGCAGGGCAATCTGGCCTGACAGCTTTTTGCAGTTGTAGTTATTTTTTTGTGGCTAAGTATGTACAAACCAACTCTGTTTTCTACATGTGTGGCCATTTATAAGTACTTGATCAATTTTTTTTCAGAAAAAATCAGATTTTAGATGGTTAGCAAAAGAGTCATATTGAATGCTCACGGTTTATAGCATGTGAGTGGTCAGTCAAATAAGAGGGGGTAGATTCTGCTCCCCAGAAGAATGCATCTGTATTTTCTCTGTATTGCTAATGGTGGAACTTAAGTATTAACAAGTAACTAAATAGTTCCAAAATTAACATTATCCTGATAATATGTGTAAAATCAAAATGAGTGTGTAACATTTTCAGAACTATTTCACAAATTGACAACAAATAAAAGCATTCTTCCAAATAATGACCAACTGATCTCTTTTTTTGCATTTGTTGAGTATTTCCTGATTACTTTTTGATTTATTTAACCAGCTCTTTAGGCATTCTTAAAAACATTTTCCAGAAAATATTGTCAACACTTCTTTGTGCATTTAGGCTCAGCCCCATAAGCTCAACATCTGCAGCTCTTTAGAGTAAAAATCTTTAATACCGTTGTCCTCCACAAAGATACACAGTTTATGTCATGACTGCAACGGGTGTCTGTACTTTAATCTTCTTGTTGGGTTTATGGTTCACATAGAATAAGTAATGGGCAAATATAAGCATGTCAGACAAGAACAGTTTATGAGAAACACAAAACCTTTAAGAGCATTGCACTCACTTGAGAGAACATCATAAATGAAAAAAAACCTAGTATATAGAATACTGTTAATAGAATTGCAAACAGAAATGTTTAAAGCACATTTAAGTGCCAGTTTCCAAGATCTGTTTATATCAACATTACCATGCCTTTTTATGTCTGGTATTTCACTTGAATCTTCTTCACAGATTTTGCTACTTGCTGCAGATTACACTAAGTAGGCAATGAGGGTCAAAGTTTAAAAACTTTCTCAGCTGCTTTTCTCTTCTCCTAACATTTTTCATGTAATATGATTGAGAAGTTTGATGTTGCCTTTGTACTTGAACTGAGAGACCCCGTGTTTTTTCCCAGGGCCCTTATTTTCAGAGCCCTGTTACAGTTTTGTTTCTTTTTTTTTTTTTTCCAGGGTACTATTTATGATTCTCCTCTTAATGGAGAAAATACAAGAGTAGAGGGGTGCCTTTCTGATTATAGAAGTAATATGGAATCACTTCTCCAAAGGTTAAGGGTGATTCAAATTGTCAAAATGTGACTGAGTGAGTCTATGTGCCTTTGTAGGTTTCGGAGGGGAAGAGGAGAATTTCAGGGAGGGGAAGATAGCAGGGCTGGAGATGGTAACAGGACTTTTTTTCTCATGACAAAGTAAGAGTGCAGAAAGGATACATGCTCAGTTGTAGAAGCACAGAAATGCTCTTTGCTCCCACGCTCTACATATGAAATAAACCTATTGAAAGCTCAGATCTGCACCTTAATGGACAAATAATATGCTATGATATTTACTTCTGAGTGCTCAGCTGCTGATGGATGTGTTTGTTAATATTTCTGAGAGTGCATCTAAGAGCCATGTGTATAGAATACAATCCAAGGAAACAAAATCATTTTTGGCAGACCTCATTGCAGTCTGATGTATGCTCATAATATTAAATCTACTTAGTTACTTTCATTAATAAATAGACTACGTGCTTGATTTTTAAAAGTTACATGATAAATTAAATAGCATTATCTGATTTGGAATTGCTCCTGATCTGTGACAGGTGGCATTAGTGTACAGGTGCTTGGGCTTTTTTTTTATATTGGGTTTTTGTCCTGAAAGGTTGCTATGGACATTTTGGGGGAAAAAATAGAGAATAGAGGAGAAGAAAATCGATTTATTTTCAATAAAAAATCGGGAGCACAGGTGTGTAATGACTGGTTTAATGGCAAAAGTATCTGTTTCAGAACATCTGTACTAACTTAAGGGAAAATGGACCAGCTGGAAAAAATTAAATCAGCATGAATCATACATCCAAAAGGTCACTGATCTAAAAATATACATCCCAAGAAAAAGATAAAAAAATATGTATGCAATGTAAAATTGCCAAGTAAAAATTAAAATCCTTCTAAACATTCTAAACTTAGAACATTAATTAATTTGAAAGTAATGTGGGAAGAGGCAAAAAGCCACCCTGTGATGTCACTTTCATTATATGGGACACAGCTAAGGAGATAAAAGAAGATCATGCAGAGCCCAGGAGAAGATTAAGCCTCTTTATCTCTCCGTGGGAGGGGAGAGAGCATAAATACAGATAGTATTTCGTGTTCAGAGAAGACGCAGGAACTCCGAATGACTGAGTTTTAATGTGCACTTCTATCACTGAAGTGCACTGGAGCATAACAGGAGACACACACAGGTGCCGAGGATCATTAAGTCACTCCAGTCAGTCAAAATTATAAAGCTAACAAGTAAAACCAAGTCCCTCTTCTTAATAAAGTTCCAGATACAAATTTTGGAAGGAGGAGAAACAAAACAAAGTTTTGTTGGATGCTGTACCTTCTTGCCACAGCTTAACAACAATGGAAAAATAAAGCATAAGTATGTGGTAGGAAAGAAAATTCTGTGCAGGTACTTTTGAAGTCAGAGCCTTGTTAGCAAAGCCTAGTGTTGTTCCAAAAGCAGATTGTACAACATTTTGTCAAAAGTGGCTTGTATTTATGTGCATACCAGAAATATCGAAAGGACACTAATTTGCCTTTCTTTTTCCTGTGGTAAAATCTCATTACAACATCAAGCACTGGCAGAAGCAAGGACTGATATGCCACTTGCTGGCCAAACAAAGGTTGGACACAGGGCTCACAGGGAAATGACACATGCATTGTCCCATAAGACTTTTCCTAGAAAATATGGCTCTTGTTTAATTTTAACAGTAAACAACCCCTTATTCTTTTCTTAGCCATCCGATTACAGCAGAAGGGGCAGATGGGCTCATACTAAGTTGTTGTCAATAATATGCCATTAAATTCAAGGGAATATGACTGATTTGCCCTAATACCTCTAGCAGGCCCAGAATATTTACAGAAATGTTTGATAATTTTTCTTCTTTCTGCCAGTTGCTTTGGTTCTGTTTTTAAATCTCCTGTACATGCATCTCCCTCTATCTACCTCTCCTTTCTTTGCTTCTCATAATATCATGTTGTGGGGGCACCTTTTGTGTAATACCACTTCTTAATTGCAAAGGTACTTAATGGGTTTACTGAGTTTCTCTTTTTTTCTTGGAGCGTCAATTTCTGCTTGATGTCAGGGGATATCCTTCTTCTTCTGGTAAGTTTAGTGACTTCATTATTTTGCTTGTATTTATTTTTAGTTTTTTTTCAAAGAGAGCTAGGAGGACACATAGAAGGAGGAACTATTGCCATAAAAACTCTTTGGGGTGATAGAGATTAAGGGACTTTGCACCACTTTCTAAGGATGGATAAATTCCAAGCTTATTTAATTTCGCCTGGCAGTCCTTTTCACTGCCTCATCTCCTTGACTGTGGGCTATCAACACAATTGTAAATCTGAGATTAGACCGGGTGGTGAATCACTGCACCAGCAAGCAGAAAGCAAAATAGAAGCAGAAGGTCAAGCAGAGGACAGTTGCTTTATAAAGAACGAGGATGATGATGGAGTACACCAGAAAACTGAATGGAGGAGCTATAGAAGGAAAGTTGAAAATATCATTTTTTCGAGATTACCAAAGGCTCAATTTAGCAGCTCCTTCAGTGAGGTTGTGGTAGTAGACATTTACATATTTGGTGAAGACTGAGAAGATGGATTCGGATTAATAAGGGTTGAGTGATAATTATATGTAATGGAAGTTTACCCTGTCAATTAATCCATAAGAATGAAACAGTGTTTTAAGAAATAAAGCAAATTAGCCTAATTATGTACAAGCATATGTGTTATTGTTTCTGTTTGTTGATACAGCTATCATTGGCAGGAGTCCTCCCTCAAGTGACTTTCTGAACAACATTCTCAAACAGGCACATTTTGTTGTAGGCATTATCATGTAAAACAAATATAAATGTTGATTTCCTAATTGTTTAGAGTATTTACTGCAAAGTTTCTAAAACATGGAAGACCAGTGTGATATGATTGTTCTTATCATCCCCTCTACTCTCTATAACAGGCATTTGAGAGTTATGAAAAATCCAAAGCCAAGCCAATTATGCAAACAACTAGACAAAGCAGCATGCTGTGCAATTATGACTGACTATTAAAGGGATCTTTACTGACTTTTTGAGCTCTTTTAATTGTGCAAGGCATTCAAATCAGCAGTCCTTAGTGCTGGGAATCAGGCCCAGCCAGCATGGGTTTATGAAAGGCAGGTCCTGCTTGACCAGCCTGATCTCGTGCTGTATCAAGGTGACCCTTTCGGTGGATGAGGGGAAGGCTGTGGGTGTGGTCTACCCAGATTTTAGTAAAGCCTTTGACACTGCTTCCCAAAGCAATCTCCTGAAGAATCTGGCTGCTCACAGCTTGGACGGGTGCATGGTTCTCTGGGTAAAAAACTGGCTGGATGGCTGGGCCCAGAGAGTGGTGGTGAATGAAGTTACATCCGGTCACAGGGGGCGTCCCTCAGGACACAGTGCTGGGGCCAGCCCTGTTTGATGTATTTATCAGTAACCTGGATGAGGGCATCAAGTGCACCCTCAGTCAGTTCACAGATGACACCAAGCTGGGTGGGACTGTTGATTTGATGGAGGGTTGGAAGGCTCCACAGAGAGATCTGGACAGGCTGGATTGATGGGCCAAGGCCAATTGTGTGAGTTTCAACAAGGCCAAGTGCTGGGTCCTGCACTTGGGTCTCAACAGCTCCATGCAGGGCTACAGGCCTGGGCAGAGTGGCTCCAAAGCTGCCCAGTGGAAAAGGACCTGGGGGTGCTGGTCAACAGCAGCTGAACATGAGCCAGCTGTGCCCAGGTGGCCAAGAAGGCCAATGGCATCCTGGCCTGTATCAGCAATGGTGTGGCCAGCAGCACCAGGGCAGTGACTGTCCCCCTGTTCTTGGCACTGGTGAGGCTGTACCTTGAATCTTGTGTTCAGTTTTGGGCCGCTCACTACAAGAAAGTGATTGAGGTGCAGAGAAGGGTAATGGAGCCAGTGAAGGGTCTGGAGCACAAGTCCTGTGAGGAGTGGCTGAGGGAGCTGGGGATGTTTAGCCTGGAGAAAAGGAGACTCGGGGAGACCTTATCACTCTCTACAACTGCCTGAAGGAAGGTTGTACTTGAGGTGAGGGTTGGTCTCTTCCCCCAGGTAACAAGTGACAGGATGAGAGGAAACAGCCTGAAGTGGTGTCAGAGGAGGTTTAGATTGGATATTAAGAAACATTTCTTCACCAAAAGGGAAGTCAGAACTGAAATAGGCTGTGCAGGGAAGTGGTGGAATCATCATCTGGAAGTGCTCATAGGCCTGTGGATGGGACACTTGGGGACAAGTGAATATGGTGGTCCTGGGTTAATGGTTGGCCTTGATGATCTTAGAGGTCTTTTACAACCTAAACAATTCTATGATTCTAGACAATGAGGTCCCACATGGTCATGAAACAAGAAATAGTGAGCAATTTCTTGCTGTTTCCTTCAGTATAAAATACAATGAGCATCTGATTGAATTATTTAACTCTTCAAAGCAGACTCATTAATTTAGTTTCTTGGAAACTTCCCAAAAATTTGTAGAACTTCTTACCACAACTTGTGGATGCTAAAATTTTACAGGGTTTTGAAAAGGAGCAGCACAAATTACTGGAAAATCAAAGACAATGAAATACAATGTGAAAGCCTCTGACTTAGGAAGTCCCGAGGCTGGGAGGGTGTTCTGGAGAAGTGCCACCACTTGCCTGGTCTCCTTTTTTACTCTTCTCTCAGCATCTGTTGCTGACCACTGCCAGAAAAGTATGAGGCTGGTTAGACCTTTTGTCTGAGCCAGCATAACTGTTCTTCTGTCCCTATATGCTCAGAGGCACAGTGTGGTGAGCTGAGCTGGGTTATGCAACACACTTTTTTGCCTCTTCCAAAATTCTTTCAAATCTCCCTGTGGTTCCTGTTGCCACAGTCCTGGCACACCTGACTGACAATCTGTTCCCATGCAGGGTTTATCCACCCCAATCTCAGCCTTTGGTAAGTGTCTTGGACAGACAGAGCCAAAGTTTGGATATGAAAGAAGAGGGAGGCTGTGCCTCCATATGGCTGTGAGGATACTGTGCTATGCCAGAGCAGATTGAGCCCATGTAGCAGTACTGTGGGAGGATTATATCCACTGTACACTTCCTGGCCTTTCTTGCCCCAAGTGAATCAACATCTGGGCTGAGGGCTGCAAAATGAGCAATCTCCATCTGCTGTCACCAGTGTCTCTGTGCCAGAGGGCATTTCAACCTTCCGGAAATTTGGGATCACTGGTGATTTTCCTGGATTTTTAGTGCTGTATAACATGGCACATTCTTTAACACTAGCTTCCTGCTGCTCTCTTGTGCTGTGCTGAGCATCAAATGTGTAGGACATCTTGCCCTTTTCATGCACTGCCATCATCACCTACTCCACCCTGTGTCCAGCACAGCTCCACTGGCTACCTTTGGAGCAGGGCCTGTGGGGGGTTTCGTATGTGAGCAGGCTCTGCTATGTGACTTAAGTCTCTGGGGTCCTATTTCTGGTTGAGTGACTGAACAGAAACATGAAAAGGTATCACAGCAATCTACAACAGAAATGTGAATGTCAAAGAATGGGAAAAACACGGTGGGCTACAAAAATGTGAATTACGAGAATTTGAACCTGAACTCCTTGTTGACATCTCACAGTATGCTTCAGGATGTCCCTGAGGAACTGGGCTTGGCAGAGTGGTTAGGGCCAATAGAAAGTATGTATATCATGTTTTTTTCCAAAATTGACTTTTAAATGGAGGGCATTTGGCACTTGCAAAGGCAGTTCAGCAAGTATGTATCTGTCCTTCCAGTGCAATGTGTACAAGCTGTGTAATCAGCTCCAAGTTCTGCCAGAAGAACTTTCTGTTGTAGACATGACCTCAGTCCTTTACAGCAAGAAACACAGGCTAATATTTGTGCAACAAAACTATGTGTGCAAAAATCTCTCCTGCAACTGTACAGGCATGTGAGCCTAAATAACCAGTTAGATGTGATCTAACTGTTCACACAATCCCAAGAACTGTGCACATACACAAACCACAATCTACTTAGTTATAACCATGCTTTCTTGCACATAATATTCTGAAATTTTTGGAGGAAGCTACTGTGGCAGGGCATATCACCCCTCTCCCCACCACAGGTGGCCGGTGTGGATAGGAGAGATAATCCAGGTGGGCAAGGCCCAGCGGGTGTCATCTTCTGGTGCCAAAAGGTCTGCCAGCTTAACCAAGAATCAACATCTTGATATGGAGAACAGATGTGGGAAGAGACAAAAGAAAAACATAGGTGACCCAAAGCCCTGCTCTACCCTATAAAAATACTACAGATTATCACGGAGGCAGAAGTCTCCTACACACACCCTGAGAAGCCTTCTACCCACACGCCCTGAAAGCGTGTGAGGCGGCTCCCCGGAGGCTGGATGCAGGTTCTGTGGTTACTTTCCTGGGAATTGAGGGAAAGGGTTTCAATGTGTGCTCCATCAGGAATTGGATGGTAAGAAACACTGGATTCTAAGTTACGTTGTTTCTTCCCTAGTTGTAAAATAATAGTACCTTTAACCCTGTGTGTATAATACTAGTATTATATAAATAGTCTGTTTTAAGACTTACGTCTGTTAGTTTTGTGTCTATTAAATAAATAATTCATTCTATAATCGACTGAATCAGCCATTATTAAAGAATTTAGGAATCGGAGTAGGTCTTGGGGTGCTGGCCACCTCAATACAGCTACTGCCTGCTGCCAGAGGCCTGGGCAAAAGGCAGGGACTTATTTAAACCCACATCATCCATTCATAACAGCTACATTTACCTTTTTATTTCTGTCTTATTTTTCTTCCTCAAGAAAGGGGTAGTTTTTCTCTGCCTTCAGTAACACTCTGGCCATTTAGTAAAAAAGTATTACATGTTCATGCTGTTTTTATTATTTGTGACAAATGTATGATACTATTTCATTATGTAGATTATTACAAAGATTTCTGGTTTTCAAAAAATTTCCTCCTGAATTCTGCGTTCATTCTGTTAAGCAGCAGTTTACCATGAGTTATAGGTACTGCCTCATGCACATGGTATGAAGTCTTTTTAGCTGATTAAAAAAGACTAAAGTGGAAAACCATTTAATCAACATGAGTACTAAATTTAAATGGAGAAAGTACTTTTTGATCAGAAGAGATATCATGTACCTCCCTCCTGTGATTAGAAGAAGAGACATGTCTTTGCCACTAGCTGACTTGTGTGTATCACTTGTGTTGCCAGCAGCAGTAGTTTCATGTGCTGATTCTAATGAGTCGCGACATGTATTGTTAATTATTCTGACATGAATTTTTCTTTTGGACAGGCATTGTACATAGCATTAATAAAGTGCCGGGCAAATACTTTGCTGTATTACTGTTTTCAAAGAAAGTTGTTCCACAGAAAATACATTGAAAAGCAGCTCCATGTTAGGAATGCAGTTTCAGCTCTATATTAGGATGAGCATGTCATCATAATTATTTTGGGGTAACTTGGGAATGTGCAATAGGGTAACATACACGGAAATGACACACTGAAAATCCATTTATGAAAACAGAGGATTGGTATCAGAGTGATATAAATACATACCAGACAAATGACTTTGGTTTTTATTACACAAAGCTACAGATGAAGTCAAAATAATGAAGACATGCATTTGAGAAAGTGAGTTTAAGCAGGCAGTAGGATGCCTTCAGTCTGCTGGTGTATGATCAAACAACTTTAATCAGCAGCCCATCTCCTTTGGCATGTAGAAATGAAATGCCACTTGAAAAAAAAACCCAACAAAATACAAAACAGAAAAAATACCATCAGCAAGGTTATTTATGGAACTTAATGTAAAATGATAGCTTTTCATTTCCCACTGAAAGGAACATAATGTGTCTTAAGATCATGTTGAGTCTCTAACTACAATCTTTTAGAGTGGTGCTGGGAGCTGTTTTTCCTGACTGGAACAATTTTCTCTTGAAAGTCAGAAGCCACTGCTTTTATCATGCTTTCAGTATTCTTGGTTGATACCATACAAAATGTGGCTGCCCTGGATAGCTAAAAGGAGAATGGAAGGCTTTTCCTTTTATGTAAGCTGTAACATCAGGGAATACCCTCTCCAACACATACTGTTGCCTCGTGGGTAGGCAGTGTACATCTCTGGAGAAAAAATAAATTAATTCAATAGAAAGTAAACTGTAGTCCTTTTTTTAAACACATACACTCTGCTTTGTTTCTGTAAACCTAGAAATAATTGATCTGAATTTCAGTCTTGGGTTACATGTGAAGGCACAGAATAGTCTGGCTTTACCTAACCACCAATTTTGGTAAAATTGCTGCTGTTTTTCAGAGTTGCTCTTTGTTGATTTCTGTACTTTAATGGGTTTCTCTTGCTGTCCTGTCAGTAACACATGGAATTACAGTCTCACTGAAAACATTTAGTAAGGAAAGATGCTATGAACTATAAATCTCAACAATCAGATTTCTGCACAGATGGGTGTTTAGCTTTTCTATATCTTCTTTAGACCCAGGATCAGCCCTTCCCTGAGATGCTATTCATGTCACGGAGAGCTAATACATAAATAATAGATTCAAAAGAAAAGTATAAATAACTCTCCTCCCTAAGCAGACATAAAAATAAACACAAACCCTAGCTGGAATATGCCTAAATAAAATCTCTTTTCTAAATCCTTTTAGAAATCCTTTAAATACACCAGTTATTTGCAAGACATGCTTTTCTTAGGGATTCATGAGTTTGTAATTCAACTGTTGGTATCAGATGGAAATGAAGAGGTACTCCTTTTTTTCTTCTCATTTGCATACTGCAGTTCATAATCTTTTAAAGAAACACAATGAACACTGTCAATAGGGAAATTAACATGACACAGCTAATGCCAGCAGTGCAGGAACATCCTGTTGTTCCCTGCTATAGTCATTGGTGGTTTTATTCTCCATTAATCATTTTTACATCAAATCAGTGGAAACACCAGTTTATATTTAATCTAGGAGTTTGCTCATGGTATTCAAGGCTATAACTTACAGTTGCAGTTGGATCATTTAGGAAATATCAATTTGATAATGGAAAAAATCTGGTTTTTTAAAATTTTTGGGCCAACTCATTTTGGAGGCCATGGAAGAAGAGGGGAGAACCCTAAAGCCATGCAACCACGATATGAGTAGGGCAGTCAGCTGAGAAATGACACAGCGTCAAACCACTCCTCTGCCTGACACAAATAGTTTGAATTTCATAGAAGTTCATAGGAACATGAACTAAGTCTAAGGACTAGAATATGATCTTATCAAAATTTGAACCTGGATATGAGGAAGTGGATTCACTGTACGAGTGAATTTTTTATCAGACCAATAGATCTCCATAAAATGCTTTGAGATTGCTGGAACAGGAATTTTGACACAGGTTTTTTTCTCGGTCAATTGTTTTCTTTTGTTTCGTTTGAGTTGGGTTTTGTTTTGCTTTGTTTTATTAATCTGTTTTTAAATAAAGTCTTTAACTTATTTAAAACCTAAGTAATATCTCTTGGCTTGACTTTTGGGTTTTTTTGCTATTAGCATTAGACAAAATGAATCAGATTATTTCTCACAGCTCTGTACCTCTTTATAAAGGTCAGTGTTTAGCTATTGAAAATGTTGGAAAGAAGATACCTGTGGCATTTTGGGCTATTGATCTGTTTATAATGTATCATAGTTGCCTCCTGTGCTTCAATTCCTTACTAGCCCACTTTTAGGGCTGCTGTCAAGGTGGGAAAGAATGTTTTATATCTTTCCTGAGTTTCTCTGTCCTTGCCTTCTCATTTCAATACCTGACTTTTCAAAAGTCTTTTTATCTTTGAACTTGGGCTTTCTGTATTCAGGAGTAGTTAGTTGGTCTGTAGCCCTTTTTACTTCATCTCTTGTGCCTCAAAGAATTTAGCACCATATCAGCTATGCTGTTATCCAGTAAACACTGTGGAGAGATGAGATGCTGAAAATAATGTAAAAATTAAATATTCATTGACTTGAAGGTTAATTTGACTAGGAGTGCATGTGTGTAGGAGGAGTATGGTTGCAAGCTCTATAGTAAGTAGGCTTTCAAATTGCATAAGTGACAGGCTGATTTCAGAGCTATTATTTCATCTGACCGACAATGGAAATGGGAATGAATATATGAAAATAAAAAGTTCTTGTGAGTATACTGTCTCACTCATGCTAATAGAGAAAATCTGTACAATCCATGGAGCAAATCCATAACAATGGAGTTAATCCATATTAACACATTATAACTGTGATCAGGGGGAGGGTTCTACTGATTTGGTCCTTAGCACCTACATTTGGTGTTCCTAAATACCTGGGATGAAAGATTGAATTTTCTGGTTGTTTAACTTCCATGATAAACCTGAGAGTGATCCAGTAAGAAAACATCCAAAAGTTACTCGTATTGCCTCCCATTTGGAATTTGCTCTGTAGAGTAGAAAGGTGCTTCTGTGGGAAATGTAGAACAATATTCTGAACATAAATTAAAAATGAAAAACGTCTGAGAGTTTTGCAATACATGGAGACTCCAGACACAGGAATGGGAGTGAAAAGCAAAAAGAAATAATCAAAACACCGTACCATATGTTGGCGGATGGATAAAAAGCGTGGCTTCCAAGGCAAAAAAATCTGGAAGCCCAGAGATCTAAAAGGAATAAGTAAGCCTTTAAATTTTGGTCTCAGTTCTGCTGGAGACACTAGCAAGTTAGAAATTAGGATACAGGTAGCAGCTTTCCCAGCCTGTTCCTGGGGGCGATTCATAGTTGTTTTTAATTACATCACTGTTGTTGGTCTAAAGAAGTTGGAGTTTTTTTCCATTCCTCTGCACTAGCTTTGAGCATATTTACAAAGTGTGGTCAGAAAGAAGATAAGAAATAGATCTTTTAATACTGAAATGTACTTGTTACATTAAGTTTGGAGATCCCAGTTTTGTTTAGTGTTCTGTCTAGGAGAGAATTTGATTTGTTTTAAAAGAGCATTGCATTTAATGGGCTATGAGATCTTGTGTTCATCTCACAGGCTTGTATTTTCAACACTGACACATCTGACACATAGTTCACTCATCACTGGAAGTTATTGCTTACTTAAAAATACTACTTTTCCCAGTATGTGTAAGGAGTCAGCTCCACTTCTCCCCGGAGGTTACCTAAAGCTGCTGAATTCCTTCTCTGTACATTTCCCAGTTTTGTGATGCTTGGGTTAAGTAATGGCTGATGTTCTTTCACTAGCTAGTTCTCTCATATTTTCCATGCTGAGTGCTCCTCTTCATGCATCCAAGGTGCCCTGTAAATAAAACATCCTAGCAAAAATTCAGCCACTTGAAAATTATTTTTCACTCATCATATGAGTTTAGTCTTTGTATTATGTTCCCTCTAAAATAAATATTTGAGTTGACCTTAATAAAATCTCAACTTTCTGCCAAACTGTTAACAGTGAAGTTTGCTTCTGCCTTCCTCTCGGTGTCTGAATCTGTTTTCTTGTATGCGGACACATGCACGAGCCTCTATTTCTGTGTAGTGATTAAACATGCAGGCCATCCTTTCTTTTTTAGAAGTGACTCTTCAACAAGAATTTGGGAAGTGAAAAGGAATTAAAATTACAATTAACATAGAGAATTTAAATTAAAATTACAATTAACATGAAGAGCAAATAAGCATCTCTTGAACTGGAGAAGGACTCTGCATGCTTCCTTTTACCTCAGTGGTATTGCTGTCAGGATAAAGTGCAATGCTATGACTTCTCCCCATTCCTTTTAGCTCTTGTTTTACTATTCAGTGCAGGAAGGCCCAGTGTTAGTTTCAGGACTTAATGTTCCTAGTCTGGAAAAAACATGAAGAAGGCTGAGTATAACAGAGAACTGAAGATTGTTCTGAAGGGCAAAAGTCAAGACAATAATCAGTGTTTAAGGAACTCAGTAATAGGCACAAACTACAGGGTTACAAGAGCATGTAATGATAGGCCAGTGGGTAATGGATTTAAACTGAAGGATGGTAGGTTTAAATCAGGTTTAAGGAAGAAATTCTTTGCCGTGGGGGTGATGAGGCACTGGGCCAGCTTTCCCAGAGAAGCTGTGGACGCCCCACAAGAAGTGAGGCTGCTGGCACCTGCACCAAGCTCCATGGCAAGGATTGCATGTGCACCAACAATTGCAGTGTCCTGGCACAGCCAGAGGGCAGTTAGTTCTCACTCCAGGGGAAGTCCAAGTTATGTGTAGAATTAATACACAAATCTGATGGGATATTAACACATTTATCACTTGCACTTTGAATTCATACTCAACCTAAGTACAGAATATTACATGAAAGTCTTTTAAAAGGTAATAGAGGAAAAACTTCAGCCTTTGCTGCTTTTGAACAGAGGTACAGCAATAGACTGTGAAGAAAGGTTAAAACTGACACAAATAAGGGCAACATAAATGGAAGCTTCTTTATAGTCCAGGGCCTGTTTTGCTTAGAAGGAGTATGAATAAGTGAAATGCAGAGATTAAATGGTGCCCAAGCAAACAAGAGGACCACAGATCATGCCTTAATGTTGGGGCAACAGTGGAGAGAAAATGAGAGATCCTTATGTTTTTGTCACCTGGTACTTCTGTGTTTCATTTGAATTTTCTAATATAAATCTCTCCAGCATCAGACAATACTATGTATCTGCCTCTTATTTCTTTGAATCTTTTAGCCAAACTATTTAAAATAGTACATTACTTTTCTCTGTTGTTGTGGTTTTTTCTGACAGAACCAGTCCATGATAAATCCTCTTGCATTGCTGCAGTATCTGCAGTCTATTGTCTATGTTCCACTGAATGCAGAGGTAAAAGATGTTAGGCTTGTGTCTTCCACTGCCAATTATTTCAATATCAATCCAAACCAGATTTTTTTGTCTCCATTATAAAACATTATTCTAGAGAAGAATATTGGTAATGCGTTGAAAGCTTACAGGTTTTGTTTCTTTACAAGCAGTAGGATAGAACAGAGGAATGATCTTTATCCCTGATTAGGGACTTAATATTTCTGTTTCCTGGACATACTGAAAAGCAGGTAAATACATCTGGAGAGACTTTCTTTCTAAAAGGTGAACAGTTCATGCTGTGCAAAACCTTTGACATGCATTCAGCACTCTTCCTCATATGTTTTTGTTGCATGCACTTTTTCTGTTAGAATTTTTGTCAAAACTGCCTGGCTTGTATACTTTATAGGGTGTAGTACCTGGAACTGAACAAGAAAGGGTTTCCTTCTTGTAGAAAGGGAAGTAATAGAGAATATAGTCTCTATTGTGCATTTGCTTTGGTAAGACACCAGGGATGTACATGTATATTTTCAAAGCTAGAAAGATGAACTTTCAAAGTAAATAGCATTAAAAAGGGGGATGGCTAGAATGGCTGGTGAGGATACAGAAGAAATGGATGGAAAGGTTTTCAATGAGAAGGAGAAAAAAGCTTTTTTTTTTTTAGTATGAGTGTGAGAGAAATTCTGTGCTGGTGAGAAGAGGGAAAACTACAGCACAGATTTTCTCCTGGCAAATGTCTTTTTAAATTCATGGTCTGGAGAAAAAAAATATGCCTTCTATAAGTAATTAATATCTTTTATTAACATCGTGTCTCAGAATGAGACACTAATTTTGTTTGAAATTCTCTGCTAGTAGCTAAATTAGCATGATTGAACTGAGAGAGGTGAAAGCCATAATTTGAATGCTTTATTCAGATAATTATTTAAATTATAGAAAAGTGATAGAGGAGGGTCTTACATTTTTCTCTATCACAGAATAATCATGTGTCAGAAAAGTATGCAAAACTTGAAAAGAAATGTGTGTGAATTAACAATTTGGAGTTCTTTCCCTGGGGATAAAAAGTACTAGATATAATCTGTAATATGCTACAGACACAGACAAATAAATACAGACAAAAGATGGTAAAAAATCCCAATCCTTCACATCTTTTTTATTTTCAATGATGAAGTTGTTTTTAAAAGCCTTTCTGAGCTAAAGTGCATAAAGGAACTTTCAAAGTATCTAAACAAGGGGAAACCTACAAGCCCAGCATTTATTTAAGAATTATTAATTTGTATTTCAATAAAGTGGAAATTAAATTGAATGTGGAATTCCAAGGTTTATGGCTTGCTATATCCCATTAGACTGATTTTTTTTTTTTTTTTTACTTTTGCTTTGCAGAAATGCTCTTTATAATATCTTTTGGAAGTGCTTAGAAAAAGAGAATTCAAATGAAAACTAAAATGGTTGTTGAAACCAGGAATATGTATGGGTGGCAAATTCAGGAAATTTTATTGCTGAGGTTTTACAGAGTTGAATTAGTCTGGTTTAGACAAAGAATTTTTCTGTACAGCTTTGCATCATACATAAAATGAGTGAGACTTTACCTGAAGTTTTAAACCCCTGAAGAATTTCATATGACTATATTGTTGATTTTTTTAAACATTAACGTTCTCTCGTCTCTTGCAATATATAAATAACACCCTTCAAGCACCTGCAAGAATCAATGCAGGTGAGTTTCCTTGTGGTTAAATTCTTTGTTTGTGGTTGTGTTAAAAATTCAAGTTTAAAGTAGGTTGAACAATATGGTGAAATTGTTCTAATTTTATTTGCTCCTCATGGGCATTGTTACAATTCTACTCCTGCCACCACACACGAGAAATACTTAATTCCATTACTGGGGAATTCTATAATCTACTGTCACATATATACCTACTGTTTAGCTGGTAGTGGCATTTTTGGATTTCCATTTGTCATAAGACTGTTGGCAGTTCTCAGTGTCCTGTTGATACAGATCAATGAAAAGCTTGGAATTCTCATGTCTCAAATTTCAAATGTGTTTTCAAAAGCTTCTTCATTATCTCCTAGGCTTTGCCCCAGCCAACACCATGGACATTTTCTCAACTGCTGCTAGGTGCCAGTTTAAAATCAGGGAAAGCAGTAAAAAAAATAGTTCCAACATCTAATCCTATGCACTTCTTGAGTGTAGCATCACAGTTGCTGGATTACTTGACTTTAAATTCTTTGTTTTAAAAATACTTTAAAATATTATATGAAAGAATAATATTGAATAGAGAGATAATAATTCTCTCATGTTTTTTAATGCATTCACCCATTTGTACAGTAAAAAGTCATGCTGATTCAATAATTAAAAACATAGGTACTGTCTCTAAATGCTAAATCCACTGAAAATACATTTTCAGTGTACATTTTCAGGTCCAAGCAAGATGGACCTGGCAAAGTTTGCAGTCCAGGAATCTGGAGAATTCACTGTGTGCTTATGTTTCATTCTCAAATTCAGACACATACACATCTCCTAATCACAAAATATGATTCAAATCTTCAGATGATGTTAACTTGAATAAGTCTGGCCTTTATGAACTTATACAAGGCTGAAGATTTATCCTAGGGATGTGTCTACATCGTGCCAGGCTCTGTCATGCAGAACTGCTCAGCTTGTGAAGCAGCAGTCACACTGCTGGAACTTTTTGCTCCTGCTAACACTCCTTGCAATTTAGCAGAGCTGGTTGGCTCAGAACCCTGGCTGAAGCTGTTCTAACCTTCCAGGGATGGATCTTTTTGGATGGCACTGCAGGATGTTCTATAAACATAATCAGTATTTTCATAATGTTCTGTCATGGACAATAAAGGCTTTTAGAGCTATATAACAAGACTTGTGCCAAGTCGTTTGCATTAGCTGGGGTGCCTTGATTAAAGATACATAATTTAAGCCGTGATAGAATGATATTTTCCTGCCAATCAATCAATCAGTGAAATGGAAGATGTGGAGAAAATCTTACACTTAGGAATTTCACTCACTTGTCTGAAATGCATGTAACCAGCCAGAGGGATAGCAGAGATTTTATTTTTAATTTTGAATGAGTGTTGGCTTCTCTTTATATTTCAATTTTTCATCCCATCTGCCAGAATATCTTTCAAATTGTTTAAGTTAACTAGAATGACATGAAATCAATTCAATATCTACAGGAATTTTTTAATTAGGCAAAACCACAGGTTTTCAGTAAGTCAAAAAATCTGGTCTAATTGTTTTCCAAAAATTCTAAGTCAAACTAAACGAGAAGGAAACTAATGTCAAGTAAACTCCTCCAACAATGTTTTTGGGTGATGTTTCTTTAAAAAAATGAATAAAAGTAACAAGGAATATTATCTAACCCTGGAACAGAAACAAAAAGAACTCAGGAATAATGAATAACTTTATATATGTGTATTGTGTATGCATATACACGTGCGTGTATCCAAAATTTTTTTTCTTGAAATAATTTTTGCATTTCACTGACAAGTGCCACCAAGATGATCCATGGTAGCTTTGTCAGAGTGAGTCAACTTGGGGATTAGCGCTGTCAAATACGGAGTATATCAGTCACACTTCCTTTTATAGAAAATGAAGATGCCAGTTCAATGAACTAACATGGCCAGCAGCCTCATCAGTGAGTTCATTGTTCCTCACTCTGCTGCTGCAGGCTCTGCTGGAATTAACTGGGTGGGCCACAGGGCACAGATTTACCTGGGTTTCGACAGCTGTAATTCTGCTACCAACGCAGGGAACACAGCAAGTGTGGGTTTTGAAGAGAGCCCACCAGACACCCCGTGGGCTTGTTCATGTAGCTAAAACTGGGTTATGTGGGCTATGGCTATGCCAGTAACTAGAACAAGCCGTGCCTGTGTGCTGGCCCCAAGGGCAAGTGTCACAACACAGCTCACGTCTACACAGCCTCATCCTCTTCATTTCCCAAAATAGAGATGCCTGGACTTTAGTGCCAACTGGGAGCCATCGTTGACCTTTGCTGTCCCCAGCCTATTCCCTGGGAGGGCAGTAATTGGCATTGGCTACATGTGGGCTGAGGGGCGTGGCCACAACAGGAGTGTACTGGGCAACCATGTGCCAGGGCTGGGGGCCATGGACTCGTGATGGACATCAAGTGATGTCTGCACACAGGGCCATGCATGGCAGTGCCCAAACGAGCTGAACTAAAGCTGCCCTAAATGTGCTTCACCCAGCCTCTCCTCAGAGCCTGAACCTAAGTACAGCCTAGAGCACGAGCAAGAAACTAGCTGAGGTTAAAATAGTATTCACACTGATCCTGGCTTTAAACAATATAATACCAGTTTTTTCACTTCTCCATCCTGCTTATTATACAGGAAGGGAAAGTCTAAATCATTTCTCTGTGTTTATGAATTCCCAATGTGCATTAACATTCAGTGCAATAAACTGGAAAATGCCAAGTACTATTTTAAATCTTCTTTTTCCAGAAACACGGGGCTCATATTTGGTCCTTTTCCTTGCAGGCACTATAGTCACAAAAAGAATAATGAAGACTACAGGATAAATAATATATTTAATTTAGAATTATTTTGTGAGTTTTTGCAAGTAGATTTCTAAAATCTTAATATGTTAAAGGGAGTTGTCTCAGCTTCTTACTTTAAGGTAAAAGAAAGTGTCTTAATATTAAGGGAATGTTTTCTCTAGGTTTGTTTTTTTTCTACAGGTTAATGGTAATGTTCGATGTTTTTAGTTTCTTGGAGCTGTAGGAAAGCAAAACTTTTTATTTATAGAGACCTATAAAAGGATCTGATTCATTCTCCAGAAATCAATGATTTGATATAAATAATAGCATGTTCTTTACCTGCATCACTAAGAATCATTGCTCTGCTTACATGGGAACAGATTAGAGTTTATACTAAAAATCTTCCAGAACCTGGGGATAAACAGAAATTTGGATATGGTGACCAGCAACATGACACCAGTGAGTGGACACTGAGTGGGAAGAATGTCGAAGGAGGGAAGTTGAATGCCATCAATTCTTTGAAGCTGAGAAGCTGATAAAAAACCCCTTGGCATTTATCCTTAGGATCTCTTTGGATGCAGATTCCCAGAGAAGTGGAACAAATTCACACACTCTACTGTTTGCTGTTATTACAGCAGGAAATAGCATGTTCACAATGATTATGATTTCAGGAGGTAGTGGTTACTAATACTACAGCTTCCCCAGTAGGGAGGAACAATGCTCCAGCTGAACACAGATCATGTTTTATTATAGCATCAAGGTGCCAGTGGGCTCTGGTTTTCTGTATAAAACATTAACACTCCAGTGGGAGGGAATGAATTAGTGGCCAAAGCATTGGGCTGGAGTGGATTTTCACATCTCTCCTTATTCCCTGTTACCCAAGCTATATGCTATCTTGTTTGATAGTTCCTTTTTATGTCTGTTCTGCCAAATTTTCCTTCCATGGTTATGCCCACCTGAGCATATTTAGTGCAGTCAATGCAGTTTCTTGGGCTTGACAGCAGGGTAACTTAGTCAGTGTGAATTATCTCAAAAATAACATGACAAAGTCAAGAAAAAGCAAAAGATCAGAAATGTTGCTGCTGTTTTCTAGGAGACGGTGATGGAAAAAATTGAGAAGGAGAAGCAGAAAGAATTAGTTGTTCTTCCAATAACACAGGATAACTTTCTCCACAAGTCCTCTGCTGTCTTTACTTTTCCTGTATTATTTAAAGAGCCAAGAACTGGGGTAGAAACAAATAGTGAATTTGAATACTCTCACCTAACGTGGGTGTTGTCTCATCGGTATGACTTAAAAAGCACTGAAAAGTTTTAATTTCTGTATATTAGCAGGTGCTTTGCAGAATCAGAAGCCTCACTCACAGAGTCACCTATACATATGAAGCACCACTCATGAGCTGGCAGACTTTTCTCTTTCGAGTTATTGGGAAGGGTTACATCTCAAGAACACGAATAGTTGAGAGCTGCAAAGTGTTTCTGAAGCATTAGAGCAATTTTGCATGGTTTCTGCTAATGGCATAACCCAATACCTACTAAAGTGGGAGAGAGAAGCAGACATACTCAGAGCCAAGCCACAGATATGAACATATCATAGTCTGATGGATCATATTTTGCAAAAACATTTATTTTCCACATTAGCAACACTGACTTACCAGTAGGCAAGTCCTAGAGAACTATTTAGATCACATCAACCACAATTGCTAAAGACCTTTGGAAATGTACTGCAGCACTTTTCCTTAATGTCAGTAAATCCTTGAGAGTAAGTAACCCAGATATGAAGGGTAATTTGAGCATGTCACTCACATACCAGTCCACACAGGTATGCCAGAAGCCAAACACCTCTGAAGGTTTTCAATTTAGAGACATTTAAATGTACTCAATGTAAACATTGCCGAAACTACTCTGAAACTGAAAAAACAACAAAAGCACCTGAGAAAAAAAGGAGATTTCTCTGAATAAAGGATAGGATTATCTAAAGGACCCAGATCAATCTAAACTTTCAGTTACAGTTATACGCTGGTTGCTTGCCATAATAGGGCAACTGTGCCAAGAAAACTACTGATAGGGGATCAAATCTGATATGTGCAATAGCCACTTATAAGAGTAATATGAAGGGACGAAAATTTATGTTTAATAACAAAATTATCCTTGTGAAATTTGCAGGCTGTCCAAAACCACTGTAGTCCGTAAACATATGAACAGGGAATAACTTAAAGGACAAAAAAAAATCATTATCCGTAGTCTGAGGCAGAAAAAGCATTCCTTCTTACTTCTTTTCTCATAGTCAGAGACACAGCTATTGAAAATGCCCTCTCACTAAAAAAAAATAAAAAGAGAGGTAAAATAGCTCAGACATATAAAATGTATCTTTTTTCAATCTTTGCCAAGCCTATCAACAAAACTGCCTATAGATATCATCACTGAAGACTGAGGCAGATATCCCTACTGCAGGAAATTTCTATAAAAATTATTATGAGGATATGTTTAGGGTATCTATAGCTGTTCAAACATTTTAGCTGCCCACTTCACTATGAATCCTGCTTCAGGCACTTCCAAACTGCAAAAATATTACAGTATCATCTTGGAAACTTTTTTTTAATGAACCAGCTGACTTTCTTGAAACCAAACCAAATCCTTGCATGCTTATATCTCCTCTTAATATATATTTCCCCAGTTTAATAGAAGAAAATTATCACTGTGATGGTTTACAGCTGAGTGGTCACATTATTACGAACACTGAACTGAAAAAAGTAACCCCGAAAAATGCCGTAATTATAACTGTGAGCACCAGGAACAGCACATGTAGGGTCAGGGGACACAGGGTTTAGTGCTGTGAGACATGACCAAGCCATGAGACAGACTCTACATGCTCCCAGTTTCCAAATTCTTGCCTTCTCACAAATATCATTATAGCTACTGAGCTTTGACACCATAATTTGAAATAGGTTTATTCCCACTTCCCCTGATGACCCAGTAAGAATGACTTGAAAAGATATGTACTTGGGCCAAACAGCTTTCTGAAGAGATTAATGCCTGTGGGAATGCTTTATATTAAAAAAGAAACATTTTACTGACAGCCCCAAGTAGATCTGCAATCCTTTCTGAATTCTGGGGGGCTGAAACTTTATCCAGCTCTCTGAATTGGGTGTCTGTTATGAAATAGTATATTTCTGCTCAAGGGAATTATGTTTCTTTTACATTGTTACATTCTGCAAACCCACTAAGAATGGTTTGTACATTTTCAAAGAGGGCCACAGATTTTTAGTACCACGTCATAAATACTCTTTGAAATATAAGAGAAGACATATAACAAGGGGAGACCAGAGATAACCATTGTCTTTCAGATTGTACCTCATCTTCTCTGTAAGGGCACAAACAGGGGAATTTCAAATGTGCTGAAAGGACTTTGAAGCATGAGTCCCATTAATATTTTTTATTATGTTGTGGTGAAAATTTCAGCCCATACTTAGAAGACTTGTCCTTACTCCTTCAGCTTGAGCACTTCTACAAAGCAGGCACCATCCAGGTCTGTGGGGAACCTGAGGCAAAAGTCATTGTCCAAGTACTGGTGCCCCTGTGGTAGACCTTAGAAGCCATTTCACAGCACATTGAGACACTATGTGATAGCACAGGACCAGATTAAGTGCGTAACACTTCATCCATCACTCATCAATGAACTGCAGCTGTTGTTGAAAATGTCAACAAACCAGTGAAAACAATATAATTTATAGATTGCCCTAAAGTGGCTTCCAATTCTGCCTGCTGTCTGGATTGTAACAGGCAGAATTCAGTAAGTGTCTGTTTCAAGAATACACTTGAATCCTAAATTAATTGTTAACATACTTTTCTTATCCATCATAAACTAAATAGGAAGCTTTAACGAGTATTGAAAACCAAAATCATTCCTAGGAAATCAAGAGAAACTAAGTGAGAGGATTTTTTATGGATGGAGCTTAAATAATTATCAGTGGAGCTGTTCTGTGAAACAATAGGATAAACCACTGTCAAACAATCACAGAGCACTCTCAGCACTGAGAAACATAGATGGTATTTGCAGGTAGCTAGTTAGTGTAGGAGATCAAACGAGCAATAAACCACAGAAGACAACCGGTTCATCTGCAAGAATACAAGAAGATAAATGGCCTTTACAGGAGAAGGTCACTTGTGAGTCTTTATAGCCTGGCATGTTACAGCATCATTTGCTGTCATCAATAAAAAACTGCTTTCCAAAGCAGTGATAGCTGCTGTAAGCTGTTCTCATTTGTAGTTGAAGCGAAGAATTCACTATGGCATTTCAGGCTCTTTTCCCTTCCTTTCTCATGCTACTCCTTTTAAAATCATATTACTTCACCATTTATTCATGTTTTGTTTTATTTTGGTTTGGTTTTTAATTGGCTGAAGGTGGTTTTAATTTTGAAAGTGCTGAAGGCCACCAGGAGAAAGTAAAAAAAATAACTACAGTTTTCAGTTATTAAACAATTCAAAACCATTGACTTTTTCACTCTGACTTTTGTAGCTTTCCTACAGTTTCCACTACAGAGAAACTGTGTTTCTGAAACCCAACTCCTGACCCAGGGTCAGCATGTGATAAAAGGTCTGTATGACAGTGGTGGGTTGGCCCAGTTATCAGCCGAGCACCCACACAGCTCTTTACTCACTTTCCCCTGCCCAGCAGGATGAAAGAGAAAGGGCAGAGAACAGGGCCGAGAAAACTCAAGGGTCAGAACAAAGACAGGCAACTCCCTAACCAAGTACTGCTGTGTGAACACCAGACTGGATTTGAAGAACTTAATTATCATTTTGGTAATGGAAAACAAACAAACAAAAGACAAACATCTAAAACACCTATCCTTCCTCTTCACCAGGCTCAGCTTCGGACTGCCCTCCTCACCCCTTGTCGCCGCTGCAGTTACACTCAGTGCCGTCAGGGAGACAATGAGCAGCATGGGGGAAGGTGGTCACAGATGAAGCTGTTTCTTTCTGCAGCTCCTGCCTTTTTATGCTTTTCCTGTGCTCCAGAGTGGATCCTCAGCAGATTGCAGTCCCTTTGATGGTGTGCCTGCCCTGCCCTCCTTCTCCTCTAACTGTGGTGTTCTCTTTGTTGTTTATCATTATTTTTGTTCATTCCTCCTTTTGCTGCTCCCTCATTCCCTCCTCTGATGCCTCCCCCATCAGTATTTTCTGGTCTTAAGTATGTTTTTACAGAAGTGCCACCAGTTTGGTCGAAGGGCTCTGCTGTGTCCTGTGGTGGGCCTGCTGCAGAGCCATCTGGAACTGGCTGTGCCCAGCACAGGGCAGGCCCTGACCTCCTTCCACAGAAAGAAGCTCCCCTTCTAACAAAACCTTGCCACCTACACCCAGTGCAGTCAGGAATTTTAATTCAATGCCAAGGTACAGGGAATAATGTAATTCTCTTCCTCTTAATGACATACTCCCCAACCAACATTTCTGTAGATGCCACCTCAGCTCAAAACTGTAAAATTTTTGACAGGAAATTTTGCTTGATATACCTAGTGGGGCTACCAGGCACTTTTGGCCTCCAAACTCCAAAAGTAAAACATGCAGTTGTGGGTGGAGGCACTCCCAGGTCCAGACAGGCAGCATTCATCATAGCAAAGCTCCAGGAAGTGAAATAGTTTACAGATAAAAATGCTAAATGCTCAAGGATGGGTACAATGCAATACACCTTCCCCTTATCCAAAAGCAAATACTGTATGCAAGCTCTAACAGGGAACCTTAATTTTATACTGGCCCTGATTTGATGGGGGTGTTTCAAGCTCACTCCTTTTGCTGTGACCAGTCAGGTCAGCTAACTTTGAACTGAAGTGTTGGAAATCTGTTTTCTGGGACAAAAATATGGCAGAAGTCCAGGAAACTGTAGCACACAAGGGATGCTAGCCAAATTTAGAAGAGAAAAAGGAATTGGGGAAACAGGGATGTTACTCCCTCACACTACTTATCCTTCACTGACTGATTTGAATTGGTTTCTTCTGTTTTAGGTAAGCACAAAATTAATTTAGGAGAATGGAATAGACTTCTACAATATTTTTCAAATTATCAATATTCTTGAAAAAAATATGTTGGCTTAAGAGGATGAAAAGAGCAACAGAAATCTCAAGAGCATTGCCATGTCCAGAAACTGCTAGAAGTTACATATCTATTGTGTTATAAGAACCTATGATTGTCCTTTTGCATGTAAACCATTTGCAGTGCATAACTAAAGGGATGGCAATTTTAATAATAATAATGTAATTGCCCTTTGAGTAATTGTGCATATTGCATTAAATTCAAAAGCTTTGACTTTGACTTACAGCAGCATCAGAAAATGTTTTGATTCTACAACACACAGTTGAAGAGTTTCATCAGCCTACAGCCTTCAGGCACATAGGTCTCTTTCCAAAAATAGGTTAACTCCTTCTACCAAATGGAGAACACCTAAATCAAAACTCTTCAGTGTAAATGTCTGCTATGTATATTGTGTAGCACAGAGAGTACTGCAATTAGTCATCCCTTCCCAGTGGTAATTACTGGAAAAAGTTTAGACTTCAGGAACAGTGTGTCTCTTTTCAAAACCTATCAATCATTTTTAAAATTTGTGGATTATGTAAAACATTCTGCTTGCTCACAGTCTGTTAAGTCGTATTGTTACATCTAGCCTGAGGACCTCTGTTCACTGGCATTTTAGCAAGCCAGGGGGATTTAGAATTTATATGTGAAGTTGCTAACTTTATTAACAGCGATATTCTTCTTACTGTGTTTTTCTGTTTCCTTTATTTCAGGAGCTGAACATCAGAGTGAAGTGAGTCATTAGCATCCCTGTTAAGTAACATTTGATAAGGCAGACATCCCCAGGCAAACATTTTGATTTTAAGCTCATTATTTTATACAGTTCTAAATCTTTAAATAAGTAACTTTTACAGAAGAGATTACATGGAGAGCTAAACCAGTCAACAAGCTTGCAAAGTTTTATTTCTGAACACATAAACACTTTTGCTGCTCTTCTGCAGCTGTTGGCTGTTAATGTATTCATGTTTGCCTTCGAACAGATCAAAATTACCCTCTCAAAGCATAGAAATCATAAATTATGGTGTGGGGCAGTCATGATAGTAAAGGTAGCACTAGCTTCTGGTGACTGCAGAGAATTGGAAAGGATGTTGTGGCAAAAAACCCAAAGATTGTGTTAGCCTTGATGGCAGAAGCAGGAAAAACTGAAGGTATAATTCCTCTTTTGAGGGTATGGTTTCAAAGCAGCAGGCAAACAACTGTTCATATGAAACTTTCAGCCTCTATCAATCCATTAATTTACTGTAAGAATACAAGAAAAATGTGCCTGGAATGAAACAGCCTGAAAACCTCTTTGTTTCTGTTTGTCAGGGACATTGGAAGGTCTAATTAATGAACAGCAAACAGACTTGTTGCTTATTGATCACAATAGTAGCAATGTGTGTGCATGATGACAAAAACAATATATACCATAGTGCAAGGTGAAGAAGGGAGTAACATTTAGCTTTATGAGAGAAGTTACTGTCAGCAATGTATTGGGCTTGGAATAAGCCCCCATGTATAATGATCAAGGATTACACATAACATAACACAGATAAACTAAAACTGTGTGCCACATGAATCATCTGTACAGAATGATGTTGGGACAACTGAGATTACCTAGCAGATGTAACAGCACACTTTTCAATTGTTCTCAGTCAAGGGATTGTCAGTCTAGGAAGAACTAGTCTCAGGATATTCCAGTATCAGGACATCACCTCAATACCCTTCAATTTCCACAACCATGGCCAGTATTCTGCAGCTGTATTAGATGCACATTGTATGACCTTTGTGGATGTGTGTGAGGTAGGGAGGGAAAGGGAGGCCTGTGCTGCACAGGACAGGAAACCCCACTGACAACATAAACTAACCATTCTGTTACTTTGTGTCACTGTGCAATGGGTATATAAAAGAAAATGCAGTAAATCATGTTGTTTTTATGTGATCTCATTAAATGAGCCATAGGAGTCATGGTCACAGGAAGCAGTGGAGCAGCATACTGAACTTTCTTGGTTAGCAGAACTTGCTGCTAGTCTTTCTCCTATCCTTTCCAGGCATCTTTCTGAACACTTAGTTATTGTAATGACAATTATACCTACACAGACAATTATACCATAGCCATAGCAAGGAGAAATCCTCAATAGTCATAAACCCAGGTCTTTGCACTGAAGTCTTTCTCATTGCATTCAAAATAAAATCCAACAACATGCTTGTAGAGAGGCAGATACATGCACCCTTCTATCAGGAGGCAGTTTTTAAATATGGCAATGACATTTCCAGCATTTTACTATAAAAAGCAATAAGCCAGAGTAGAAGTGTCTCAAACCTGGTATTCAGCAACTTGCAATAGACTCAGAATACTGTATTTCGTATCTTGTATTAGTGAATTATTTCTAGTCTTACTGTAGCTACTGTTGCCATGGTTCCCTATGTTGGAATACACATTCTGCACATTCCCTTTTGCTGAGGTTACCTCATATGACAGCAAAATGGAAGGAGACGCATCTTTGAAATCTTCATCGTCCAGAATCAGAAAGTCTACAGTCTGCTGATGTAAAGTACTTCAGAATAATTACCTCAAATACACTACCAGCTAGTCTGAAAGAGTGATGTAGAATGTATCTTAGTTTTGCAATGGAATGTCTTGTAAGTGCATTGGCTCAGCTCTGAACAAGCTGGTTCATTTTTATAGCACAGAAAGTGCATCTCTGTAATAAAACTTGGTGCTAGACAAAGACTTTTCAGCTCAGTCCATGCCAGTTAGCACAGATTCCAGAAGCAGCATTGTCTCCTGTTCTCCTTGGGCAGCCTCTTTGTCCTGACTCAAAGTAGCTTTCAATGCTCTAGTGCATTCTGAGACACTGGCTTGCATCCTGGAACTACAGAATTGTTTCAGCATGACTTTGCCCCACCACCAGTAAACTCATCCCTATGCTGCTACTATTGCTTTACTGCTTTCAGCAGACAAGCCAGTTTATATGGAGGCCCTTGGATACCTTCTTAGTAATCCTTGGAACAGTACTGAATGTGTTCACTGACCGCGAGCATGGTCACTAATCGGAGCAAACCAAAGCCTGCATTAGGACAGTCCTTTAACTAAAAAGAGAGCTGTAAAGGACACAGCATCAGTCAGGGTTCAGGATCCACTCTTCAGTGATTACTTTCACCAGCAAAGTACAAGTTTGCTTCTCTCACCTGTGTTTGTTCTACATGCTGTAAGAGGTGTACTTGGTACAGTGATACAAATGCTCATGGGTCCCATGATGCTATCCCCCAGACAAACAACTCTCCTGAAAGAGGCTAGGATGTCCATGACTACACTTCAACTGAGCCAGGTTCCCTTGCAAATTTCAAGTAAAAACAACAAAACAACAACAAAAACAACAACCCCCCTCTCCCCCCCAACCAACAAACAACGAGGGAATGTAAGAAAACAAAAAATGTATTTATTTAGTTCTCAGTGTCTCCTCTCCTCAGTAGCTCAGTTGTACTACTCACTGCTGGGTGAGGCAGGAGGCAGGTCTCCCTCACAGAGCTCCACGAGGACTGACCTTAGAGTCCTGACCTCTGTTATGCCCATGGTGAACACTGCATAAAGCCCCAGCATAGCACAAAAAGTGCAATAAACCCCAACTCATCTAGACCTGTGGGAGAGGTATTTTTTGTACTCCTCCTGCCCCCTATGGTCAAGTAAAAGCCAGTCAAAAATTCTTGCTCCTGGGTTTTGTGATATGGGAGAGTTTTCGATTCAATCCCTTCCTCTTCCTTCTCCGTGCAGCACTGACCTAAGCATGCTCAGTGCAGCAGACTCACGCAGAGCAAACAATGTTTTGTTGAGGCAGAATTCAGCCATGTTTATTTATATAGCTAGACTAATCACTGCAACCTTCTGATGGTCACCATGTGTCTGGCAAGCTTCAGCTGCGGTGTTCTGGGAAGCTACAGCCTTGCTTTCTCCCATGCATTCCCCTATGCAGCCCTGAAGGAGAGAGAGAGCACTGGGAGACAATGAAAACCCAGCTTCTATATCTACCCATTAGAACAGCTGAACTTTTGCTCCCTCCTTATTCTTCCTGTCCAGATCCTGCAAATCCAGCAACAGCTTGAGACTGTTCTTTATACAGAATACATTCTGAGGTGAAACATTTGTAAGAGCTAGTGCTGCATGCATTTTCACATGAACTATCGCACTTAGAAACAAATGCTATTTAAAGTGGTTTGTCCCAGGAGTCTCTCAGTTAGCACAAAGCACTTTCCCAGAAGGGGTTCAATTCCAGGTCTTGAACTTGTCCCACGCTCCCAGACCTCACAGGCCAAAGAGAGTGGCAGAGTCATTAAGCCCAAACCCTAGCTGAGAGCTGGTACTCTGATAGCTCAATTCTGAGCCATTCAATAATGAAGTTTGCATATCCAAAGGGAGACTCTAACTTGGCTTTAGTCAATTAGAAGCCCTGCTACCTCGAGGAAAGGAAGTGGTGCTCTAACCGCTCCTGGGAAAGAAAACAACTGTCTATTGCACTTTTTCGCTTCCCAAAGAAAACGTCTAAGGAGATCCGTAATTACAAGCAGGGGAAAATTTGAAAGAGGAAACTGAAAACTACAAAGATTTTTGCTATTCTTACTAGTTTTTGCTGTAAAGCTATCTAGAAACCTGAAGGACTTCAACAAGGACCTGATTTATTTTTTTGTGGTGCTAAAAATATGTCTTTTGTGAAGAGTGGCCAGTTTGGAATGATAAGGCACTGAAGTTGGTAGGGAATGTAAGAGACTTACAGGGAAGGGTGCCTTGGAAGAGACGACCCTTTGTTTTGAATATTCTTCTCTCTTCTGTATTCTAAAATTATCTGGCAAACAATGCAGATGATGTACAGCTGTCTGTTTCCTTTCAAATCAGTGACGCTGCACTGATTGGCACCTCTGGGGAAACCCATGAAGATAGTGACAATCTAATAACTGCAATCATCTGCTTCAGGCTCAAGAAAATTTCTTATCAAAGGTTTTCAGTCTGGCTTTAGAAAGTATTGTTATGATTCTCCTGTGTTCAGGAATGACGGTTGAGAAACAAGAGCTCAATTTTGGTATTATTATTTGCATTTAACATGCAAGATAGAAGTCATGGGTTCTCAGGAAACACTTCCGTTAATGTTCTGAGGAAAGAGGACAGAATCACCCCATTGCCGTTTCCCTGTTTCTGTGCTACTGAGTTTCCCAAACATCCATTAAAAAGAACAGAAGCTGGAGTTTTGACTGCTGTCTGGGAATTTTAGAACATGGACCAGAATTAAACCTGGTGTCATGAGACTTCCACGCATTCAAAGATAATTGATACAGAAAAAGGCTATTACCATGCATCCCTGGCAGAATTTCCATTTCATCTGTTCCATTGTTCATGTATGCACAAGTACCTGTCTGCAGAAAGGAAAGACTTCATTTTGAGATCAGACACAGACAGGTTCTTGCAAAATCAATTTTAAGACTAGAAGGAACCTTAATAATCTCAGACTTAATCTGCATGCAAGCAGGAGGGTTGACAGACAGCAGATCTGTGTACTTTCTGCTTCTAGCAGATATTCAAGGTTGATACAAGAAGTACTTCAAGAAAATGAAAATCATTAAGAGAGATCTTTTGGCAGATAAATGGAATAATCACATTGCCATCTCTTTAACAGCTGCCCAATGTTTTTGGCTCTCTGTTGCAGCAGACCATGACTAACTTCATGTTCATGTATTGGTACTTATAGACTGGCAATTTAATTTGGGCAAAGCACTTTCAATCCTTATCCCAGTGTTTCAGTAGCCAGTCATCTACTTTTGATAAACTGAGGAGGGATTTGTGACTAAATGCGTGATTTTTTTTTTAACGTTTCAGAGCAATGCTCCCTAATTATACAATCATCTACAAATTCCAAGATTTTTATACAGTACAAGAGTTTGCAATGTCTTGTTAACAACTTTGGAGCTGAAGTCCAGGCCTTGTATATCTATTCTGGTAATAGAGAATGGCCAAGAGATCCTGGGTACTAGCCCTGATACTGATGGCAGCAGAATTGTCTGAGTGTGATGACCCAGCTGGGCTGTTTAGCTTTAATGATACAGAGGGTAAAACTGATGTGCTTCAAGCTCAAGCATTATATTGCTTCAAGGCATTTACTTGTGGGGGAACAGTCATAAGCAAACACATTTGATACTTAATCAATGATCTTTTCATTTTGATGCCTCCCCACCTCCTAAAGGAGACAGCCCTCAGGGCATAGGTAATGAAACAGGGTCACTGAACTATGGTTTAAAACCTTT
The DNA here is from genome assembly GCF_000738735.6 of Corvus cornix cornix. Classification (NCBI taxonomy): domain Eukaryota; kingdom Metazoa; phylum Chordata; class Aves; order Passeriformes; family Corvidae; genus Corvus; species Corvus cornix. The sequence goes on along the minus strand of NC_046334.1, from coordinate 24,774,328 downwards.
CAGCAGATTGAAAATAGTTTTCCAGTATTAACAATTAATTTAATCTCTGCCTACAGAGGTTTTCTGGGCTAGTACTCAGACAAAACCTCTGTTGGTATGAGAAGATAAGAGAACATATGAGAAAAATTGTTCCTGTTAAGCCTTTTGAAAGATTAGCAGTATCAACAGTGATTTATGCTCTTGCAATTTCCATTTTCAGCCTTTAGTTTAACCTCTTCAAATCTCTGATGTAACACTAGAGGTGCTTGTAAACCTGAGAGAGTGGATTTTTAGAATATGGAGCTAGATAGGAGTTAAACTGGACTCTCAGTGCAAAGAATCTGTTTATTATTCTATTTCAGTGAGACATAAATTTCAGGAGATATATTTCAGAGTATATATTCCAGGATTTAATTCATCCCTTTGGTCTCAAAAATGCTCTGATTTACACTCCACATAATCCCACTAAATGAGTGCTCCTACTCCACTCCCTATCTCTAGCTACCAGTTAATGCTGTGCTTATTCTTGTATCATGACTCTCCCTCAAGGCTGTGTAAACCCTCTTGTTAATCAGAATAGAGATGGTGTATGTTCCTGATGGGCAGAAAAATGGAAGAAATGTATACCAATCCTGACACCAAGACCTTACTTACAACGTGTGGCCCCACTGTTACACACAGCCGCTGACAGCGCGTATATGTGCTGAAGGGCACAACACTACCCTCACTACAAAAAAGCGAGCAGGAGACTTTGTGTGCAGTAATTATGCTTTCCACTGTCATCTCCCTTGTGATCTCTCCCTTTCTAAAATATCCGTGTAAGACATTCTGTGAAAGTTTGTTCACCTTCCCTCAGAGAAGTAACGCCATACCTGCACTTTGATGTCTGAAAGAAGCCGCCTGCCCTTTCAGCAAAGCAGAGGGATTGGAATGGCAAACAAACCACTTCTGCTGCTGAAGTAATTTTGTTTTTCCCATGTCACTAAGAGAGGCAGCAAAGAGTGAATGGTGTTTCTTCTGTTTCAGAAAAACCGTGATTTGTGTCCATGTATTTAAACAAAAATAAAACTGCTTGGTATATGTGCTGGCATGTGACACTATTACTTGCTGTAGAGCCATGAAAAATTCATGCAGTATGTATTGGTTAAGAATGTCTTTCTTTACTAAGATCCAAAAGGCAATACTTCACTGAAACATTGATTCAAAATAAAAATATCACAGAGAGCTTGTCTGCGGCATAGTATATTGCACAGCCATTTAAAATGAAGAAAGGAAGAAAGGACACGTTAAAGGGAATGCAAGTTGTATTTAGTTTGATTAAACAGGCAAACTCTCCAGGGCAGGAACTGTGTCCTTACATGTTGGTGTAGTGCCTTACACAGCAAAGCTATTACCCAGTGGAGCCTCCAGACCCTTGAACAACACCAACACTCAGGATTTTGGAAGCTAAGGGAAAGGCTGAGACCCTTAATTGGTTTTCATTGGCATATCTTATTTCCTCTGACTTTTGTTTATACCCTTTGCATCTCACTGTACTTAAAATACAAGCAAACCCTACAGCAAGTTACATTAGAGAGACTATGCTATTAAGGAATACCATTTTCTAATATTCATTAGGAGGATTGTTGTGGCACACAGGCCTTTCAGTTGTGTCCATGGAGAAATGTAGGAGAGGACTAGAATAGAAAAACAATAGCATGTGATATTTTAATGAAAATCTCCAAAGGGGCCCAGTTTGCAATATAATTTGAACCACTGAATTTCAAAATTGAAAATTACCTGCCTAATAAAAATATCACTGGTTTCAGTTCTTATATGAGTAGCCACTTACGGCCTTTTATTCTGTTAACAATATCTACACCAAAAGCTGTGTATCTCTGTAGATACAGCTGAAATAGTAATTTCACAATTATAACATTTATGGTCTTTAACCAATGACTTCATGCAAAACAAAACAAGACTACAAAGGATTTGTGCAGTTGTCTGTGCTGCCCAGCAAAGTGGAAGTCTTGCTGCACACAGTGCCTGCCCTGATATGGTATGGGAGTGGCTTTGATATATAGAAGAAGTAAAGGGGGAGGCATTGGCAAGATTTAGGGACAGAACTAAAATCTTTAGACCAGCTAACAGAGGTGGAAAGGAGTAAAAATGTTTTCTGGCAGAAAACCCCTTCTACAGGTTTTACAGCTCTTCACACTAAGACTTCATCTATTTTTTCCCAGTGCATTATCTGAATCTGCTGAGTGACCCACTTGTGAGCTCACCATCTAAATCTTGCCCTCTTTCATATTCCATTTTTTTTCTTACACACTTCTCTAACCAGCCAGTTCAAAAATATGCAGTAGTAACCCTCATTTCCCATTTCAACTATTGCTTCCCTGCTGTGGGTATGTAGGCATTGGAACAGCTGAATGATAAAATTTATCTTATCTCCTAGCAAATTTTCTACAATTTCTTACTTTCCTCTCTTCCACAAACTGAATGCATGCTTAAATACATCCTGACTACCATCTTCTGAATGTTTTACTCTTATTTTAGTGAGGGACAAGCTGTGCACTAAGTAGCAGAGGGTTAATGTCAGGACCTTTTTATGGCTCAAGTGATCTCTTCTTAAAAGTATATGAGTTATAAAAGACAATAATTAGATATTAAACAGTTAGGAATGTAAAGGATGGTGCTCTTGTATAAAAAGAGTCCAGCATTAGTTTGATAGCTCTTATCTTGTGCATTTGTGGTATTTTCTGTGATAATAAAATTGCCTGTCCAATAAGAAAGTTTATCCATATTCTAGTAATTTGTTTCTCATTACCTTGAAATCTAAACAGTCGCTTGATAAATGCTAATTACTTACATGGTAATGTTCTCATTTTATTGTTCTGCAAAATTTGCATTCCAAACAATAAGTATCTTTTAGTGCTGCCTAAGTTAGCCTCAGACAAGTGATTTTTTTTCTACCAGGAATGGCAGCTTTGCATTTGACAGTTGGCATTATCATTTTTTTCATTATTGGATCAAATCTAATTTAAATCACATCAATTCCATCTGTCAGGGTTTTCTTTTTTAGAATTGAATAGATTACTATTTGTCACCCATTATTAGCATGTTAGGGAGACCGTGGAACTCTTTTCACTTTAAAGAGGTAGTTTTGCTATGCATGGCACCCACAAACACAGTGTCCTTCTTGTCCTTTTCTAAAGAAAAGTCACATCAATCATTTGGGAATACTATTTTTCTGCATTTGATGTATAAACACTTGCCTGAATACTGAATTTAGTTAATCTTCAGTAACGACAATAAATAGGAAATATTTCAATCAGAAAGTTCTCTAAAAGCTACAAAGAAACTTTCTTTCTGACTGTGATGTCCTGTGTGGTCAGGTCGTTGCTAGGTCTAAATAGGCATTACACAGTGAATCCTTTTGACCTGCTCTTCACAGGGAGAAATTCTTTGACTGGAAGTGATTATGAAATCCGTCCTACAACACACTTATTTTGAAGTTTCTCTGTTTGGGGATGAAGTATTAAAACAGGTACAGATTTACATTTGCTGTAATTTAAACTCGGTGATGCTTATAGCAGCCTTTCCTTCCCTTTAAAACTTCTGTCCTGCGCTACCCAAAATGCAGTCCTTTTCCCTTTCTCACTCTAACATCTCAATACTGAGACTTCATGGTCTGAGGGCTTTTCACTAAATAAGACCAGAGCTTTCCAACCTTTAGAGACAAGTCTGGCCTCCTTGCAGACTCTCTGGGAGACTTTGGCTTACATGGATGTGCATGACCTAACAAGATGTGAACATCAGGTTCCTGTTGGGTTGACTGTTATTTTGGGCAGCTAATTTAATATTACCAAACACAGATTTTTCTAATTTCAGAGTTCATATCCATCAGCCCCCTTCCTTAAGCTGTGGGAAGGTCACTGCCAGTTGAAGATCTGTCGGAACCCACTTATGTGGGGCAATAGATAAGGATCTGGGACTAAGATGACGGTGCAAAGGCAGTGGCTTGGCTACAGTTATATTGAGTGGTGTTGCCAGTATCTGTCAGACTATGTTGAACTCTTCAGCTCATAACTGTTGGCAATTCCAAAAATTGGTGGTGTTTGTTTGGCTAAAGAGAGAAAGAAAAAACCCCAACTTATAAGAAAAATCTTGACTCAGGTTTCTCCATCTGTCTTTCACATCTCACTATTAAGTCCAGAGACAAAGAACACCTCAGAAAATACTGTATATTTCCTTGTCCAAATTTCACATGACACAGTGGCTTAATATTTGATCCTTAACAACAGTTTGCCTACTCTTTTGGTATTCAGAATGCATGTGAAAAGAACAAAGAAATACACAGGTAACATTAGCCTGTTAATATTAACTTCTCTCACAGAGCATTAATTCAGGAATTGCTTGATTGATATGGGTCTCACCAATAAAGGCTTTGTGTGAGTGAGATAAGAAAATGACCGATCTATCCAAATTGTCCTCCTTGCCTTTAATAGGCTGTATGAGGTATCCAATACAAAATTCCCTGCAGAATCCTTATTATTTTACTAATTCACAGAGTGATTATGTGTACAGAACCAGTGACATATTAGAGGTTTTATCCTAAAAAAAAAAGCATGATTTCAGATACATTTCTTTCTTACAAACTTCGAATAGATTTGATCATAACAATGAGAAATGTGAAAGACCTTTGAGCAGACCGTGTCAATAAAGGGTTTGGTCATCAGATATGCTTAGATATTTTTTTGTGCTTTCTGCCAGAGCAGTTCAATGCTTTGCAATGTAATTCAGCTTTCCCTTTAAAACCAAACACAAAGATCGCTTGCAATTCTTGTCAAACCCCATGTAAACACTGCTTTGCCCTTCTGCTGTGCCTCCCAGATCAAAAGCACCTGCAAGTATTTATTAAATATTTTTCCAGCCCCTTTGGAAGCTGGCTAATTAAATTGTGTGGCTTTGGAGATATATGTGGAAACAGACTCTGAAGTTGAATAATGTGCCAGAGAAAAGGGCAGAAGTCTGTGTCTTAGTAAAGAACAGAAGCCAAACCATGCAGCTACTAGCCATCCATTTTGAGTTATGTGACTTCCTCTCATCTTCTTTTTATTGGAGCTATTTTTTTAATCATATACACATGATAATATAGTGAAACCTGATGGTTTATCTTCCTCAATGAGCATAATTTAAAATTTTTTCATGCTTTGTACCTACATTAACATAATTTCCTGGTGTGGCTCCTTGGTGAAATGATTCTTACACTCACTGTTCTGACTGCAGAACAGTGGATGCATTCCCTAATGGTGGCTTTGGAGGAAAATGCAGCTTTGTCTTTTTAGAAAACATGATCTCCCAACTGAGCTCCTGTGACTGGATTGATTTGTAATTCAGGCAATTCTGATTTTACACCAGAATTCCAGTATTACACCAGCTTTTCAAGTCTGCTGTCTTACAGGAAGGTGCTTCATACTTAGAAAGGGATTAATTTCGTGCAGCAAACTCCTTTCCCTGACAAGCATAGGGGAGTAGCAGTAGGAGTGTTGAACTGGTGGCTTTCCTGTGAGCATGGAGCAGCTTGAGCTGCCTGGGGTGCTTTCCCTAGGACTGTCCTGGGGACCACCAGCCACAGTTCTGCATCACTGGGGACACTAAGCAGAGGAGGTCTCTCATAATACTATTGCAGGGAGGCTTGGATGACTTTTGGCTTTTTCTAGCTCACTCACAGCCCCTGAGAGCAGCTGGCACAGCTTTCATTGCTGGATCTGGCAGGACTTGTGCTCCAGTGATGAAGCCAGGACACTGGTAACAAAATATTCTTTGCCAGCTTTGCTCCACAAGGAAGGAAGCAGATTCATCCTGCTCAGAGATAGCAACCCAGCATTTAATGTGGCAACCAGAGCTATTCTGAGCACGGAGGCTGTCAGATTGCAAATATTTAGATGAGGCATCACAAGAAATATAATGTGAAAGAATCCTACTGCTTTCTTATTAACACAGTATTCATCATCATCTGAACTCTAGCATAAGCTCAGGCACCAGTTGGCCATTGTGTTAATAATTTTTATGTCTCAGTTCCAGTCACAGGAAAAAAAGGAGTTAAATAACTCAGTTTACAGCTACTAAAAATAAACTTGCAGACTTGCTGGATTCCTCCACATTAAAATGTAAACAACTGTCAGCTCTTCTGGAAGAGCTAGTTTTGCCCTGCTAGTGACTTCCCCAGGAGAATTTCTGTGTTTTTTAAAAGTTTTATGCTGAAGATTTGTTTCCATAATTGGGACTGGCCAGTTTTCTCTCAAAAAAATGAAAACTGAACTCTTTCCAGTTAAAACAATTGCTACTAGAACTTTGGCACACAGAGCATGTAGAGAATGGTGTGAGCTGCTTCAGTGGGGATTGCAGCCAATCATTTTCAAATTTGGGTGCCTCAAGAGAGGCAGCTTAATCCATATTTAGACACCTATATTGGAAGTGTCTGGTCTGGCTTCACTGCCAGCACCCACAGATCCTATGGGTGTCTTCCACTGTCTGTCAAATCCAGGATATTGGAAAGCAAATCTATGTCTTTTAGGGGCCTAAATTAAGAAACATTTTTTGGCATTAAAAAAAAAAAATCTCAGGCCAAAATTTTAAATGCTTTGATCAAAATGTTCCTCTTAGGTTGTTAACTGCTTTTTAAAACTAGTGTATTAAGCATGTCCTCATTGCTTTGGAGCACCACGTGGTCCTACCTCAGATGGATTGATGGAGAAATAGAAGTCCTGGGGTAAGAAAACAGAATATAATTGATTTACTGAAAATTGATCGACATACAGCATTCAGTTTTGGGTTGAGGATCTTTGCATGGAAATATTTAGACTATATTATCAAAGTGTGTTGAAGTCATTGCGTAAATAATACAACAGTTAACCAGTCAAAACATTCATCTGACTACTGTATACCTCCCTACTGTTTAAATTGGTTTGGAGGATCCCTTTTCTTCAGGGTTTAGACATCTGTCAGCCATGGATAACTGTTATCTTACAGAATGTCCACACCTCACATATACTTCTTCAGATCTGGGAAGTAATGGGTTACATTGACAACCATGGTAAGTTGGTAAATGGGTTAACAACTTAAATAAATGCATGAAAGTGCATGAATAGTCAGAAAGTGCCAGAGTAAAAGGAGGAGTAATGTTTCTTCTCTTAGTTTGAGGAGAGGAGAATAGCAACAGAACAGATGAAAGATTAGAATATCCCTCAATAAGCAAGCAACATATAATCACCCAATATTACTGTCAGTTCAGTGAAAACCTTCCACGGGTAGAGGCTCTACTGGGTCTCCAGGGAATCTCTTCTAGTGCTTCCCTACCATTCGAAATGTATTCCTGCTATTAATTAGTTTGTAGACTGAAACCTATTCCTTTTTTTCCTTGGAGCACATGAAGAATAGTCCCTTAACTCTATGCAACAGCCTTTTAGGTACTTGAAAACTTCCATCCACATTCAGTGATCTCCTCTTTATTTAAAACACATGAATTAAATCTTTTTCTGTAAATCTTTGTCTCCTAGCCTTCAGTCTGTTTCTTTGTTGTCAATGAGATCTTTCCAATTAGGGGACAAAAATCTTCCCAACTGGACAAAAGTCAAATCTGGACAAAAAAAAAAATGCCCAAACCTAAGAAAAAAGGCTTCACAACTAAAGTAATGATTGTTTGAAGAATTTTTCTTTTGAATCTGACACTAATTAGTGTATTTTGATATTTGCTTATTCAAGCATTGGAAAAAATGATGACCAATTTTCAATACTTTCTGTAACGTGCTCTTTTCTGCGCAGTGTCATGGCAGTTGCCTATTTTTCAGGCAGGGTAGTGCTGATCTACTCAATCATTCCTCATGCTGAAACTGTTGTAAAACTTAGATCTTTCTCTGTACTTTTGTGTTGTTCTCTGGACCTCTTTTTAAAAAGTCTTCCTGCCCTTCCCATTGCCATCTTATACCTAGGTGGCTTTAAGTGAGAATTTATGTAGACTGGCTATGAATTTATGTAGTTCAGCCATTTCACGTTTGCATTCCATTAGAACTTGGGCAGGTGCCATCCAGTTCTGGTGGTTTGAGTATTCTGTCAATTTGTTCTATAATCTGTTCCACTAACACTTCAGTTTGTGACAGATTCTCTAACACCTCCTCTGAAAAGAAGAGTTTCAGCATGGAAACTTCCCTAAGTTTGTACATGGCAAATGCTTTTATGCCTTGCTTATCTATTGGCTCTCACACTTCTCTGGCAAGCTTTCTGCTCCTGATGTGTTTGAAAAAGAATTTATTATTACTTTTTATGTCTCTGCAAGTTTTTTCTCAAAGCCTGGTTTAGCATATACTCACATTTAACCTTTCAGTGCTTGTGGCCTTGTCTGAGGCCCTCAGTTGGACAGAGCCTCAAATTTATGAAGACAGCCTTTTTGTTCTTAAGAACTTCCCTCTACATTCAACCAAGGCCAGGTTGGAGAAGTCTTTGAGTAACCTGGTCTACTGGAAGGTGTTCCTTCCCACTGCAGGGAGGTTGGAAATAGAAGATCTTTAAGGTCCATTCCAACTAGGCCATTTTATGACTATGACTCTGTGGTTCAGTTTAGATATCCTAATTTTATTCTTTTAGGGCAGAAGGCATATTGCCCTAAAGTGAGGAGAGCTTCTGATACAGTGTCTTCAAATACAGTCTTATGTCACCTGCAAAAATGTCGTATTTTGGGACCCTGTTTACCAAAAGTTAGAAGAATGATTTTGATTTAATCCTTAGAGAGTCCATTATCTCAAGTGGTGGTTTCTTTGTTTGATGTTTGATGTTTTTCTTCCATTCTTCTTTCTTTTTTTTCCCCTAAAAATGCCCCCTGTAGCATTTTCATAGAAAGTATTAGCAGCTGGTTTCCATTTTGGTTTATCTGAAGTCTTTATTACCTTCTTGTACAGACTCCCTTTGTTTCTAAGGTATTTTCTTTTTTGGATTTTTGGAGCAGATTTTGGTTGGGGGTTTTATTGTTTTGTTTCATGTTTTTTGGCTGGTCAGTTGGTTCTTTTTTTTTTGGGGGGGGTTGTGTGGTTTTCAGTTGGTTGTTCATTTGTTTGTTTTTGGTTTGTTTTCTTTGTTGTTGGTTTTGTTTAGTAGGTTTTTTTGGTTGGGTTTGCTTTGGTTTTCTGCTTGATTTCTTTTTTGGTAGTGTTTTCTTTTTCCCCTTGTTCCCAGTAAATCAGACCCTATCTCATTTTCTTAACCATGCATTGTGGCTTTTCTTTTCTACCTAAATCTGGCCCTCAGCATGGCAGGAAGATTTCAGAGACTGTGAATTTAGAACATCCTGGTTTGCATGATTTAACTCTTGCTTCAGAACCCTCTCTTACCTCACTGCTGCTTTGAAAGTGCTAAGAGGTTAAATCTTCTACTTTACATACAGTCTTAGTCATCTGCTTTCCCTATCAGGATAACTGTGGTGAGATTACAGAAATGTGCTTGCAGGCTCCTTCAATTATTTTTATTTATGAATAGATATTGATTTAAAACATTTTCTTCTGCAGAGAAGAATGAGCTAAGGAATCCATCTTTGCTCTTTAATCGGGAGAGCACATTTTTATGACTTACACTATTTCTGCATATTTGTGCTGGAATCAGGTTTTAAATCTAAGAAAACTAAAAGAAGAGATAATGGCAGAATAGCGCTAAATAGGGAATTCATCAGAGCAAGCAATCTACTGAAGCAAGAATTGTCCTAAACCTGGGGAATTAAATATATCTCATATTGTGCAGTTTTACTGTTGACCTTCCAATGTCCTTAGTAAATATTTCCATTTAAATTACTTGGCAGTGATTACATCTATTTTCATTCTTACGTGTGTGTTCTATTTGTCAATAGTGTTTGTTATGTGAGTGTAGTTTAATATTTGTGGTTTTTTCTTTTATTGTTTCTCTTTTCCAAAAGTTTTAAATTTTCTTCCTTCTGTTTAGTACTCTCTAATTTCATTTTTGAAAATAAGTTCAAAAGTGAAACTGCCACAACTTAGCTTTGTAAACCAAGCTTGATGTAAAAATCCCTAAGTGTTGTTTTTTTTTTTTAATGGGAAATTCTGAGTTCAAGTATACTTTTCATGTACACAAACAGTTCACATTGCCACACAAGCATATACTTTTTGATCGAAAATAATAGATTAGTTTCAACGTATTAAGGTAGGACAATGTACTGGGGATGAGTGTTCCAGAAAACTCCAATGATTTTGCTTTACTATGCTATCAATGTTTATTCCAGGCAATCTTTTTCATTCTGAGCTTCTATTTTGCATACATTTCATGCTCTTTCAAATTTTCTGTGAGACTGTTATCTTTATGGTTCACAGGCTTCAGGAAAATAAAAATCCTATGAAAATAGTTTTGTTTTGATGAGGAAAGAAGACATACTGAGAGTTACATATTTTCTGTCAAAATTCTCCGAGTAAGTCATAGAATAAACCTTCTTAAACACATATAAAAAATTATAATTTTTAATATGCTTTGATTCAGCTTGTCAGCAATAAAGTAATTTCCCAAAATGAAGAGCTGTTGAATTTGCAAATCTGTGCTGGAAATCCCTTTTTATGGTTTTGGTAATTTGCAGCTCTGGCTGCAAACTAAACAGTTGGATCAACACCTTTCTTCTAGAGAGCATGAACAGGAGCAAAGGGAGGGGAAAAATACTTTGTTGTCTTGCTTCTGAGTTCTCCAAGGAATGGGACAAAGCTTTGGTCGAGTGAAAATAGGCATGGTATATGTTTCCTCAAAATCTCAGATCCTGGTAAACTTTAAAAAATAGCTTCACACAAGTTATAGACCATCCCACCATTTCAGTGCTTTTTCCTCAAATCACAGCTGGGACAGAGTCTTATACCAGAGGCAACTCCCAGTTCCTCTTGTTCACAGGAATTCATTAAAAGGAGGGCTCGATGGGGAAGAAAACACAGTAATATTTCCTTCTTTAGAAGATAGTTCATATTGTGATAGTTTGTTCATTACAAAAGGTTATGTTAATTCCCACTAAATGACAATAAAAAGTTCATCATTAAATTGCACACATAAATGTGTTGTGTTTTTTAAAAGAAGCATCTTCCATGTAAACAAGGTGATACTATGATTGTAAATCACTGTGTCAGCTCTGATGAAAATCAACTTGTTATCCTAAGCCGCAGTTTCACCTAAGCATAATTTTTCAAGAGCTGGAAGACTCTTTCTGGCCACAGCAAACACTCTTTCAGGTGCATCAGGCTTCTCTTGTCAATTAGAGTTGGTTCAGTATAGCACACTGGACACAGACAGCAATCACAACCAGCCATCTGTGCTTTTAAATAAGGTTTTCCAGGCTAAATCCTCATCAACACAAATAATTATACTCACCACAGAAATCAGCTTGAAAATTAGCTGAATACACCTGACAGAGTATGTTTGTGAGAGAAACTCCAGGACTGCAGCTCCACCTGCTCATACTTTTTGTCAGTTTGTGTTCTGTATCTTCACAGAAGAAGTTAACCTCAATATTTTAGAAATATTTTTATGAGCATTATTTCCCTTTAAATGTTAACAAAAAAAATTTCCAGATGCTCCATTGCCTTGATATGCTGCATTTACTGAGTCCCCTGCATCCTGCAAAATTTCATTGTCCAATGAATATTAATCAAAGCTTTTCTTGAAGAAAAATGATACTGTGAACAAGTCTTTTGATCTGTTTTTTCTTTCACGCAACTCCCACTGAATATATTTATTTATGTAATTTTTTAAAAATATTCAAAATGAAATTAAAAACTCTAACATTTCAATCTTTTAAAACTCATTAAAAATTGAAAACAATCTTAACAGAAACCGTTGCGACTAATAGAGAGCAGCCCAGAGGATACAATAAGTCTCCAGCTGGCTGGACGTCTCTGCAACAAGAAAACGGAAAGGCAGTTTGTCTCTCCGAAATGTACAGCCAGAACAGACCTCCCAGACATAAGAATAGGAGTTACAGATTTTGGCAGGTTGCTCTGAACCACTTTATTATGCTAGTATAGTTGAGTACAGTGCTGTAATTTCTTCAGAGCAGGCTGCTTCTGCCACTCTACTTGAGATTTTCCACCCAAACATGACAAAGATAATAGGAGTAAAAGAGGGTAATTATTAATGTAGGTAACTTAGTAATACAGCAATATAGGCCACAGAAAACATGAAAAGAATATGTAACATTGAAACTAATCAGGTCAGAAGCTCATAATGAAAAGCCATTGCTGGACAAAGAATGGTCAGCTCATTTAGAATAAAGTAGCCTTAACAAGGAACACACTGACCAGGCTCAAGTAAAATTAAGTCCAAAGAAGAATAAAATAATCTCAAACCATCAGTCTACTCAAATTCTCAGTGATACTAGAGTTTTTCTCTCCGTTCTTGGAATGCAACTACTTTTAGCATTAGAAACAATAAATGGAAATGGCTTCCTCCTGAATACTCAGTTTATATGAAGCCAGTCAGCCAATGATCGAGACACTGATGCATTTGTTTTGTGCCATTTCAAACACTATCAGTTTGATACGATGTGGCTACTGTTCCTCTTAAGGCTACTTAAGTTTCACACCATAGTTCACACATGTGCTTGCCCTTCGTAAGAACAGAACCAAGGGTATTTAGTCCAAAGGGCTGGTGCAGAAAGCTTTCCTTGTTCTACAAACCATGTTGTAGAACAGAAGACTACGGAAAGTGGCCTGGCCTCGCATCACGCTGTCTCCCTGGGAAGGTTCTAAACACTTGAACTTACAATGAAATTTGATTGTAGTGAGATAGAGAAGAATTTTATTCCTACTGCAAAATGCCCTTTAAACCATCTATTCATTTGTGCCTGCTTGTCTTCTATTTATTCCCAAATGTGGAGATTAGGTAACAGATTGCATTGCCATGTGAAACTGAAAATGCAAATAATCTGCATTTTTTAACACTTTTGTGTGAAAGTTCCACAAAATGAGAGTGTGAATTGTGATTTACGTTTGTATTGAAACTAAGTGGGATCATGGTTTGGGAAAAGCAAAAAATAATTCCTCTAAAATTCCTCCTGCAAAATGTAGATAAATGTTAAACTAATGTGATAAGACAATTAGGTGATATTTTAAACTATTCTGCACAAACACTCTCACTTTGTGTTTGCATCTAGATATAAGGTATGTCTATTTTGGCTCATGATGTTACAGCTCAAATATAACAGAATTTTAGGTACTTAGTTTGAGTAAGACAGTGATTGCAGTTAGTGGAGCTATAAATGTCTACTAAATAATCACACAGAAAAACCTCTATATACGAGCCAAATACCATAAAATTTCACAATTATCTTATGAGATAAATGAGACACATTTAGAAGAGAACATAACTTCCCTGTCATCTTCAATTCCAGTAGAAGCTTGTGGAATATTTCTTTTTTACTCAAATGTAACATTCACCTAATGGTCTTAGTTATGTGTTGAGAAAACATGCAAAATATAGGTTATCATTAAGTTTTTATCTGTTTGAAATGAATTCTGTGAAGGACCATTAGAAATGGAAAAAAATAAAAAACTTATTTTTATCTTAACAGTCAAGTAGTTTGTATCACTGTGACCATCTGTATGTGTTCAAGATTTTGACACTTATGATGGTAATATTTTTGCTGAATGCATAATGAAAGCGTGTATCATCTGCAAGCAGCAGTCATTTCTGGATAGGTGCCAAAAGAATGCTGTCCATGGAAAAGACCAAGAAAATCCTTGCTGCCTTTTCCTTTGAGGACAAAATTTTTTTTTTTAATTTTTTATTTGTAAATAGACAATTCATTGGGATGACTGCCCACAAGGAGACCAAACAGCAGCAGAGGAGAATTGGAGTGTTACGGCAATTCAGCATTCACAGTGGGACCACCCATCATTGTTGGGAAATGAACAGTAAGCCCTCATTGTAAATTTGACTTCTTGCACAGCTCGTAGCATCCTCAAGACAAACTGATGAGCAAGGCAAGTGTGAGGCAATTGTTTGCCCTTGATACAGCAAATGTAACAGTTAAAAGATGGGCTTGTTTTGAGACGAAATGATCTTTTCTGAGAACCTGAAAAGCAAGTTACTTCTTGGTTTATGACTTTGCATAACCTCTTTCCCTTAAATTAAACTTGTACCTAGAAAGTCACTATGTATTTAACCTTCCTAATAGCACCATATGTAGGAGTCTATACTTAACTTGACATAAAAAAATTCTCCTCCTCTACTACCCACACAAAAAGAGTTACTGATGATCATTTTAATCTTTAGATACTGTTTAGAAAAGTAAGGAGGAAAAAAGTTTCATAATGGATTAACCTTCACATCTTGTCTGAAGTAGGAGTCCTGTAGAAATGAATAATTGGCAGCTTCTAGCTCTTTCAAATTCATGAAACCTCCTCTCATTTCATAGCTTCAAAAATCCTGTTTATTTGAAGTAAACTAATACTCACATTTCTTTCAACAAAGTCCATTTGCCACTAAAGTAGGAAAATAAATTCAAAGTATAGCTATGTTTTCTTGCATCTGTATGTCAGGAGGACTATGTCTAAAATGTTCTGAGCACCATACAGACCCAACAAACTAAGATGACAGGGAGGCAGACCTCAGAGAACACAAGCAATATGAAGAACATTTTTACATTCCACTCCACACTAGCCCTCTAAAGCTGAAAGCACTCACCTACGTTTTACATTAGACACTGTTTCAGTGGGCAGTGTTGGTTTTAAACCAAAATGATGAAAACTCAAATGCAGGAAGTGAATTTTCAGTTAGTTCCATCAGTAGGCAGCTAACCCATGTGATTGATGGTGTCTGTATTAGCAAGTATGTGCAAGCAGAAGTTCTTTGCTCTTACCAGAAGCAAGAATTAGGCTCCTACTTTTCACTGAGTTTGACAACACTGAGATTTTTCAAACTAAGCAAAAATTGATTTCTCTTTCCAGTCATACCAGAAAGGAAATAAGCCAGCTTCATCTTGCTGCTCTAAAAACACCAAGGAGATATATTTGTATTTTAAAGCATATATGAAAAGGAAAGCACAGAATGTGAAGTGGCCCTTTGACACATCAATAAATCCCATCTAATAAACATAGTTCATTTTTCCTCTTACTATAATTCAGTGAGAAAAGCCAAAGTGATCTTTGCAGCTGCTGCTTTTCAATACAGATACTCAGAGATACATGTCCAACAATATGTCCTGGAAACTTTTAAATGTTCTGAAGTCTTGTAAAAGAATAAATCACACAGCAATAAATCCATTGTACCATATTTGGAGAGAAGGTCTGTGAATATACACTGTTATTTAGAGGAATAGAGGAATCCTGAAAACACTTTCTATTACCCCTATGCTTTCCTACATTTTTAAAATTAGTACACAGTCTGCAAGTAGAATATGCTTTTTTATCTTTTTGCATTTTTGCTTCTATCTTGGGTTACCTTGGGATAACAAAAAAAAGCTCTCCTTTGCTATCATCTGCAAAGGAGTATAAATACAAATATAAATAGGATATAAATAGGCTTACAGCAATAATTTTGAGAAAAATATTCGGATATTTTATAGCCAATTCTAAAAAATAAATAGTTATCCAGTTGTATACTTTCAACCAGAAAATGCAAGTCTTTGAAGTTTCCTACTGCATGCAGCCTCACATAAGTAAATACAAAATCTAAAAGAAAAACCAAATTAAAAAAACCAACCCAACCAAGACCCCCTTCCCCCAGAAATTTAATTTTAAAGCAACAGAATTTTTACATAATAATGCTACTACCATTGCCTCCTTGCCTCAGCAAGGATTTGTATCACAGGCAATGGCTTCAAGTGCTGTGAATAACAGACACCAGGTGTGATCTTGAACGAGTCATGTTTTCTTTATGCCCTGGTTCTTTTTTTGCAATACTGGAATAGTAACACTTTCTTTTTCTTTTACAGGGAGTCTATTAAGCACAGTAAGAGCTGTGAATGATTTCCAGGTAGATCACTGTAATTTTCTGACTAAATATAAAATTTAGCATGATATATACCTCTATGTTAGGGAAATTTATTTATTCATATCAAGGGAAACCAAGTATGGGTTTTCTCATCAACATTTCTTATTCTTCCATCCTTTCCATTGAGTATTTTACTTAAGTTCTTCTGTAACAGTTATTGCAGTGATAAATTACTGCCACCCAAGGGTAGTCTGACCTGCCTCCTTCACCTCCAGTCAGAGGTGTAGTCTTGTCTGTTTTGGTAATTTGGGTGGGAAGGTTAATATAACCTCATGAGCCTCACATTTAGTGTGCTCACGTAGGGAACAGTTCCAGGCTGAAATCCCATTTCTGAACATTCCAGTTCTACACTTGACATAAACGGATCCTGTGACAAGCCACTGCCATGGCTGACCCCAAGGTGAAGTTTGTCACATCAATTTGAGAAGCATTTTGAGGGTAATTACTCACAGCAAAGCTGACCACCTGTCACACAGAGACAGGGAAAGGAGAAAGTGCTTGCAAGGTTTGCTTGTGTAATGACATGTACATCACATTGTCATTAGCTTAACTAACTAACTGTATGAATGGCTAAAGTATAATCTCCCTCTCTGCTTTTTTTTTAAGGAATACATGAGAAAAAATTAGCACAGAATCACGGTTAAAATCTGCAAGTCACTGTAGCTAAATACTATATATAGACAGCATTTCCTTCAGGAATTAGTGAAGAAATGTCATTATTTCAGCTGTGGCTGTGTGAGCAGGCAGAAAACAATTGAAAAGTGCTGGAGCAGAGATCCTTAAGTGGTGTAGGAAGAAATACTATCTGAGTAGGCTATTCTTTTAATGTCCAATTCTCTACATCATTGGTGCTCCAGTAGTACTTTTTTTTGCAGTTCTGCTTTAGTCTTTATTCAGTTTCTGAAATCAGTTACATACCAGCACAGTGAGGAGATAGTACCATTTGGGCATGGTACAACAGTGAGAGATTTCCTCTTAAGTATCATGAGAATTTCGTGCAATGCTGCTCAGTGTGTCTCATGGCCTCATCACAGCAATACCAAATAGCTTGTTGGAAGGGATCCTTCTGCTGTGGATGTCAGTTTGTAAGCGCTAAGCTTTTTTACTATATTGGATGCAAAAGAGCTAAACTACCAAAGGAGCTGGTGAAACCCTATCTCATTCCATCTTGCTCTTCTCTAATAGTCCCTGATGCCTGTGTTAGTTCCACTTCCAAGCTACATGCTGCCAAATGAGAAGAAAGAAATCAGGTCATCTATGAGTAAGTCTGCCTACTCCTTTCAGCTTTTCAACTGGGGCAACAGAGGCGTAGTACTTCGATATTCAGCTGGGATTTAGTCTGCTCTTAAACAGCCAAAATAGAAGAGAAAGAAGTATGGGACACTGCCTGGCATTCTCTGTATTTATGTAGGACACATCAAATCCCCCCATCTGTAAAACCAAATGTGCAAACACACAGCTCAATAACGTCTATACTTGGGATAGACACATGACAGTATTTCCCTGTCAGACACACTATTAGTGATTATTAGTTTGCCCAGTTCACACTGGCTGAGAGGTATTCCAAAAATAGAATAAGAACTAATGAAGACAGAGATTTGTGAGAAAATTACTTCCTGACCCTAAAGCTCACTATTTATTATAACTCTGAAGCAGCAAGTAAAGGTGCACAGTTGGTTAATCAGCTGGCATCTGTCAGGAGAAATACTTACAAGGAATAATAGTTGTTCTAGAAAATAGGAAACAAGTAAGAGGAATTATTTGCCTACAAATGGAATTGAAACTCGAGAGCTAAATTCTGGGCACAGTCCAGTTAGTAGAAGTGGGAAATGAGTAGCAAAGATCATGAGAGTTATGTAATTTTTATTTGAAAACACTGAGCCTCTTATCTTTAACACATTTACCAGAAAAACAGAAGCGACTACATTTTATATAAAGAAACAGAGTAAAACCATCACTTTCTAGAAATTGGAATTTAAAATTATTAAAAGTGTGGAAAAATGCATCTTTTTCATTTCTCAGCCTTTCTAATGTCAATACATACTAAACTAACATTGTTTCCATAGACTTAATGTGAAACTTCTGCCAGGCAAAGCATACTCTTTGTTGACTCTGCAACAGGCAATTTAGAAACAACACAAAACAGAGGGGAGAGCTGCATGGCACAGCCAGTGATTTAAGCATATAAGAGTTTTGACTAAAACTAACATTTAAGGTTAGGCAACAGATAAATGGCCAAATATCACAGAAAAAAGCAACTATTTATACTATTTAAGGTGAGTCAGTTAGAAATTAAACTTAGAGATGGGTTGCTAAAAAAACCTACCCTGAAATAAAAGACTGGAAGCAATTTCTATTTGGACAGTGAATAAGGAATAACCCCTCACACTGCAGTAGTAATTGTGACTTCTGTCATATGTGCTGAAGAGATATTAGAAGAAGTCTTGAGTCAATTCCACTGGTGTAAACCAGAGAAGAGTAGAAGCAGAGCCTCCACAGAATATTCTGGAGCAGTTTATCTTTCCTGGAGGTGTGCAATGTCAGGATGACCTGTTGATTGTTTGTTAGACATTGTCAAGGGTGAGTAGTGGCTCCACTTTTTTGATTAAATATTAGCTAGTGGAAGGTCTAGAAATTCCTATCAAACAATGCAATTGGTTTAATAAATGCTATGGAGAATGAAGGGCTTAACCAGCAGTCTTAATGGCTGTGTTGCAATCAGAGAAAATGGGCTCAAATATATACAAGCACAAATAGGAAAGAAAATCTGTTTTGACTGATTTTTAGTAGTTGTTCCCAAACTGCAAAGCCATACCCTAAAAGACAGTCTGTAATAACACTGCAATAAGAATTATAGCCATAAAAATTAGTATGTCTGGGAAATTTCTTCCAGTGGAGTTGAACTGGTGAAAGTACCACTTCTGATCAGATATACAGCAAAATTTGACCAGTACACAAAGCATTTTAGTTGCAGAGACAGACAAGCACAGCAGGTCTCCTTGAAGTACCTAAAGCACTGTACAGCTGTCAACTCCCATATAGATTTGGACAGATGACAGTGTTATGGGATCTTAATAAGTGATTTGAGATTAAAAAATATGTTCAGATGTGCAGACCATGAGGTCCCTTTTTCCATCTACACAGCTGGATTATATTTTCCAGTACAAAAGAAAGCTATGTTAGATAACAATTTATAACTAGAATTGGGAACAGAAACAGAAAGGTTGGTGATTTGTCTAAGATAAACTGACAAGAAGGATGCTACTTTTTGTCCAAGAGGATCTGATATGAAAACAATTGTGACCATCAAACTGAATGCACAGACTAGAATACATGAAGCTGTCCAAAAAACAGAAATCAAAATACAACATTATTTCTTGAATAAGAGTCCTGTCCCTTATGGCACATTGCCTCTTTTCTTCTGAATTGGTGAGAATTAAACTCTGAATTAATACAGCCTAACTGTTGGGGTAATTTTGTCACTGGTATGTATTTCAACTCCATAGGCAGAAAATACAAAGGGCACCAAGACTTTCATATTCCTTCTGAGCGTTTAGCTCTATAAACTGTATCAAAATTATGAAGAATAAGCCATACTTTGAAAGATGGAGAGAGATCTACTGTGAGAGAAGCATGGGCTGTGGATCTCACGTGGACTTTCCAACTTTGAACTCTAGGAGCTCAGATTTTCAGGCACAGCCCTGTGTACAGCATTTTTTGTTACCTAGCTGTTGACCATTGTATAATAAACTGCATTGACTAAGGAAGTGATTACAAATTGCAGCAAGCAAAATGGAAATTAGTAATAAGAAAAAAAATTCTCTTACAGTGAGAGTGGGTAAACTCTGGAACTGGTTGCCCATCCCTAGAGGTGTTATAACTAATGGGAATTTTGCCCATTGGTACCACAAAGTTGTCTCAGATGGTATGTAAGGAATCTTAGTTCCAGAAGCACAACAATGACTTTGCTTACCTGGATGGGCAGGAGGCAAAGAATTAAGCTTCTCAGCAGCTGACTGTAAGTAGTTAATACAGGTTTTCCAACAGTAAATTATGCTTTACAGACCTGTTTGCCTTCTACCATAAAATGGCTACGTGTGTGGGTGCTCAAACAGTTGTCTATGATGTCTATCTTGGCTCCAGGAAGGCCATTTTTACACCATCTTCCATGATATCCAAGATGGAAACCTCATTTTCTGGTTCAATGCCTGATTAGATTTATGAAAAACTGCCTGGGTCATGAGGGTAATGGGTAATGATGTCTACTGGAAATTCAGCTAAAAATGGATTTCCTCAAGGGTCTATCCTGTGAACTCTCCTGCTTTGTATCTTCACCAAAACCATGGATGAAACAAGGCTGATGAAGCAAATGATATACTAAAGAACAGGAAAGCCATTCAGAGGGACCTAGATTGACTACAAAACTGGGCAGAGAACTCACAGAATGCAAAAAGGTCAAAGGCAGAGTCCTATGCCGGGGATGAACCAACTCTCTGCATTGTTAGAGGCTGGACACTGCCTATCTGATTAGCAGTTTTCCAGAAAAGGAACTGGGAATCCTGGTAGAAGGCAACCTAAACACAGATCAGCAGTGCTCCCTGACAGCAGCAAAAGCTAACAGCCAATTGAACTTATTAAGCAGAACATAGTCAGATGGTCAAGGAAGGTGACTGTTCCCCCTCACTCAGTGTTTGTTAGATCACTCTTGGAATACTGCAGTGAATTTGGAACTCCTGCTGTACAAGAAAGGCAGTGATAAACTGCAACAAGCTAAGTGGAGTGTCACCAAGATGATCAGGGGCTGGAGCACAAGGCAGAAGGGAAGGCTGAGACAACTGGGTGTGTTCGTCTTGGAAAAGAGGGGGCTGTTTTGCTACTAACAACTTTCCACTACCTATGATAAAACTACAGAAAAGATGGAGCCAAGATCTTTACAATAATGCATAATGGCAGGACAAGAAAGAATGGTCAGAAATTAGGAGAGAAGATTCTGACCAAGCACAGGGAAAACTTGTTTACCAGAAGGATGCTCAAGCACCAGAGCAGGCTTCCTGCTCAGTGAGGCTGTGACAATTCTGTCCTCAGAGACCTTGAAACCAAACTGGACAAAGTCCTGAGCAGCTGGGACTGAATTCTGAGTTCATCTGGTTTTGAGCAAGGGAGTGAATACTTGAGCAAGGGGCTAAGTGATTCTATGGCCTAATGGTTACTGTGGCGTGTCTTCCCGATTGTACAAAAGAGTTCAATATAGGAACACCCAGTTTAAATAGATGAGAACTTGAAATCAGCTTTTCTCTCAAGCTGATATTTTCTTCTTTAATTACTCAAGAATATTACTAATTTAACAGAGTTCTGCTGTACCAAAGTCTTCTCAATGTCACTCATCCACCATACCTTCCACAGCTTCTCTAATTGTGAACACACAGTCCAGCATGATGTTCCCACTGCTGCACAGTGCACAGAAATCTGGCTAGGTTTTTTCATGTTATTCTCCTGTAAAAGCCTGGCTTTGATGACAAAGTTATCAGCAATCTAACCCTATCTCTCACTGTATCAGGATGCACATTAAAGGCACATGCAGGGGAGGAAGCTGCATTATATATACAAGCATGGGTTTTTATTGTTCTCTGCTCTTTGTCTCCTCGAAAAATCCTCTCCCTGTCCTAAATGTTCATCATAATAGCTAAGAAATGGAGACAGAATTGCTTTCCAGCTTTAATAATGAGTACAAAAGTGAAGGAAAAAGGTTTTGTATGCAGTTTCTGGAATTTTTTTTAATAGCAAATATTGCTTCACATAATTAATTTATGCAAATATTCCCATGGAACTGCGTCAAACTCCTCAACAACTTAGAACTGCTATGCTTGTGTTACTGCAAAGCCTTCTGATGCCTGATGGCTTTGGCAGAAATCTAGTAAACAGACATAACTCAATTACAGGAGTTTTAATACACAATTGAATTATTTTGTTCATAACATTGCTGTTCTGAATGTTTATTAAACTGTCCCGCTTTCCTTATGTGTTGATTAAATGGAAGTCAAACTGATAAAATAATTTGATGATATTATGCTGAGTTTTCTGCTGATATAAATTGGCATAGTACCAGGTTTTGTCTAGTAGTTTCAGTAGAGCAGCAGAAATTTAACAACCGTGCTTTATAGCCTCGGCAACTTAAAGCAATTGAGCATAAGCTTGAGCAACTAATCAGCAGGCTGAAGAACCCAAGTGTCTCTGGTCTGTTTCCTTTGTTTTGTTTTGTTAACTCTATTTCTAAAAATAAATGTTGCTGTAGAAGCACCTCTAAAAAGCAAATGAGTGGAAACATTCTGTAGTGCTGCTAGTGATTCTTCTGTGCTTTGGGAATCTCTGACATTAACAAGATAGTAATTAAGGTAATCTCAGGCAATACAGGCATTTTCAACAAGAGTAGGCAATAATATCTAGGTTAGATTCAAGTGTGGTTTTTATGTTAGAAAGCTTGTAAAACTTCTTAAGTTTTGTTGCTTGGTAAGTTTGAAATACATTAAGACTTTTTCAAAAGCAATCTGGTTTCAGTGTTTTTCAAAGCTATATCTAACACAACGTTCCACATTTTTTGTTATTTTATTGTACAATTGCATATGATGAAACTTTAAAGCAAGAAACCAAGCAAGATGTTTTGTGTTTCATGCACAGTCTTCCGACATAGAGCAGAATAAACTGACTTCCTAGCACAAGGCACCTACTTGCTAGTTGGAGTCAAATTCCTAAGTCCTCAGTACAGGAAGAAAAAGGGAAAAAGAGAGAAGAAATTGAACAGTTTTAGGACCCAGGACTGATGCTGGAAATGCACAAAAAGTGGGGGAAATTGAAACTCTTTCTGTTACAATGGGTTTCTATACCAAAAGGTAGTGCAGTTCCTAAGACTGAATAATTCTAAATTTATGCTGTTGCTTTCCATAATTCATCGGCTTCATGCTGCAGATATTTTCTTCTGCCTTTCATACAGAAATAAAATATGTAGGCAGCATGTTTTGAAGCAAGGGAGGCAGAATAAGGTGGGTCCACAGAAGAGTTTAACTGACCTAACATCAAAGAACCAGCTTTGTAATTTTGCAGCTTCCCTGATGGGTGGTTGGTGCACAGCACAGCGCACTTCAAAACAAAGCTCGTAGGAGGGAGGTCAATCCATGGGCTACACTGGAGACATCAGCCCTGTGATGTGTCCCAGAGGCCTTTACCTTTATTTGTCTGCACAGGCAGCAGGCTGACAGGCACTGTTGCATCCCTTCAGTCTGCACACCCCTTCACCACAGAAAACAGGGGGTGCAGAATGGGGAAGGAAAGGATGGCTACCCGTACCAGAATGTCAGTTTCAATACAGTGGAAAAGTACAGATGTATTGTACACTCGGGGAAGAAAAAAGGAGTCCTCCCAGGTCTTATGATTTTGGTATAACTGTCGAAGAGTTCATATTCCTCTTTGATAAATAGTCAGGTTTATCAAACCAAAATAAATGTCCCTGTTCAGACTGAAGATCATGGGAAGCCTCCATGGAGATAAAAGGGATCAGAATCTGCAAGAACAGAGATCTAAGGAAGAAAGTTATGTGGGGTCTCAATTAGTATCCACAAATGGAATATTTACTTGTCCATATGCCAAGAAAATAACACCTTCTTGGCACTTTTGTTGGGAGATATTAGAGATTTTGTCAAAAGCTGTCAAAAGCAGTTTTATTGAAATTGAGAGGGGATTCTTGAATGGAGTACTACCTAAGATGCTACTGAACATTACAAGGTTCTGAAAAGAGTAAAAAAAAACCAGTTAGGGGTGATGGCTGGTAAGTTCAGAAATTATACAAAATCAAACTGTAACTTACATCGAGCCTTTGACTTTTAATTGTTCATAGTAACCTAACTTGTTTACATTCGTTCTTCTGAAGAAAAAGTTCCATCCTGAGCAGAGAGTTAAGACATTCTGGTTTTTTCTTGAAAGGCAGGCAAGACTAAGCATAGCTTGTATAATACAGAAAATAGCCAGACAGAAAGCTAGAAGGTAAGTGACTTGCAGGTGACCTTAGAACAGATAAAACACACATATCTGTAGCAGAGAAATAAGAAAGAAAGGGAGGCAAACTGAAGTGGAGAGGAAAGTCACGTACTGTTACACCATGTAAACCCCATTTAGTGAGAAGGTCAAACTCTGAGTGAGTGGTAGTGACAGGGAAAGCAATGAGTGTGTCACAGGCCCCTATTAACCTTGAGACCTAATACTGCTTTGCACAAATAATGGACATGAAAACAAGCATTAAGAAAGTCTAACTGTTTATGGATTTCAAAATGCTCTGAATTATGAAAGCATAGTAGGTCTGAGTGTAAACATTAAGGCAAAGGCATCACTTACCATCTTTATGTTTCATTCAGTTGATATATATTTAGTTGAATTTGAATTTGGTTCTATTTTGATCCAGTTTGGACATCAGCATGATTCTAAGGTTGTTCCAAAGATAGATCTACCAATGATCTAAAATGGAATTGTCTTGCAGGTGTAAAGAGGAAGAACTATCTTTGAACCATATTTGTAAGGTCAACCTTCCATTTAACTTCCAGCATTGACTCCCGAATCTTCTCTGCACATTACTGTAAATGTTCAGACTATGGTTTCTGTTACTTCATAATTTTGTTGAACACACTGTTGTATGCAATAGATTGTACCCTGAATTTTTAAAAGTTTTTCTCATTCATAGCTAAGGCTGATACGCTTAAGGAACCTAGACAGAAAAATGACATATCATAATAATGATTAAAGCTCTATTGGTAATCTATTTTCTGTTACTACTAACAGAAATGTGAAAGCACTTACACAGACAATGAACAATTCCAAGAATTAGAATATGAATAGCCTAGATATCACTGGAAATGGGATTTGGAACTATGGCAAAGCAGCAGTAATCCTGCCTTCACAGCCCAAATGGAAACAGAATTATTCTGTTGCTGAATGTTTGAAACACAATAACTTTATAATTTGCTTGGAAAAAACATCCTTGGCTTAGGTGACATTATTCTCTTCATCTCTGTCTTCACACAAATCAGATCTACCCTGCCCTCAGGGATTTTTTAGAGACTTTGAATAATGAGTGATATTGACATACTCCTAAATATTCCTCTCAGATACTTGCTAAATTATTGATGTCTGTCAGCTCAGTGATTATTTGAAAGAGGGATATTGACATAATGGAATTAAACTCTAAAGCAGATTGTTTGAAATCTGTGTCAACAAAATAAAAGTAACAAAAAAAATCAAGAGAAACATAATGGGTTTTTAAGGGTGGTCTGGAACGCAGCCTGAACGATGAGACAGATCAATTTAGGATTTAAAAGGAAATTAATATTTTCTGAATAGCTCACATTGCTCTGAAGGCAGTTGATTGTCATCAACTTCTCTAACGATTAGGTTATTTTGAGATAATTTCAGAATGTATTTACAGGGATAATAATGGAATACTCAAATTTTCCATTGGTGAAATAATACTTGTCTCACAGGACAATCTGAGCATGATAATAGTTTTCTTTTATTGCTCAATTACATGTTTATCTAGAACAGTGAGGAGAATTACTTTTACAATGAATCTTCAGTTTCCTACAAATATCTGACTGGGAACTTGTATACAGACAAGCTGCAGTGATCTAGTGAAAGATGTAACACTAAGGCAGTTTATTTTAACTGGTGCAAGATTGTCTGTAAACATTTATTACTTTTGTTACAAAAAGATAACAAACTTCTCTTGCATCCCAGGGAGAAACAACATCACACTGAGTACTTGCTGATTGTGTACAAACACAAACGATCTGACTGATTCCTGCCAGCTCACAAAACACAGAACATACTGAGATCTTCCACCAGTCTCACAAACTATTTAAAAGTTGAACATTTAACCCTAATGTTTAAATACAGTAGTTTATTTTAGTGTTAGCTTGCAGCTCTTTTTAGGGACAGTCTCCCTTGGAACCTGGAGCTAAATGAAGGCCCCAGGTTCTGTACAGCACATGGGGCATTAGGTATCCCAGAAAGATGCTTTTATTTACAGTCGCATTCAGCACTTCCTGCTGGCTGGAAGGACAGACTGAGATTTCACTCCAGCCCATCCCAAGGACTGTTCACTTGGAGAGGGTACTTCAGAGCTCTCCCCTAGGTGTTGTTGCCCTTTGAAGGGCAATGTTAGAGCCTCAGCAGACAGTCTCATACCACAGAAGGAAGAGGACCTTCCTGTAATGTGCAGGAAGAAGTCTTCAGTCAATGATGTAGATTCTTCAAAGATTAAAGCCTACTTTCCTTTCTAAAGACTAACCTGTTGTCTTTAGATATGTTATTTATAAGCTTACAAATTTTAGGAAGAGATCACTGATAGGAAAGATAACAGCCTTTTCCAGCTTCAGGCATTTAGTGGGCAGGAAGTGCCAAAAAACACCAAGTGTAGCAGAATGGAGACGTGGTCAGCCCCCTCTTTTTCACAGCCCTTCAAAACTCATTTAAAAAAAATCAAGATCTACAGGTCAATCAAACATTCTTTGTAAACAAGTGCTCTGTGGGAGATTTTAAAATATATTTGGGTCCTACATATGTAAAGGATGCTTTGCTCTTTTGTTAATGCCATGGGAGTTAGGAGTAAACCCAGGTGCTCTACCAAACACCAGATGCAGAGTTCACATGCACACCCTCAGGTGTACAGGGTGAAGTGAGAGTGGGTTTATGCTGGGTTTCCTTTACTTCACCCTCCTTCATGTCTGTGTTTCCACATGAGAAAGACAACAGGCCTTGGCAGGTGCACAAGGCCCAATCTACAACTAAAGTCACCACATTCTGAACAAATCTGGTATAACAATATTTTTTGGACATCTCTGCTTTTCTGCCTATGAAAGATGTAAAATATTTGGCAATAGGATTTTCCAATCCTTTTCATGTAACATTATATAGAAAAGAATGTTAAGGTTGCATAGAAAATGAAAAAAAATCCTGCTTCTCCAGTGATTTATAAACATCTGCTCTCTGTATTTGCCATCTTGTTGCTTACTGCTTAAGTAGTTACTTATTCAATTAATGCACCGTGTGAAAAGTTTTAGATACATTAATATATGTTAATATTTTATTGGACTAGTTTACCTAAAATCTCTATTCCTCTTTTCTCCCTGAATGTTTGACTTTGTTCTTCATTTATGTGGAAAGCTTGGAGGCTGGAATATATATGTTCTGGCAACAATGGTGTCAATACATACTGTGTGGTATGTAATTCAAGCAAGAAATAGCCCCACTTCCTATTCTTTTGTTGCAATGTACAATGTACAGTGCTCAAATTTACTGCATTTGTGCATAAAGAAATACTCTTTACATAGGGTATCAGTCCATTTGGACAAGAAGTACATAACTTTCCAGAATACTAAAGTATTCCCTCAGGAATAAATCTGAATTGAGTTATAAACAACACACAGTCAATCTACTAATCACTCCAGCTATCTGGGTGGCTATACATGTTATATGAGTCCTATATATGTTATAGTGAGTAATGCTACTTTTTCCAGTTTTACCCATGTCCATGATCAACACTCATGCACAAGTGCACCCTCAATAGTGATTAATAGTAGCTATTGTAAGGATTGTCCCACACTGGGCAGTTCATGGAGAATTGTCTGCTGTGGGAGGGAGCCCACAGTCCTGTCCCTGAGCAGTTGCAGAAACAACGTGTGATGAACTGACCATAACCCCCATTCCCTGCCTCCCTGTGCCACTGTGGGGGAGGAGGTAGAGCTGGGCAGGAGGAAGGAGTGATGGAGTTTTAAGATTTTGTTCTTCTTCTCATTATCCTGCTCTGATGTTGATTGGTGAGAAGGTCAATTAATTTCCCCAAGTTGAATCTGCTTTGCCCAGTATGATAATCGATGAGTGATCTCTGGCTGTCCTTATCTCAACTCGTGAATCTTTTGTTAATGTTTCCTCTCCTCTGTCTCCAGGTGTGGAGCAGAGTGATACAGTGGCTTTACTGGGTACATGGTATCCAGCCAGGGTCAACCCAACACACACCTCTACCTTTTGCTCTCTTCCTGAATATTAGTTTATTGCTGGAATTGATGATCAAGCACTAGTATCTTCTATAACTTTCAGCTTCACATTTAGAGTCGGAACTTTGCAACTCACCAATAAAAAAGCAGAAACAGAAACTGAGAAGTTGGTGCTTTAGCCAGACAACATTCAGCCTTTTCATCAGTTATGCTAGTAAGTATTTCCTCTGCCAGCCCATACTTTACAGCTTTTCTTTGGATTTCTGCATATATGTGTGAAATATGGGAACACAGTCCATGGACATTTATGTGGTTAACTTACTAAAGAAAAGAGCCAAGCCATAGCTGCTTTTCACAGTGCTCTGCCCATATTTCCAAGCTAGCTGCAGTATCAAGGACCCAGGCTTTCACATTTAACTCTACTTTTCATAGACTTTGAATATCCCCCATCCTGTCAAAAACAGCAACTTGCATTTTTTCACTGAATTTCATTATTCTGAATATATAACTTCATAAAATGCCAATACTCTGCTCAAGCTTGGCTGCAGGACAGTGCAATTACTTCTGCTGAGGAATTACACACTGAACTCACTTCCTTTTAGTACAAAGATGTGCACGTGCTGTGCCCATGAGGTGACAGTCTGACATGTTGGAGCAAATCTGGAAGGACTCATTCAATATGAAGATGAGTATTAATTTTCCTGTCCCAGACCCTTTAAGATTTTTCCATGAAGCAGAACAATAGTTCTCAAAGACAGAATCTTGTAAGAACCAAGTTCTCTCATGCTGCTCATGGACATACTTTTCTCTATCAACCAATGCAACAGAGGTCTATTTTTACTTAGTGGAAGGATAAAAAAGATACTTTCTTGCCTTCTTTTGAACTCATACACACAGTTTAGCTGTAAAGTTTGCTGCTGATGACGATAATTTTAGAACATATACCTCCCCTCCCCACCAAGAATGGTAAAACAATGCCATTTTTTGAAACTCATGCTTCCTCTGTTTATTTTTTTTTCTTTTTTTTAAGTGAAATTAATAACTGAATCTGAATGGTAAGAGGTTAAGTAACGATAGAAAGAGATTCATGGAGCGAGATAAACTTGAAGTCCTTTTTAAAGTGGCAGGACTACCTGACTATCATGCAGGCAGCCTGAGGAAAATTAATAGTTTCAGAGTGAAATTCAACAACATAGGTCTCAAGAGTATTGCTTTTAATCCTAACAAGCATTTACTTCTGCAAACCTAAAATGTTTGTTATGCAGAATGACAAAACCCTGGGTGTTTTATTTATACTGATATTTGGCAGTGGATATGAAAGGCTATTATGCATATACTGGAGCCTGAGTTAATGTTCCATGTGTGCCTCAGTTTCCATATGAGCCTGAGCACAACAGTTTCTGGATGGCTGCATAATCAGTGAGTTTGGCATATGATGGATGTGAGAACAAGCTTGTGAAACAGCAGAGATATGCAAGGAACCAACTCCTTAATGTACCAAGATTAAAACACATTTTTGAGACTGATTGAGTTTTAACTAAAACAAATATGCAAAGTTGGTGTTAGAATTAGTGATGGGGTGGGGTAGAATGTCCAGAGAAGAATATATTAGATTTGTTCACTTAACTTTGAAAAACAAAAGCCGAGTGCTCTTTATAGACTTACTGCCTGATGTGTCTTATCTAATACCAGGGAAGAAAAGAAATACTGAAGTTATAGAAGAATTACATTAACAGCAGAGGAAAATTTTAAAAGCCAAAACTTGCTCTGCATAACTTCAGGAAATCAGAAGAAAGTTTCTTACCGTTTTCAGTAGCAAGGGTATGGAACAGTCCTCCAATTGGAGTTGTGCCAGGAAAAAAAAAAAACCACCTTAATTGGTTTAAAGACTCATAAACTGATCAACTTAGGAGGAGGAATTAGAAAAGTGTGTTGCTTACAATAGCCTGGTTTCAGCCTCCTTCCCCTGTTACAGCTCTGGGCTCCTTTGGGAATGTATTAGTAAGGATCAGAAGCATTCAAAATGCCTTTGTGGTGTATGTGGCCAAACCTTCCCCAGGAGAATCAGAGAGGGCTGGCATATATCTTCTCATATTTGATTGCCTGCCTCAGAAACCACAGAATAAAATGTGGCAGCCTTGAACCCAGTTCTGTTTTTTATCAGAGTAATTATCGCTGTTGGCAACTCTGACAGGAGAAGAAATGACTCAGAGTGAATCAATATGTCCACAAGCAAAAGCAGAATGCTCACAGCCTAAACAGGACACAACCACAGTTGCATAGGCACAGCTATACTACAGCCATAATAGAGCAGCCTATTATACATCATACAAACCAGAGATCAAATTTGCCTGCCATTAATATGTACAGTGCACACCAAACTTTAAATACTATTGTATTAAAAAAGTTTAACACATAACTACCTATTACTCTGGTCTGAGTAATGTAGCCTGAAAGCAATGTCAGCACAGTTTTTTACTGAAACAAATCAGGATTTGCAAATCTCAAAAATTAAGAAAAAAACACCCCAGGACCAGAAATAAAGTTCACATAACTGTGGCCACGAGTTTTGAATATAATACAGCCCAGTATAAATTATTGGCCCTTGCACTTGTAGCAGTCCACATTAATCTACTGCTTAATGTAAAACAGCCTTCGTCTTGGGACTCTGATCCAATGGAGTTTCCTGCACTGTGGCTTAGTTCAGCCACAAGAAAAAAGCATCTGTCTCAGAATAACAGAGGATATAGTTTGTGGGAATAGTATTCTAATGCAAAGAGGAAATTTTGAATTAGAACTCCAGATTCAGGATGTTTTGACACTAGATCGACTTTCTGGTCTAGCTCCTTGGCTATGAAAAGAAGGGTTATCATCTGCTACAAGACACATGCAAGGAGTGGCTGGAGATGGCTAAAAACTGAGATAGATGTGGACTATTGTAGCATGGCTGTGTCTGCAAAGACCTTAAAGTCAAAAATAATGTCCAGTGGGCTTGAGGGATTGAGAAAGTTGTCAGAAAATGATAGCTAAAGTTTTAAATTGAATTTACATTTCTAGTTCCACTTCAGATCAACTCTGCTGTCCCTGTGTTTTATTATCTAACTCTTATGAGCCCTGTGGCACTCATTAAAAGTATAAGATGTCTGGTCTGTCCTGAATTTGCTGCAGGTCTTTGCCACATTCTAGAATGCTCTTTACCATCCTTGGCAAGATAAGCCTTTAGCAAGTCTGGGATAGCAGAGCTATGTTTAAAATTACTGTTAAGGCTATTTAGCCTTTTAGCCCATAGAAAGCAAAAGAAATTTAGTGAGCCACTCCCTCTAAGATGGCACACATCAAATATTTACTAAGTAAAGCACAATCTTAATGAAAGGCAATTTTCAGAGCAACTGCTTAACATTTAACATGCAGTGGTGGGTCATACCATTATCGAGAGTTAAAATAAGTTAATGCCTATTTTTTGGTCTTTTGGTCTTTTTTGTTGGTTTGTTTTGTCAAACAGATTCTAAGACACTAACTGCTTGCAAATATGGACATAGTCACATTCAAATGAAATGTTGAAGTAATGGTCACCAGGCAGTTGCCATAAAATCTCTACTGATAGGGAAGCTCACATCACTGCAATTTTTTTCAAAACCACAGATATTTGCAGTGATTCAAAAATAAAAAACCACTTCTATAGTGCTAATACCTGCCTGAAACCTTGTGATGCCGCTTTTCACACAGATTCCTTTTCTGAAGATGCTGTGAAAGACTGGAAAACAGTTCTGCCACCACATCAATCCCAAGAATTTTTAGCAAGAATCCTTCATACTAAAAGTCAGCATAGGGTACTAGCTGCAAGAGGTCATGACTACCACGCATTCCTTGCTGATCCTTATGAGAAAAATTTGAGTTTATTTAAATTCTTGCTGGAACATGGAAGAACTGTTTTTTCTAAGTGCCTGAGACTTTAAAGTACAAAGATTTTGGACTCAAATTAACAGCTCGTATGCAAATCTTTTCTTCATTTAGGTTTTTGCATAGGAGACCAGGTGTTCTGCCAGTAGGCTGTTTTGTTCAAATGATAGACAAAATACTTGGTTATACACCAGATAAATATTTGGTTATACACAAGATAAGTCTCTTAGAGCATAAGAGTGCTGGATTTGGCTGGGATAGAGTTAATTTTCTTCATGGTGGCTGGTACGGGGCTATGGTGTGGATTTGTGCTGAACACAGTGATGATAATATAGAGATGTTCTTGTTATTGCTGAGCAGAGCTTGCATAGAACCAAGGCCTTTTCTGCTTTTCATACTTCCACCCTGGCAAGGAGGCTGGGGGTGCTTAGGACCTTGGAAGGAGGTACAGCCAGCACAGGTGACCCGAGCTGACTGTATGATGTCATGGTCAGTATATAAAGTGGCAGGGAGAAGGAGGAAAAAGGGGGACATTTGCAGTCTCGGTGTTTGTCTTCCCAAGTCACCATCACATGTGATGGGGCCCTGCTTTCCCTGGAGGTGGCTGAACAGCTGCCAGCCCATGAAGCAGTGAATTCATTCCTTGTATTCTTTTGCTTGCATGAGTGGATTTTGCTTTCCCTATTAAATTGCCTCTACATCTCTACCTATGAGTTCTCCCAGTAAGTGTATCCCAATAAAGTTTTGTGGATCTGGAGGTTAGCCACCAGCATCTGCAGACCCACTGAGGTGCTTCTGAGAAATTCAGAAACAGAAATTCAGGTGCAGCAAGAAATTTAGTATCAAAGCATCCAGGTCTCAGAATGTACAGATTTCTCAGAGGCTTGGCAGGAGCTGAGCACTGAACAACACAAATGTGAAAAGTATTTTAGGTACTTAAGCCACAATCTGGTCACTAATGTTCCCAGCTCTTCCTTTTTGTTTTCCTTTTTTTGTTTGTTTGTTTTGTTTTGTGTTGTTTGTTCATTTATTGTTTTGGATTTTTTTTTTGTTTGAGGATCCCCAGCAATCTATATGCAGCATGAAAGAAATCTCAGTACTTAAATAAGAATACTTTTCCTCCTGAAGTGGATACGCACCAAAGTGAATTACAGAGCTACATGCTTTGACTCTAAAAATTCCTCAGTGCACACATATGAGACCCTGCATCACTGCAAGGAATGGTTACTTAAGACACTAGAGGCATGCATTACCACACCACTGTGCCCAGAAGAATTGATCCTACTTCTCAGAGACTGCCTTGCCTAAGAGGCACATCCTTCTGACACCACTTTCTTCTTCTTAGTCTAGCAGAACTACCAGCTCAGCATCACATTCAACAGTGTAGATGCGGATTCCATACAACAGGGCTTTGGCCTTATCTGACTCAATGTGACAAAAAAAGACTCACCAAAAGAGCGAAAAACAAAGCACCTGGCAACAGTGGAGATGGTCACACCACATTGTCGAAATGTAATTGCAGACTGCTCTGCAGACATCCTCTTCCAAGTGCATTATTTATATCTGCCTTTTCAGTTCTTTGAAGTGGACCTGCATCATTGAATCACCACAACCCTGTGTTGTTCAGTCCCATGCAGCGACAGAAACACTCTATACCTGTGCAACCATAGCTGGCAGCAACTGATTGATGAGAAAACCTGCCCATGCCCATCCACCCCAGACTTTCACAAAGGCACCAGCTACGGAGAGACACTTCCTTCAGCCTGTATCAACTGAACTGACACCTCTCCTCTGCAATAATTTTAGAAGTTAATAGGAGAGGGTTACTTTAATCTACAGCAGCCTACTAACCCTTCCTTGGCCAGGGTGGAGTCTGTATTCCTCACTGCAGAATGTTTCCTACCTGAGTGTCATGTTTATTACCATGCTACTGAACTTTGCCATGTGGTGAACAACCTATTCCGTAACTACACCGTCGGCCTTTGGCACAGTGTCTGAACACCATCAATGAATCAATACCTAGTACATTCCGAATGAAGGAAAACATGTATTTCTGAATTGACTTCCTGTATCAGATGACCACTTCCAATCAAAACCAGTGAGTGTTGTCCTTAATGTACTTTTACCAAGATCAGTGAACTGCCACCTTCTTGCTGGAAAGCCTGTTTCTTCCATGTAGAATATTACAGTTTTTAAACTTTGAATGATGTTAATGACTTCAGAAAAAAAAAAAAGAAAAAAAGAAAATGAAAGAATCCCAGCAATCTTTTGCACTTTCTTTTTACTTGTAGCTCTGGCAATCTGGCACCAAAGTTAGAGTAGCCACACTGAAGAAATGCTATGGCTTATCTTCATTAAAAGAGTACAAATATGAACCTCTTTTTCACAAATGCAGTTTCCACAGTGACCATGCAATATCATCTCTTGTTTGTCATATGGTGGTGTAAGACACCCACTTTTGCTTGCTGATGTCAAAACAATAAATGAAAACTGAGAAATCTTGGCATGCATTGCTGCATACTCTTAATATAGATGTGAAAATAGATACCACTCACAGTTTTGTTTAGTATAATCATTTGATCCTCTGACAGAGAAATGTCATAGATAAATATATATACCCCGATCATCAGAGTTATTTTATATGCCTTCTGCTGTGAGCTTTAACAAGGGTGTTTGCACAGGCAGTGGAAGCAGTACTGGTTCTATTCCCCTTATCCCATTTCCAATGCTTATTCTCCAGAGTATGATCTCTGTAGTTCTGGCAGTGCCCAACAACCCCAGGCAGGTTCCACCCTGTACCAAACAGCCACTAATGAGCCCCATCTCTCCAAAGCTACCAAATTTCTTTCATTAAGTGTCTTTGTAGATCTAACCTCAATCTCATTACCATAAATAAAAATCCTGTATGTTGTGTGAACCAAAGGGAAACAAATGGTACTATGGGATAAATCTGCCTAATTTGTTTCCACACAGGCTGGTAATATTTCATGTTCATAGCTGTTCCAAATTACCATGTGCCTCTCTCCCACTGGGACTTTTACTTACTCATTGCTTGCATGATGGTATGCAACCCTTGCTATCGGGTGAAGTTATCCTGGATTTGTGTTTTTGGAATAAACCTCCAGCCAATACCATAAATTTATACATTAAAAGTAAATCTGCTGTCCCTGAATAGCAGTTTTGCTAGACTGAAGATGTTACATTTTAACTTAGTAGTAAACATTAATTATTAGTAGGAAATACTGATGGGATTCACATTTCCAGATGTATTTGAGCAATAACTGGAAGCAGAAAGTCTCTTGTATTTCATCCTCTTTCAGAGGAAGCTCATTTCCACAGGAGCAGTCAATGTCATTTTTACATGAAGCAGCTGACAGCCCTTGCTGGGGGGCTGGATTTAGTCTCACCAATCTTTGACCTGGTGCCTTGCACGGTACTTTGAACACTGCTCCAGGAATGAAGCAGTCTCTCAAACTGCCAGTGTAAGCCAGCCAGTTTTATATCCATGCCTTTGAGAAGTTCAACTGCTAGCTTTTGGATCTGCCCATTATCTGCTGGGTTGGGGGGCAGTTAAGTCCAAAAATAACTGTAGGGAAATTAAAATGCTATGTTGCTCTTCCAGCTACTTCTATTATTACATCTAATTATTGTGAAAACCCTTCCCCAGTTCTCACCAGTAATTTTTTCATTGAAATAACTTGTCACAATAGCTGCCATCAAAGCTCTTTGACTCAACTATAGTTATTTTGAATTCCCTAAACCACACTTGGAACTTTCTTGAGACACGTTTACAGCGACATATTCACTGCACAACTCCATCAGAGGCAAAGCAAAACCTGACTCCATGAGTCAACTTTTTTTTGCTGAAACTGGTTATACTGACATGCTTTATACTATAGATAGGGTAGGAAATTCAAGTTTTAGTGCTAGACTTAGATATTAAAGCAGCAGAGGAAACACACTTGTCTGAAGGTGTAAACTTCTAATTGCTCTTAGTGTATTTTCTTGTGGATTGCCCTCACTTACTTCATATACCAGCAGGCTTGTGGAAGTACTCAGCTGGTTACTATCCATTTTGTTCATTTTTTCTGAGACAGTAGTGATGTGAAGTAGGGGCTTGGCTTAAAAAAACCCAAGTCTCAGCAAGAATCAGCAGAAAATTTCAGAAAACTTTCTATGAGATTTTCCATAAAGTTTGCAAAGAGTTATTTAAATATCTGATATCCTCCAGTGTGATTACCAGACTTAAGCTTCTCCTATGATATATCTTTAATTCCCTAAATAGCTCAATAAGTCAATTATATGGCTAATACTTTGTTTTATTCTGAGAACTTTTATGTATTCTGATGATACTCTAGAAACACAGTTTCCCAGGATTTTAGTCAGTAGAATCCAATCTAATTGACTCTTGATACTTGAATTAAGAGATGAATAGTCAAAAAGCAGCAAATGAGTCAGGTTACAGATCAGGTCCAGAATAAGTTTTGAGCTTTTTTTCTTTGAAAATTGCCATTTGTTATTCTGATTTATTAAAACTAAAATTATCAGATTATTTCTAATGTTTAAAATAGATCGAACCAGGCAATAATGTATTGGCTATATAGCAGTATACTGTTGCAGAAGGAGAGGGATTGTTCCAACTTCACAGTGCTCCCAGGAAGGCAAAACACTGTTGCACAGGGCCTGTGTCTCTGTGTCCTGGTCATAGAGTCTTGCTCTCTTAGCTAGTCCTAAAGTTTTGGAGTACAACAGTGAATTAGCTACAAAATACGCAGACCACTGCTGACAGCTGTTCTGTAGAATTAATAAAATTTTATATTCCCACAGCTGCTTACCTGCCCTGTGTCTAAGAACTGTTTAAGCCTAATGCTTCAGAAACAACCTGAAAGGCAGTTCCTCTATCACGTTTTTATAATCAGTTGCATATTTTTATATTTTCTCATCTTATGTCACCAATAAGACCTTATCTCACTCTCTGACTACATATTACTATATAAGCTTCAGTAAATTCTTTCCTTAATAGGCTCTACTACACAATATCTTAAGAAAGCTTCTGGATAGTCTCACTTGGTCTGTCAAAAGGACTAATAAAGTTTACTTAGAACTTTGTCAGATTATGATTATTTTTATGCGGGTTAAATGCTACTCCTGTTATATTTAATCATGTCATGTTTGAATAGCTGCAAGTGAAATATCCGGTTGTAATCAAGAAACAATGTTTGCAAATCTTGAATAAACCATTTACACAATTTAAACAAAAGTGGAAACCAACTCTGGCATTTTAGTGGCTTGCATGGTGATTTTTCTTTTTCAAGACAAATTATGGTTTCATAACTTCCCATAATCCAGAGCACATGAAGCTTGTGAAATAAAATTTACGTTTTGTTATTATTTTCAGGTTTATTCCATTGCAGACATTAACAAAAGACCAAAATACTGACACTGGTTTTAGAGGATGGCAGTGCAGGTAGCCATGGCAACAGAGAACTCTTTGTGTACTCCCTGCCCAAGTGTTTCCTGAATTTGTCAGGCGATGTCAACATGCACCCAGTTACTGCTGCCATAGACACATTATGCAGCCCCCTGAGCAGCCCAAGTGTACTAAAATCAAAGCATTGTCTTCTTCCAGGATTTGCAGTAAGCTGTGCTGACTCTCCTGTGCACTCTGATGTTCAGGAAGAGAGTGATCTGCCCTAGCTTTGTTGAAGGCAATAGTTCAACCAGGAATGCCAGTATAGAGGAAATAAATTAGACATTGTCTTCCATGACACAAGACCTGTGGCACCATTGCAGACCTCTCCCTCACCCCTGAAAGTATTGATGTGACACAATGTTAAACATTTGGAGACAGTCAAATGAAATACAGTATTACTATTCAAGTCAAACAATATGAAAAGAAATGCAGTATTTTGATATTCCTGATGAAAAATGAAAAAAAGACAGAAAAAGTAGTCTTCCTGAGCACAATTTCAATGCTCTGTTCTCTGGGTTTTGTTAAATATTATTTTTAACTGGTTAACAGTATCTTTATTTTTTTATGTTGCATTGTTTATGTTTATTTTACCCTTTTATTTTACCTGACTGAATGGAAATTTATGTGAATATGCTTAGACAAATGTTTTCTTGCATTTCTCCCACATGCAAAGAATTTATTTTGTATTTGTCCCTTATCAGAGAATCACAGAATGGGTGGGGTTGGAAAGGACCTCTGGAGATCATCTAGTCCAACTGTCCTGCCTGAAGCAGGTTCACCAGGCTGCACAAGATTGCATCCAAATAGTGTTTGAGTATCTCCATGGAAGAAGAGTCCCCAGTCTCTCTGGGCAGCCTGTTCCACTGCTGTCACCCTGAAAGGAAAGAAGTCTTTCCTCATATTCAGATGCAATTTCCTGTGTTTCAGTTTGTGCTCATCACCCCTTATCCTGTCACTGGGCACCACTGGAAAGAGTTTGGCCCCAGTGTCTGAACACCTGCCCTTAAAGTATTTGCATGCCTTGATAAGATCCCCTCTGCAATCATCTCTTCTCAAGGCTCAGCTCTCTCAGCCTTTCCTCCTAAGAGACATGCTCCAGTCCCCTCATCATCTTTGTGAGATGGTTAAACTCTCATGGTAAGACTCTTTCAGTGATCAGTCTGAGGGTGACTCCTTTGCCTTTCTGAGTTGTGTCCACTTAAAACAGCTATGAGAAGGAGCAGGGAAGAGAAGTGCTGCAAGATTGAACTTTTATGTTAATACTTAAAAACATCCTGCACTCCAGTGAACTCTAACACATAAATTCTAAAAATTTGACAAAAAGGAATGTTATTTACCTGGTACCAGGTGATTTTCCAGGGACACTGTGGAGGAGTCCTTACATTAATGGTCTTTGAATACAGATTCGAGGAAGATCTTCAGGTCAGTCATAGATGTCAGTGTAAATAAAGACCAATTCATTTATAGGCCAGGGATATTCTGACACGAGCCATATACTGATAGAAAATCATATGATAGAAACACAGAATACCAGGCTGGAAGGTATCTCAAGGATCATCTGGTCCAACCTTTCTTGGCAAATTAAGAATAAGACCCAAGAACTGCCCTTGGACCTTCAATCCTAAATGAACACTAGCAGAATCAGAATTCCTTGCCCAACTGTATTTTCCTTTTTTACATTTAGTATATAAGCAAATTACAGTAATCATAGAAGTCCTATTTCTTAGTGCTTATGCATTTTGTCCATTAGCAATCTTGCCAGAGGATCTGCCAATAATTTTTTTTTCATTTTGCTATCTCTGAGGCCTGCTGTGCAATTAGTCAATGTAAATAAAAGCTAGAAATCACAGGAAAAAATATTCTGAATGTGTATCATTCAATATGTCACACTGCCACCAATGTGCTATAGTGTTTCCCTTGCAGATTTTTAGCAATCTCTGAGAAATTTTCTACAGATTTATTAAGTAGCTTGACTCAGTGTGTGTATACTAGATAATTGGGTGATACTCCGTAATTGCTCTCAAATTCTGTTATCAGTATCCACTACAGACACAGCAACAGCCTATAATAGCTATTATATAGCTATTTAGCTATTATATTATTAGCTATTTATTCAGCTATAGGCACAGAAATGTACTTGGGGATATGAAAATGTTCAAAAAATATATGTATATTGCATGGAAATAAGTAAGTACACTGTTTGCTTAACCAAGTGACTTAAGGTGGGTTGCTGGGGTTTTGTTTTATTTTCTTTTTAAACATATTATGGGCAAGTTATTTATTTTAAACAGTGGCAAATATCCTAAGCTGTAGCAAAACTGAAAAAGTTTAAAAAAAAATAAAATATGGAAGTTTTAAGTTCATTGTTATTTTTAGTTATTTGTCAAACTCTATGAAGGATTTCAAAAGTTTGACCCTTTGGAGCCCCTGCCATCTACGCAAGTTTCTAACCCAGTTTTTCAGTTCACAGAAAACATTTTTCTCTTCTGTTTTACTTGGCTTGAATTTCAATTGGAACTTCTCTTTCCCACAGTGTACTCTGAAATGTCAGATGAGAGAGAGAGAGATCAAGCATTTTCTTAATGGATGGTGGAGTCAGCAGCAAAGGTCTGTGACTTGCTAACTTGGAGTCAGCACCCTCTTCTGTAGTGTATACCCTAATTCATCACCACGCTCTTCAAATTTGAAAATACATTCATAACGTACCCTCAGGAAGTGTGCCTTGGCGAATGTGCTGGCCACGTATTAAAGGAGGAGTGTGCACAGCAACCCTCACCCTCGCTGCAGGACATCCAGCCAGCCCTTGCAGGATAGGACAGAAAGGAACCCTGTGCTGAACAACTCACAAAATCTATTTCTCATCAGCTACATGGATTCCAAAAACACCGGTAAAATATTCTATTCCTTTTCACTGCCAGTTGGAAACACCTGATGAAAAAGCGGGCTTTGAGTGGTCTTTTCAATGTCTTTGTATGTGAAGTTGAGGTTGGTTTATAAAATAAACTGATGAAAAGTAATGATGTGGGACACTTTTAAAGCTTGCAATAAGAGCAGAAAGTAATATGACAGAGTGAAAGACCTTATGTTACTTTAGCCCAAGTAGTCTGTTCTGGTCTGCTGCAAAGTCATGCATCTCCTAAATAAAAGACAAAACTGAGGAAGAACAGCTTGCAGCTCTGTAAAAACACCAAAAATCATGGCTTGTATATATATTCCAGGGGAAAAGGATCTGACTGCATCTTCACTGAATAGCAGTCTTCACTCTTCAGCTGTGAGAGGGTATTCAACCACACAGTTTCTGTCTTCAACATTGGTTTGGATAGCATGTATTTCTAGCACTGTAGCTGCAACACTATCAAAATCAAACTTTCTCTTTCTTACTGTAACTGTAAATGGGCTTGGACTATCAGCTAGCTATTAACCTGCAGGAAACACCCTCTGACTTGATCAATGCTGTACGGATCTACAATACAGACAATTGATTGTGCTTGCACATCAGTATCAGTTGTGGGTATGACCTCTTTCATTTTCTCAGCAAACAATAACACAAATTCTTGACACGTATTATAGCTCATATTTCCCAAGCTGCTGTCAGCCATTCTGCTAAGAGTAAAACTGTGGTTTACTAGAGCAGCTGACAAGTTGATGCTCATGCATAAGCACATAAGACAGAAAGTGAGTCCTGCGGGACAATGTGTGCTGTGCTCAGAGAGACGTTTTAGTGTGTGTTTATCTGAATGCAAGTGCAACCTCATTGTTTTTGTGAGCTGACTCAGATGTTTCATATCACATGTATGTTGACCGAGTTGGCAGAACTGAAGCCAGAATACTGTGCACTTTGCAAGGCTGAACCCAAGGGGCCTTTCATCTCAAAAAACAATGGTTGCTGATTGTACTGCAAAGTCAGCCGCTCATTACTGTTGCATGCTGAGTACCAGGCTGCTGCTGATACAAAACATATCAAAAACCAGCTAGAATAAGGCTTTGCATTGAGATTATTATGTAATTTGTTGAAAAATACTAGTCAGTGGTACTAAAAGGTTTGAATCAAATTGTATAATTATAAGTTAATGTACAACTTTCAATTACTTCATACCTGGTGACTCCAGTGCAGCCACATGCCTCGCCCTGTGAAAGCAGA
This sequence comes from Corvus cornix cornix, assembly GCF_000738735.6. NCBI lineage: Eukaryota > Metazoa > Chordata > Aves > Passeriformes > Corvidae > Corvus > Corvus cornix. The sequence goes on along the minus strand of NC_046334.1, from coordinate 24,732,798 downwards.
ATTTGGCTCTATGACAACTTAAAAACAAAAAGAAGGCTTTCAAACCAGTTTTTGGATAAATACTTTGTACCAAAGACCTCTGTATTTCAAAAGAAATAAATCGCCACACTATTTAGACAATATTTTTTCAAATCAAGTCATCCTTAGGAAAACCAAAAAACCACGTATTTGTATTAAAACATGGGGGGTGGGGGTTTATGATAAAAATTCTAAATATCCATGACATACATAGCTATTTTCAGCTATTAGTGATATTTACAGGGCACTTTATTAATTAATCTTTACATTCTGATAGGAGAAAGTCTGTTAATGGAGTTGAGACACTATAGCAACTGTTCAAATGGTTTATGTATAAAACATATGCAGGTGGGATGAACTCACCTAGATGATCACATCTGGTTTTAAACTATATTATTTACTCTCATTAGCATGATTATGCACAAGGTAATAACTAAAGGGGGAAATCAGACCATAGCATTGACCACCAACTGATCAACTTTCATAGTTTTCAATATTACTAAAATCCCTGGTGTACTTTCCTGCTCCAGATACCCTTTTCCCAAATAGCTCAGTTGACAGCATAAGACAGGAACTGTCTCAGTGTTCAGTGTGCATGTGGTCACCTTCTGAGGGTAAAAGGATTCAGATGCATGGATATGAGTATGTATATTTCAAGTCCAGGTAAAATTCCATTGTCCATTAAAAATCACAGGCACACAGAATAATTTCAGTCTGAATGGGCTCCTGGTGGTTATTCAGTCCAAACCCTTGCTCATGGTAGGGCTAACTTCAGCTCGATCATTGCCAAAGCCCTCTCTCACTTGTGTTTTCAATCTCTCCAAAGGCGGAGACCTTGTTACGTCTCCGGACCACCAGCTGCAGTGTTTAACCACCCTCACTGTGAAGAGTTCTTTCCTTTCACTATCCTGTATTTGATGACCTTGATGCAGTTTGTGTCTGTTATCTTGACACTTTTTGCAGTGTGCACTGTGAAGATTCTGGCTCCATCTCCTGTAGAGATTTCCATGAAATAATAAAGAAACCAGTGAGACCCTCATGAGCTTCCTCTTCTCCAGACTGGATAAATCTAGGTTTATCAGCTTTTCACACTATGTGCTCCAGCCTGCCAAATGTTCTAGTGGCTTTCCACTCCAGTTTTTCAATATCTTTGGAAGCACCAAAGTGTGCTTTTCACACTTTTTTTCCCGTTGTGACCAGGGAAGGCTAATAGTTCGCATGAGATGGTGCCTTGGCAATTCCTCTGCAACATCCTCAGTCTGGGTTTGTGACAAGCAACAGACTTCTTCAGATTACTAGTGTGTAGGTAAACTGACTCTTACATAATTGAAGTAGTACATACTGATCTGTATTAGTTTTGCCTATGAAATCTGGTTCAGGACATCCCAGCACACAGTCATGTTGGTACTAGATGGGAAACCAGAAGCACTATAGCAACATTTCCATTGCAAATAATCCAACTGGCATTTTAATACACAAACCCTGTGATGAAAAGCAGTGTGTATTAACCCAAGAAGAAATCTTAACTAATGTGGCTTTATTCCTCCCAGTGTTCAAGGTCCTCCTTTTATACATAACTCTGGCAATTCTACATTGTACTGCAATGTGCAGTGTAAACAGTATTCAGCAGAGGCAACTGCAGTCACTGTCACTAGAGCCTGGAATCTTCCTTGTCCTACCAGATGGCATAGTTTTGACTCCTGACACAGAAATGAACTTATAGCTGGTCTTTATTACTTTAAAAGAAAAAGCATTTAACTTCCATTTTGAAATCTGTTTATCTGTTTTTTCAGTGCAGATAGTACTTCTGACAGCCCACTTTATATTAATCCTGACATCTTTGATGGTCTGATGGTCTGTTTCTACATGAAGAAATGGTATTTTCTTGCTATGCTGGCATTTCACATCCCACTGAGTTCAGAACAAAGGTGGTTTTGCTGTGTTGCTTGAATGTTAAGTTTAGAATAAGAGCTGACAATTTAAGACATGATTGATATGCAGAATCTGCATCAGATTCTTACAAAAAAAATTCTGCCCTTTTAAAATCCTCAGTGTTTCCTAGACTGCTGCATTAAAAGGATAAATGTACTGCTATCAATAAATTAACATTACTTGCTAGATAACACTAGCGTTAACTCTCTTATAACAATTACAAGACTGGTTATTAGGATTCTTTCTACTTCATCTACATCTGAAGCATGTAATTTTGCTCCAAAAAGACAAAAAAATCAATCTTAGGAGGCAGTAAATACAGGAAATTTGGAAGCTTTCTTTGTGCCCTCTTCTAACTCTGAATCCCCTCTACATGATGGCATCAGAAGAATGTAGGGTGTGTCTGCCTGTACTTATTTGGGATAGAGGACCGAGAGAGATGCAAAACTTGTTTTCTTGGTGTTACTCCAGCCAAGGACAATGCAACACCAGCTGAATTGTCAGTTTAAAGCTCATGCTTTAAAGCTTCTCTGCTCTAGCACGTAATACAAAAGGAATATTATGTTGTCTGCCTCACAACATATCTCACTGAGCTATTTTCTAATCCGTTTCCCACAGCTCTGCTGGAGTAGTCATAGGGATTTGGTAGGCTTAATTTTATTCCTTTGAAGCTATGCTTGTTTGTTGATATTTTTTACTGTAATCAGCTAAGGCAGGTGTTGGGATTCAACTGTAACTATAATTATGGTTCATTTAAATGATACTGAAGCAAGATTTAGCATCGTGTAGCTAGCAGGATCAGCTTTATTCCAGAAACTTAGTGCCTTTACTAAAGTTAGGAAGTCTAAAAGCTTATGTGAAATGTATATTGTTCCTAAAATGTTCCTAAACAGTATTAGAGATCATCCTCAATCAATTTTATGATATTAGTACAAAATTTATACATGTAAAAAATCTGCATCTCAACAATAACAAACACTGGTGCATCAGTCTTGAAACTATAATTAATTTTTTTTTTTATCTATTGACTTAATATTGTGTCACAGGATAAACACCAAGTTCATCTTTAAGTTGTAAGTGCAAACGGGACAACGCTAATTTCAAGCCTCTTATAAAAAATTCTGCATGTTCTGTTTCTAACTGTCCTGTCTCTTATCAATGAGACATATCAGCATACGGCACTTGTAAGCAGATCTGCTGAAAGTAACTATAAACAAACCAGACTGGGCATGTTCACCCTCACTGTGTTGTGTAAATTTAATTTTGGTAGTGGGTTTTTTCTTTTTTTTCAGCTTTTTCAAGACATTTTCTCATATTGCAGGTTTACACCAAGTAGTAGACTGAAAGAGCTATATAAAGATAAGGACTCCAGAAAAAGACATTGATGCAAATATTTTTGTAACCTTCAGAGTGGTATGTCTCATACTGGTGGCCCAAAAATACATGGCAAGAGTACACCACCCACACTGCAGCACTTCTCAAGCACCAGGGTGGGGAACAGAGAATTATCCTGTAGTCATTCTGCCCATTTTGAGCAACTGACATTTGTGCAGCTGCAAAAAGAGAGAGCTTTCCTCTACTATGGGATATTGGATTCTCTAATTTGTTGAGAACAGGGTTCATTTATAACCTGGGCTAAATGGGTTTAATAATTTTCTGTACATAAACACATATACACATATTCATAAACTCTATACATAAATATGAAAACATTTTAAGCTTCTGTGTGTTCTTCCCTGGTTTGCAAGACCAAAGAATTCATAAAGCAAATAACTTAGACAACACTGTTCCTGCAGCACTGCAAAAAGCAAGAGAAACAGTTCCTAAACTTGCATGTTTATTTTGATTTACTGCTGAGAAATACAGATGAGAAAAATTTTCCTTGCCTCTTGTTGTCTCATAAATTACTAGGTTAGTTGTGATACAGAAGTTAAACCTGATTTTGGGAGTAAGTACTTTGGCAAAACACATGCCAAATGTATCTGTGTGCATAGATTGTCACATTATGGATGAACAGTAGAAAAACTGAATGTTGTCACTGTAACAGATCTTTCCAGCAATATTTACTGAGTAAAGATTTGAATGCACTGCAGCATAAAAAGGAATACTGTATGTGTTCTCCTTCTCCTCCAAAGAAGGGATATCAAGGCCCAGTTTTAATATGGCAAAGACCGGAGGCTATGATGGAGCAGTTTTCCATTCTGATTACAAAAATCATCATTCATAACCTGCCATTTTCCATTCCTGTCAGAAACTTTGCTGGATAGTAGAGATTTTCTGCTTAAACTCAAGATGTCTAGAATGCTGTACTCTATTGTTTGTGTGAGAGGTACTCAGTATTTCAGAGAGCCTAGCCCAAAGCTTCCCACATTCTCTAAAAGACTGCAGAAGGGTGATGTTCTTTCTACTCAATTTTGCTCAGTTGGCTTATCCTGTTTTTTGTTATGGGCTGAAAAACTTTCTGACAGACACATAAAAATCTAGCCATTCAAAATTAGGTCCTTAGAAATGTATTTATAAAGCCTATATATGGATATCTGCATCTACTATAATGATATACTGTTTCTGAACAATTGAAAAAAATTGGAAACAGACTTATATATGTATTTATGGAGTGTGAAATTATAAAAAACTAAATTATATCTAGAATACATGATGAAAAAAAATTACAAGTATTGTATTCACAAAGCTTTTGATCATCTTGTGCATGGATTGTTACCAAGACTTATCTTCCAGGTGGTTTCTGAAATGAGTAAATTAAAAGATTTCCAGGAGCTGCAAAGCACTAAAGGGAGGGAAGGAGAGAAAAACTCAAAAAGCTACCACGAGAAACAAAGAGAACATAGAGAAAGACAGAACGGGCTCAAATTCAGCTAGCAATTCATCATTCCATTTCTCAGTGGTGGGAAATACTCATAAATATGAACTTAAGGCAGTTAATAAAGGAAAACAGCAGCTACAAGGCTTAGTCCAATGTAATACAACCCAGAAATTCACTGTAATCTCTCTCTCATTTTGGAAAGTCTTCCCCCTTAAATAACTGCAGTGTATATTTTGCATTAAATTTTTTTGTTTAAATTTTAAATGGTATGGAGAATTATTTTCTAAAGCACATACTTCTTGAGTGGAAATTCTATGTTATTTGCTGAAACTTCATGTACTTTATTCCTCAGGTCTCTGAACCTTGATGAAATCAGAAGGCCAAAAATAAGAATTTTTCATAAATTCTTCTATTTCAGGTTTTATCATAAGTTCACTGTTCTGCAGTTTCTAGCCTTCCTTCCTCTCTTTTATGCAGCTTTATTCAACAAGGCTCTACTTGCACATATATTATACTTAGTTATAACAATTGCTTCCTCTAATCAGAGCAAATTACTTTTGCTGTAATTTGTCTTTTGAATCTGTACTAAGCTGCTGAACTTTTGTGTGTTAATCCATAGCAGGAAAGCATGAACATTTCTGACAGGCTTTCAGACTGAAGCAAACATTACCAAAATAAACAAAACACAATGTGTTCACAATTAATTAGTTTAGCCAGGGCACTTTAATTTCTCATAGGCAGAAATTTGAATGAATACAAAGAAAAATAATTTAATTATAAGTACACTTGCAGTTGAGCATAATGGTGCCATCAATTTTTTAGCAGACTCCACATTACAGTCCATGGGGGATCTGTTAAAATATTGATAGCAGGATATGGCCCATTATGAGGACACACATTGTGTTCTATTTCAAACAGAGAATTAATAAAGGTTTGTTTCAGGAGGATGTAAGAAGGATAAACAGTAAGGCTTATTTCAGCATGTCACTGAACCATAGAAGGAAATCTGACCTATTGCCTTCCACTTTTTACTTTGCCTTGCAGCATGCAGTTTATTAAAAGAAAAAAAAAAAAAAAGAACAGTGTGAACTAAAATATTTCTATTACGATATCTATTTTTCCCCTCTATTATATAATAAAAACTAGAGTTCCCAAATGGACCCAAATACTCATGGAACTGAAATTCTTTTCTTTCTTTCCTACTTCCATCTCATCCAGTTTTACAAGAATGGCAAAAGATTTTTTCCATTGTTCTGAGGGAAGGAAATAAAAGCCTCCATTTTTGACTCAACCTCCTTGAAACCTTACAGAATGCATAACAGACACAGATACTAATACAGTATTTCCTATCTTTTGTCCTTTTCTTTCTTCCTTAGAAATAAATAACTTTTATAAATGCTCTCTAGCTAATACTTTCCAATGTTCAGAAGAGGAGGAGTATATAACACTGCTGGCAACTTAGTCTTTCGAACTTTTATGTGATACTCTGTTCTTATTTTTCACTATGTTCCCACATAAAACACTCACTCCTCCCCCTAATTTATTTCCTCTACTCAGGAAAGGGAGAGAAACACAAGTGTAATGCAGAAGCAGAGGGTAACAGACTGTCAAGCTGGCATAGTTCTTAGGACCCAACAATTCAGACTGACAGCTTCCTTCTGTTCATGGTACACTTGGTTCATCTGCCATTTTGGGGCAGCCAAAACAACCTTCTTGGGAGAAAGAGGAAATTTATCACCTTCTAGTGAGGGATCTTAAAAACTGATTAACAAATCCTTTATCTTCAGGTTTCATAGTTTTAGTAAAATGGAAGCTTAGTAACTTACTGTTACTTATTTTAGCGAGCACAGCAATATAGGAAAATATGAAGACAGCTAGCTGACAAAGATGAGATTTCAGATGAAGGAAGTTTTTGGCTTTCCCTGTTGGCAGGGCAGGGATATCTCTCAGAGCACTGATTAGGGGCTCATAACTCTCCTTACCCTCCAGAAGGGACAGAAATTTGGAGTGTATGTCCCAGCTGCCGAAACTGATTTGAAGCTGGAAACAGTTTATGTCAGATCCCCTATGCAAGGGCAATTAGAATTCATAGGTCTTGGAAACACATGTGGCACCTGTACAAATGCTAAATCAGCTCAAAATTGGTGAGATTATGCTAAATAATGATTAAATTAATCAGATTTCACTGAGCTATCAAAAAAAGGGAAAATAAGTTTCTTGTTTTCTTTTTCTCCATCTTTCACCTGCGTTGTCTATACTAATACAGAGGTCTGATCCTGGTCTCACCAACATCTGCTTCAGCAGGGCAGGAGTTACAACCTTGAACCTGTTCAAGCATGGCAAAAGAATAAACTCCAGCTGACTGCAGCTTTGTACAGAGCTGAAACCAGCAGTCTCACGGTCATCGAGCACCTGACAGAGCTGCAGTAACACTTGGTGCAAGCAGGATGTCGCCTCCTATCACTAAACAGGTCAAGAAAGCAAGTTTTGTTTAGGTTTTTTTTTCAGTACAAGCCTTGATATAGTACTTAATATTTGTTTACACTGAAAGATGTTTATATGGAAGATCTAGAGCTCTGCATCAGGCAATATGAGGGGGATACTCCTTCAATGACAGGTCATGTTTTGTGGACATGTGGACAGCATGAAAAGGGGATTTTAAGAGTTCCAGCACTGAGACAGGGAATAAGAGATAAGACTGCCTGCAGGAGAAAGGCTTAATCTCAGAAATCCTTAACTTCAACACTGAATAAGAAAATGGAAATTAGAGACGAATATTTCCATCTATACTCATCAACATTTTTCCAGGCATAAAAAAGCATGTTAACTAATGTAACAATAAATCAATAAACAAAAAAAAGATATAATGAAATTTTGATAGCACAAATTTGTTTTCACAAATTTGCATACAGAGAACATATCAAATAGCCAAAATAATGAATTTCTAATTCTGCTTTGTAAAAAAGCTAATTTCTCTAGCATTTGTAAACCTTTTTCCTTAATATTTAAGGCCAAAAGCTAAAAAAGAGCTATTGAATAAATACATCTTTATTATCTCAGAGACAATATTTCTTGTGTACCATCCATCCATCCATCCATCCATCCATCCATCCACCCATCCATCCATCCATCCACCCATCCATCCATCCATCCATCCATCCATCCCAGGAGCAGCACTACTGAAGTCAATAAAGAATGGTATTCACTAGAAATAAAATATAGACAGTAGATATTGAATGTACATGTTGCCTTACATCTGCCTTATCTGTGTATTTCATGACTGCCCTTGAAGCTAGCATGTCAGTACTGTGAAGACAGTTTTGCACCTCAGTTTTCTACACTGCTTTCTTTTGGATATAGTGATAATGGTAGCTGAGTGTGAAGCTAGGCTCCTATCCTGAGCTTAGTCCATAAGCAGCTCCCTTTTTCATGTACCAGAAATTTCATTTTTTTTTCCAAAAAGCCAGATGGAAGTAACAAATGATATGTTATATACACTGTATTTCATGTGCTTGCAATGCCCAGAACAGCTGCCTGAGAGAGAGCAACAAAAATGAATGACGTCAGTCTTTATTACTTTCAGTGTGTAGTGTCATCACCTGAGCTGAGGCCAGAAAAATGGATGCAAAGTTTCTAAGGACTTAAAGCTGCAGATCTGAAGCAACAGGTTTTTTTGTGTTAGGACTGCTTTTTAAGATAAATCCATGATAAAAACATCAAAAAATGTGTTTAATCCAGCCCGAAGCAGTATATCACAATACAAACGAAGTGCCATTCTCTGAAGAGTATCTGCTCTCAGAGTATGAGGTGGTGACTAGAGATGAGGCCTGTGGGGCAATTATGGCAATACAGTTTATGCTGACTGATGAATAGTGCTCAGACGTCCTTCCTGCTGAAGAAAGTGGTGGGAAAGCAGGTGAACATTTCTGAATTGGAGCTGTATAGGCTTCCATGATCTAACACTGACCAGCCAAGGTGAGCATTTTGTTGTGATGTGGCTCATCCTGTGCTATAATAGCTCTAAATACCCATTCCTACACATCACATCAGGAGTATCAAAGCACTTTGTATATACAATCCATTTAACAGAACACTGAGCAGTATCAGTGTACGTACTTCAGATATGTTTCAAGTAATTACCACTTCATATGACAAAAGCAAGGGTTTATCTACATTAAGGACTGCAGAGGTAAAAATATTTCCTTTGAGAAAAGAAATAAATTAATTGTTCTGATACCACCTGGGGACAGGAGAGTTAAATTGCTTTAGACAGTGCCTGTCAACCCATTGCATAAAATAAACTACATTCAATCCTGTGAAATATTCCTTTACACAGAAAAAAGCACACTTTACAATGTGCATATTTATTCTCATGCATAAAAGAAATGTAAACATTGCTCCGAGTCTGCATATGAGAGTAAGACACAGTGAATCACCTTTTGGAAAACAGAATTCATATGGAAATAATTGTTTTACTTGGAACCTGAGACACAATATGCTGTATGATATTGCAATACATTATACTGTTGCCATGTTGTATCCTACTTCTTTAGAGGAAACAATGGAGAAGAACAACAGTCTTTCACCCAGACAAGATGAGAAGAAAGATGTCTGTGCAGATGTGGACTGGAGGAGGAGAACATTTGCCTGGTGGGTAGAAGCTTTGAGAGGTCCAAGGAGGGGGAGTCCAGGGAAGGGAGCAGCTGGGAATGAAGCAGTCACAATCAGATGATCAAACCAATCCATTGCATTGTAAAAAACCTAGGATTTGCCCCAGATACACAACTGCCTTTCCTAAACTTTCATGACACAATTGAGTGTATTTCCCTAATTATGTTTAAAAAGTTGTTGCCTATGTGCCATTCCCTCAGGAGGTTAGAGATAGAGCTTTTCTAGTAAGCAAGAAGTTCAGTGACCATAAAACTGCATTAAGCAGCCGTTTCTCAAAACATTTCAAAATATGTCTATCTATGTGTTAAACTGCAGCAGGAAGCAAAAAATAAGATAAATCCCCTCTATACACTGTATCTATATTTAACCTATGGTTTTTTTTCTTCTTTCTCTGGAATTTTATATATCATGTTTCTGCTGGTGATATTTGACAGTCAATAGAGGAGATCAAAGAGTAAAACTAAAAATAATCAGAATTATTTCGTACACTCCCTCTTTTTCACACTTCCCATTTTCTGTCAGTTCTGTTTAATTTCTACTTTTTCTGCTTCTAGTAAATCTGTGTCCTTTTAAGTTCAGCCAAAGCTCTGACAATCATACTTTTTTTGTTCTGGTATACCAGTGATAATAAAGATGCTACTGGATAAAAATTTCTATTACTTAACAGAAACCTAAGCTATGACTCACACATTAGATAATCACTATTTTCCATAAAACGTAGTATTCTCTCATAGGTTAGATACAAAGTTTTTAAATTTCAGAGATCATCAGGCACATGCCCTATAAACAACACTTACTGCTAAAGTTTCAGTGTTTTGTGATTTGCTTGTTTTTCTTTCAGCCTGCAATATGGGCAAGATGAATTGCCTGCAAAAAGGCAATATTAATAATTTTGGAAAATTTATCATGCTATTTAAAATAAATTTCTTGTCGAGTTAATATCATAACTACTTGAGATTCAAAGCTCTTTTATTAGGCATACTATAGATATTTGATGGCTATAACAATTAGCTCTTCTAATCCTATAGAGCTTTGCAGTAGTCTGGCTCGGTGAAAGAGACTTGTGTTGACCTCCTTCACTAACAAACTCCTAAAAATATTACGTTAAACTCCATGTTTGTCAACACACCTGGAAGGAATCCTCAGTATTACTGAGAATGAATAAGTCAGTGCCATGCTTGGACCCAGGGCAGGAAGATCCATTTGGAAGCTTTGAGATTCCTCCTGAAGTCAGTGAGTTATTTCAGCTGTTGCTTTACAGACCTTCGCCCTCAAAGAGAGGCTGGTACAGAACTGCGCACCACAACAGGACACCAACACTTGCTTTTCTTATATTAAGAAGTTTAAGAAGATGTCTTTTGCATCACAAAACAACCTGTGGGACAGCAGCAGTTTATGCATTGAGATGATTCATAAAACTGAAATAAAATTAAAGCAGATGGAGGGAAGTTGACCCTGTTTAGAATTCCTATGCATATTAGTTTTCTAACCTTGAGATCTTCTTGTTATTGTCAGCTCTTTGACAACATTTAGACTAAAAGAAATCAAGAAATGCAATAATATCTCCGTTTTGGCGATTCTAAAGCTGTGCCTGCTGGGAAAAAGGGATGATTATGGTAAATGTTTTGCTCAGTCATGAATTCACCAAGCAGATAGTTTTTTCACCCATGAACATTTAGAAGCTGTTATAAATAATCCATCCTCTATGGACTTGTTCAGAAACTGAATTATCTATCTGTACAGCTGAGTGAAGGAACAAAAGCTTGGCTATTGGAATGCTATGCAAACAGGAAGAGCAGATTTTGTTGGGCTTTTTCCTGAGCATAGGTAAGTATTTGGAATACACTATTTAAATGATAATCTGATTGTAGACGTGTATCCATCACACACAAGTAGGCTGGCTTGTAAGGTTGCCTAGTTCAATCTGATGTTAACTAGGAAAACTCACAAAGTAGTTACAAAGAACTTAAAAATCCAACCAAAGAGTACAAATAAAGCATAGAATACCCAGGGGAAAAAAGACCTGGATAAAAATCCTCAAACTACTTTAGAACATTTTTGGTTTCAGCTATTTTAGCACACAATCTAAACACATCAACACAAAAATCTCTTTTGCAACAGCACCAGCTCCAAACAGCTCAGACCTGAGTATAAGGTGTGGCCATTCTGTATACCAAAACAAGCAAACTTTTTATCAGAAAAATCCCTTTTAGAAAGTCCAGAGTTTTTTTGTTATTATTTCAGCAAATAGCATTTGAGACATATGCATTTGTAGATTTCAGTAAAATGAAATGTTTATGGCTTAATTCCATTTGCAATTCAGTTACATATTAAAAACAGAAAAATGAAAAAATTAAATCACTGACGAGGCCATGTTGCTGCAGCTATTCAAACAGATGTACCATCACCTCCATTCTAAAGCTTACTAAATCAAGCAATTCTTTTTAGAAAGAGTGGCAGGTAAGCCATCTTTTGAATCTTTTCTCCCTGGTCCTGACAATTTTTCCTTGTTTGGATACGTGTTGGAAAGGTTTATTAACAAGGTTTATTTCAGTCTTTTGACTGAAAAGTCAAACTGAAGGAGACCAGGACAGACCAGGACCATAAAACTATCTTTACCTTTTTTTTTTCCCCTTTGCTTTTGATAGTTTGTTTTGTGGGGTGTATTTGGGCTTTTCTTAATCAGGAAAAATAATGCAATACACTTCTGGGGTTAGGAAAGCTTTTATAAAGAGACAATCTTTAACATACCACCTACAAATGATACTAGTTAAGCTACAGTGATATTTATATAGTTCCTTTCTAAATGAAAAATCCATAGCTTTGAAAATAACTTAGTCCACAGTGATGCTGCCCATGATAGCTATGAAGCATGCTCATTTCCTTTGAGGGAAGATTAGCCAACTTCCCAGCCTTATTTATGTACCCAGACACCTAAACCAACTGGAAACAGAACCAACCCTTCCTGAACACCCAAAAGAGGGTTTTTCCATCATCCACATTTTCTCTTGTAAAACAGGTTTTAAAGTAAAGATTTGTTTGTTTGTTTGTTTGTTTGTTTGTTTTTAATTCAGATTTGTGGTAAAGGAGCTGTGGTTCTGTTACAGGAAATGTCACGGGTGATGCTGATGGCAGCATGTGGGTGTGTAGGAGAACAGTGAACATTGGTGCATGTGGCTGCAAAACCATGTATGTGCTTTGTGGGTTTTTGGTTGCTAGCATAAAGTACATAATTTAAAAATATTACAAATGCATTAAAATGTTCTTTAGACTCCACTTTCTTAGTATCTTTTTGCCTAAGGAGCTACCTCAAGAAAATCATGTAAAACCTAGTGATACCAAATAAGTCCTAGGGGAAGTGATTGTTAACAGGTGCATATGATCTTTACTGTTTGAGGAAGAATGCCTTTTAGTCTGCTGGCTGAAGGATTTTTTTACTTCGATTTTAAGAATGCATGATCCAGCTGTGCAAAGCTCCTCTATCACAGTGCTCTTTCGAGACCTTTTTCATAAAATAGTAATTTTAAGACTAGCAAAATCAAAAAGGACTTTAGAAGTGTTTTAATTTCTCCCCATTAACCTTGTGAGTATTAGTTTGGGCAGAACAAGCCTAGGCAGTGCAGGCACATATTTTCTAATGCCTATCTTGCAGCAAGAGCACTGGCATTTGGTGTAATCTAGCAGTGGAAATTTTCATAGACCAGCTAATATATATGGAATTGTAAGTTTGGGGGCAAAAGAATAAAATCAGTCAGTGGTTCCGCTCTTTTATTAAATTCACTTTTTTTTTTTATTCTTACATATATTTTTATCTTTTGCCAGGTAGCTTTTTTGCTGGCTTTTCAGAACTTGGCTTCTTTTCTCTTTTTCTTTTCCTTATTCTGTTTCTAGTCATTATATTAAGTCAATTTCAGATTTCATTCTTTTGTTGTCTTATTATCATATTTAGTTATTCAAAACTGAGAGCATGCTACTTTGTACTGATTTTATACAAAGAATCTACTCATAGACTTATTCCATGGAAAGGTCTACAGAACAAAAGGAGTGTCAGGCTCATTATAGGACAATATGCTCTGCAAGGAACTAATTCTTTGTTATGAATACAAGTGTGAGGTGAAGGGATAATGACAAATGTTCACATTTAATATAAAATAGAAGGTTTTTACCAAGAAGTGGAAAAAAATTACTTTAGGAAGTTTTAGAATGAGGAAAAGATATATATATTTGGGGGGGGGGAGGCAGTGAGAAATCAACATTTTATTTTGTGAGAAATCAATGCTAAATATGCTTAATATGTCAAATTCAAGTGATAATACACTTTCATCTATATTCAGTCTTCAGCTGGGTAATATGTGGTTGTTCTTTCACCATCAGTGCTCAGCTGACACAATGCACTGGGCTTCACAAAGATTATTGGAATATCTCTTTCCTGATGTTATTTCATAAGAAGTGCTCTACTTCTGCCATGGAGAGAGGCAGGAGGAGCAGCTCCTTTGTCAGTTCTCTGTAAGCCAGTCCATTTCTCTCTCCCCACAATAAATTTTTTATTCCTTACCAGAATTAAGGCAGAAGGAAATTAAGAAGCAGTAAAAGAAGAGGAAAGCTACCTGACAGTAGCCTGCACTATTGTTGGGAAGTACAAGCAGAAAAAAAAAGGAATGGAAAAAAGAATGGGGGTGAGGACCAGGGAAGGAAAAAGGGAAAAAAAGAAAGATCTGTCAGGCAGGAGGAATAAAAAAATATAGGAAACTCCTTGATAGTGCAGTTTGCATTTATTTGAGGGCTCCCGGAGAAGAAAATTGAAGTTCCTGCATGTGTGTAGTCCACATGAGAAGTCATGCAAGAAAGAGGTTCCTCCTTCGGTATTTTTCTATTTTTTCCTCTAAAACTGAAAAACCCAAGACGAAAAAAGACTGATTTTTTTTCTCCCTATGAATTTTGAGGTAGGTTTTCATTATCTAGCCATGATTTCTCTGACTAGATGACTTGAGGTAAATGAAGTCACTTTAGCTCAGTATTTCTTTGCATTTACTAAACTTAAACAATACAGTTTAATAGGGCGGGGTGGGGTGTTGCAGGCTTTTTTCATGATGAATTACAAAGCCAACTCCAATAAGTTCTTTGCAGTATGATGAGCCTGTTCAGAATTTCCAGAATTCAGTAACAATTGCTGAGAGCTAGATTCTGATGATGATAGTACCTTTGTTCTGTAAGTAGCCCATTATATTTTAACTCTGTATGAACCATGCTAAGAAGTTGCAAACCAAAATGATCCAGGAATAAAAACCGAAAAGAAGAAACCCTTACCTACAGTAGAGTCTGTAAGCATTTGCCATGGTAAGTAATTAGAACAAAAGAGAAATATTTATCTATAAAAACCAACACTTGCAAAATTGATGTCAAACTAATTTTAATTGCAAATGATGTTCTTGCTTTCTCAGTCATGACAATTCAGTACTGTATTTCACTTTCTTTTGACACAAAAGGATTTCCAGAATAATGTCCCTTTAACTACTCACAATAGTGCCCCACAAAATCAAGGATAGAACCAGATGTTTGCGTAACAGTATCTAAAAGAGAAAGTTCATGAATTTATTCAAGAATATTTTCATGAGCAATTATTTCTATAGAAAATCAAGAGACATTATGTATAGGAACTAGGATTTTAGCATATATTTGTCCTCTCATAGCATCCAAGCAAGTAAAAAATGTCTGGATTCCATCGTACTTAACACAATGCAAACAGAATCTTCTTAACAAAAAGCAAATGAGGAATTTTTATAATCATATAATTACAAAACTTATCTACTTTAGAAGATCAGAGTCTGAAACATTGAATGAGGACTACTTTTATGTATAAGAATAATACTTGATCTTATTTTCAATATTGCTAAAACAGCATATAATTTGAATGCCTCAAATGTGATTGCCAACTTGTGCACAGGTTTTGTTCTTCTCACATCATTTTAACAGCTGAATTAAGCTCATATTCTGAGACTATGAAGAAGGGGTAGCAAAGAATGTCCACAGCAGTGGACTTCAGTATATAAATCAAACCTTTCCCAAAGGTGAGCTTTTTTTATGACGAAATACCAAAACTTTTGCAAGCTTTGAATTCTTACACCTACATGAATCAATTCACTAATCTGATTATAAAATGTGAAAAAGGCTAAAACTTGTTGCAGCATGCATGCATTTCATGATGTTTGCTCCCTGCACTCCTAATTCCCTGAGCTCCGTGCTCCCTTTCGAAGCACTCTGCAGCTGCTTTTCTGCAGCCAGCCTGCCTGCCTGCCTGCCTGCCTGCCTGCTGAGGCTTCCTTTAATGGAAATCAAGCCACAGTGGGAAAGAATCCATTTTCAGAGCTTGTCCATGACAAAGTCAGGGTGTTGTTAGGGCATGCACCTGCAGCAGGGAACCGAAAAGCTATTCAGGATCACACATCATAAGCATAGCCAATGTTTAGTACTACACAGGACAAAGATTTCATAACAACTCACTCAGGACAGGAAGGATGCCATAACAATTTAAATTAGAGGAGGATGCAAAGATTTTTCAATTACCCAAGATGGAACTTTTATTTAAAGTTAATAGTTTCCTAAATATGACTTCGTAAATGAAATAATTTTATCATCTGGCCGAATTTCACTGCTTCCTTGCCTAAAAAGAGTTATTAATACTTGATCAGTACAAACAAGCATTACACCCATCTTTCAACTAAAAGTAAGAATGTTGGGCAAGAAAGCAAATCCAACTGGAAGATGTTTCCACAGGAAGTCTGACTGCCTCTATCTTCCAGTGAAAATGAAAACCGAGAATCCTATTTATGTCACTGCTGTTACAACCTTTGCAACATTCCTGTGACTCTCCATGGTAATTCACCATGAGAACTTCACAAAATTGTATTTCTGTACAAGATGCAGACATCATGTCAGAGCACACATAGTAAATCTAATCTGCCTCCAGGAAACAGCAGTTTACTAAGAAAACTTGCAACAGAAACAAAAATCCTTTTGATCCTCAGAAAGCTTGTGTTGTGCAAGGACAGCTTGCTTGCAGGTGTATGAAGCCCATGAAAGAATAGGGAACCTGGGCTTTTATTAATTCATTGAAAGAAAACCTTCTTCAAGGTAGACTTGAAACTGTGCAAAACTTTCTTTGTTGAAAACATAGACATTAATCCTGGTAAATACTCAGATCTGACTGATCATGGCTGAGTAGCTGTGAAAAAATAACAGGTGCTATTTTAAAAGGGAGATTTTCAGTGAAAAAGACTGAAGGTAAAACATCTAATATTGATACCCTTTTGATATATTTTCAAACAGCATGAGACATATTCCTGAGGAAGGAATTTATGAGCCTTAAATAAGAGTGATTTCTAACTGAGAGAATGTCCAGACAGGGACATATTGGGCTAGATGTGGATAAATCACTGAAACCTCTTCTGAATTTGATGTAATTTTGTAAGAAATCCATTTGATGCCTTTAGACACATCAGTGGTTGTATGTTTTCCACAGTGTTTTCAACTTCCTATAGCAAGAACAAGTGAATCAATAAAAGAATACTAAAAAGGTGGCATAGGTATCAAAACCCCACAGTTAATCTCAGTTCAGATGTATTTTAGAGAGTGCAAAATTAATTAACTCTTCAGCTGGCATCACACCTTTTGGCACTCAGATTGATCTTAGAAGGCTCTTAAAAAGGCACAGTGAATCATGCAAAGTTTTTTAAGTGTTTCAAATTTTCATCCATCTTGAAGATTAATTTTCATTTCCTGTTGTGTAAACCCCAATTTGATTACCAGTGCCATGGATCAGGTGACTGTCACCTTTCTGTGTTGTGTGCACCTCCTCTCCCCAGTACAAGAGAGACACATGGACTTACTGCAGCAAGTGCAGCAAAGTGCTGCTAAAATGGTTTAGGGACAGCAGCATCTGATGTACGAGGAGAGAAGGAGACAGCTGTGACTGTTCAGACGAAAGAAGAGGAGGCTTCTGGAGATCTTATCCACGTGTATAAATATCTAATGGAAGAGAAAAGAATAGGGAGCTGGGCTTTTCCCAGTGGCATCCTGTGAAGACAGGAGGATGTGTATTTTACAAACTGAAACACAGGAAATTCCATTTAAGTACAGGAAAATAATGGGTTTTTTGCTGTGAAGGTTGTCAAACACTGCAATGTGATGTTTAAAGATGTTGTGGAGTCTTCACCCTTGAAGACCCTAGAAATCTGGCTGGACACCACACTGAACAATGTGTTCTAGTTGACCTTGCTTTGAGCAGCAGGGTTGGACTAGCTCAAGTCCAGAGGTAACTTCCAACCTCATTCTTTCTGCCATTCTGTTATCTGCCAGCATCCCCAGTTCCACAGTGCTGGTGCCTGAAGCCATCCAGGCTGAGCCATCAGCTGCTCAGCACCACAGTATTTCTGTATTTTCAGAAATTTCAGTTGCCATGGGGGAGATGATGCATTTCAGAGGTGCTTCTTTGAAGACATCTGATTTGAGAACTTGAATTAAATACAGCAGATGCCAGTAAATGGCAGTTTAGGAGTGTTAATTATGCTCTGAATTATCATGCCCTTATATTTGATTATACATATATCTTAGTACCATTACATATAATACAATCTTTCCATCTTACTGGTCAAAAAAAAGAACTTTATTTCATAGAAGAAAATTAAGAAAATGTAGCCATTTTTAAGTGTGACATAAGTGTTTCTTAAATAAAACGTGATATCTTTTTTGGTATTTGTAGGATCTTATGAATCTTATGGAAGGAATTCATCTGTTCTAATTTTGTTTGGAGAACTAACTTTTCAATGGATAAAGTAAAATGAATATTGCCTCGTGTTAACATTTCAATTAATATAACTTGAAATATTATTTTCTCCTTTCAAATATTCACTGCAAAGATCCTATTCATGAGCATGTCCTTTTTTTTTATTTGGTGCAAGTTTGCAAGCCATTACTAGTACACACAAAACAATTGTTGTGACAGGGATGAAGAGTGGCTTTCCTAGAACTATGGGAGACCTTTGGGTGCTGATGATTCAGTTCCTCACCAAACGTCCAAATTCACCATTCTTGTCCAGCATTCATTTGTCACACTGGTCACAGCAGGTTTACACTGCAGTAATCATCATATCTAAATCTGCACGGCACATCCTGGAATAGGAATTCTCTGCGAAACAGAAGCTCTTACTCCTTTTGGTACAGAAACCTGATAATGGAATTCACTTATATCAGTTGCTCAGAAGCTGTTTCTACTTTTTTTTTTACAGAAATGTCTGGTTCCCTGAGGCAAGAAAAGTGAGACTGAAAAGCAAGAATTAGGGTAGTTTGCAAATGAGGGCAAACATTAGCAGGGCCATGCCTTGCCTTGAGACTAATTTTTGTTTTTGAAGGCAAGACACTGCATCAATGCATTATCTATTAATACAGTAATTTTATGAGGTACACAATGTCCTTTGCTATTTATCAATTAAATTTCATATTGCTTGTCAATAACTTCAGAAACGGCAACAAATTGGGCTTTGGCAGATTATTTTCAGTTGTCTAACTGGTGGTTGGAGGAATTAATCACTTTAGCTGATGGATTTCTCTTCTTTTAACACGGCAGGCAGGGAAGCATGGTGTGAAGCAGATATATTTATTAAACCATCTTTCAGTTCTGACAGTCAGGGAGGCAACAAAACCTTGAGTTTGGTACCCTCTCTTGTGTAAAGCTGGTCTGTTCAAACCCAGTTGGAGATGTGCTACTTTTGTTTTGGTTGATTTTGACACTCGCTTCCACACAAGCTTGTTAAGGTACAACATCGAGTGAGCCACAAGAAACAACACCCCTTTTTCTCCTGCTGTGTAGGTATGGTGCTCCTCCAAACTCATCATTCAGCTTACAAGAGCTATTTTTCCTGGTGAAATCTTCTGTTTGCTTCCATGTGACTCGATAAGGCAACTGTTCCTATTGTGAACTCAGTCACTGTTAATTGCCCAAGCCCAACAAAACTATTTATTATCCAGGGCTTCCAAATTATCCATTGGTTTCATCCAGTGAAAATACCATGAAAATGCTTTGGTAATGATTTAAAATTTGTGGACTTATCATTCTGGTGTCATGCAAGAATTAGGAACATGATTTCAGACCAAGCCAACTCTACAAGGAGAGTTTTATGAATTTGTGTTCTAAATTGAAGTTGGCCACCTGATATGCTGACGTTGTGTAAATGCTTCGGTTTTTTCTGTGCTTATCTGGAACGGTGCTCCTCTTCGTTCATTGCTTAACTATGAGGTTAAATAGTAGCACTCCAAGGCTACAGTTAAAAAGGTATATATCACATATTGTGCGGAATAACACTAGCAACAAGTAAATCAAAGCCGTGGTAGAGAAAATGCGAATAAAACAAATATGGCAGCACACGTTTCCAAACAGAAGGGTATGTCGAAGGATACTTCTATGCAAAGGACGTCAGTAACTACAGCGCCTTGCCCCCGATGACACAGGTTCCTACTCGCGCGGAAGCCGCAGACAGAAGCTCCCGACTGCGCAGACTGACATTTCTCCACATCTAAAGCGTGCGGTGCCGCAAGGCGAGAGGGCACTGGCGGGCCCGGGGCTATCGGGGAGCCCGTGTCCCGCCGGCAGCCCCCGGCGCCCCGCGCCTCCGCCAGTTCCCGCGCAGGGGCCGCTCCGCGCCGGCCGCGCTCGGCGGGGCGTGCGCGGCTCTACCCGGCCCGGGCCGGCCCGGCGGGGCCATCGCACCGCCCCCGGCCACCGCCCCCGCCCCGCCGCCGCCCTGATTGGGCCCGCGGGAAGGCCCCTCCCGCCGGGCCCCGCCGCCGCCGCGCCGCGCCCGCTCCCCAAATACACCTTGGCGGCGCCGGGGAGCGGCAGCGGCGCCTGCCCAGAGCCCCTCGGCGGGGCTGCGGCCGCGGGCACCCCGCGCCATGGTGAGTGACGGAGGCAGGCAGGCAGGGAGGGAGGGAGGGAGCGAGCGGCGCCCGGGGCGCGGCGAGGGGCGGCGGGGACCCTGGACAGCGCTGGGACGGGGCGCCCGGCCGTGGCCGCGGGGCGCTCGGGGCGCGGCCGGGGCCGGGACCGGGGCCGGGGCTCTCTCCGGCCGGGCGGTGATCGGTGCTGAGCCCCGGGAGCGGGCGGGGGGGCGCGGGAAGCCCTCTCCCCTCAGCTCCCCGAGCCCCGTTCGCGCCGTGCCCCGAGCCAGATATGGGCGTGAGCGAAACAGGCTCGGTTCGGGGCTGGAAGCGCTCGGGGAGCCCGCTCAGGGCTCCAGCCACGAGGGCTACTCCGGCGGCCTTTGTGCATTGTGAGGCTTTCTAAGAATTCACAAACCGCTGGTACCCGTCAAGCTAATTCAACCCATTCAGGCTGCTGCTACTGCGTTATGCTTAGGTAAGGTTTCTTACTCGGTTTTCAAAGCAATTTGTATTATTCCACCTCATGAATTAGACACAAACCTGATACATTTCATCACATACTTGATGCTCTAACAATAACTTCATCTCTGCATCTGCTATTCCAATTATTTCTTCTTCCTAGGAAGAATAAATGTACCCCCAACCTGTGTTGCATTCATGATGATTAGCAGTTTTTCAGTCAATTTTCTTAGCTCCCCTCTTCTTTCCATTTTATCAAGACTTTAGGCTTGTAATCCCCTTTTTTGAGTGAATAGAGTTGTTTCTGTGGCTAAAGCTCAGTGACCATTACTAGCCTACATTTAGTATTCTCTTTATAAAATCATCCCTATCTATAATCATGAGATGCTTGAAAAGCTCTTCTCTCATATATAAAGGAGTGCTTTTATATGTTTTATATACATCTTATGTCCTGTCTCAAGCTTGATCTAATGCTGCTTCTAAAATGGCTCTATTTTCAGAGCTGGTTACTTATTCTCTAGATGTAGTAAGAAGGCTTTCTAAGTTCAAAGGATGATTTAACAGGAAAAAGTCATAAGCAAGGATGCAGTGTGTCTGTAATGCTGTATTTGGGCTTTTCACTTCCACTGGACTACAGGTTACACTGTGCTGCATGTAGGTTGGTCTAAAGACAAATGGTCAGACATTTACTATTTGGAATACTAGTAGGAAAACAGAAATTTTTATTCACTTAGATTTTCCAGTATGTAGTCTGAGAATACAGAGCTACAGAAAAACGTAACAGAGGAATTTTTCATAGCAAGTGTAAGAGTTTAATTATATTTGTATAAATAGAACAAAGTGTTTTACTTACTTGGAAGTGGTCTAATCTTAGAATTTTTTGTAAGACAAAACTCCCAGTGGAGCCACTCCCTTTTCTTGTTGTTAGAATTAAGGTGATTTGTTTCCAAACTACAAAACGTAGTCATAAGGAAACATACACTTTAAATCATATAAATGGTTCTATTACTTTTCTAGGGTCAGGAACAAAAGGTGGTGACAGCCTGTACTGGAAGAGATTCCTGTAACAGACTATTTTACATAATTAATCAGAGAAGATAAGCAATTCAAGCATCCAGAGAATGTGTTTAAATGTGTTACAAATGTTCTCTTTGTAGGGAGGAGAATTGTAGAGACGTTTCTTGCTTGGATTGTGTTGCTTTGGGGTGCTATATATGGCCATACGTTCTGATGACTGTTCTCCTCACTTTGCCAGTAGCAAGAACCTTAAATGAACCAGGTGATTGTAAGGAAGCATGAGGAGTACTGTAGCATTGATATAAAAAATTTGTGCTCCCCATTCTCAAAAAAAAAAAACATTTGCTGAAATCATGTTCATCCAAAGTAGGCAGGAAAAGTATGGAAGGAGAAAGAAGGAAAGCACATATTGAGATTTCCTGGTTGTACTTCTTTTCCTGTGGAAATATGTTACTTGCAGCTATTATGAGTCATGACAATGAAAGATCAGGAGGCAAACATTGGAGGAGAAGGTAAGGAATTTAGTTCTACAGTGGTTTTTTTACCCTTATTTGATGTCAATAAAATGTCTGACCAAAGTCTCACCTCCTCTCTCCCATTGGCTCACTTGCTGAGTACTCACTTAAATTAATCAAGTTTTTGATGAAACACTGAAAATGAGAAGTCAAAGTTAGTGTCCATAAAAGTAAGTGCTAAGGTTGTGTATATTTGTCTTATTGCGATTAATGCTTTCTTTAAAAAATCTGTCCTTAGCCTTCTGTGACAGTCTGTTTCAAAACAGATCCCATAGTGAAATGAAAACATAAGTAAGAGTTGATAATAAAATCTAATATTCCAAATATCAGTAGCAGTCAAAACCTGGTTATGTCATGCCCTAAAAGATAAAATATCACTGTTATTTTGAGTATGAATGCCATCTGTTTAAAATTCTAAAAAAAACCAACCGAGACTCAAAATAAGCAATCCAAGAAGCCAAGAGCGAGTTTATGGCAAACACAGCTATTTTCCTTTTAATTGGAAAGACTTGTTCAACAAAAACTACTGTAAATTTTATTGTACTTTAAAAAATCCTCAAAAACTAAAAATCAAGCCCCTCAGGAGGCTAAGCAAGCATATGCAATGTCCTAAATTATCGACAAGGAAATATGTGTTAGGAGGTACTGGCTGTATTTTGTAGCTACTTTGTAGACTAGCAACAGGTTTTAATTTTTCTTTATAAAACCTTATTCATTTAAGAAAAGTTTAGTATAGGTAAAAAGAAATATTATTTTAAAAGAGTTTTTGGAAACTACAGGACATAATTTGAAGTATTTTGTTATAATGTTGTAATCATTACGTTTCAGCTTGCACATTTTATTAGCAAATGAAGTTTGAGCCATTGGAGAGCTGCCATTAGAGTTTTTTTGCTGCAATTCCTTGCACATTTTGTACTTTTTTATTTACTTTTTAAAGACCTTTATTGTCTACATGTCTTTTAAAATTTACTGCATTTATGTAGATGTTTACCATTTCAATTAAGATTTTTAGCATTTGATATTAAATTAGGCCAAATCTTATATTTGACATTATTTTGAATATTCTTTCTAGCTTGTCTTCACCTTTTGAGATATGGCTGTATGATGTATGGATGATGTATATTCAGCATGTTTTGCATGAATAGTTGTATGACAAGTAGAGATTCAAGTTTATCATTAAACATAATATATTTTTAAGTCAGTTCAGGGCATAGGTTTTTGTTTAAGAAAGCAACACTGTTCAGGGCAGAATGTTAGTATCTATTTAATTTTAAAATTACAATAGGATTTAAGCATGTGGTTAAATTGACTAAGGCTTCTAGCTATGGTGTAAACAACAAATTAATTTTTTCTAATAAAGGCAGCAAACTTTGCTAGAAACAGCAGATTTTCTGTAAGGTTTTTGTTTATAGATTCACCTGCTTTGAGACAATTGAAAAAAAAACGTGTTAATATCTGTAATTAAGACTTTTACTTGTACCGTAGGTATTGACTGCAGCTCATTTGGTAATATGCTGTTCTTCCATTTTTTTGGTTGTCCTACTTGGGTGATGGCAGGTCAGTGCTAGGAAGTGGCTCACCACACATGTTTTTGTACATGTGGTGTCTAGAGCAAACTGACATCTTCTCCCTTTTTGTAGGAGTGCACGTTTCACTGTTCTCAGTTGTTCTGCTGCTTCATGACCTAAGTCAGAGAAAGTATCATCTCTAGGGATTAATTTTACTTCACCACAGAGAGACCTCACCAAGTCCTGTTCCTTGATTCAGACCCCAAGCACCTCTGTGAGCTTTAGGGCCTACACAGGCCTTCAGTCTTTGAGAGAATCCCACCCTATCAGAGCACAGTATTTTGTGATATTCACTTCCACTTGTTTTTCATTCATATTTCCTATTAAATGATAGTTTTGTTAAGTGGAATAGGTGCCCTTGCTAAGAATATTACTGCTTTCAGATTTAATTGAGATTTAGTTGTATTTTAACTGACATTCTCATTTGATTCAAATACCCCCTTCCATGGTTCAAACCTTCACTGCTACTTTTAAGCACCCTCCCAGCTACTTGAACTTGGCAGTATTGTGGTACACATTCTTCTTGATTTTACTGCTCTGACTCTTTAAATTAGTTCCTTTGTATTACTTAATGTCAATTTGTGAATTGATTTTCTTCTTGCATATTCACTATTCACACTCGAAGTAGCTGCTCCAAGAGAACAGTGCCCTGCTAGTAGAAGCATTCAAACCAGCCCCTTCCTGCAAGTCAACCCCAGGAGGGTAATTCCTTACAGGGAGCGCACTAAGCCCAGATGATAACCAAGCTGTGACCTTACGTGGTATTTCTGAGAGGGTATTTCTTTCGTGAGAGCCCCTGTCTGTACTTCCTGTGCATATGTATCTGCCTGTGAACACAATGCTGTGCTGTCGATACTTGAGTGACAAGGCCACTTTTCCTCTGCCCTAAGGCAAGAGGAAAAATGCCTGGGGACTTGCATCCCTGCATGGGGCTATGGGACACAGAGCTGTCCAGAACCATCCCTTGGGATGGTTTGGCTATGCCTTGCGCTTCATGCATGGCTATGCCCATTGATTGTTTCAGCTAAGTCTGTATAGAAAATAGGTCAGCCATGCAGTGGCTCAGGAAGAGAGCTTTAATTGTGTGGTCGTAATCTAGAAACAGGACGTGTATCATCGTGGAGAAGAGTGGAACCACTTCCAAAGATGTTATCAAGCATTGTGGAATCTAGCACTTAGACAGCTATTTGTATTAGAGAACTGCAGGGAGTATCCTGTGCGAGTCATCCAATTGCTTCCCTGTGAATAATGTAAAAATTTCTTGTTAGAAGGCAATGTGCTAAAGAATTCTTTGTTTATTTTCCCCTCCACAATGGAAATTGAAAGAAACATATATTTATGAAGTGAATCTCTTCCTCAGCCCAGTTCTGAGTTACTCAGAACAAAAATGTGTCACGCTTTTGGGGAAAATGTATTTTGTGGGAATCCTCCTGGTGTAGTTCTAGAATGTCACTGATTTTAGGGAGTGCAGTAAAACTTAAGGCTTCTGTGATGCCATGTACAGTAGTTGCTGCTCAACTCGACACTTTTAATGAATAATAGCACAGAAACAAGTTTCTCAATAGTGTATTAGACAGAAGTGTGTTGTATAGAGATGACTGCCTTTCTAATACTGACCATGGTAAACATGTGTTTAATTTCATTTTAACCTTGCATTCCATTTGGCACTTGATAGAGATGGAGACTGACAAAAATTGTTCAGGGAAAGCTGATTACCCTCCTTGGCAAATACAGAAACTCCTCACACACAGAAGAGCATTAGTAAAAGCCTGAATACAACAGAGGAACACCTCAGCAATATTTCTAGTTTGTAACTTGGAAAAATTGGGATTTTACATTTGCTCATAATTATTTCTATGATTTGAAAACACAAGACAATATACTCAAGGTGATGCCTTCTGGTTTATAGGGAGGGACATCTGCTTACATGAATAGCTGTGTTTTTCCCTAGCCCTGACTGCAGGCATCCAGGAGCCTAAAATACTCATTGCAGTTCCTGTTTTAAATAGAACTGCTAAAAATGGCAAAATTTCCATGTCTTTGGAGAAAGCATGTATCAATCTAACTTTAAATTTCAGGTTTTTTTTGTTTTTGCCAAAATTGTCTTCACAGTTGTCTCTTGCCTCTTTGCACTGGCAAGCTGAAAGTGGAAAACCGTTTGCCTTCATGATAAGAAAAATCTTTGGTGGACTGAAATTGTTGAAATTTTAGTGAAAATAGAACCATTAGTCCATAGAACGAACTCACAAGGCATATTTAGAAGTAGGATTTTAGAATTTCCCCATGGGAAGAATGGTATGAAGGGAGAGAGTCTTATGGCTTAAGTAACTTAGCAAGGCTTTTGGTCAATGGGGACCTGATTTTTTTTCTCAAAAACATCAGGAAATCTTGACAGAAATAATTACAATTAATTATAGTTTGAATTAAATGCTTATTTTGGTACAGTTAAAGGTTCCCAAACAAGTTGCATGATATTAAAAACCAGACAAGGGGAAATACATTTCCTTTAAGGAATTACGAAGCCTTCAGAAGTAACAGTGACATTAAACCTGCTGTGTGTTAGCTGTGAAGATTTAGTGTGAGGGTACCTTCCTTGTTCTGCTTGTATATATAGCACCTGCATCCTTTTATGAGTTCTATCTGCAAAATCTGTTAGAATTTTACTTGTGTAAAGTGTTTTCATCCCGATGTTCTTTTTACTATCTTGCTGCCAATTTTTATAAGGTCAGACTCGACTTCTCTAAGTCACTCATCTACTAAACTGCCCAAGAAACTTGTGCAATCTCTTAACTTGTGCTAAGACATCTGGATTGACTTCTGAGCTCGGCTTCTTTTGTGATCTCCAGCATGGCTTATTTCCCCACTTAGAAAGGAGGCATAGTTATGGTCCTTTCATATCCCATTTTTTCTGTCTTACCCATTCAGGGGGCAAACCCTTCAGGTCAGACTTCATCTTGTGCTGTATATTTCTGTATGGCCCTGCTCTTAATTGGAGCCTTCTGGCTTAAAATAAGCAAGTAATAGGCCTACCAACAGCAAAAGAGAGAGCAGAATGCAGGGTATCAGTGGCACTATTTCTCTGCTAAGCAACCTGTCCAGGGATGAACTCACAGAAGGTTAAATACCAGTCTTTAAATGTAAGCAAAAGTTCTGTAAGAATTTTCAACCCATTGTGGTCTTGATGACTAAATAGTGACACCTTCATGAATGTTAGAAGGTAATGAAATATTTCCCTTTGCAGACAAAAACATTGGGTTGTGCGGTGGCAATGAAATAACACAGAGGAGACCAGTCTTCAGTCTCAAGTTAGACACCGTTTGCAAAACCTTTTGATGTGCTCATGAAGCAGAGACCACATTTGTAAAGGGACACTGAAAATCTGCAGCTGATCTGGAAGTTAGTATCAGCTTTGATCAGGTTCACACTTTCCCTGTATGTCATATGCTCCAGATCTGTGGGAGATGCAGCACAATAGCCAACTATATGTGGAAAAAGTCATTGACCATAACAGTAGTAAATTTTAGAAGCAACAGAGGCATGCTAGTCACACTTTGAAGTGTGCAGCTATACCATGCATGAGATAGAGGTGGGTATCATGAGACTTGACTATTCTCATAGCAGATTAGAGACTGGCACTCAGAAATGCCAGTAAAAACTGGCCTTAATGGTTGCTTAATATATGAAATGTGGTTTCATGATACCTTCCTTTGAGTTTCTCTTTGAAAATGATTTTCATCTTTAAAATTATTATTTCCAAGTAACAGTAAGTTCTAAGCAAAAATGAATTCAAATGATAGAGGGGAATTAAAAGGAAAAAATATCTTTTCAAATAGGCTTTGAAGTGGTGAAGAGCAAGGACTACTGATAGGATACA
Organism: Corvus cornix cornix; assembly: GCF_000738735.6. Classification (NCBI taxonomy): domain Eukaryota; kingdom Metazoa; phylum Chordata; class Aves; order Passeriformes; family Corvidae; genus Corvus; species Corvus cornix. The sequence goes on along the minus strand of NC_046334.1, from coordinate 24,704,988 downwards.
GGATTATGATTTACCCATAGCAAAAACTAAAACAGAACATCTATCCATGCCCATGGTGTGGGCAGAATTTTGTTAGCAGTTAGTTGGTACAGGGAAAAACAAGATAAGAAACTGAAATGAGAGAGTGGTAGTGGCAGAAAAGCATCTAATGGGGTTAATATGTTTAAAAAAATAGTAGTTAGATTTTATTGCCATTGTTGTAACCTACTATATGGTAAATGGCTGATCTATTTAATGCTGGAATAAATATGCCAAAAAAGGCAGTTGTATGGGTTTATGTAACAAATACTCAGTGTTTTCTTTCCTGTTACACTACAGTAATGGAAAACACTCATAATCTTTAGTAAAACATTAATAACTGCATTCAGATCTTTAAACTTAGGTTTGGCACTCTGGTGTCTTTTAGCAAAGAAGCTGCATTACCTAGGAATGCAATCTTAATATCAGCTTAACATAGTATGGGCATTGTGGGATTTAGATCCCTGTTATAAACAGAGCTGAAAACCCAGAGCAAAGGTTTACAACATGAGTGTGCTGAAAAGATAGTTGTGATACTGGGAGAACGTAATTTCTCCATTGCCACAAGATACTTGTAAAGTTAGTGCTTGTGTCTCGTTAAAGCTTGTCAGGTCCAAGTATTTTAAATAAATGTTTTGTATTTTCCACATCACCTAAACTGTAAGCAGAAATGTCAAATATTTCTGGCCCCATGTAAAGGAAGATTATACACAGTGCAGCAGACTTTCTTTCCTCCCTGTTTTGTTTTTACCTGTTGAGAGTGCACACTCGGCAAGATTCATGGTGCTTCAGAATGCTCTAGAATGCCAAAATGCTTAAAAAATACTGTCTTCATCTTGGCAGGAAATTCTTTGTGAAGGAGATACTACCTCTCTTTATCCTTAAACTTAGGTCTCTGCTTTACATCTTCTAGGAACTCGTGCATCTCATTTCCTCCCTCTGCCCCAGCTGTTCCCATGGCTGCTCAGCCTTTATTCCCTCGGAAAAGGGGGAACTTGCTGTGTAGCATCCTCTTTCTGTGCACGTAAACAAATACAGAGGTGGAACCTATTATTTGTTACATAATTAATTTTTTTTCAAGGGCCCAGTGCACAATACTTTTAACTTTCCAGTCAAAGGAGCAATCAATCTTCACGATTGTATTCAAATAACATTCAAAACCTATTTGAAGTACTCCTCTGAGTACATATGCCCTTACTTTGGCTGGAATTTTATTTTGGTTCATTTTTAGGTTTTCTGCCACAATTCACTGTCCAGATGCTCTGCTCTTTCACCTCTGAAACAGCTGAAGTGTTTTCCTTGCTGGCTTGGATCTACTATTCACAGCAGCAGTATGCAACACAACAAGCTGGACACATTGTGTTACATGGCTCCATTTTTTGAAATGAATGTAGTTTCTTAATATAATGAGAGAAAACAGGTGTTCAGTGGTGGATTTCCATTTTACAGATTTAGAAAGCAGGACATACAGAGTGGTTATTCTTTAACATTTGGTGGGAAATTGTACTTAAAGGACCTTTGGTGTGGGACAGCCACTACACTTAAAGTGAGCCTTAGGTCTCTGGGTAGCTGAAGTGTTGAGACAAAGATTTTTATCAGTAACATTTGATTTTAGTTTGGATTCTCAACGAAGTAAATCTGAGATGACTCTGTTGCTACAATTTGGCTGTTGCTCCTGTTTGGGAGCTCCTCCAGACCAAGATTCTCAAGCTGTGTTCTGTGCTCATTTTGCCTGAGGACTGAAGCCCAGCAGTGAAGCATAAATTGCCACACCTTGAATTAAGAACTGGGTGCCCATACAATTCCTTACCTTCTGTGGTGACACAGTGGGAGGAAGGTCTGTCTTATGGGTATTGGTGATTGCTGACACCAGTGCACTTCCATCACGCCTCACTGGAATGCAGGTCAGGGCCTTCAAGGCAGCCAGGTAAGTAGTGCTTCCATCCTGGGATCTCAGATACGTGTGCAGCACTAACTGGTGTTTCAGAAGGCCTGATGGAGAGAGAAGAGGTTCATTGTAGACATATTATAAAACACAAGTGAAACATCTTTAAAAAAGAAAATGTAAAATTAGGAAACAAAGCCTTAAATCGATAACAATGGACGTCTGGCCTTTGTGTCACAAACCAATGCCATTCAAAACAAAATACTAGAAAATAACATAGGAAATGTCCAAGTTTAGGAAGTTATTACTTCTTTATTAGCACAGAGCAGCCTCATTAAACAATGCTGCAAAACTAGGTATGTCATTTCCAGCCCCCCAATAGATGCTTGTGCGGCAAACCAGTGACACTAGAAATTGAATCTTGACAGCCAAATCAAGGTAATAAACATATATCCTTCTTTAATTGTGCAACAGAGTGTAATATATAACCAGCAGACTTGGTTGAAGCACAAAAACAACAACCAAAAAAATTCTCCTAAAATCTAAAATACTGCTGGAAAGCTCCATGAAATTAGCATGTCAACATGTTTTATAGGCTATACTGACAGATTACAGAAAAATTATTTGCCTGAGAACCTACCAAACTTCAGTGGATTTGTAGTAGAGAGAAAGCACTTTATCAGTAAGAGAACTGTCCGTTCCATTACAAATAGTTTTGCTCTATTGCCCGTGTTTTCCTTATTTCTTACGGATTTTTTGTTCCTCATGTTCTACTATAGGTTTTCTTCTGGTTTTTCCTCCTTGATCCTTTATTCTGTCTGTATCTCCCTTCATTTTATCTCTGTTCATAAAGAACAGCACATACTGCAAAATAAATAAGAAAAAAAACAAAAGAAAATCTGCAATCTGAGAAATGAAGACAAGCTTTGATCTTTCAGACTTTGGTAAGAATATTGTGATGTTAACATTGTTGCAGCCAATGCAGTTATATAGGTTGTGAAATGAAGAAATGTGGGTAATTCTAGATGCCCTGCCTAGAATAACTCCAGGAGGATTAACCTGTGGTTCATGCAATGCACAATATCCGAGGACCTTGCACAAAAATTCACAAAAAAGCAGCAGAAGAATCCTTGCGGTTAAAATACATTTAATTTGCCTCAATAATTAAACCCTGAATTTGTACCTCAAATTAGAGGCTGGCAGTTGATACATATGATCAAAGTTTCTGCACTGTTCTTTGTTAACCTTTTCTTGGATTTCCATTCCTCTGTATCTCTTAATCTGTGGTGAACATGGCCATTATCTCTGAGTTAATTTTGCATTCCTTCTCCCTGCTGCTCTCATTTGCATGTGCTGACTTTTCCTGTGCAGAAGTAATCTGAAAAACACTCTGTGCAATTTGATTTCTTTCACATGCTTAAAAGAAGAGTTGAATAAATGGAACGGAAGGATTTGAAAGATCAGTAACTGTGATAACTTCAGCAATTGCACTGGAGACAATAACAAGCATCACAGATTGGCTTCCTGTTGAATGTTCAAAATCTGCTTCTGGATTTATTTAATCTTTAGTTTTGTTACAGAGGTGGTATACATTAACAGCAGGCTAATGTTAGTCATTAAGTGCTTATTTGTTGTGATTAACAAGATTAATTTCTCCTAATACCACATGTGCAGGCTCAATATTTGACAAAAGCTCTCATCTTTATGTAGCTTCATTATTTTAGTGTAAAAAGAAGCCTGTGTTTTTAAAGACAATATAAATTCACATATTTACCTAGCTTTCTGTGCTTTAAATGCATATCTGCTGTATTTTGCAGAAGAGTATTAGAAAACAACTAAACAATATACTCAAAGTGGTATTGTAATGTATTCCTAAAGCATTCAGTCTCGTAGGATACTGGTAATATTTTCAAAGGTAAGATGCACTGCTTTTGTGTACTCAAAGCTTTTTTAGAAGAGCAGATTTTGAAAGAGGTGGGCTATGAATAACTATATCTGCCTGTACCATTGTGTGCAAAATGACAGGCCAATCAGTGAAATAAAAAAGGAAGGTGCTAATTTACAGTGCACATGGGCTAAATCAGCATTTCCAATTATTTTTAAACATGTTTTGTAGCAGAAACCATCTGTAGGCATTTAACCAAAAAGAAAGGTGCCTTCTGATCCTGCCCTGCAAATACCATGGAAGAGAACAACTGGGAAAGTAGCTGACTTCTCTGCTTCTTCAGAGCTGCTTTTTTCTGCTGTGGGATATACCTAAAGCAAAATCAGTATCTGTATGATGGCTGTGAAAACACTGCTTCATCCATCTATTCAAATGGGTTGATTACACATCTTCAATCAATATGTTTTTTCAGAAAAGGTACAAGGACATGACCTCAATGCTGCAGGACAAACCATTTTTGCTAATTAGAAGTTCCTGTTTTTACCTTCCCATGCATAGTTTTTAACCTTTCTGTAATCTCAAATGACCTCAGTTCTGTGATTATCGCATCTGCACACTTAGCTGCAAAAACCCAACATTAAAAAGACAAGGTTGTATTTTGGTTCAAAAATCAGAAAACATTCAATTTAAAAAGCCAAGGTCCTATGTTTGTTCAAAAATAAGAAAAAATGCAAATTAGTATTTCAGGGACAGCAGTCACAGACCTTTTAGGTTTAATCCTATTCCTGCTATATCCAGAAATCTGCTGTTGACTTCGATGGGAGTTGGCAGGAGTCCTTAGCTATGAATAAATATGAAAGGTAGTTGTCAGTGATTTTCAGTGCTAAAATGATTTTATAGACATTGTAAACAGAAGTGACAGGTGGCAAATACCCAGTCAGAAAACTCTGCAAGTGAAATCTGCTAATGAAACACTTTTCTTTCTACAGACCTAGTTTTCAGACAGTTCTCTAAGATCTGTGGAGCTCATGGAAACTTTTAGTAATTTTATTTATAATACTTTTAGTACTTTTATTTATAAAACTTGCTGTTCATTTTAATTTAAAGCTGTGAACACAAAGGGAATATTTAACCATATGCACTGTCATTAGACACTACAATCAATGTTTTATGTTGCCCTACAATGCTCCAGTATATTTAGGAAAATAATATTTATGCAAACCTATGTGTCAGTTGTAGAAACAGTTACATGAACTTCTGCAAGATCAGTATGTGCAGGTACAAATCTCAGCAAGATAATTGTCTTTCAAGAAATAGGGGAAATTTTTTATCATCTCTGAAAGATGCTTCACAGTTAATCCAGACCATGGTGCTCAAATGAGAAGTTTCTTCATGCATTAGAAATTTAGAGTTTTTAGACAGTTTATTATTTAATTTATTGAAAAAAAGATGCAGCAATCCTGGCTAAGTCATGAATACTAGCTAAAGATTTCACTAATGGTATGGGATAAAAGGTTACTAGACTTCACTTTCATCATTAAATAATTACCACTTTTTTTTTACTTTATTTGCTCCTAAATAGCACTTTTGATCTGTGAAATAAACAAAAATCAGATTTTGCAGACATTTAAAGTTAAAGGTCCAGTTAAATGAGTGAAGTGCTATGCATTGCTAAGTTTGAGAGATTGAGCTGTGAGTAGGTATTTGGAAGGAATCAGTAAGCACAACAGTTAACAATGACTTCATGTTCTAGACCCTCAGTGCTCCTCCTTTTGTGGATTCTAATTAAATTCCATTGGCTATGGGCAACACTTTGATCTTTACATTTAACTCCTGCTGACTGTCACAACCACTGCATGTCCTCAGGATGAGTTTTAATTCTTGAAAAGAAGACATAAACTTATTTTTCTTAGCTTTTCTCTTACAAGTTTTATGAAAGTATTGTACTTTCAAGGACTGCGAGTGCAGATTGTGCTATATTTAAAAATATATTCCTTCAAAGTGTGAGAATAATTTCCAGATGCATTGGATTGCTTGCCCTCATTGCAGGAGCTCTTCAACTGTTTCCTCATTTGGGCAGCCGGATCACTCGAGGTCTCATCAGTTATGTCAGTTCAGTATCAGTATTTCTCAAAAAAACCCCAAAACCCAAGCCAGAAACTTGAATAGTGCATCATGGTTGCATACAGGTATCTAGTGTTTGTTGAGGTATCCTTATCTGTGCCTCAGGAAGAATGGCTATGAGCAGTGCAGCTGCAGGGCTCCTGCAGTGTGAGGAGGCCGTGGCTCTCGGGGCGCTATCTCCATTGGAAGTTGCTTAGCTGGGGGTCCAGCCCTGCTGTGGGCCAGGGATGAGGGGGCATGGACGTGCCACAGCCGAGGGCTGCACTTCATCCTGAGCGTGTGACGGAGGGAGCAGAGGATCAGGTGCTGTGAGCCTGCCTGCTGGGCTTGCTGGGGAGTGTTTTCACAGAGAGGTTTTGACTCACAGGAAGAGAATATTTTTCCCACGCTGTCTTCTCAGCATGTTATTTGGTCCTAGCATAGGAAAATATTTACCCTACAAAAGTACTTAATGTGATACTTAAAATGGCAAATATGCATTTTATCAGCAACATTTGGGAATCGATCCTTCCTTTAGCTACATGCCAAAACATGGGTGTAGTAATTAAGGTCCCCTCTTTGCTTTTAACTGAAACCAGAGATGTGGCTGCAATATAACTTTCACATCTGGAGTCTGGGCTTCTCCCAGGGGTATATTTGGATCCAGGGACTTGCTTCAGACCATTACAGGGAAATGAGTCAGTCACAAAACCAATATAAGAAATATAGTGATACTTTAAAATGAGGGGTTTGCCGTGTCATCAAGAACATTAGTTTCAATATTAATATCTAGCATTTGATGTTATTACACAAACGCTAATATTTTAAAGCAGCAGAAATGTCTGTCTCATGACCTTAAAATAAGACATATTAGTAGTTTTGAAGTTGACATGTATTCTGTGAAACTTATTTTCAAGATAGATGACAAGATAGAGAAGTAGGTAATTTTTTTCTCACAAAACAAAGGTAATTATTTTCTTCATCTCCTGGCTTGGTAGCTGTCTAATGTTGCAGATCACAACCTATTCAACTTCGAGCACAGAGCAAACACTTGATTGTGTCTCTGCTTCTTAAAATACTTTATACAGAAGAGAAAGGTAGAAAGGTGAGGAAATTCCACATTATGTGGGGAGAAAGATTTCTTGTAAAGCAAGGTCTAGATTTTTAGCTTGCCGTAAGCAGTCATATAGTCATATGGGACAGTCACTGGGATGAGTTACAATACTGAATTTGGATTTACTAAAATGTTTGGACTGTTAAAACAATGATGGATTGGTATGATTTGTATTATTTTATCATAGCTGCTTTACTATCTTTTACTTTGGTAATCACTGCAATTCCACTAATTCAATAAGATCTGTGGTGTGCTGTGGTATTTCCTTATTATCAAAAGTATGCTGTGACTTACAGAAAACTATTGACTCTACTTGTATTAGAAATAGCCCTAAACAGAGCTCTGTCTGGTAATGAGAACACTGGAACTGGGCTTGCACAGTTCACAATGGCAATCTGTGCTTTGGAGAAAAAACGGTAAAAGACTACTCTTAAAGGGCTCTGAGGTAGACAGATCAGAACCAGGATTGACGTGAAAGAAAGAAGGGTGGAAATTTTGGGTGAACAAGCAGGAAAGTTAATGCCTGGCAAAGCATATTCCTTTTGGGAGCTCTAGTGGAATTTGAGATTGCTGAATCTACTAATTTCTTGTGAAGTCCACTGTTCAATATCATGTCTTATCCTGATCTATAGAGAGGATAACAACCTTTCATCAGTTATTGCCTTTGCTCAGGTAGCAAAAATATGTACTGTGAAAAAACCTAGAATCTTTCAGGATAGAAAGGAACTACTTTGTAGAGTAAGTAAAGCCAGTGTCTACACTGACACAAGGGTGGTAATGATTTAGGATTGAATGGTCATGTACATTAGGGGGTTTCTAGACCTCAACTCCTTTCCTATGCAATACCCAAACAAATTAATGCTTTGAGGGGTGTGTACCCTGGACATGTTTAGCAATGAAGCAACCAATGAAAGATTAACTTACTTGTACAGGATTTAATAAGACTAATAAATACTTACTTTGACTTCTTAAAATATGAGCTTATATATTGATGTGGACTTGAGGTGTTTATTCTTAGTATTTTAGAAACCTCCTTAAGATCCTTGGAAACAGACCAATCACCAGGGCTTTGATTTTGTTGCTACCCACAGCACTTGAAGTAGAAAAAAATAAGATACAGATATTGTACTGCATATTATTTAGAAAAAATTACAAGATTTAGTTATTTTAGCTGTATTTTTCAGCTGATAGGCAGAGCAGCTGAAACAGAAATGAGCTGCTACTGATAGGGTGGGTGTTTGGTCCTAACCTGTCTCACTAGAAGCTGGTTGTGTTTTGCCCGTGCATAAAAGGAGCAGCTCCTGCCTTGCTCTCTGCAGAGGCACTGACTGGCAAGGGGCAAAAGGCAGGGATTTCTGAATCCCACAGAGATTAGAGCTGAGTGGGAATAGCAAGCCTCTTTCTTACATGAAGGCAGAAGTTAACAGCTGCTTCTGTGGAGGCAAAGGCTTCCACACCACTCCTGCAAGTGCTGTACTCTTGTACTAGAGAAAGTTAGATTCAGTCAGCCGTATCTTTTGACTGCTGAAAAAACCCTAATTTTTTTTTTTTTAATTCTTGCTCAACATGCAGCAGTTCATCTAACAAAGGGATATGTATAATTTAAAATCTAAAAAATGGCATATCATCATACCATATTCTGTCTTACTGTGAGCAAAGGACTCTGCTTGTTGTAAGAGAAAAGTATTTAATGCTGGTTTTAATTTTTGTTCCATGTCCATAAATTAAGATTGTAAACTACCTTTAGCTACTGTTGACAAGTGGTATTGCTTAATTATTATAAATGGATGTGTTAATATTAGGGGTTATACTGTATGATTGATTCATTGATCTGTATTGCAAGACAGTGTCAAGAAATGTTGTAATAAAGGAAATATTCAGAAGCAGCCAGTACAAATAAACATACAGGAATGCATTTTGACTGTGAGACAAGTGTAGATGTAAACTTAGAATGAAATGTTTGTACAAAGCATTTTGAGCACTGTTAAGTTATTCTGCAGCTATGACTATAGTGTGTAAAGTCATCTTCATTTTTCTGAGTGGCACAGTGCCATGTTGTATTCAGTCAGACACTAAATAAATTGGCTGCTTGTAGTTAGATCTCACAGCAGATTATTTAATTTTAATTTTCAATTTGTTTCCCAAGGTAACTATGACATCAATTAATGTGTCAGAGATGGAGAATCCGCATTAAACACTGCTTCTCCCCTGGGATGAGCTCTCTCAAACAATGTTTGGAGAGAAATTAAAACCAGAAAACTTTTTTCATGTTTCTTTTCTTTTATTTATGATCAGAAAATGTCTAAAGATACAGTGAACAATGGGAGAGCTGGTGTTCCTCATTCCTGAAACATGTCTGCAGGTGTTTAACTTAACCTGTGATGTGTGGTATCATCTTTGTCGTACCATTTGAAGGTCCATTATACTGCTGAAATTCTTTATAATTTCTACACTGGGGATTCATTATCTTTCTCCTGTCAGACCTTTAACACCACTGTCTAATTACCATCTGAGTGAGACAGATTTTTGTATAACACAACAGACTTTTTTTCTGAATATTACTTAAATTAAGTGCAAGATGCACTTAGGATACCAGATGCAAACTTGATGTTTTAATAAAGGAAGACCTAGTCTATGCAGAGAGGGTTTTTTTTTTTTCAGTATTTGAATCCTCTGAAGTGTCATGGAATTAGGTTATCCACTTTGTTAATTTGCAGATGTGATTTGGGGGGTTTTATCCTTGCAGAGGTCAGGAAGAGTTTTGAACTGACCACTGCTTGAAAATTGTTATACCTGTCAAATTGATAATGGTTTTGAATTGTGATCTTTGTTATCAAAGAACCATACAGTTTGTCTCTGAGAAAACAAGAACTTCAGGATTCTTAGAAAATGGTTCTTCAGAAAACTTTCTTTAGGAACTGTGTCTTCATTATTTTGACTTTAAAGATCTGATACTGGTTTTGTACAACAGCATTATTGCTAGAAACATCATGAATACCCATGTTCTTGAAAATCAATGATAATGTGTTCATAAATAGCAACTGGCAGGAGCCCAGGGTCATGTTCAGATCAAGGGCAAAGATTCCAGTCCCCACCAGGGCAGGAAGAGGCTGAATGTAGGTGTCCTGCAGCGCAAAGGATGGCATCACAAAAAGAAGCTGCAGACACAGTAGCTGCATGTCCAGCAGCTTTGTCGACTCGGGGATCTTCACATCAGTGCCCATTTTGCCCCGAAAAAGTCTTTTCCCATGACCATCTTCTTCCCACTTGGCAGCTTCTACAGACTTTACAGGTGTAAAATGATGCCATCACTCCCTTTACAGAACTGATTCTACATGCCTGGATATTTTTCCTATCACAATAAATGTAATTTAATTAAAATACAATATACTGGCATAGAAGTGAACCCCAAATAGTTCCAGATTATTGTTTTCTAAAAATAGAGAAATAGTTTCATCAGCAGGAAAAAAATAACCAAAGAAACAGAAAACCCATGAAAACCATTGGTAATTGCTGAGGGTGATTCACTTTCTTTGTTCTTAGGTTAGTACAAATGCAGTAAATATTTGTTGTTATCTAATTCAGCCATTAATTCACTCTTACGTTCTTCACTGAGAAACTTTTTTAAAGAGTGTTTAAATAGCAGCATATACTATTGCAGTGTTGCATTCCCTGGGAGATGTTTTAAATGTTTAATTCTACATTTTTTCACCAAAATATATTTCAGAGTTTTCTCCTTTCAAAGTGCTGATATACTTGACTTAAGAAGTTTTAGTAGTTATTTTATAAATTCAAAATTTATCTTGAAATTTAAGGCCCAAATCCAGCAGAGCATGCGAGTATATATGTAAGATCAGAGCCATAATTTAGTTTAGCTTTGACAATGGTGCATATATATATGTATGTTTACTTCAGTACACAGATCAGTCCAACTACAGAAAATACGGTTCTTTTCTGCTTTTCTTTCTTAGTATAGTAATACTTGGTATGTAATGGCTTCTGAATAAAAATATCTATACATATATATGTAAAACAATGCTTACAGTATAAAGTATTATGTATATTTATGTATTTGGAGTATAGTTCTTGCTTTAAACTTTTCACTGCCTTATTTGCTACAGAGTGTTATTCAGCAATAAAAAATGAAGCATATTCATACTGATGTCCATGCAGCAGAAACAAATGAGTTTCTGAGTAAAAACTGAAATCAGAAATATAAAATGTTATGTAAACATTCTTCAGCCTCTTGTTCTTAGCATTGTGTTTATTGATTCTTAAAATAAGACGGTAATTTTGATAGATGTCCCCTCGAACCTGGCCTGACACCATCAGTATTACAGCATACTTTAAAAGGGGCTTTGCTGCCAAATATTTTTTGCAGCAGCAGGTCCAATCAAAGTAGCGCCTGCCTATTTCTCCTTTTATCCGTGGCATTTGTGCTGTGTCTGCAGCACTCCTCTGCTGTGCCATTCACTCCAGCTGTTTCAAAAGCAGCAGCTGATAACCTGTATCAGAGAATTAGTTATTTTTAACCTGATACAGTTGCCATGTGACCCCAAATGCCCTTAGGGTGTCTCAGGGGCAGAAACAAATGGTGTAGTGCACAGGCTTATTAAAGCCGTATTGCCTTTGAAAGAAATAGTTGTTGTATCTCCAGAGAGAAAAATGTAATACTGCTTCCAGAGTCACCAAAAGCTCTCAAGGATTATTTTTAAAGAGTATTATATGAGGATGAGAGGATCTGATTCAATGAGATACGGTCAATAGAAAATGAAAGAAATGAGCCTTTTTCAGATTTCAGGTAAATCATCTTCACTAAACCATGTCCCTAAGTGCCACGTCTGCACATCTTTTAAATACCTCCAAGGATGATGATTCTACTGCTTCCCTGGGCAGCCTGTTCCAATTTTTGAGCACCCTTTCTGTGAAGAAATCTTTCTTAATATCAGTCTAAACCTCCCTTGCTAAAACTGGAGGCTGTTTCTGCTCATCTTGTCACTTCTTACCTGAGAGAATAGACTGACCCTCACCTTGCTACAGCCTCCTTTCAGACAGTTGTAGAAGCAGTAAGGTCTTTGCTGAGTCTCCTTTTGTTCAGGATGAACACACCCAGCTTCCCCAGCTGCTCCTCATAAAACTTGCACCCCAGACCCTTCTCTGGACATGATCAAGCACCTCAATGTCCTTCTTGTAGGGGGCCCAGAACTGAAAACAGGATTCAGGGTGCAGCCTCACCAGTGCCCAGTACAGGGGGAAAATCACTGCCCTGGTGCTGCTGGCCACACCATTGCTGATACAGGCCAGAATGCCATTGGCCTTCTTGGCCACCTGGGAACATGCTGGCTCATGTTCAGCTGGCTGTTGACCAGCACCCCCAGTACCTGGTCCTTTTCTGCCAGGCAATTTTCCAGTCACTCTCTCCAGCCTGTAGCACTGCATGGGGCTGTTGTGACGCAGGGGCAGGAAGCATCACTTGGTCTTGTTGAACCTCCTGTCATTTGCCTCAGTGCATAGATCCATCCTGTCCAGATCCCTGTGCAGCAGATCTGCAGCAGTTTTGTGTTGCCTGCAAACTGACTGAGGGTGCACTTGATGGTCATTGGTTGTCGAGGTCATTGATAAAGATATTAAACAGGGCTGGCCCCAGTACTGAGCCCTGGGAACCCTGCTAGTGACTGGCTACCAGCTGAATGGAACTCCATTCACCAACACTCTGTGGGCCTGGCCATCCAGCCAGATCTTTGCCCGGCAAAGGGTATGCTCGTGCAAGCCATGAGCAGCCAGTTTCTCCAGAATGTTGTGGGAAGTGGTGTCAGAGGCTTTATTTGGGTCTAGGTAGACGTCGTCCTTTTCCTTCATCCTCTAAGCACGTCACCTCGTCATAGAAGGAGACCAGACTTGTCAGGCAGGACCTGCCTTTCCTAAACCCGTGCTGGCTGCGCCTGATCCCCTGGTTGTCCTGCATGTGTTGTGTCATAGCACTCAAGATGATCTGCTCCATGACCTGCCCTGGCTGACTGAGTCTGACTGAAGTCAGGCTGTCAAGGTGTATCCTCCTTCTGACTTGTCATGGATGGACATTAACTTAACTAACCTCCTGTGAACTGGGACCTCCCCAGTTGGTCAGGACTGCTGGTAAACAATGGAAGATGATTTAGTGAGCTCTTCTGCCAGTTCCCTTCATACCCTTGGGTGGACCCCATCTGGTCCCATGGACTTGTGTGCCTTAAGTTGCGTAGCAGGTCACGGACCATTTTCTCCTGGTTTATAGGGGCATCATTCTGCTCTCTGTCTCTGTCTTCCAACGCAGGGCCTTAGTACCCTGAGGGCAACTGTTCTTGCTATTAAAGACTGAGGTAAAGAAGGCACCAAGTACCTCAGCCTTTTCCTCATCCTTTGTCACTATGTTTCCTCCTGCATCCAGTAAAGGATGGAGATTCTCCTTGGCCCTCCTTTTGTTGCTGATGAATTGGTAAAAACATTTTTTGTGTTTTACAGCAGTAGCCAGATTAAGTTCTAGCTGGGCTTTGGCCCTGTAACAAATGGAACCATTATTAAAATTAAAAGTGCAGCTGGTTTTTTTAATGTGTTGTTTGGAAAATAGCACCTTCAAAAGCATAAAAATCCCTTGGTGTTTCCAAGCAACTGCAGTTGTGTAGTCAAATTCCCAAGATGTGAGTTGTCACCAGTCAATTGTTTTTACAAGAGAATCTAACCTTTGGTCTTGGATGGTTTGTTGTTTAAGAAGTGCACACACTAACTTTAGTCATATGTTTCTCTATTACATAAAGAACATCTTGGACATCAAGTAAATTTAGACCTAAGAATTCTTATAACTAATCTGTTTCATTGTGCCATATGAGGTAGTTTTTAATAGCTACTTATAAAGAATTTAAAAGTTTTCCTCATTGGAATTCCACTCTTTCAGAAATCTCATCCATCAATGTGACTAAATATGTGTCAGATAAGACAAGTCCTCTGCCTTAATCACTTTAATACCAACTCATACAAAACTTAACTGTGCATGCAACTTGAGTTACCTGAAGCACTGAAGTCAGTAGATATTACATGCTCAAAATGGCACGTGAGTTTAAGTGCTTTCCTGAGCAAAGTCCTCAAAAAGCCATTATTTTAGTGTACTTAAGATAAAACTGGCACATCATGGTAATTTAAAAGAGAAAATAAATGTTTGTAATTTTTTCTTTTTTTCTTGTTTTGTAGGGGCACAAGTTTTTTCCTGTGGTGATTTATAGCTACCAATAACCTTCCACAGTGGTTGCCTTATCAACCTATTATTCTGGCATCTTCTGCTCTTGTTAGTAAACAGAAGAGAACTATTAAACACAAAGCCAAGTACTCCTAATCTCAAGAGAGAGACTTTGTACAGTATGTTCTGTACAAAACTGAAAGACTTGAAGATCACAGGAGAATGTCCTTTCTCCTTACTGACTCAAGGTCACATTACTGAGGAACATGACAAGGACTGCACAGAAAACAGCTCTAGAGCAGCTTTGCCCATCTGCAAAGAAGTCCATGAAAAAGATGGTCAAGGGAACCTTCCACAACGGAAAACAAGCAGAAGTAGAGTGTACCTGCACACACTAACTGAAAGCATCTGCAAACTAATCTTTCCTGAGGTAAATAGATACTTCGTAATAATAAGACTTTAATAGCATTTAATTGTAAATGTTAAAAAAGCATTTTATGCCTGCCTTTAGATGTAAGCCTTTAGAAAGTTGTTTTGACTTCAGAGTTTTTGTTCTTACATAGTTCTCCATAGTTTAAATCTACTTCCATTCCTTCTGGATATAATTTTGCCACAATCTACTTTGTACACACCATTCCTTCCACTGTATTTCCCCTATTTTTGCCTTGTATTTTTAACCTTTCACTGGTCTTTTTAATTTTAAATTTTTTAATCCAGCTATTTCTGTAGCATTTTTTTACACAGAGATATAGTAATTGAAATTCTGCCTTGTTACCTAATTATGTAAATTATGTGGTCATCTCATCAGTTCACTTAACTGAATCCAAACTGCTAAGTGCATTAGTCATTATCGCAAAAAAATTAAAATAGCTGTTTCCATCTGCTATGATGCTAACCTCCTGTCATACTATTTTTAAAAACATTACTGTTCGTGTTTACCACAAAGATATTCTTATGTCTCTGCTCAACTTGAGAACAGGTCCAGTGCAGGCTTGCTTGAGTGGAGATGAATACCATGGTTTATCTCTGTAAAAAGAACATGAAAAATGTAGCTCCATAACATTCAACTCTTGGCCTTGTCTCAAATTCAGTGGAAAGTTTGAAGGAACTGACTGACAAATGTTGGGAATACCAATAGCAAATGGTCAGTTCTGTATAGTTATTTAATTACAATTCCAGTACTTGGATATTCAGTGTACCTTACTTAAAGGGCTGGAGTTTTGTTAAATCTATTTGCAGATAATGGTTATGCAGCTCTTCATCTATTACCCATTTACTAAACCTCTAGGTAACTAAGTTTTGGAAAACCCCTTTTTACATCTGCTGCACTTACACAGATGGAATTCATCCCTTTAAACTGATCTTTGAATTTATAAAGAGTAAGACTTTAAAGCCAAAATTGAACTGGCAAAGCACCCTTTCCAGGGTGTCATGATTGCTGTATTCCTTTTCTAGTATATAGTTGTTGGTGGGATTTTTAATAACGGGTATTTTTTTTTCTCTTTAAAGAGTGGTATAAATGTATGCAGTTACCTATTACGTAATCATGATAGGCTAGTTCATCAGTTGGGACAAAAGCTTGGCAATGTGATGATATTATGACCATGTACCCTAGGAACCATTTAAGTTCAAAGTTATTGTTGCTGCTATTTACAATTATTCTACTCATATTTATTAGAACTTTGTCCATGTTCTCATGATCGTTTGGGGTAAAGCCATAAGCATCTTCCTAATCCTAGTTTTCCATAAAAGGGTTTTGCTTGTTTAGAAACATTTTTCATTGCTTAGATACTTTACAGTACCTTACTTAAACACCATTGAGTAACATCATCTTCCTTCCTACTGGAAGCTCCAAAACAGGGCTGCATCATGACCCCTATTGATTCATGAACTTCTCATGGAAACAGCGAGCTATGCATGGAAATCCAGGACAGTGCATCCACACAACTTTTTGATTAAATTTGAGATATAATGTAGTGCCTGTTGTTGTTTTATTTTCTTCTTTCTTTACAGAAATATAGAGAACATTGCTCATATATAAGTAATGAATTGAATGGCATTCCACTTGCTGTATCAGTTTCTACACAGATGTAATTTATGTTGTATTCATATACATGGTATGGTATATTGTATATACATAGATAGATATATACCTATACATATCTAATTCACTTTAGATTTTTGCATGGAAAACATTTCCAGAATACACTGCCTTGCTTTCACATGATTTTTTCTTTAGTTGTGCAAACTTTCCTCCTGAAAATACAAAAAGTAAAAGATGCAGTAAAAGCTGCTTGTTTCTTCAGGGAACGAGAACCAAAGAAAAGCCAGGCCACAGGAAGCCTCATGGCCAAATTCTATCATGCCAGTATAGTACTATTCTATGACCCTGTCTGTGTGGGAAGTTTGGGTTTTGAATATCAGAGACTACATACATATGACAGCTTTACTGGCCCTAAAAATTTGAAATATGCATATTTAGAAAATGTTCCATCTGTTCTAGTTAGGAGCTGCAGAAGGGATATGGAATCATGGGATTGAAGTAATTTAAGGCAAATACTCATTATGCTCTAAAATGTCGTTTATTAGATAATCCTTTTACAAAGGATATCTACAGTGACTAGATTTTCATCTGGAGGATATTTGGGGTTGTGGCATACACAGCCAAAATTATTCTTTTTCTTTAGAAGAATGGTTCTAACATTGTCTTGAAATGCTATAGTCTTGAAAACATAAAAGCAGGTAATCTGAGGCATAGAATGTTACACTGATCTTTTATAGCTGCATTTGAAACTGTCACCTTTTTCAATTTCTGTCTTGACACTATAGAAAATTGCCCTGAAAATGGGGAAATTGCCCTGAAAAAGTCCAACTATTCATATTCCAAGAAAAGCTATTTGCTGTAAGATTTACTTTTAACTGTTTTGCTTTGGGCATAATGCAGAATATAAGCGGCTTTTTCTGTTAGGAGTATCTATCTTAAACTGAAAAGACTTTTTTTCTGCATTTTGTATTCATAGTACTGCGTGTTTTCTGGGGGGAAGATGTGTAATAATAGAAAGGTGTGTTATACTTATTTCTTAGCAGCACTGTCTTTATTGCCGTCTGAAAACTTGGAAGTAAAGAATATCACTGTATTTAAAATACACAACTGCTGGTGCACATGAGCTGAGGGGCTTAATTGTAGAAGGACTGAAGCTGAAGAGATGAACATAAAGTAAACCCTGTAACCACAGAAGTGACATACTGTTTCTAACAACAATAGTGTCTTGAAAAAAGTCATTAGTCCCAAGGATGGAAAAGTAATTATTTGTATAAAAATGTTATCTCATGATTAAATTTTCACCAGTGACATAGATACATATGACATACGTATTTTTTTCCCCAGTTTGAAAGGCTAAATCTTGCACTGCAGAGAACACTAGCAAAACACAGAATAAAAGAAACCAGGTATGTAAGTGTAATGGGTTTGTAACTAACTTCACTGCAAAAATGTTTTTCAGATAGTTCATAAGGACTAGGAATGGGGTGGTGACCGGGAATCAAGACTTCTGGAATTTGTTTTCAGTTATCTTGTCAAATTAGTGTGTAACATTTCATGTAATGTAAGCTAGTAATGATTTCGCTTATTTTAAAATATTCACAAATATTTATATCACTCACAAAGTTGTCTTAATGGGCAAACTGTACAGGGAAACAGGCAAGAACTTTGGAGGAACTCAGAGACTGCTTGGCATAGATGGAACGATAGATATGGTTGTATATGGATCTAGCCCATTGTTTCTAAGATCCCAGAAAAAGAGTTTTAAATACGATCAGTATTAAACAAAAGAATTTGGTTTCTGATACACTGTATGAGTGAACACTCATACACTATAGATGCTGACATGGATGTTTTCCCGAGCTTACTTGGCTTCTGGTTTCTGTTTCTGAGGAACTCAGCTCAATTTTCAGCACTTCTTAGTACTATTCCAATATTAATCATTTGAGCCTTGTGGGGAGTGAGAATTTCTTAGCATCTCATGATACACTGAGGATTCACTTTATTGAATGCATCTGAAAAAATAAGCCCATCCATTTAAATCTGCTTTCTTAAGTGAAGAAAAATAATCAAGTTGGAAACTACACTGTTGCTCACCATGGTAAGAATAGATAATTGCAGTGTATCTTTTAAATTATACTTGATATTTTTAAAGCACTTTACATGCATTGACTGAACCAAAGATAGCGGGTCAGATGTGCTTTGCAGTTGCTGACTGGCTTATTGCTATGAGTGTTTTCCCATTCTTTAATTATGTGTTCCTTCCCTGGAGTATTACTTGAAAAGAAAAAATTACTGTGATATTCTGAATGAGGCAATAATACAAATGTAAAACAAATCTAAATGTCTGTATTGGTTTTGCATATAAATATACCTATGGTATTCCAAGTGATGAAATTCAGACAGCATGTATTAGGAGTTTATTGCTTATATGAAGCAATAAATCTAATAATCTAAGCTATATGTCATTCTCATAACTGTGAGTCAAACATTCAAGTTGACATTTATTGTCCTCAGAGAACTCAGGGCTGCAGGTTTGTGTTAAATATCTGTGTTACTATCAATGAAAAAGTAATTTTGAAGTTAATAGTCGTTATTGGTATTTCCTCTCAAAGCAGAAATATGTTCGCACCTCTTTTAAATTAAATGCAATGTAATTCCAAAAAATGCTTGAATATAAATCCCAATTATATTATACAATATGTTAGGAAATATGGTTTTGGCTTCAAGAAAAAAACACAAACCAAACAAAAAACAGGACTGTTACATGCAATATATATGCAATAGCATTTGGCCTAAATCCATAATTTGAGCTCAGACCACCAAAGCTTTAATTTACCAGAAATGCAGAGGATAGTCTAAGATCCTACCAAGACCCCCTTTTGAATTAATTAAAAACTTCCTATTTGATCAGCAGAACTGGGTCTATACACTTTAAAGACAAGGTAGGTAACTTCTGTACTTACTATTTTTACCACTTTTATCGTAATTACTTAGGGGTTTTATTTATATTTGTATAATCTTTGCAGAAAAACTGCTGATAGAGAAGATTTTGAAAAAATAATCAGTGATCACGCTAATGCAGCAGGTAATGTAAGCTTGTTTAATAATATATATAAATAAATAGATTATATATGCTATGTATAAAAAAAAGTAATATATTTTATATAAATTAGTCTTGTTACTAATATGTTACTTCATATTCTGAAGGACTGTTGTGTGTCAGAAGAGAACTCTGTAATTTGTAATATGTAACATCTGTTATAGTAAATTAGCCTTTCCTGCAACTGAAATATGGTCTTCTGTACTCTTAAACTGTTAAACTGGTCCAAGCACATAGTTGGGCTGTGAGAGACAATACTTTTTCAAAGGATTCCCAGTAACAGCTGGGGAATTGGAACATTCCCAACAGTTGGTTTGCATGAAGCTATCCAGTTAAAACAAATTTACTAGGGAAGTTGTAAGCCATTCGGTGCCAATTGGCCCCAGTGCTCCAGAATATTCCTAGCATCATTCAATGTACTGGATCAGGCATAGTACTTATATCTACAGATCCTATTTTATTCTTATGTTAATTTTTAAAATTCTTATTTTACTCCTTTATATCAGTCTAAGGGAGTTGAGTTAAATCTTGTGCCAAAACTTGCATTTGTTTTGTCTACATCTCTACAAAGAACACCGAATTGTGGATCTTTCTAAACTACAACAAATTGTCCCCCCATTTCCAGGCCTTGATTCCAGGATTCCTAAATGAGAGTGCCCTTGGGTGTCAATGCTGGATCAGGGAAGGATATTGATAGTTTGCTTTGGCCTAGGATGAAAAAAATGTGGATGTAAAAATGGCCTGTGATTCTGGATCATGAGTGCAGTTCTGACTAAAATGTGGTTCCATGCAGGTGTTCCCGTGGAATCTCTACGGGAATCTCTTGGTGAAGAGCTATTCAAAATATGCTATGAAGAGGATGAACACATATTAGGGGTTATTGGAGGGACCCTTAAGGACTTCTTGAATAGTTTCACTACTCTGCTGAAGCAGAGTGGCCACAGCCAAGAAGCAGGAAAAAAGGACAGACTTGAAGATGCCTCCATATTATGCCTGGAGAAAGATCAGGACTTCTTAAATGTTTATTATTTCTTTCCTAAGAAAATCACAAGTCTTATTCTACCTGGTATCATTAAAGCAGCAGCTCATATTTTGTATGAAACTGAGGTGGAAGTGATGCTCATGCCTCCTTGTTTCCATAACGACTGCACTGAGTTTGCTAATCAGCCTTATTTGCTGTATTCTATACAAGTCAAAAGTGCAAAACCGTCCTTATCTCCATGTAAACCACAGTCTTCACTTGTGATTCCTGCCTCTATGTTCTGTAAGACTTTCCCATTTCATTTTATGTTTGACAAGGATATGTCTGTTCTTCAAATTGGAAATGGGATAAGAAGACTTTTGACCAGGAGAGAATTTCAAGCTAAGCCCAATTTTGAAGAGTATTTCGAAATTCTTACCCCCAAAGTAAGCTGCACTTTTAGTGCAATAATGACAATGCTAAATATGCAGTTTACTGTACGAGTTAGAAGATGGGATAATACTGATATGAAACCATCCATGGTAAGAGACTTTTTATCACCATTACTTCTATGAGGAATTTGTTTTCTTCAGATGGAGTTAAAACAGCCACAAAACATGGTGCATTTTGCATTTTCTACCTCTGAACATCTGATACAACTGTATAATAATGATTTAATCAGGGTATTCAAATGTAATTCAGATTCTGAAGCCTATGTTCAGTCAAAATTTTGCTTTAGGACTTTTACACAAGTAAAATCTGACTGAAAATTTGATTGTATTTTAATAATTTGAAATACTGAGATAAAGCCAGTGATATGCCATGCTGCTGAGAATAAGGGCATCTCCAGCACAGGGGACAGTGGCAGGTAAAGCTTTAACAAAACACCCCTGAGTAATTTGGAAACAGCTATAGGATTTGAGGGAAAGAAATTGGTGTTTTCTGTGATCATTCAGCCTTTGCTATGTTGGTATCTTTGATACTGTGATGTTTTCATGGGATACAATCACCAAAGGTTCCACTTAGTTTCAGCTGATGGGATTACAACTATCTTTGCTGAAGCTGGGTGTGTGACAAATGACCTGGGACAGTAAAAAACATTGAGTATTCAGTGACTGTTTTTATTCGTTCCTGGTCCCAGCTGAATTCCAGCTTATATACACCTGAGGCACTCTAGGATGAGTTACCAGTTCAGACTCAACTCTCCAAAAACTTAAATGAAGAATGGTCTCTTTTACCCAGTTACTAATGTAGCTACTATTAAAAACTGTAGCTACTTCATTGCAGATCCATTTCTGCACTAGAATGATTATAAGGGGTAGTAGACTTGGCTTTGATTTTACATATACTTGCGTATGCAAACGTCTGTTAGTAGGGAACAGATTTTATTAAAAGAGTGGTCTTTCAAAGCCATGTTAAGCTAAGCTCTGCAGCACCTTACACATTACACAACTGACTACAGAAGGGATATAAAAACACTTCACACAAAATATTTTCCTTGTTAGGCCATTAAAATTGGATATTTCTGACATTTATGCCTTTAATTTTAAATTGCAGTGAGTACTGAACACCCTATGATAAAACTTAAGCAGATTTTCCCACTTTATCTTGTGGAGAAAGTGATGCATGAACTAGTTATTAGTAGAAAATCATAGGCCACTGTAGTCACACATTTTATCAATTGCTGAAAATGCACAGAATTATTCTTTTTGGTTTTCTTTTCTCCCTAAGATAAACTGATACTCAAACACAGCTAGGTGTTCATCCTTAAGTTGGGGGTCCTTTTGTACCAGAGGGCTGAATAAAAATGAACTTATTTGGTGGCTCTGTGATTCAGCACCCCATGCTTTCTCTAAGCAACTAAATGAAAATGTAAGGACTATGAACCAGTCTTGATTTTCTTACATTTTAGCAAAATGTATTTTCTCTAAAACTTCTTGCTTTTAAATCATCACCATGCGTGTTTTGCATGAATTCTTGTTTCTCTAACTGTTTCAGGTAATGGACCTTAAAGGCCAAATGATCTATATTTTTGAATCCAGTGCCATTCTATTCTTGGGATCTCCCTGTGTGGATAGACTAGAAGATTTTACAGGACGTGGATTGTACCTCTCTGATATTCCCATTCACAATGCTTTAAGAGATGTTGTTCTGATAGGAGAGCAGGCTAGAGCCCAGGATGGACTGAAGAAGAGGTTAGGAAAGCTAAAAGCAACCCTTGAGCAGGCTCATCAAGCACTTGAAGAAGAGAAGAAGAAGACTGTAGATCTTCTGTTTTCAATTTTTCCTGGAGAGGTTGCTCAGCAGCTGTGGCAGGGACAAGTTGTACAAGCCAAGAAATTTAATAATGTCACAATGCTTTTTTCTGACATTGTTGGGTTCACTGCCATCTGTTCCCAATGCTCACCTATGCAGGTTATCACCATGCTTAATGAGCTTTATACTCGCTTTGATTACCAATGTGGAGAACTAGATGTCTACAAGGTACACAATTCATTGCTTTTCTATGGGATTCTGGGGCAGGGAAGGAAATTAAGACTAAATGAGACAGCAGATAATAGAGGTCAAAAAATTATTTTGCCATAAACCTTTTTTAAATGAAAGAAAAATCAAAAAACAAAAATCAGCATGAACAATTTTTCATTCAGCCAAGAGAGAAACCTGTCAAAACTTAAAAGTTAATTTTAAAAATTAAGTTCAATGACAGTGCTGTGACTCTCGAGTAAATAGGCGTTTAATGTAGCTATGGGTGCCTGACAGTAAGTGAAAAAGGAAAAGTATTTTAGAATTATGCCCAGCAATAAATATAAATTGTGCAATTTTTCCTTTTGCATGATACTGCAAGATTTGTCCAGTTCTTAAATAATTTTGCAGGAAAAATAAGACTTGGTCGAGAATTGTATGTAGCTACAACTAGTACTGAAGATATATTGGCTGTTCTTTTATGTTTTTCAAACAGTTTAACAGTAAGAAATATATATGCCTGTTTTAGGTTGAGACTATTGGAGATGCCTACTGTGTTGCTGGAGGCTTACACAAAGAAAGTGAAACACATGCTGTTCAGATAGCACTGATGGCCCTTAAGATGATGGAACTGTCAGACGAGGTGGTGTCTCCCCATGGAGAGCCTATCAAGGTCATATATTTTATTGTATTTTATTTGGTTAAAGTGAGCATTTTTGTTTGTTTAATTGCTTTCTGGGATTTTGTCTCAAAGAAATTTCACATCATTGCGTTAACTCAGACTCCCCATTAATTTGGGGAATCAAGTGACGGTGGCTGGAGAAGCTGACCTTTTTAGTTCTGTGGATGAGAGTTTTGCGGAGCGGTAAAGATGAAACAGAGATCTGAAAATCAACCCAAAAGACAAATGCAGTGAAGTCAATAGGTGCAATCTGACACGCTGCAGTTTTTGTCTCAGTAGCAATAAATCTGTCGGTGTCATGGAATATTCTCTTTTCTAAGGAAATGACTAATCCTCTTTCCAAATCTTCCAAGTCTTTTGACGCAGAAGCTATGAATATGAATGCCCAAAGACGTTCTGATTGTAGTAATTGACGCATCTTTAAAGGATTCCATTGCTGTTCTTGTTTTACAGTCAGATACTGAACCACCATAAGATAATGGTGTTAATGCTGTCAAAGCAACTGTTAAATTCAGTGGTAATTATATTTATGGCTTCCTTTCAATGGGAATTTACACATGTACTGAAATTTTCATGTAGGATTATCTCTCACTGAGAAGGAAAAAGAAAGGCCTGTATGCATGAAAAATGATGTGGACTTTCAGCTAAGTTCAAATGGCCTGGAATGGCGTACTGGTATTTTTAATAGAGGTGTCTCAATTCATTATGTCTTTCATTTGCTCATTTTTAACATTTATCTGTTCATTTGTTCCTCCAGAAAGCTTAATGCTTTTTTTTTTTTAATTTTAGATAAAGGAATATCTGTATTCCAAGAAAAAGAAAATGGTTATTAAGAGGATTATATGCTCCACATTTATCACAGAGAACAGCAGTATTGTATTATAAATAAATGTTTTTCTTTTTGTATTTTGCAGTATCAAATTAAGTTACACTTAAAAAATCTGGAAACATCCTGACAATATTATAACAAGTTTATCATTTACATGCAAATGCTACTACCTCATTTTTAAAATTAATTTTAAAATAAGGAGAAAAAAGTTGTATTGTGTACCTAACAGAGGCTTCTTAGAAGGAAACTATTTTTAATGAAAGCATGCATCTCTTTTAATTAAATGCTTCATGAAATCATTGGCTATTATTATTATTGCTAATCAAAGCAATAAATTTGTCTCACATTCTACTGCCATTTTACATATCAATTGTCAAAGAAAAAAAAGGTGTGACCACAAATGGCATACTTTGAATAAGACTTATATTTCCATGAATATATTTCAGCCATCTTTACTGTGTTGGTGAATTTTGGTCTTGTTGCAGATTTTTCTGCTTTTACACTCAAAGTTAGAAATTGTAACTTCTTCATAATGGTATGATACTCTCTGGATGTGTAAAGAGTAGCAGGCACAGTAGACGTACAAGCTTTCTGACATCATGCCATTATTGTGTCAGAATGCTATTCTGAAGAAAACATCTCTACACTTGTGTAATACACATGAGAGAAAGAGCACACCTCAAAAAAAAAAACCACCAGAAAGAACCACAGAAAGCAGCATCAGCTAAGTAAGAGTCAAAAATCTGAGTATGAGCTAAGTTCACAGCAGTTCACAGTCTTATTTTGATATGGTAGGATTACTTACTAAAAATGCAATGCAAGATAAACTTCAGCTAGTTCCCTCTCCATGAGCAGTAATGACCAGAGTACAGATATTTTAAGGAGGCTCTGCTAGCTCCGTTTATTTTAGTAGCTTGCTTGCTTTCTTTTTTTTTTTAAATTGAAGAATAATTTATAAGATTGACTTTAATAATTCTATTTTACCTATTAATGCTGTTTTCTTTCTTTTGTTTAAAGATGCGTATTGGCCTTCATTCTGGATCCGTCTTTGCTGGAGTTGTTGGGGTTAAAATGCCTCGTTATTGCCTTTTTGGAAATAATGTAACCCTTGCCAATAAGTTTGAGTCTTGCAGTATACCTAGAAAAATAAATGTCAGCCCAACAACTTACAGGTACAGTGCTCAATATATGTAAAATGTCCACCTGCAGTAGTTACTGTAGTAGTCTATTATCTTCCCGTTGTTTTTTGTTTTTCCTTGAAGTACTGCTACATATTTTCCATTTTTTCTTTTTATCTGACTCCTCATGAATGCGCCACAGTTATTAATAGTCAGACTTCAACCAGCAGCAGCAAGAAAAAAGGTGAAACAGAACAACTGATTCTTGTTTTTCAGACATTGACCATCTGGGCCAACTTTGCCTCTTACACCACAGCTGTATATATCTTGCTTTTTCTTCCTTCTTCTCTCATATAGCTTGCTCTTCTTCAAGCTTTCACGGTGAACTGCATGCCAAACTGGCTGTAGGTGCCCTTGAAAACAACAACCTCACTGGAGAATGGTTAAACATCACCCTACACATCTTCATTCTCCTTTGGTTAGGAAGGATGACTGAATAGATTGCAATGAATCAGAAACACCAGTGTTTAGTTTATACAGGTCTTTCAGTTCAGTTTAGATCTGTTAGTATGGAACTCAGATCAGGTATTTTTAGTAACATGTAGTCCGTGATTATGCAGACAGCTAGCAGGCCCTTCCATGGGAAATACAGCATCTTTCCTTTGTCCTTCAAACCTAACACTCTCTTTATATTGTCTGTTTAATTGTACTTCAAAATCACCTTGCAAATCATGTTGCAAGTAATGGCCAAGTAATCGTGTCTTGTAGATGCCAGGCAAGACAATAGGAAACTGTTTGAATGTGATGGTAACAACAGTCGACATCTGAACTCCAGGTCCAGGTCTGAATTTTATGTCACTCAGCTGACAGACATTATTGTTTCTTCCAAAAATTCTATAAGAATGTACTGTAAAGAGTGAATCTACTAGAAGGAAGTGATATGGCTGGCTGGGTAAAATAAGCAAAATTATAAATTTTTTTTATCTTTTAAGGAAGCTCTGCTACCTTCACTGTAGCCTGGACTGTAGTCTGTTGTTCCTACTCAGCTTGTAGTATCTTATAATGCCTTGTGGCAAGGTTCTGCATTCAACATCAGGCAGAGCATTTGGCACAGGATCCTGACATCCCCTGCAGCATGTGTTATGTGACATACTGGGTGCCAAGCTTTAGATGATCTTGGATAGGTGATTTAGAAAAAGTAGCACAGGTATTAGAGCACACAGAAAGTAACCCTTTTGATCATGCACTCTGAAAACACAAAGAGAGCATTAGCATTGCCAGTGCTTATGTATGTCAACATAAGCAGTGCTGGCCAACACTGACTGTTTTTCCATTCCATTCATATGGAAAATCATTTTGAATGATACCCCTAGAAAATAGGCAATTTGATTAACAGATCAACTGTTGGTGTTGTGGAGTTTCTTTTTTTTTCTGAGTGAATGAGGTGTTAACCTCCTTTTTGGTGTTTTTTAAGTTTTGATTCATTCACCAATTCTAAAGACACACTGATAACATTATGGTACCTTGCACAACTCCTGTATATTGCAGTAATTGTTTGAAAGCTTAGATACAAGTTATCAGTATTTATCCCTACAAATTAGCACTCTCTGTTTCAATCTGTGAAAAAGGAAGTAATATTAGAATTGGTAAGAGGGTCTGAATAGTTTAATTAATAAGGTTGACAGTATTCCATTCTTTGAAGCATTAATTATGGTGCATTTGATGTGCAGATATGAGCTAGCTTTCAGCACTAAATAATTTTTGAAAATATTTACAACAAACATAGCACCTACTTGCAAAACATTGACAAGACAAAAAAAGAGGCGATACTGCTATTTGCACTGATGCATAAGTTTATAGGTTATCAAGGTTACCAAGTAAACATTATTTTTTATATTTTCAGTAAATAACTATAAAAATTGAATTGGAGTCTCCCTGGCATTCATGAAGAATTGAATATCTGCACTTATTAGTGACTGATTCATTTTTAATCAAGGTGATTCATTTTTGTTCTAGGTTGTTAAAGGAATACCCAGGTTTTGTGTTCACACCACGCTCAAGAGAGGAGCTTCCACCAAATTTTCCCAGTGATATCCCTGGAATTTGCTATTTTCTGGATGCTTATATTCAAGGAACAAACTCACAGACTTGGTTTCAAAAGCGAGATTTGGGAGATGGCAATGCAAATTTTTTCGGTGAGGAAACAGGAATAGACTAAATTGTTCATTCACAAATGTATAGAATAAATTTATAAATATTTGGAATTTTTTTTTGTATAAATTGAAAATTTTTAAAACTGTATGAAACATGAAAGCACTTTAGATTGTTAACACCTGAAAGCCAGTATTAAAATTTCAGGAAGTATGTCACTGACTACTTTTTATTTTTCCTTTGCATAAGGAACATAGTCGCTAAAGTAATGTTGCAATGTCACTGTTGGAAATGCTACTATAAACTGTATTTTCCCTGTGGTAATTTGTAAGTGCTACAGTTCTCTCTATACTGAGAATTCTAGAGGTATTGTATATGCAGTTTGTCAGGAAATGTAATGTGCAAGTGATGCAGTGTTGTGAGCTGGTGCTTATCAATGACTATAAAAATTTTCTTAGAGATTCCATAAGAAAATGTCCATTAAAATATTGTCACTGCCATCACATACTCCTTCCAGTGCATCATTTGGGCCCCATCCTAGAAGCTGCTGACCATCTTCTCACATTGACTGGTCAAAATATGAGGGTGCTCAGCATTTTCTGGATCAGGCTGCTGATTGTAGCTGATACACATGCATAGCAGAGTTGCTGCTTACTGTTTCATGAACGTTGTGTATAAAATGAATATAGATTAAAACACTGTATAATCACATACTAATATCTCTGTAATCATCAAACTATTTTAGTTCTAAGGGTTTTTAAAATACTTAAAAATAATAATATCCACTTGTTATTATGTATTACAGCAATAAATGTTTTCTTTTTGTTGTCATTTAAATTTGAAATGTTTTAACAGAACTGTAATAAAATATGCTTTGGAATGTTTGCTTAGAAATGAAATTCCAGTCAGACTGTATGAAATGGAAGCACACCAGCTTAAAGCTCTGATCCTTATTTGAGGATGAAACGTGGGTGTGATGTGTTATGGAAATGCCCATCGCATGCTCACTCTAAAGTTGCCAGGGGAATCTTCAGGTGAACAGAAATGCTTTCAAACACATCTACAAAGATTCACATATGAACACATTTACAAAGATTAATACTACTACAGAACAAGCTTTTCTGTTGTGGATAATGGAATATGAGTGGAGAATTCTAAAGGCTTTGCCTCTGGAGCTGGCAGAATAGAGTTAGCTAAGAGTTCTGAGTTCAGGATTCCGCCTCGCTGACTAGCAGATCCATCTGCCCAGAAATTCCTCTGTGCTCTAGTTTGATCCCAGCTGCAGGCTGGAGAACTGCACAGCTTACACACATACTACTACTCCCAGTAGTATCAAGTATTATTAGTTATTATTCTAACCTCTTCAGCTCTTGGGGTCTGGCATATCAAGCCATTAAAGTCTCTTCAAACCACTTGCCACTAAATCAGATTTTTAATCTTAATATTTACAGGGAACAATTACATTAGACTAAGGTGCTATTTCTTTCATTTTTTGATCTTGACTGGTATGTTCTGAAGCTCAATATACCATTTTGTCCTACTAGTATTTGGTATAAACTCATATATGTACCATCAAAGTCTTGAGAAAAGTCCCTATAAGAATATAGAATTAAGAACATTTTAAAACCATTTTTCAATTCAGATTTCCTGTAAGGAGCATTTGAACAAAACTTGAAACATTGAATCCTTCGTGAGGTCTCTATATCCATTGAGGATGCTTAGAAATAGTTCTGTGGCACAAAAATGGAACCAGAAAGTGTATTATATGTAAACACGTCTTCCACACACCATATATATATACACACATACAAGCACATGTATTTGGAACACTTTAGACTGCAGTGTTTCAAGGAAACAAGAACTATGTGAATCTTGGAGACTGATGTTTCCAATAGTGGTTAGAAAATTCTATTCTGTTGAGATAAATACCCAGATGTTACTAGCAGTGCCATGTGGGTGCTCCTTGATATAACAATGTGGCAGTATTTGAAAACTGACCATTCAGTAGGCTTATGTTATTAAACCAGTAATGACTGAGGTCAGCATGAATCTCTCCATCCCTGTTAAATAGGCTTGTCAATAAAAAGCATTTCTTTCTCGAATCTACTGAATGGAGGACATGCTTAGGAGGGAATTTCCTTTTATCCCTAGAAGACAACTGTTGCTGGACTGGATGATGGCCATGCTCAAAGCCAAATTCTGTATGAATCTGTCATTACATAGGCTGTTCATCATGGCAGTTCTTGATACCTTCCTTAGTGGTGTCAACCTTCGGGGAAGAATTCTGGTAAGGTGATTAAGTGTACACAGAAAGCAACATGCTTGAGTCTCAGTGAAGTAAATAAGATTTAGTCACATATTTAAGACAATGATTGAAGAAAGTGCTTTAAAATGTACTTGTGTTCAGACCTGTTTGACAAAAGCCCCCATAATTCCACTTAGCTTTAAGCGTAATTTAAGTATTTAGGTCTCACTGAAGCTGTTCATCTGTTTAAATTTTTTTTTGCTGAATAAACATGTATTTAATAAGGGACAGTTATTTTAATTTATCTTTTTACTTAGATCTAAAATAGCCTTTTCACTTTTTAACTAATCTTTTTACTTAAATTGAAAAAAAGGAATTGTGGAGATAAACAGAAGGAAGGCAATTTCACTGATGCAATACTGGAAAGAAAATAATAGAGTTGTTTTTAAGTTGATGCCTTCTGTAGTATAATGTGGGAATTTTCAGAGACTATGCAATGCTACTTATATAAAAATTCCTTAGTACTATGTCCAGAAACAGTTTTGTTACATGTGAAATTTTATTTTAATAGTTCATGATGATTCTGCATGGCTGATTTCTGTTCACACTTACGCTTTGTGATGGAAGATACATTTTTATCACGCTGCAGTTTCTTTGCCAAAGAAGTGTAAGTGGCCCTTGAAATAAAAACTGGGTCCTTTGAATCTTAACAGTGACATAGCTAAAGTGAAAGCTATACCAAAAGAATTCAACTAATTTTATTTCATTCAGGCATGACCTGATATAATTTCAGGGAGATGTTGGAAAAAATTTACATTGCTGGTGTCAGAGGAAGTGTAATTAGTGTGGAGCTAATGCTTTCTTTCTCTCTGAACTACTGTGCAAAAGCAGAGCAAAGGGAGTCACAGAATCTGACAGAACAGTGAAGCGCACATATAATTGAACCCTTGGGACAGAGCTACTTCTTCCTGGGAAATCTTGTGAAGGCAGAATTCAGACCTCCCCCAAACCCAGTTTATTTCTCCCATCATTTTCTTTTGCAATCTTTTCAGAAACAGCTGCAATTAATAGTACAGCGGGCAAAATCAGTATTTCCAACTTAAAGCCACCAGAATTAAGGGAATTGCTCTTGAATCCTGGCAAGAGGACGCTTTTGCAAACCCCACCCATCCTACAGCCTAGCACACCACTCTAGCTGCTACCATTTTTTTAATGCCTGCTCATTGTTCTGCAAAAGCAGTGGGAGATTTGCTTCCTGTACCAGCAATGACTTTTGTGGCTGTTTGCCATAGAGTGTACAAGGTACTGAGTTGCTTTCAAAGCTCTACTCCAGTTTATAAGTGAGCTTGGCAGGAACCAAATTTCACTCTCTGAAATGAGAGCTAGGACTTGCTTTTCTGCTTCTAAAGTCTGCAAGGTGTGTGCCACAACAGTCTTTTGAGACTTCTAAAACCACCTCTGATGGTGTGACTGCTCACAACTGCATAGGAAGAAAATAATCAGATTAAGGTTTGTTGGTTTTGTTTGTTTTTTGGGTTTTTTTTTTAAGTTTTCCAATCTCATTTGCATGTGTTCATTAGCAGTCCTTTTTTGCAGAGCATGGAGGGAGAGTAAAAGTCACTGTCTTATGTTACTGAGCATTGCTCTGATACTGAAACACAAATAAAAGAGGAAAGATAATCAATGATTCTGGAACCTTTGCTACGTTGAGATGCAACAGTTTAAAGATACATACTCTCCTGAGCACAAGCAGTAGGATCTGAATGTTAAATATGCAGTTAGGGTGGAACATGAAGCTGGAAAGCCAGTCAAAGAAATAATAAACTGTGAAAGAATCTGAAACGAAGTAAACAACCTTATAAAGTTGTGTGTCTCATCTGCTTCAGCAGATTTTTGATGCTGAAAGCAAAGTCAAGCCAGTGGTTTCCTAATAAAAATGGAAATGAGCACATGGCTTTGCAACCCCATTAGAAGATGGCCTTTGAAGATCTGTCCTACACTTGCTTCTCATTTTTTGAGCACGAAATGACAAATTTTTGTGCCACTACAGCAAATGCATTTCTTGCACACATAGCAGCACGTAGTGGGAAATAATCAAGAGAATACATGCAGTAGCCTCCCAAGGGTGTGAAAAGGGGTGGATTCAGACATAGATACATTTCCGCTCTTCAGATTTTTCCGCCCAAACAAAACCTGCCAAAGAAATATCAAGGACAAAGGCATTCCCAGGAGCTTTGGACTACAAGCATGTGAAAATGAACTGATTTCCACTGATTGCAGATGTACACGTGCTACTGCATTACAGAACACCATGGACATATTGAGGGGTGTTTCATCATAGCTTGTCAATACCAGTACTGAAAAATTCATATAATGGTATAGTAGAACAGTGTAGAGTGGTATAGTAGAAATAATAGAAATAATGAATCTTGCTGAAATGAACTTAAGAGGGTGTTTCTGCATCTGAGAAGTATTATTATGAAAATTCCAAATGTCACGTCTCAGACCATAACGAGAAAATACCTGCAATTCAGTCCAATGTCAGTAAAGTAACTCCATCTTCAGTAAGTGAAATCCAGAAATACCATATAAGGCAGCTTTTTTATTCAGGATTTCAGTAACGAACTGTAAAAGCAGGCTCCAAAGTAAAAAATGCAACTTATTAAAATACTTCCTTTGTTTTATAGTGCTTGTGTATTAACACAAACCATATTAAGCTGAATGTAGATGTTCTTGGCGAGCTAGCAATTTTCCCAAACCTACTGTCTCAGCAACTGCTCTTTCACACAACATAAAAGGATCCTATGCTACTTCTTGCTTTCGTGAATCTCACCAAAAATTGCCAGATGAAGTCAGCATCTCAAATCAGGAAGAATGTTAAAATAAAATACCACTTAACCGTGTACAGCATATACCTAGTGCACGAGGGTCCCCAAATGGGAATATGATTTTGTGCTGTGGTGAAATAAGCTGCAGGCTTTATGGAAGTGCATCAGATACAATCCAAATGTTTGTGTGATGTGCATAATGCATGTGCCCTAGCAGTCCTGATACTGACATGGCTGGGCCTTGAATCTTGATTGAGCAGGTATCTGGAACGGAGGTTTGTCCTTCTCAGGAAATCACTGGGTTGAATTCTTTAATTCAGCATCTTCCAAACTTTTAAAAGGAGACCCCTATTTTAGAAAACTAAATCAATCAGTGCCTGCTTTTACTCTGCCCATGATGCTTTCACTTCACATTTTACAAATCTCACCTTGGCTAGAACATCCATTTGTATTATAATGGGTTAATCACAAGAACACCCTGCAAACACAACCTACCAAGCCTGAACCAAATCAGAAGAAAGGCAATTTCATATCTGTCTAAGGCAATTTTGACCCTTGTAGATATCAGCACTTTTGAAAAAGTGTCATTCAGATATACAAAATCACCAGGATAATCTACCTTCTGAAAACCATAACCAAAAATAACTTCATGTAATCTCTCGAATACTTGATGAGCATGAGGGCTTACCCCATATACAGACAGAGCAAGTGGATTCCCTTGAAACCTGTGAAGAATGGGAATAATTTTTTACACCTATTCTTAATATAGTCAACTTGTTTCCTGCCTGGGATGTGCTGCCAGGAGTTCCTTGATATTTGTATCCTCAAAACAGTTTTATAAGTGCGTGAAGGAGAAGACTGCAGCAACACCGGAGGGCAAAAGTCCCAGATGTTGTCTTAGGTCTTCTCGTAGTGTAGATTCACTACCAGCAGTAGGCACACAGAGATGTAATTACAACATTTGTATAGTAGGATGCATTTTCCCATTTTCCCAAACTTTACTTCCTACCAAACAGGAAAAGTAGATAGTGACCTGACATGTTCAAATCTTAGATAATTGGTGACAACCCCTATTTAGCTGTGGGAAAGCATAACCTTTGGTCTGGTTCCAACAGTATGATTTATTACATTATTTCTATTGCCAGTTTCCTGAAAATTGAAGAGATTTTTAGAGATTTGCATCTCTTCAGTTTTTGTTTGGTTTTCTACACATATATATTCAGTAGTTTGGAGTAGTTTGGTTAATTTCTTTAACTATTTTCTTTCCTCTCTTCAAAATTAACATCTTACTTGTCTGATTCTAACTGGTTATATTGAAGCTTTTGTTCTCAGTCATCCTTTTACAAAATCTAAAATCTGTTTTCCCAGTAGATTTGGACTGTGCTAAATAGAATTGATTATTCTGCCTACACTACCTGAAAGCAGGGTTTCCCTCTGCTGTTTTTGGAATGCCTACTGAGACGACTTTGCCAAATTTCTAATGCCTATCCACTTGTGTCCTCAGCTACGAGAATTTTTGAAAGATCTTAACACAGATTCAAAAGTTCACCAGGCAGTAGTTGAAATTTCAAAAGATTTTACAGGCTGCCATTTTTTAACTTATTTACATGGAATTTCCAACATCAATGCTTCATTTTTTTTTTTCCAAGAACTATGTGAACAGTTCAAATTTTATACTTATTTTGCACTATCTTACTAAGATCTGAATTCTGTAATTTTACCTACATTTAGAATCCATCTGGATTGATTAGTGTTTATGGCTTAATGTAACAAGATTTCTGCCCAAAAGCTACTACACTAGTAGTCCACGAAGTACCCTTATCCTCCTAGATAAACGAATAATCTCTCTAATATATTTTGTTTCTTCTTAAACAAGTAAAAAAAAATCGCTACTCTCCTTAGAGTTTTTACTTCATATGCTGGGGCCAGGTCTTTCGATTGTACAAAGGGCTTTAAACTATATGGGTTTTTCAAGTGCTGTATTGTAGTTTTTTATTCCTTGTATATGATAACATATGATAGAGTGTGTTATTTCCAAACTGGCCTTGGCATATTGCCTCTGCTCAAAACGTCCTGTTGTAAGGGTCATGCCCTACTTAGAGAGCCCTCTAAGAGTCCATATTCAGTAGGTTACTGATACATCGCAGTGTTTATTCTCACTGACACCCGACAGGGACTCAAAAACACACGAAAACCCCCATTAATGAAAGCACCCATTATTATGCTTTTAACTCCACTGGCCTTTGAGAAATGAATGCACAGGAGCAGAAATGCCTGCGATCACTTTGTCGCTCAGAGTCTTCCCTTTTTTGGGGACATTTGTCTTCCTAAAATTAAGTGGTTGCATCAGTACAAGAACCAACTGAAGCATTCTTGCGAATGCAGAGGGAAGTGGCACCAGGGCGAGCACGCGTTGCCCTACACCCAAGCACTGCTTGCAGGATGGGTACGTGCAGGAACGGGCCCGACACCGGGCTCGATGCCCGGCTCCGCGCCGGGCACGGGCAGCGGCCGCCCCTCAGCCCCGGCCGGCGCCGGCCCGCAGCCCCCGCCCGCCCCCGCGCGGCCCTCGGCCCCTCGCAGTCCTGCCCCCGCCTCTGATTGGAGGAGAGCGCGGCGGCCGCGCCCGCCATTGGCCCCCCGCGCAGCGAGCGCCCTCGCCATTGGCTGCCGGCGGGTGCCACTCGGGGCGGCGGCGGCCGGGGGAGGTGGTGAGGCGGCTGGGCCCATCCTCTGCTGGCGGCGGCGGCGGTGGCACCGGCACCATGGTGAGCTCCGCCGGGGCGCCCGCCGTGCCCGGCACCGGGCCCGTGGTGGGACGGAGGAGGTTGAATCCACTTGGGAAGCGGGAAGCCGGGCCCCAGCCCTGCGTTTCGGGGGGAGATGGGGTGATGTTTCGGTGGGGTCGCTTCCCGCCGGGGTGATGGGAAGGGTGGGGTGCGATGCTGCGGCCGGGGGGAGGGGGCTCCCTGCCGCCCGCTGCCTGACCGTGCCGTCGCCTCGCTCTGCCCCGCAGTACGGCTTCGTCAATCACGCCCTGGAGCTGCTCGTCATCCGCAACTACGGCCCCGCCGTCTGGGAGGACATCAAGTAAGTGTCTGTGTGTGTGTTTGTGTGCGTCCGTCCGTGTGTCTGTGCGTGTCTGTCTGTCTGTGGGCGCGCGTGTCCGCGGGGCCGCGCGGGGCCGGGCGGGTAGCGGCGCCCCGTTTGCCGCCCGCCGGGTGCCGGGCGGGGTCTGCGGGCCCGCAGTGGCTGGCGGCGGCACCGGCAGCGGTACCCGCAGGTCTGCGGGCCGGCAGAGGCACGCAGGACGCGGCTCCCAGCCGTGACAAGAACAGCGCGCCTCCTGCCGCGCCTCGTCCCGCTCGCGGCCTCCCTTAACGCCTCCAGGACCCGCCTTGTTCCATCTTTCCCGGTGTCCAGGAGCCGCAGCGGGGATGGCATTGATCCCCGCGGTCCCTCGGTTATACAGGGTATGTGGCTGGAGTAATGTGCAGGCAAAACGCCCCGAAAACACGGATGCCCATCCTTGCATCAAGCCACCAGGTGAACCGTGCAACAGTTGCATCCCTTTGCATCCCTGAAGGAATTGAGAGACAGTGTTTATTTAATAAACACTGTCTAAAACTACTGTCAGATTTTGGTAATGTCCTCAGCTTGAAATCAAAAACGTCACAGAGAAATATGTACAAGAATGTAAGTAAAAGAATGGTTTTTGGCTTCATTTCTTGAATCTGATTTCTTGTGCCCAACCCTTGCTCTTCTGGCAGTATAGCATTTTTCTAACGAGCTGACTGCCTTCACTTTAAACCTTTGATCAGTTGTGAGATTGCACTAAAAGTTTGAAATGAGCGTGCAAACAAAATTCTATTTGCCTTAAAAATAGTAGTATTAATAGCTGGGCAAAACTACAACAAAAATTTTTAAAAGGACGTAAAAGCTTACAGAGTTGTAGACTTGCTTCATCAGGCTTTAGGCAACATGTTGTCAGAAGAAAGGGTTTAATATGATTTCTTGATAAGGCAGAAGTCGATTATCCAACTTGGGGGAAGTGATCCTCTTTCAACTGGATGCCTTCTATATCTCCTGTTGCATTTATTTTGGGCCAATTTTAATATGTCAGTGTTAATGTTGATTTTATAATATATTGCTGTTGTCATTATACAATTTTTGGAGTTAAAGGACAGTTTTGACTATGAGATTTTTGTTACCATGACACATTTTTTTCATAAAATCATTCGTTAAGAATCTGGTAACCTTGCACAGTACCATGAAATCAGAGAATCATAGAAATATCCTCTGGAAGGGGTCTCTGGAGGTCATCTAGTCCAGTTTCTGTTCCAGCCTGGATTGTTACTGGCACTAGATCAGGGCTGAGCTAGTCTAGCTGAGTCTTTAAAATCACGAAAGGTGAGTCCACAGCTGTGATTCAGCAGGCATTCATTCTTTGTTCCATTGATCCCTGACTGGTATTCTGTAAATTACTGTTGGCAAATCCCATTCTTTGCATAACATAGATGAACCTTCAGTGTATGCCACAAAGTTTTGTGCTATAAGTGAGGCATTTATTTTACTTACATACTGAATATTTCTAAACACAGTGGTCTATTTTGAATTCCTATGGTTTGATTTATTTTAATGACATATGTAAATTAAAAGGCAATAAAATAGTGACACGTGCATCGTTTTCCGTGAAAATTAAAATAAAGAAATAAAAGTTTGTATAAAAGATGATGTTCATTCTTTCTTGGCATGGCATCCCTTATCAAGATGCTGTTG
The DNA here is from genome assembly GCF_000738735.6 of Corvus cornix cornix. Taxonomy (NCBI): domain Eukaryota; kingdom Metazoa; phylum Chordata; class Aves; order Passeriformes; family Corvidae; genus Corvus; species Corvus cornix. The sequence continues at coordinate 24,667,576 of NC_046334.1, read as the reverse complement.
AGTGTCATGGCCTTTTGTCCAAATTACCCACTGAATATGTATTTGTGTTTAAGATCAATCCATCAGAGAAGATACAGTTTCATCTTCTAGTGCCTGACCAGCCATAATTCCTGAGGCATCCCATCTCTTTAGATTTTACAAACACTGAATAGAATACTGAAGATAACTAAAGCCTGTGAGGAATATTACTCATATAAAGTTTTGGAGAAATTGGATAGAAATATATGAAATACTTTTCTAAGTGCTTTTCAGCAGTGAAAATTCAGGAAGCTGGTATGTCCTGTTTCTGCTTTTCAGATGAGAAACATTTCTGTCTTGTAGCAGCCCAGCAGGTAGGCTCTGCTATTAGCTCACAAGAAGATGGCTCTCTGGAAGGAAACTGGCATGACACTACCCAGCAGAGGATTGGGATGTGATCTCCAAGAAGGAGCCAGCGTGTATGCAGCAGCTGCCGTAGCTCCTTATGTGAAAAGTGTACGCAATGGGTTATTTACTCAGCAGGATTTCTCAGCAGTGTATCCTAGAGTTTAGAAACCAGTAAATCAGCCCTCACTGGAGCAGATTATAGTGGTGCTGACTGAGGGAATGGTAGTGTCAACTGGTAGCCAAGTGATGTTGGGGAAGAGGTTGGATGTTTTATCTTTTATAAGCAAATACAAACTTCTTGCAAAGGTTTTGTTAGAATTGTTATGCATTTAGGAAACAGCAGGAAAGTACAAACCAGTGTTGTGGCGTGCTGAGTTGAATCGGCTGAATCACTGATGACTGGAGAAGTAATTACTGAAGTCAACAGTCTTTGGCTGTTTCAAAAAACCAGGGGGAACTTTGCACTGTTAGTGAGGTTGAATTTGCAATGAAACATGACATTTTTGTGAAGTAGAGAGGCCTCTGGGTAGTTCACTACAAAATTTCTTATCTAAACTTTTTTGGTTTTGGTGTTTTTTAATGTTGAGCTGATCACCTACTGCTATTTTGTTCTCTCTGAAGGCACCGCAGAAGATGTGAATCTGCACTGCAGAGTGGTGGGTTGTGATTGCTGAGTGATTCTCAAATGCCAGCAGGTGAATTTGTACTTAATATTGATAGAAGGGAAAAGAAAACATAGAACCAAATAAGTTGAAATAATGAAATCAGGTCATTTGTCAAAAAAAGTGCGTTTAAAAATGGTAAATACTGAATTTAGAGGGTGTTCTCCGTCTGAAACATGGAAACTCTTCTGTAGCTTGTGCAGTCAAAAGTGATGTTGAATGAAGTTCTTATATAGAGAATTTGGGTACCCAAATAGTTGAATTAGATGCTCTTATGAGAGTGGTGTTTTCATTGCCATCACTTACCGTTAACTGAGTCAGAATGATAATTTCAACTCTCTGTGTCTGCTATTTTGTTCATTTTTCAGCATTCTTGTGAAACCATGATCTATCAGAAATAGAGACAGTGTTTTATTGGCCCAGAGTGGAATTCTTGGGAAGGTTAGACTCCATGTTATTTTCATCCACTTTAAAAAGAAAGCATAACTAAACACCAGACTTCTTTTACACATCATATAATGAGGCACTGAGTTCATGGAAAAATTACAGTATATCCTTTGATTCAGGGCTTGGCTTTCTAAAGAGCTAGAATTAAATTGCTTGACAAAATGGTTCACAGCCTCCTATTTCTGAACCAGCATTCTGGATCCCAAATAGGTTGAATTCAAAAGGCATGTAAGTGGTGAAAGTTTATCTTGATTTATAGAGCCTTTACTCATTTTCTCAACAGCAAAGTCTCAAAAATTTGCTTCTTGTTTTTTCTCTGGCTGCCACTCGCAGAACTGAGAATTTGAACTAATGAACAGGGTTTTCATGATGAAGCCCTATAATCATTAGAGGGATTTAGCAAAGCTGGATGAACAAGAGGGAGTGAGAGGAAAGTCCTTCTGTAGTTGCTGAATTCCGCAGTAGCAGATTTTTCTTGGTGGAAATTAAGATGATTCAGCATAGTCATTTCTTTTGCTTACTGGCCGTTGTAAGCTGCACATACACTGCTCGTTGTCGTTCACTATTTCAGTCCTTGGAAGGGGAGACTTAAGACCTGCAGTGCAAGGGAGACAGGCTGCTGTGATCAGTACTTCACTAGCTCTGCAAAGAGTTACTAGTCAATAAACGGTTGATGTAGAGCTGTTAAGCACAGTTTTGCTGAGAAAACACTTTTCATTTGTTCCTTCCATACCTGAAAGAGAACCTCTTCTGAATCCTTTATTTTTCACTTGTTACATCCAGAGGGCTGGTTTAGATTGTGTGGCCACAATTGCAATGGCTGGTTCTCAAGGGTGGTTCTCAAGATTCCTTTGGCATTAGATATCTTCAAGTCCTCTGCAGCCAACATAAACTGAAAATTGTCAGGCCTGGTTATTCCCACATAGATGCAGTTCTGTGCTCATGTCTGTTTAAGGTCAAATTTGTACTTCTGGGTGGTACGGTAGCGTGTGAACACGATCATTAGTGCACCTGGAATTACTGTCCATGTACCTGTCCAAAACAATACAGAGATTACTCATATTGTCATAATGAAAACTTCCACGGCTTAAGAAATTGTCTTCCCTAGTATGTTTCTATAGTGGGCATATTTTTATGGTGTATGATAGTACCTTTTTAAAAGAGGCCTCTAACATGATAAAATATGAGCTCTTCTGCAACAGGTATCACATATGGCTGAGGTGAACAGCCAATAAATACATGTGAAATTTTGATCACTCCATTCAGCAGCTCTAAGGGTTTAATTGTGTAACAAGCATTGACAGGGATGTCTTCTTGAAACAGTTCCAGGTCAATATGTGGGAGCTAGAGCAATGTCAGCAGGGAATATGTACAGAGTCTTTTTTCCTGTGTTTCCCAACACTATTCCTCTGTGTTTGATTAAATGAATACAGGATTTTCCCACGGGCTTCTAAATCTGAATTGAGGCCAGGTTAGATGCTCAAACTGTGACACTTTCAAACATACTGCCAAGAAAATGAATGAGAAGTCAAATATCTAATTAAGAAATGCATTAAAATGCTTCATCTCAAGCCTGTAGAGTAAATTAGTATTTTTCCCAAACAGGTATCCCACAAAAATATGTGGATTTGGGAAATGAAATGGCCCAACCAATCAGCTGCAGTCTTCATCTTCCTTCTGTTTTTATGGTAGAAGTCCCCACAAAAACATGTAGCCTGGAAAAACTAGGATGGAAGTTGAAACTCAGTGTTTGCTAAAAGTAACTACCCTGAGGTGAAAACACTTTTTATTTGATTCTAGAGAAGTGTTCAAACTTGCATAGTAGAAAAACGTGTTTTTTCCCCAACAGCCATGTATCGTTTGCTGTCTGTACCTCAGTGTGGCACATCTAAATCAAGTGATAGCCTTATATCCCTGGTCCTCCATGCTTAATATAGAATTAAGGCAGCTTCCTGCATGTGCCCTGTTTTGTCCTTCTTTGGAGGGTTAGGATGGCATGTGCTGTTCACACTCTTAAATGCCAAGACTCCAGGTCTGGGGAGACTTCTGGGTGGCACAAACTTTACATGGACTCAGTGATCTGGAAGTGCACACAAAGGAAGAGCAAAAGTCGATAGCTTGTCCTAGGAGGAAGGAAACTTTTGTTCCCCAAGCTTCACAGATTATCACCTACCAAGGCTAAAGGCTCTTAAAAGTTTTTTTTTTCTGTAAGTCTCCTGTTATGGTTAAAATGGTGAAACACTGAGGATTGAGAAGTTATCCTGGTGCAGTGTGGAAAAGGGAAGTGGAAAGTTTCTCTGCTCAGTTTCAAACTGGGTTCAGCTGAAGTTGTAGAAGACTGTACCATTTGGAGGAGTGAAATAAACTGCAGGACTATCATTTGCCTGGAGAAAATTAAACAGACAGAAACTTCTGCATCCTGTTGGTGAAGGTTAACATAGGTCAGACTTTAGTGACGGTGTAGCTTTTGCAGTGAAATGTAGGTGGTTTAAGAATACATGTTTTTGGGTAAATTTTCAAAGGCATTCCTAGCAGTTAGGTTTATTAGTAGTATTGTAGGTTGTCCACTTAAGTCAGGAAAGGTAGATGCTTTTATTCATTTATGTTTTTAAAAATTGTATTCCACTGACTTTCACTAGCATTTAGATAATTAGGAACTCATTGACAAGATGTGCTATTCTGATTAATTATATTTGTAGTGATATTCTATAATAGTAAGTAATATAAAATAAATATGAAATGCCTTTCAGAATATGTTTTATAATTTTTTACAGGAGATGAACTTGGATTGCACTGTTTCCTGGGAATTTCTCACATAGCAAAAGTTGTCTATTTTTATGCTACTTAAACAAAGCAAATAATAAAAAGCTTTGTTAGCTGCAGAGAATGAAGGCTCTAGCTTGGCTGACTGTGTCTGTATGCTGAGTTCAGAATGTCACTTTGTCAGAGGTGTTTTTTTCTTTTTATTAGTGTATCAAAACACAATTTACATTTGTTTACAGATTCTGTGAGAATCAAGATTTTGGCCTACTGCTTAGCACAATGTTTAGATGTAGTAATAGCTCATACTACAGTGTAGTTTGCCTTTGCAGAAACCTAGGAAAATATGTACAAAAGCTCTAGTGAAACATTGTTTTAAGTTGCAGTAGCAAATTCTTAAGATGTGTGGGAATTTAGGTAACTTGTAGGTCTGATGCTGGTAGTCTGTAAAGTCCATGAAAATTGTGTTTTGAGCGTAAGAAGTGCTGAGTACCCTTAAAAACCAGAACCACCTGTTGCATACCGGGCACCCTAAATGAATGAAACCTTTTTGATCTGTGGTGTTCCTGCCTATTTTAAATGGAAATGGTCTAATTGGCCTCATGAGATTGTTGGAGAGCTAATTAATGCTTCTGCATGCAATTAGTGTAGAGATCAATTCCACAGGAAGACTTATTAGAAAGGAATAATTCTCTCTTCAGAACTGGATTTGCAAACTGCTATATATTGAGGAATGGGATAAAATAAAATATGAAATAGTTGCACATTAGTGGAGTAGGACCTAGCCTCAGTACTGAAAGAACTGGAAGCCTGGAGGAAAAGGAACAGGTTCTGTGGGCTCATGGGTGTGGCTGGTATGTTGTGTCATACAGGCTCGGGAACAGAGAGGGAAATGTTGCTTGGGGCAAACTGCTCTAATGTTGCTGTGAGTGGACCTGAGTTCATCTTTCCTGCTTTCACTAAACTACAAAAAAAAAGTTTGCCAGACGCTTATGGCTCTTTATGAGACATGTTTTATTTCTTTGTAACTGTTCTGGAAAGTGCTTTTCAAGTTTTCAGCTGACTGTAGTTTCTATGAATAGGGCAGCCCTTTAAAAAGCATGTAAAACAGTACCATAGTCTGTAACAATCTGTCTGCAGTGATAACAGTGTCACTTCTGGTAGGAGAGGAGTTGGATAATCATGAGCTTGGAATGTAGAGTTTTTGGAGAAACTCTATTTGTATATGTAGGCACATATGCATATAAATATTGATGTGCACTTATATGTGCATGTGCATGTGCATATTATGTCCACATAATCGCCATGTGGCCTGGGCAATAAAAATGCAAACTAAACAGGAAATAAGAATCAAATATCTGTACAAAATGTGACGTGTGGCACTTCTGTTAGTAGTCATCTGTAGTGGAAGCAAGTGAAGAGACTTCCAGTTATCTTTGGTATTTCTTGTCAAGGGGGCTGATTTGCAGGAGAACTCTGGTGCCAACCTCCTTGTAAATTTCAAAGTGTAGATTTGGATGTGTCTTGGACTTCAATTTTGTTTCATCCTATTAATGCCTTTGGGATTTCTCCCATCAGAATTCTGGCTTTCCTCTTCCTTTCTTCTGTACTTCTCCTCCCAGGAACTATAGAAGTCTGAGTGGTGAACAAGTGGGTTTTGGAGTTTGCCACATAGACACATATACCTGTATGCTGTAGTGGTGGCTGTCAGTCCCCTGTGACTCTTCTTTCCTTCTTTGTTGAACTGCTGGGAGCTTGCTTGGTATTTCCCTTTCCCAGCCCACAACTAATTACTGTAAGGAATGCTTGCTTGACAGTTTACCTGAATTTACTGATTCTTTCATGCTCAAAAGTGTTGCAGACTTTGTTAATTATTTTAACTGTCTTGTCACAATGAACACTGGTGAAAAAAATAGACTATTCACTAGAGTTTAGATTGTGAATCCATTCTTATTTTGGATCATGTAGTTCTCAGTTGTAAATAATTGCAGTGATCTGGGAAAAAGCAAGAAAATGGAGGTTTTGCAGCCTCTTTTAGCACCTTGTGGGTTTACCCAGTGCTGAAGGCAGTGTTCCGTTCAACCAGTCTCATAACAATTTTGAAAAAAATACAGATTGCCTGTAAGTAGATGTGAGAAAGACACTTTGGAAAGACATTAGTGGTGAAATGACAATAGATTATTTCTTTTTAATCCAAATACGTTTTAACATTAGTGAGTTTTTACCCAGAAAGTAACATTTTTTGTAGTTTGTTTTTAAGTCCTTATTTCATACTATCCCAAAATTCTAATCAGTATAATTATATCATTATAATTTTTTTTTAAGTGATGCTGAATAGATGATTCTTCATAGGTATGGAGGTTAATATTTACAAGCTTCCTAGGGTCAGGACACTATACTGCCTGCTCTTTCAGTTCCTCACAGCGGAGGGACCTGCTTGAAGGTTAGGAGTTAAACTGAGTGGATGCCAAATTCTTTAATTCCTCTGGGAATTAGTTGGCTAAAAGGAAATAGTGCCATGTTATGAAACTTTGTGTGAGTGTTCTTGCAGTATCTCTCAGGTACTTTGCAGGTTTCCTAGAATTAAGTGCTTTTGGACATGCCAGGATAACAGGTGCTATAAACACATCATTCACTCTTATAAATGAAATGCATGAAAGAGTATTTTGTAAATACCATTCATTTTAGACCACTTACATAAAAGGAAGCAAAATAATACTGGCTTTATATTTTTAATAATATTTTTAGTATTTGTAGTAGCAGTGAGGAACTTGTACTTTTGTTAACTGTATCTTCTAGTATTATCTTGTTTTGAAAACCTACATTAAACACTCCCATATCCAGCCTGTAAAACTGGGAAATAGCTCAGAACTGTGAAGTCTATAAATACACCTATTTACTTTACCCAGAACATAATTTTCCTGGACAGATTCCCGTTTTTATTTAATCTTGTAACTTAATATAATTTATGTTCTTCCCAGCTGGGTGTTTTAAAATATCTTTGGACCATCCACAACATGCACAAGTCTATTTTGTTTTTTTTCCTTTTCAGAAGACTGGCACAATATTTGTAATAATTTTTAGTAAAGCATCTTTGTGAAGTACATGAAAAAACGATGAGAAGCATTTTGAAAAGACCAACTGTCTGTGAAGTAATATAATGAGCAGTGAGTTTGCTATTTTAATTTAAATGAGGTACAAAGACAACGATTCTGGTTTCACAGATACCATCTCTAGTTCTGACCCGTGTAATCCTGTTTAAGAGTGCTACTCTTGGAACGGAATTAAACTTGACTTGCTCCTATCAGTGAGATCAGAACCATGCTGTGTTTCTAAGTGCAGTAGTGTTATTTTGTCATTAAGATTGTTTTGACCGATCTCTTCAATTTAACAAGCACTTTTTCCATCCTTGTTACACCAAGAGAACTGAAGCACAATGGTGGCAAAAGTCCCAACAGAAACAATACGTATCATGGAAGAAGTCCTGGAGGTGGGTTTGGAACTAGTGACTGTTTTGGTGTGTTTGAGGTGACACACCCAGTGTGCACACTTCGGACTGAGTTTTGATAGGAAGAGATCCAGTTGTGCATTTGGGACACTGGATGATCTCTTAAAGTGATACTAACAGCTTCTAAGTAATAATGTATCACAGAGAAGCCTGTGCATCTTCAGGATGCAAAGTAATTGTTCCATGGGGTCTTCTACCACATTTTTTCTCAATATTTGCTGCATGCAAATGGGGAGGGTTCTTTTTCTGTAAGAATTTTTTAAGATTTCAGCTTTTTGACTGACAGAGGCAGAATAGCAAGTGATACTTCACAGGAATAAGAAGGTTTTGTCAGCAGCAATCTTCTTGATTATGATTTATGCAAATTCACTTTAAATACGACAATCTGATTGCAAAATTACATTGAAACTCACTTTGTGCAGAATGGGCTATATAAGTAACACCAGCCTGATGTGACATCTTGTCCAGCTGTGTTGCTGTAAAATCTCCAAAGATGGCAAAAGAAATCTTTACTACCTCAAACCTCTATGAGAAACAAAAATGTGTGCAGTCTTTGGGTTAAAAATCTGAAGTGCAGGATCTGTTCTGATTTTAAGAACAGTTTTTTCTCAGAATGTTTGTCCACACATAGCATTTCAGCCATTTCTGTGAATTATTAACATTACCTTTGAACATTAGTACTGTGTTTACAAATACTGAACTAGTTGCACAATGGAGAAGATTTTCAAAGGGACCATTGTACACTATCACCTGTAATGCTGTTCTGTGCTCCTGAGTCAACAGCAGTTTGGGGGGTGTTAGCAGACTGATGGAGGAAAGGCTGTTTTAGGAATTGATCCTGCTTTGATCTATTCAATAGGAATTTTTCCACTGATTTCAAGGCCAAATCTGTATGTGAAAAATATCCTCTGTATAGCTGTTATTTTCCATGGTGCAATGGCTAAGGTTCTTCTCTTGCCCAAGTAAACTGCCTCACATTAACCTGGATAATAGAAACATTCTGGAGGAAAACAAAAGCATTTTAGAAAAGTCTGGGCTGGAATCTTTGTTTCCCACAATTGAAATAGCTCTGTGTAGTCATTCAGAATTAGTCTAGAGTAAATAAGAAGGGCTGCCAGACTGTAGGAGTTAGGACAGGCATGTCATAGGATGTAAGTTTTGAACCATGAAATATCACATCTCAGGTGACAGGAGTTGGTTTGGGCAAGAGCATTAAAATCCCAGGGTGTGTTAACATTTTGAACATAAATTTACAGGGGAGCAAAACCCACACTTATTTTGTCTCTATGAATGTAAATGAGGCATTAATTGTGAATTCTGTTCTATTTGACTTGGAAGTTATTTTGAAAGAACAGGCATATAAAAGTTAAAAGTTTGCTACTGTAATACTGTTGTTTCATTAAAGAATTAAGCAGGGCTTGGGAATTTGCCAGAGCTTGTTGCTTTTGGCTCATTTCCACTCAAGTTCTTAAGAAAGCCACCAATATGTTATTGCTGTTAATGTCTTTGTGATCAAACACCACAGTCTGCAGAAAACATTAGAACTATGCTAATTTCCTCCCATAATTTTATCTGGTAAAAAACTGTAACTAAAGATTGCAGCAAAACATTTCAAGGGAAATGCCACAGTTTTTTGTAAAGCTATGGATTATGAAGTTTTCTCTGAAATGTGGTCAGCCAAATACAAATGTAAGGGAATTGCTCATGATGGACAGCCAACCACAGCAGCTCTGCAGAGCTGACAAAGCAGCCTCACTCTTAGTATTATAACAGTTTTCACAACACTATCATATATTTCTTCATATGAGCCTTGTTGTAGAACCATTTCCTTAGTGCAGGCAGCTTTGAGAAATCAGGTAGGGTCACTTAATTAGGAGGGAAGACTGCAGCCATGAGGAAATTTTAGGTATTGCCCATTCACCTGAATGACACTGCTCCATTTCCTGGGCTGCTGGGGTCAGCAGCCTCTGGTCAGCCATGGTCGGCCTCTTTGGTGCTGATAGCTGTGATGCTGTCTCAGACACATTGATTAGAGGATCTGCTGTTCTGTAGACTTGATAAAGGACCAGTGCCTCTGTAAAAATAGGAGTGCTTTCCCTTTGCATTGGCCATCTTGGATGAACTCACTGCAGCATTTTCCCGTCGCATGTTGTCTTAAGACTAGTACTTCAGAGAGAAAGCATTTGGAAGCTCTCACTGCTGTCAGACTACTGAGGGAGGCAGAAGGGCTTCAGAAGCCTGTCCACAATCACTCTGGCTACGTGTTGTCTGTATGCACACCAGCTTCTGTGAACAGGTGATGGAGCAGGCAGGGAAATTCATCTAGCAGAAAAATAATACAGAAAAACAGATACCTAACTGAATTTTATTTCAGCTCAGCACCTATCTAAATTGCTAGGATGTACCAGCACAACAGATCTTGGAGGTATGGAGAAGGAATTGACTTGGAAAGGAAGAAGAATGTTCTGAAATTTAATAATTTTCAAGCATGGATCTTAAAAAAGCAGTTTATATTTTCACACAGGCTTGGATTAGACATTGTGATAGTATTTGCCATATTTGTAGAATAAGCAAATAAGTTTTTGCCTGCATGATTTTGACTGAGGAGTATATTTACTCCCCTGCAGGAGTAACTATTTACTTTGACAAGTTTTCTAGAAAATTTTGCTTACCTTAAAATTATTTTTTAATGGGAAGTACATGAGTAGTGCTGCTCAGATGGCTTCTGAGTGATCCAAAGGATCTAGAGTAAACTCGAAAATAAATAGTTAAAATAATTGAATGGAATAGGCACTGAACTAACCAGTGGTGATTTTAAAAGGTGGTGGCTCAGAGAAATTGCAGGTACTGAAGAAAATCTTTGACAAAATAAACTAAAGACAAACAAAATTGGAAAGAAGAATCATGGCTTGGCACAGAGAAGTAAACAGGAAAAGTTCCAGTCAATGTAGTTAGAAAGAAATGTAAGAAGTTTTGAAAGAGATACTAACATCATCAAACTGGGACAATTTTTCATAGAGAAAATTCTCACACAGAAAAACTGTGTCTACTGGACTGTGCAAGTATGCAGTATTTTTGAGGATGTTCATTGGTTTTCCAGATGTGTGTGCTATCCTTTGTGGTTTGGCTCAGATCAGAGAGACTAAAAGAAAGCACAGCATGTATCCGAGATGTGGGAAAGTTTGTTCACCCTTTGCAAACATCCCTCCAAACTGCAGCTGACTTGTAGTTTCATACCATGTTATGAGAATCAAAGAATCAAGATGGTTTTCTTTTCTCATATTCATTTCAATTCTGTTCTTAGGAAATGTAAACTTTACCTTCTTGTCCCTGACTGATGTCTTATGTTTCAAGACGACATTTCCCACTGGCAACTCCAGCTCTCCTCCTGCTTAAGACCCTGCTTAATTAAGGTTATTACAATATTTTTTAGGTCATTGGCTAGAGAACGACGTTCCTTTTATGTAGAATTATGAGGGATGTTTAGTCTCATGTCCCCTATAGCCTTGTCATATTCCTGTAGGAAAATTGCTTAGCTTGTTTTCAGTTCATTGTTCTTAGAATGAGTATAAAAATGGTTATTTCAAGTAACAGTTACTTCAGTTATTAATAAATAATATATTTTTGAAATATAGAAACAATGTTGTGTAATTTTTGGACAGTGGGAAGAATGTGAGGAGCAAGATTAAAGGAAGATGAAGAGTAAAAAGAAAATAATGGCTTCCAGATATCCATTAAGTGAACAGGTTATCAAAGACTGGTGATTACAAACTGGAGGGTTAAATGATGAGTCTTTTCACTTAGGTCAGTAGAATACTGCCATATGAGATTGGAATCAGTCCTTCTCAGCAGTACCATTTGCCATCTAGCAGTTTTAAGATCAACAAGAGTACTTAATTCTCAGACCTCTCCCCTTTGAGTACCGGAGGAAATATTTCTGTTTCTATGGATGGATAATTCCACTATATCTGTAAATGCTTGAATTGTTCTGCAGACATTATTATTTTGTATTAATTAATTTATTAAATAAATGACACTGCTTTAGAAAATCAAAACCTGAGTTACAGTCAAAGAATTTGGTTTTAATTTATGGTTGATTATGTTATGATAATGGAGAGAAAGAATTTGATGTAAAAGGGACTGCAGGATTTTACATAGTAGATTTAGAATTTTACTTTTTGTAGGTTTTTGTTATTCCTCTGGTGACCAAGGGAAATTCAGAAGTTAGAAATATTGGCTCTGTAGGCTTGAGCCTTATCTCAAAGAGCACTTCTGTCAAACTCTGGTAAAAGCTCCTCATTACCATGGTACTAGTAAATAACTAATTACTCATTCTCCTCTTTCATTTGTACATTAGAAAAATAATTATACTACCAAGTTGATGAATGTCTTGATTTGCATCCCTTGTGCTTAGATTTTTTTTCAAACCTACCTCATAATCTGCCTTTTTTATAGTTTTTCTAATTCTAAGGGGTTTTTTTCTGTAGAGCAACATTGTGTACTGTTTGTTTTTTTTTTTTTTTGGTGTGACGTGATTCGGTAATTCACTTCAAGGCTTTCCTGTCTCTTTGCCTTTCTCTTGACTTCCTGAAATGAACTGCAGGACAGAGATACATTTAGATGAAAGGGTATAATTTCTTTTTAATGAGGTAGCTATGACCCTCCACCTGCAAATATACTAATGATGCCATGATCATATGAGTTTTGCTGAGCCAAAATATATTCTAGGTACATCAATTAGAGCATGAGTACTTAAAAATGTCTCCTCTTCTGTCACTATTTCTGTGAAGTATGCTGTGTCTATAGAGAATCATTGTAGGTGGCACCACAGGAGGTGACCACCTATTTTAAAAAACATACTGAGAAAGGAGACTGTGCTCATTTTCACATGAGGACTTCAACAAACAGGGCACGACTTCATCAGAGAACACATCAGGCCCCTCTGCACATCTCCTCTTCTGTTGAAGGAAAATTTGCAAGGGAAATAAGAACAAATACAGAATATTACTTTACTTGAAGCTGGGCAGAGACAGGGCCATGGCCATTGGCATGCTCTGTGCACAGCAGGACCGACCACATGGGCAGCTGGCTCTTCAGTGTCCTGGGGTCTGCCTGCCCATGAGGGTGCTCCCTGTCCTTTTCCCTAGAGCTGGGACTTGGCCACTCCTGCAGCACGAGTGGCCTGGCTCCTGTGCCATGCAGATGGGGTGAAATAGGGAGGAAGGCATTTGTGGGCTCTCCCTAGTAACTCACTTGTGCCAAATGCAAAGTTTGGAAGGCACAACAGTTCATTCATTGTCTGGGGGATCATCTTCTTTTCCTCAGTAAAAAAATATAGCCTACGGAGTTGTGCTGCCTTTTGGACAAGCTGCTGACCTGATGTTCATGATCTAGAGAATACTAGGTGACGCTGAAAAACAAAGTAGTTATTTTGTTTTGGTTTTTTACTTAGTAGCAGTAGTAAATGTGGACAGGACTTATGTATGAGTCTTGTCTTAAACCCGGGGTTGAGAGTTGTTTTCTTTAGTGAAGAAATGTGTATTTTTATTGTGCTTTAGCTAAGTAGTGACACTTTACACATGAGAATTGATGTGCAATGTGAGAACAAGGCCTTGCAATATCCCAGCATCCTTTTTCTTCCTATCTGCTGGGCATGTGCAGAATTCTGAAAAAAGATACTTGATTTGGTACCTGCATCTGTATTTTAAATTCCACTTTGGACATATGTGCAAATGGTTGTTAGAAACATCCCACGCCTTTTGTAAATAAAGTGTAATTGAAATGTGATGGAATGAAAAAGCTTAAAAAGTGTTTAAAGAGCACATCATGGGCTGTAGTATTGGATATTCTGTTATTTTAAAATGCAGATTGTGTCTTTATTAGTACAGCAACTTCTTTTTGAGGCTCTATACTGAAAAATCATGTTTATTTTCTTATATCTAATTATTATTTATAGAACACTCATGGTCTGAAATATTTGCGTTGTACACTAATGACTGAGGTATGGAACAAATTTATTTCTAATTTTTTGTCTTAAATAACTCTACAAACTTATTTTATTTAAAAGACTTTTATCCATATGGTGCTTTTCCCTCAAGCAAAAAGATTTTATTCTGTTTTCTTTTTAGGAAGGAGGCACAGCTGGATGAAGAGGGACAGTTTCTGGTCAGAATAATCTACGATGATTCCAAAACCTATGACCTTGTTGCAGCTGCAAGCAAGGTCCTTAGTAAGTAGTACAGATATCTTCTTTGCCCATTCATCACAAAAAAGGTAATACCCCTCCTGCCTCCCAAATCTGTGTAGCAGAGAAGAACAGGATTTAGCACAGAGGAAGTGAAAACGGAGTATTGGTCAAAGAGAGGATTTTTTTTTTTTAAATCTTAGAATAAAGAATTGTATTTCTTTTATTTCTCTTAAGAAAATTTTATTCCTTTTATTCCTTGAAATTATTTCTATTACTTCTAAAGTATTCCATCTTAAACTGGAGAAATATTCCCCATCCACAGAGCATGGGCAGTGTTACAAAGCAGTCCTGAAGTAAAATCCTACTGCAGCTGCCTTCCAATACACCCAAGTTTCAACCACTGCTGCAAGAGCAGTGAATGAATTAATGAATGAATGAATCCTTGTTCTCTAAAGAACAATGCTGAGTTACAGAAATGTATGTGGCATGGACACATTTCATTTAATTGCATATCAGCCATTGATTTGGGTTGCATTCATTTTCAATCATTGAAGCTCTGGTCTGGAATTTAAAAGGTAGAAATATGCCCATCAGCATTATTTTATCTGCAGACCCAAGTGCGGTATGAAATTGTTCTGCATCAGTAATTAGCCAAGAATCTATAAGACTGATGACTGTAGTAATGTTGAATTGGAGCAGCTGATGTGGTTTCATGCTATTGTAAATTAGAATTAACTCTGCTGAGGCAAGCACTACTAACAACCAAGTTTCTTTATTTTCAAGAAGTGATTCATTTTTCTGTATCAGAATCTAAATGCTATATGTGTGTGAAATGTACAATGTGGTGAAGTAATAATGGTAATTGGTAAATCCTAGTGAAATTCCTGTATTGGATAACTCAGTATTTGCCATATGAATCCTGAATCTTACTTTGTTCTTGACCTACTGGATCTGGGTAGTGTTTAGATACTGTCTTGTTTGTGAATATAAGAGTAATGAAATAAGCAAGTGCATGAAATACAGTGTTGGGACTGAATCATATTTTCCTGTTTTAACTAGATCTAAATGCTGGGGAAATTCTTCAAATGTTTGGGAAGATGTTTTTTGTGTTTTGTCAAGAATCTGGTTATGATACAATTCTACGTGTCTTGGGCTCAAATGTCAGAGAGTTTTTGCAGGTAAGAATTTTGTGCCCAATTGTTTCAGATACCAGACAGAATCATGGCCCAGTCAACAGAAATTTAATTTGAAGTTCCAAAGAGAAATTTTGAGCAAGAGTATTCATATGCAACAAATTGGGGGGGTGGTGTGTGTTAAGTGAAAAGACTTACCTTGTTTATAGTAACAGAAAATGTGATCTTCAGATTTTTAGGGTATTTATTCTGTTATTTCTGACAATTATAGACAATGGATATTTCTAATAGTATGTTACATACAGAGCTAGGGCTCATAACAGCTTATCTCTTAAGATGTTATCCTTCATCCATGTACTGAGGGTGGGATAAAGAAGCAGTTTTTAAGTCAATTCATGTGCTTTCCTAACTGCAGAGCATCATGAAAACAAAATGAAAATTATTTTATAATAGCATGGAAGAAATGTAGGGCCTTTGCTAAAGTGTTATTTCTAAGTGTAGAAAAATGGCCTTCCCTTTTTTGTCACCTGAAGATTGTTTACTGCAGTAAGCACTTTGTATTTAAGGTTTGTGATCTATATCACTCTTGGAGAGACTCTGTACTGTAATGAGGTTAAAAGTGTTGAACTGGAGATTGCCCAAAAGCTGACTGTCAAAACTATTGATTTTCTCTGAAAATATAGCAGCCTCTTGTCATCTGTGCCCTTATAATCTCTCCAGCATTAAGGGAAAAAGAATCATAGTTTGCTGGATTACTTGAATATTTGCTTGTGTGTCTCACTGCCCCAAAACCTGCATCATTCCTGAGCATCCTAGATGCAGTCAACCCAGACTTCTTGTACAAATCCCGTGAACTGTAGTTGCTGGGCAGACAGGGTATGTGGATGTTCCAACATGTGCATATCTGAGTGATCAGCAAACCACAGTCTGTCTATGGGATGTGACATCCTTTGTATTTTATAGCTTCATTCACAGGCTGCTCTCAAAGCAAGCCTTCAGATAAAAGTAATTTCTGAAGATAACTCATGTACTGAAGTTGTGGTTAACGTTGAGCAAGGACAGGAGAGGAGGAAAAAAAAGATGTAGCTGGCCCATTGTATCATCACTTTGGTTACTCATATATGGGCCAGAAATACAGATACTATTTCCTTTCCCTCATGCCCTTTTCCATATAATACACTTCTCTTGTCATTTCTTACCACATGTGCTGGTGAAAGGACTGGACACGTTTGTTATGCACACCAAACATCTATAAAAGTGGAAACAGCTTACATTTATATTCTTCTAATGACAGCATTTTAAGCTTTGTTTGAATTTCAGTGTTAACAGATTACATTGGATATTATATGCTTCTCTAAATATTAACAGGGCTAATGTATTAGTAGCTGTGCCAGAAGTGTACTTTTTAGCTTTTTATTACAATGGAAAATTAACATTAGCTGTGATTTATTACTTTTGCATCTTCCAACAAATGTTAGGTCAGGAAACTACTTTATATACCATTTAAAAAATAGGTGCAGATTGCGTTTAATGTCCCAAACTTTTCTCAGATTCTTAAAATACATAATAGAGTTCCAAAAGGTGCTTCTTGAAATGTATACTGAGTCCAGGATCTATACAAAATAATTGAGAACTGCAACTTTTTAAAATATGTGAAAATAAATCTCATTTATGTTCTGTTCCCTTTGACATCTCAAGAAAATTTAGTTTATTCATAGTTGAAACACAGGTACTTCAAGCTTCATGACAGTGGAAAATAAAAAGGGCAACTAAATCAAATATTTATACTTTCTGTGAAAAACACAAGCACGGAAGATTTGCAAGTCATGTTGAAAGACACTGTGCCAAAGAGAAGCAGTGTGAAAAGAGGACTTCCTAGGAAACCCAAAGCATGCTTTTAGGTTCAGTTCAGTAGCTTTTTACTGAATGAAAATCAAAGACTGGAGTAGTGGTTAGTTCTCTCATTTAAGGAATTATTTACATGACTGTTCAGGTTTTCATGATTACAGTGTAATAAAATTCAGGGAATGAACTCCTCTTTTAGATAAGTTTCCAGGTGCTGTGTACCACACAGCACTGAACAGCGTGTCTTTGTATTTCAGGTGCCAGCCACAACTGTCACTTTTAGACAGACCAGGTCAGCCTCATTTAGTATGACTGCTTGTTCTTGCCTGGAGATTCCCTTGTGTTTCACCATGGAGCTGATCCCTGTTCCTCAAAGCTCTAGAATTTGTTCTTTGTTTCCAGCACAAGCTCTGGCATACATCTGAGCAGTCTAGGAGCCAAGAATTCATGGCTTATTATTAAGGCAACCTTAGCCTATTATAATCTGCACCTGAGTGCACCTCTGCCTCACAGCAGGTGAACATACTATAAGAAAGAAATTTGTTCTTTCAGAAGCTGCAATATCAATTTAGAATGGATCAAAGCCAGCAAAAAATTAGGAGTAGGAGTAACAATGACAGTGTCTAGATCTGGGAGTGATTTCAGCTCCTTGATCTGGAAAAACATGTCTACTCCTTGACTATGTGTTGGAGTGAGGTTTTGAACACAGTGAGCTGTAAGTCCCCCACTCTGGAAGATTAGAGAGTAAAAACTGAAGGACATATCCCATGGACTTCACCTGTGACATTGCTCTGACAAAGTCAGCAGTAGAGAAGGGTGGCAAAGTGGTTTTGCAGAATGGGGCTACTGCCAGTTGTTAGTCACACTTGTGCCAGACTTAAATGTTAATACTTAGACAACCATCTTACAAAAATTCTGTCCTTGACATTGGCCATTCCCCATTCGAAATTCTTCAGCTGGTGACTGTGTAACTGGAAGATTATCATCTGTTCCCATGTATCTCCCTAAGAGTATTTTTCTAAAAGGTCAATGTATCCAGGCTGTTTCTTAGGCATATGTACTGAAACTGCAGTACTGCATCCAGTTAAGGAGATGGCAGCTCAGTCTTTCAGAGCCAGTCATCTCTCTTGCTCTGTTCTCATCCACACTCTTTTTCAAAGCAGTCTCTTCCAATTTCACTGGGTTGAACCCTGCAAGGTTCTTACAGAATTTGCCTTCAAACATTATGTTTTCTTGTCAATGCCCACTAGCAGCTGGAATGAATTGACTCCCAGATTGTTGCCTCTTCAAGTTCTAATTTGGAGATGTTGATATAGCAACAAAAACATGAATTTGAAACAAGCTAAAAAACTGAAGGAGGAAATTCCAGGCTAAGTACATCCCACGGAATTCATTGCTAAGAGTGTCATTTTCTCTGGAGGTCTCCAGGAGAAGAGGCAGCTGTTCAAGCACTTCGCAGCTCACATGAAATCAAGTTCAGTATGCTTCCACAAATTTGGTGATCGACAGATGCTCATGAAAGGTGGAGAATTTCCCAGACAGCACACTGAAAATATTTTCACCTCACTTCCGATGTTGGCAGAAAACAAACAATATGCAAAGCCTTGTGGTAGCAGTTATTTGCAGGGCAGTGAGAGAACAGCATTTTAAATATGCAGTAATGTTCTGGAGTTAAGATGTGAAGGAGTTGTATGAATTTTACAACATAAATAAAAAATTGTGGGTTGCAACACTATCCTGCAAACTAGGTTGCTCTATGTTAAATGTACAGTAAATAGCAACTTGGAGCCTTGATGATTGCTTCGTGATCAAAGTTGAGTCTAGTGTTGTGTTTTAAGTGTGATTTTGATCTCACTCTTCTCTTTAATGTCCTTATTAGGTATGCCTATTAGTCTATAATTCAGCTTTCCAGATCACAGTTTGTCTGGTTAAGATTTAAAGTTAAATACCTGAGATGTCCAGGACAGTGGCAGGGGAAAAAAAAAAATCTCTTCCCTTTCCTGAACAACTTTTTCTGATACATTATTACAGCAGCTGTAATATTTCTGTTTATTCTGTGGAGTTTTTCAATTATTGTCAAAGAAAATATGTATTTGAGGTTGGTCTTTCAAGCATTTAAAACTTAACTTTAGAATTTGAAACTTTGTCAGGCCCTGTAAACTTCGTTATTATGGTGTCAGAACTAGGCTTTTTCACTGATAATAAGGAGAAAGATTTATGTTTATTCAGACATGCTTATTTGTATTTGACTCCTGAATTAATATTTGAAGAGGATATACAGAGACTAGAATTGGAAGGAATGAAACTGGATGAGGTAGCAGACTGAGAAACACACAGAAGGTCTTTAATCATCTGAATGTTTCAAAATATAGCATAAACAAGCATGACTTCTTACTATCTGGAGTAATTTATAATGGTCCTAATTTTTATGCCATTCATTGTTCAGAAATTACCATGGTAGATGGAAAGAACATTTCAGGCTACCTGAAAAGCCTGCTGTGATGACAGTTCTACAGAGGAAAAGGCAAAAGCATGGAAGTATGAGCAGTAGGAGAAAGGGACTGTTCAGATTAGACAAAATATGTACTTACTTTCTTCAGAAATAATAAGTGAATGCCTTATAATCATGTTTTTAAAATCTTCTTCCAGAACCTGGATGCTTTGCATGACCACCTCGCTACTATTTACCCGGGTATGCGAGCGCCTTCCTTCAGATGCACCGACGCAGAGAAGGGAAAGGGACTCATTCTGCATTACTACTCAGAAAGAGAAGGTCTTCAGGATATTGTCATTGGAATCATCAAAACAGTAGCTCAACAGATCCACGGTACAGAAATAGATATGAAGGTAATGTCTGAAGTGATACACACATTGAAAATTTATGTCAGTAGGAAAAAATCAAGAAAATCAAAAGTGAAGTGATGGCAAACAGTAATTTTCACTGTTGCTGTCTTCTGTGAAAAAGTGGCATCAGTACTGACTCTTAGGAACAGCCATCATCATTTGTGTTGCTTGAAGGACACATTAGCCATGTACTGAGAAGGCCAGCACTAATTTGCAGGCAGACCCAACTGGGAACAGTGCAGAACAATATCCCCTTATTCAGAGAAAGTTTGTAAAGAGGACATGTAAAGAAATTAGATACTGGCTTGTTTGGGGTGCTTTTTCCCCCCTTTATTTTATATTTGGCATATTTTATATATGCGTTATTTTATATTTGGCATATATTTCTTACCGTCAGCTGCGTTCTGTGAGAATATGGACATCTCATCTTTGTGTCCTAGATTCTTCATCAGTGTGCAGACTGTGAGGCTGATGTGCATTGATGAGGCCTGCCTGGCAAGCAGTGTTTTCCTGCCAGCCAGCATGCCAGGTCCTTCCCAGAAACAAGACGTGTTTGTGGGCTTCATGCTATCATTGCATGGAATTGTGACTGGATATGCACCTACAGCCCCAGAAGTGAGAAAATGTTCCTCAGTCACAGAGTTTATGTAATATCATTTCTGATAAGTCACTTGTGAAATGGGAAAGAGGCTTCTGCTTTGCCCATACAGAGCAACAGAAAGATTTAATTGATCAGGCCTTGCATATGTAGTAGTATAAAATCAGAGTTTGGTCAAAGGTGTAGATACATACGGAGGGGGAAACAAAAAATGAAGGTGTTTTTATCTTAGAAATACTGCAGTGACATAAAATTCTTTTCATCAAGTAGAAAAGAATCTAAGCAGGTACAGCAAGCATTCCTTGGGGTTTTTTAAATATTTCCTAGTCATACTACATTTTTAGCCCAGTTTCTTTGTATTCTTGCTCAGGAAATCCTTTCACAATTTTATCACAAAAATATGACTTTGCCTGGATAAGAGATTGCAAGCAATCCAGTGACAAAGATATTTGTACTGCTATATTGGAGTGTTTACCTTTTAGGTTTCCTATTAAGCTAGCTCAGGTTTATAGTGGATGTCTAGTTGTGTATAGTGTGGTGATATACTTGTGTCCTTGTTTAGATTCTGTTTTGTAGAAAACCACAGTTCAAACTTTTGCAGCAGGTGTTAGTAATCAGATACAGAAGGATACAACAGAATCAAAACAATGCTCTTTTTAGATCCCTGTTTATTTGAAGTGTTGAGACAGACAAGAAGGACCATGTTGGAAAGTTGGCTGCGAAAGGGCTGAAGCTGTTGCTTGACAAGCAAGCATTTCTTTTGGTAGCACAGGCAGCTTAAGCAGTCCCTGTTCTCTCAGTGCTCAAGCTTGTCCTACAGCAGCTTCTTCGGCTGTGTCTCTCCAGCTGGTGTCAAGTTATAAAATAAACTGTACTGAGGAAATGAACTGGGTGCAAAACAACGGGGGTTTTTTATGGATTTTTTTTTTCACCTTCATGTGTTCCTTTCCATGGTTCAGTGTTCTGTCTCTCAGAGGGCCGCACAGAGGCAAAAGTGATCCATGGGGCAGAGGAGAAATTTGGGTTGTCCAAACCAGCTGGCAGCACAAACTTTTGATAAACTGTGCTCTCAATCTGAAGGTTACTTTGCTGAGAAAATTGTATTAATATCCATCTAGAACTTCTCACAAATAATAAATGTTCCAAAGAGATTTAGGTATTTATTATGTATTTACTTCTTATTTTAATTTGACTTTTTTAGGATTTTCTGGAAATTTTACTGTTGTATTGTAAGTAAATAGATATTTAATAGTATTAGTCAAACCGACTGTAAATGGACGCAAAGTCTAATTTAAATCTACACTGTTCTTCCAGACTGTCTGAGGTAAAAAAGTACATAGGTGCCTAAAAAATAGTATTACCTCTGAACTGAAGAAAGCATATATTGTCTTACTTTGTCTGTTACCCCAATTTTAACCTTTTCCCTGTTAGAAAGTCAGGTTCCCTTAACCCTGAACTTTTTTGTGTCTCTCCTGGTTAATAAAGCCTATGTCTTGACATCTCTAAGATATTACATACTGCTGTACTCCACAGGTACTCAGAAACTTCAGTGGTAGATAAGCAGAGAATTGATTCTCTAAGGTGAGAGTGCTGAAACTTGCAGCTTATCCACACAGACAATGAAAGTATTCCTCCATTACTCCACAGGTCAGCTATGAATCATGAATGATACGGAGTGAAGGTTTTAAAGTCAAGTCTGCTGTTGTAATAACTAGATAGTTTTACTGTTCAAAATATTGAGAATAGGAGAAAAAATAGACCAACTTCTTTCATCTCCATTCCTTGCCTCATAATTTAGTAAATTAATGCTTTTTTGTCTTAGTATGTTTGCAGTGTATTGTTTGAAATAGCACAGCACAGAAAAATGATGGAATTGCTTTTAATTCCTTCAGTTTAAGTGGACCAATCAGTGCCTCTACTGTAAAAATTTTGGTTTGGACTTCAGTTAGCATTTTCTTAAGGAAGAATGGGGTTTTTTTGGATCCAGTAAAAACCTCAGTGCCTAGCCCAAAGTTTCCAGTGTTATTACAGGAGTCATCTTCTGACTTGCAAAAAGAGATTCTTGAGTTGTCCTTTCAAATTTCTTTATCCAAAGCATTTACATAACAATTCAACAGAGGACTGACTCAGTAGGTTCTGCAGTTCTCTTTATATTAGTATGAAGTTGATATCTGCAATTTGATGTTTAGTACTTCATTATCCAACTTTTCTTCTCCATCTATTTTGAACAAAGGCTTACATAAATCTGCTTCAGAGAATAAATACATGCTTCTAAGTCTGTATTTTCATGAAACTTCATTTGAATTTGTCTAATATATTACAAGTCTCTGTAAAGGTGGTAGCAGATCTTAATTCTTTTTGATAATACTGGTTTTGTTCCATTAAGTGGTTAGATTTTGTTTCATGGGTTTCAGAATGGCTGAGATTGGAAGGGACCACTGGAGGTAATTTTGTTCAACCTCACCTGCTCATGCCTGGCCACCTAGAGCCAGTTGTTCCATGCCATGTTCAGACATCTTTCAGCTATCTGTAGGGATGGAGACTCTGCAAATTCTTTGGACAACAGGTGCCAGTGCTCCATCTCATGGTAGAAAACTGTTTCCTTATGTTGAGGCAACACTGCCTTTCAGTTTGTGCCCATTGCGTCTTGTCCTGGCACTGGACACCACTGAAGAGAGGCTTCATCCTCTCTGCATCTTCCCTTCAGATATTTGTGTGCATGGATGAGATCCTCCTGAGCCATATCTTCTCCAGGCTGAACAGGGTCGACTCTCTCAGCCTTTTCCTCTTCTAGGAGATGCTCCAGTGCCTTGATCATCTTAGCAGACCTCCCTAGCGGGAGTGGACTCTGTCTCATAGCTCTGTATCTCTCTTGTACTGAGGAGCCCACAACTGGACACTGCACTCCAGGTGTGGCCTTTCCAGTGCTGAGGAGAGGGGAAGGATCGCCTTCCTCAACCTGCAGAGAAAACCAACTAATGATCACAAGAGGAAACTAAATATTAGGAAAAATACTGTTCTTTTTTTGTCCCAAATTGTCTCTTTGGGTGGAGAAATAGCTAAATAGAAAAAAAAGTTTTCATTTTATTCCCTTTCTTTAGTTTCACACAGAGCAATTTTATATATATGCATGCATATATATATTGCATATATATATAGATATCTATATATATATATATATCTTCTGAAATACAGAAGGGCTTCCTTTTTGTAGAAGGGTGTCTGTCAGGAAATGTGCATTCTCTTTTAACAGCTAGAGTGTGTGTGGAAGGCAAGGGAGGGAAAAAACCTGGCAGTTTGTTTCTGTTGGACGTTGTTAGCACTGAAAGGAAAGCAATTTGTTTTGAAATTGGATTCAAAATTCCAGTTGAATAGTTCAGGAAAGCCCAAGTTGACATTAATTGATTAATTAGGTCAAATCCAATTTGCCCTATCTTCTCTGATATGGTAATCCAAACAGCCAAATAGAACTAAGACTATAATTTTTGCAGCAGGTATTGTCTCAAAAATTGTTGCTTTGTGGACACACTAAGAATATTCATGTTCTGCCAGTCTCATTATGAGAACTAAAACATCATCACAATGTTGGTGACAAACTTAGTCATGAGATCTGTTAGCAGCCTACTGGCTATGCCTTCTCTTGCTTCACTTGTCAGAGGTTTGTATATTATAAACGAGGGTGACCTGTGAAGGTGAAGTCAGAACAGGGATTCCCTCAAGGCTACTAATGATAGGGGTCAACAAAGAATGTTGTACGTAATCCAACAAAGCCCAAAAATCTGTTGGGAGAGCAGACTTTTGCAGTTCTGTTATTATCTGAGAGCAGGCTGTCAAAATCTTTTACATAGAGAAGATGGTGTACAGTGTAAAATGAGAAAAGACCAGGGGAAGTCCTTGACAAGATGGTAATTTCAGACTTACTAATGGGAATGAAAAAGACAAAGTGAAGACGTGACCCGCAGGAGAGCTGATCTAAAAATTACTTGGGTACTTGTCATGGAGGACAAGCAGTACTGGTCCACACATTAAAATGCTAGCTGTGCGTGAAGATAAGTCAATCATGGAGCATGATCAGCCTCTAATTTTGGCACAAGGGTAGCTGGAAACTTCACTATCTCCAGGCACAGTGGTTTGGTGAAGTGAGACAGTCAGCACTGAAACCAGCTGCCAAGTGAAGATATCCCCACAGTTCTAACTTTGGGTATGCGAAACTAAAAATGGTGCCATTTCTAGTGAACTCCTTTGTCTTGGGATCATTCTGAAACAGCTGCAGTGAACTTTGTTAAGCAGCATTGCATAGTCAGTTTTGATCAGAAGAGATCAAGAATTTCATTCTGTATTGACCTTTAAAGGCAAAAGCCCCCCTGTTTTTGTATTAATCTTCACAATCTCATCAAAAAAGATCCCTGTCCAAGGACATTCTGTCCTGCCATGCTGAGATATGAGCGTGTCCTGAGGATATGCTCAGATCTACAGAATTGAGTCTTGTCTTGTAGACACATCAGTGACAGCTTAACAGATAGCATGTGCTCATTATGTGTTCTGTATCACAGCGATACTGCTTGATTTAATATCTTGTGTGAAACTCACCAAATACATTAAACAACACTCATTTAAAAATAACTTACCTCTGAATTGTCATTCTGTGAAATACTGGTGTGAGTTTTCACGTGATTAGCAAGGACAAACTCTAAAGGTAGATCTTCTGGAAAGCACAGGCAGGTTAGCAGTTAGATGTTACATATTCTCTTTGAAACCAGGAGAGTGATTTCTCTCTTCAGTTTTAACTGCAGTTACTATGGTGATTGAGCTCTTAGATGTTGTGAACTGATGTCACTTCACCAGCTAAGACTGCAGCAGGAGGAAGAATTAGACTTGATTGCTGGCTTTGTTGCTTTGTCACTGAACTTTCATTTGTCAAGCATTTATCAGATGCTTCTTCAACAATATTTAAATGATACTGAAATTGTGTGGCTTGCAAACTTTGCTTGCAGACTCAAACAGTAGATAAGTTCTATTCTAGTTAAGCTGAGCAGAGTATCTAGGGCAGGTCCTTATTCCAGACAAATATCTGGCCAATTAGGTTGGATCTATAGGTACAGGTGTGAAGGAACAGAATTTAACATTTTATGTTAATGGTCAAAAGGGCTTATTTTAAATTTGCTGACAAGGTGGATGAAGTAATGAGATAGGAAGATTAGATGGTTCATAAGTTGTGTGAGCAGAAAAGACATCATGAAATTGCATATCCATTGGGAAGTTAATTAGGGATGCATCATTAGATTTCTTAGCCTGGAGAGGAGTATGCTTAAAGTGTCTGTTAATAAGTTTCTGTGCATGAATGATGAGAATAAAATTCCATAAACCAGCCATGTCCACAGCATATCATGTTTATCCGGAGTGTGCAGCTGATGCTGTGTCTGTCTTGTAGATCTGACACGTGTCCATGTGTTTGGCCAGGTGTTCATTTGCTGCACTAACATGTTGCACTAATACAGCAAGCATTTCTAGATGTCAAAAATAGTGTTTCAAATGAACTTGAAGATGCTTGGGAAATTTGTAGCTTTGCACTGTTACTGGCACGTTACTTTATAGTTCTAATCTATAAAGGTTAGGAAAACAGCACAGCCTGTGTGAAGGCTGACTTTGTAACTGTGTGAGCTTGTAGGATCTGCAGAGGGTCATGGCTCAAACTAGTTAGACATCTTGAAGGATGTAGCAGTTCTATTTTTATAGGTGATTTCTTTAATCTAAACCCGGGTTTTGTTTACTGATGCATCATTCATTTCTAATAAATGAAATAAAATGGGAGGTTATTAGAAACAACCTGTTAGGTGCTGCACGATTGCAGAAAAAATCTGTAAGTACAGGTTGGTAACAGAATACTAGTGTGCAGTGAGTGAGATGGCTATAAGGAGATAATATCTCTGGAAGGTGATGTGCTGTTAATATGAACATTTCCTTCGAAATGATTAGATACTTTAAAATCAGCTTTGCTGAATGAAATTTTCATCCAAAGTATGCAGGGTTTTTTTTCCATTTGTGGCAAGAGCAACACTTTGAAGTAAGATCCGAGACTGGAAATGATCAGGAAGCATAGATCAGTTCTAGAGATAAATCTTCACGATTTGAAAAAGGTTTCTGTGCGTAATCTCAGCTATCTCTGGCCACAATAACAGTACTATTAAAATAAAACCTGTAGGGGTGATAGAAAGTAAGAACTAAGACTCTTAACTGCATTCTGTTAATCTTCAATATTGACCACAGTCTCTCACAATTTCAGGGATAATGATTTAAAGGAAGTGAAAGACATGGAAAACCTTTAAACCCTGAATTCAGAGAACTAGGAGTCCATTCTCCTAGACAAACCCACTTAATGTGTTTTCCTCAGATGATCACCATATATTTTTTCTGAGGCTTACCCCTTATTAGCTCATAATTTTCCACTTCTCTTTGTCACACACTGGGATATGGATTACCAGTACAGTTTCTTGAGGCAGTTAGATTTGATCATCCTCCACATTTGAATCTATTTGTACATCCGGCATTGGGTACCTACATTAGCTGGTAAATTTAGTAAGCTGATCTTTCTCTAAGTTACTTACATAAGCAACAGAAAGAGACGAGTAATGCAGCACACAGCTATGGAGCACCTAAATTGGGCTCTTGCTCTAAACTGTCCTCCAGAAAAGCATCTCTTTCCTTCAAATAAGTGGTCAATTTGTAAATTAAAGAACACTGCCACCTTAAATTAAACATAATTTATCAATAAAATATTGTTTTGTTGTTTTATACTCCTCCATTTGTATAGGAACAAATAAAGGTATCAGCACTCTACAACCCAGCATTTTTAGCAACTACTATTTTTGGAGAACAAATACTTAATAAACTTAACATCTGAGGGATCAATCACAGTGTTTGTGCATATGTGTTCTGTTTTCAAATTGTAGCTGTTAATCTCTGTGGTTAAGACTATGTATAAAGGGCAAAATCAGGATGCTTTAAAGATTTTAAGAAATCTTTTTTTTTGGCTTCAGTGACTTTAGGATCAGACTCTACATAAAAGTAGAATCAGAACATGTTCCAGAAAGTCGCTGCTAAACAGTACTGTGTAAACAGAATTGTTTTTTTCCAATCATTAAGTCTAATTAAATTTGAGAAGAGGTGAATTTGGTTTCTCAGGGTAAATGATGTTATTCTACTAGTTATTAGCTTAAATTATATTGCCATACGTGACTCTCACTGCAAGCAAAATAATCCCTATTAATTTCATACTTTTTACTAACTTCGAGTAAAATTACTGAAGTGTGAAATGCTGTGTTAAAGACACCTTTTTGATATTCCACTGATGTGGATTATTCTAGTTTTGCTGTCATTTCCTTTAACAGGGAATACAGCCCAGAGAAAATTGTAGTTGCTTTTAGTTTCGTCTGTTGGCTCTGATCTTGCAATCTGCTGGAATGTGTAAGGACTGTGTATTCTAACATCTGCTCTATCCACTTTTCTTCTTGCTGTCGTTGTCATGCCCACCCTCTTAGCACTATTTAGTCATCACTAAACAGTCAGTGCTCTTTGCTGTTGTGTTATAGATCTTACAAACAGTTGTGATCAAAGTAAGTATTCGAGTGTTCTGTGTGATTCAAGACTCACCTCAGGTTCATTTCAGGGCAAGTGGCCACCCTCTTTTTCTGGCTAGTACCAGTAAAAAAGCAAGCATAACCTGAGCCTTGACTCCTCATTTCAGGGTTTGCATTTCACTCGGACTTAATAAATTGTATTTGGGTGATCTTCAATATGTTGCTCTTGCAGAGAGCAACTGTGGCTAAGCAAAGGCATAATTATTCACCTGGAATTGCAAAGACTACAAAATCAGAAATTCTTATTACAATACAGTATTTTTAAAGATGCGAATATAATTCTTGAGCTTACCTTTCTCCTCTAAATACATTCCTGTCTTCATAGTAGCATTTCACTTACTAATGAGTAGCAGAGTTTTCAATTTTTCATTTTTTCTTCATTTCTCTAGGTTATTCAACAGAGAAATGAGGAGTGTGACCACATTCAATTTTTAATTGAAGAGAAAGAGTCTAAAGAAGAGGACTACTATGAGGACCTTGACAGATTTGAAGAAAATGGTACCCAAGAGTCTCGCATCAGTCCCTATACTTTCTGCAAGGCATTTCCTTTCCACATCATATTTGACAGAGATCTGGTGGTCACACAATGTGGCAATGCTATATACAGAGTCCTTCCACAGGTTAGATGATTCTTACGCATGGATAGCCGTAGAAATTCATAGTGATAGATGCTTCACAGGGTAATTATAAAGATGAATAAAATAGATTTAGGATTCTCTGTCTAAACAGCATTCCCATGTAAGTGTATAATATTTACTAAATTGTGCTTCTCTTGTTTGAAAAAGGACTTGAAAATAGCCTAATTCTGTAACAGCTTTGTTCCTTATGGTCATGTCCATAGGCAGTAAGAGAATAATTTAAAATCTTTGTGATTTAATGGGGAAATGCATAAAGTATATATTCTCTTCCATTCAGTGTTGTCAGCTAAGAAAATGGAATATAACTGCGCTATATTATATAAAATATATATAAATAATATATATGTTTATAATTATTTATAATTATATATAATTATATATATAATTTTATGTATAATATATATACTATATAATATATTTAAAATATTGTATATTTTTATTATAAAGCATAACAATATTTTTCTTTTCTTTTTGCTGTTTTTTAATATTCTAGCTACAGCCAGGAAATTGCAGTCTGTTGTCAGTTTTCTCCTTGGTCCGGCCTCATATTGATATTAGCTTCCATGGGATCCTCTCCCATATTAATACAGTCTTTGTACTGAGAACTAAGGTAACTAGAGAATATTTTCCCAGCTTTTCTTTAAGTAAAGGAAGTGTGTTTTGGAGAGATAAGTGCAGAAAGCTCAGAATTCTTCAGAGAAAATTCTCTGCACAGTAATATGCTCAGCCCCTTTTGAGTCTTGAGCCAAGAGAGAGTCACAGGTATGAATTTGTGTGTAGTTGTTGAGCAGAATGTTTTATAGAAATGGCGAAGTAAATGTACTTCATGTCTGATGCTTTCTCTGCAAGGGGCTAGTCTAGTATATGGCATTGTATCAAAGTAAATGTAGAAAGGTAATTACATTGACTTTTGCTTCATAACAGTATGGCAGACAAATATGAAACGTGTTCTTGCTTGGGCCCGTACGTTCATACACAGATCTGTACCCTTTTCTCTAAAGAGAGCAGGAGATGAGGCGGGTGATAGGAACAGATGCAGCATGTAGAGTAACACCTACTACATTAAGGAGCCTGGTTATTTAAAGAAAACTGTACCTGAGAGAAACCAGGATGATTTCTTAGAGATGGTCACAGGCACAGATAGAACTTCACAGAATAGGCAATACTATTGTCAAAACTATTAAGAAATTATGTGGAAGAAAACAAGGAATTATGAACATGAATGTAAAGAAAGATACCATGCGTTGTGTCTTTAAGGTAGCGAATAGCAGTATTAAAATACAGGTAGTGCGTGGTGTTCAAATAAGAAATTAATCAGGGTTTAATGTAGGCTGTAAGTCTATTCCAAATATTCTCACTGCCTTCGTAGTGAATGCACTTATATACTAGGCCTGGTGCATAACACACCATTGCCCTTACACAGTTGTGACTTTTCATCACCAGGAGGGGCTGTTGGATGTGGAAAAGTTGGAGTGTGAAGATGAACTGACTGGCACAGAAATCAGCTGCTTACGGCTGAAAGGTCAAATGATCTACTTGCCTGAAGCAGACAGCATTCTCTTTCTTTGTTCGCCAAGGTACTTCAAACCTAGAGAGTTCTATAATACTGGTTTCCATTTTACAATTACTAATTTTAAGAACGCTTATGAGAGTAGTACAACAGAGACTAATTGGTTTGAATATTGATTTAATTGGTTTCGATGTGTTTATACTAAAAGAGGTAGGAGCATTTAAACATTGGAACTTGACTGATTATTAAATACTCAATATAAATATTGGGTTGCTCTGGCCCAGTTTGTACAAATTGTTATTCCTCATATTCCTTTTTCTTTTTTTCAAGTTTCGTCCTTTGTTTTTTACTCAGAGAGTGCTAAGAAATGTTACAATGATTTGGTTTTCTATGTGGGTTCATGTATATTTGCAGTAGTTTTATTATAATAGATCAGTGATAAGTGGTTGGAATGGGGGATTGAATGGAAAGATCCTTTAGCTAAGAGCATGTTAAACTAACACATCGGATTATACAGTTACAATGCATTAACCTCCTGTGTAAAGGGGAGAGAGGGGATGATGACAGAAGGCAGCCTACCTTTACATAATCTCACTTTAATTTGTGTGCTGTAGTACATACATTTGATATGCTCATGGAACTCATAATAAGAATTCTGAAGTTCAGAAGCTTCAGCTTTCTACTGTTATTCAGCAGACTCTGCTGTTTGAATTTTAAATGCTCCTCTGGCAAGTTTAATTTTATCCATATTATTATATACTTCTCTGCTTTGCAGTGTGATGAACTTGGATGATTTAACCAGGAGAGGTTTATATCTGAGTGATATTCCACTGCACGATGCTACCCGTGATCTGGTTCTTTTGGGAGAGCAGTTCAGAGAGGAATATAAACTGACTCAGGAGCTCGAGATCCTCACTGACAGACTGCAGCACACACTGCGTGCACTGGAAGATGAAAAGAAAAAGACAGACACGTAAGAACCAAATCCCCATTTTGAGCTGAAACACTCAAAGCAATATATTATTTATAGCTACCCTCTTTAAAAAATAACAGAATCTTGTAAGGAATATCAGAGATAATCAGGACTGGTAATTTTGGAGTCAAGAAAGAACATTTAATAGGGTATTTCTTTATTTAGGTTGTCAAATGTCACCCACAGTCTAGGCCATTATATGCCTAGATGTTTTGATGGCTCCCTCCCTGATAAGAAAAGTTATAAAAAGTGAGCTGACAATTCTTTTTTATTTGTGAATTACTTAAAATTTTGGAAACTTATATGCAGTCACTGTAGCAGAGGTGAATTTGATGAATGCCCAAGTGCTGTTGTTTGACAGAGTCCAGTAAACCAAATTTGTCTTTCTGGGACAGGTTAACAGAACAGAAAAACATAATTTATAAATCTTGAAAATAGTTCGTGTAAAGCTGAAATTTTGCAATGGCCTAATGCTATGAATTTGATTATAGTTACTTGTAGAAATGAATTTGGGTTTATCTAGATATAAGTACCTAAAACTAACACATAACAGTAAGTGTGCGCTGGGCCCCAAATCCAATTCTGCAGATAACTATAAAGTCAAATTCAAGGGTCATTACTCTCTGGCATCTCAGCTCAACAATGACTGGCAAATTAAACAAAAGCTTGTGTGAAAAGTAGTGTGGGGTTCATTTATAAAACATAGTCCCATCTCTGTATTAATTCTATTGACAGATACATTTTTTCTGTAATGGAGTATGGAAAAAGGGATGGACAGGAGAACCAGAGAAAACAAAGCATAAGAAGTATCTTTTCCTCTTCATGCCTTTTGGCTTGCTTTAAAAAGTCATTTTATCTTCAGGAATTCTAGCCTTCATGGCAGCTGCTGGAACAGACAGTGTCAGTTACTGTATGATGTGCCAAAAGTATTCACTAATTATAACTCATGCAGTAGTGAACTTGCCAA
Source organism: Corvus cornix cornix (assembly GCF_000738735.6). Taxonomy (NCBI): domain Eukaryota; kingdom Metazoa; phylum Chordata; class Aves; order Passeriformes; family Corvidae; genus Corvus; species Corvus cornix. The sequence goes on along the minus strand of NC_046334.1, from coordinate 24,635,501 downwards.
AAAGGCAACTAATGAGGGTTTGTGCAGGAGGCTGTGTACAAAATGATGTTCAAGGTTTGTGAAACAGTCAGAGATCTTCAGCTTGTCCACTTAGATGCGTCAGGAGGGAAATGGACCTTAAGATAGCAGTTAGAAAGTTGAAGGAATACACATGAGAATAGGGTGAATTTCTGTGTGTGATTGGATTTTATTTGTGTAACTTATAATATGAACAAGTGTTAATATGTCATATAGACTAGTAATTAAAGACACTCTAACCCTAAAAGCAGCATGCTCAACAGAGAGTAAGCATTTAGAATGCATGAATTGATCAGAGGTGGAACAACTGTTTGATCCTCTTCATGGTCTTTTTAGCAGTTTTTATGGTTCTGTGAGCAAAAACATACTAAATAAGCTGAGTGATCCAAGACACTATTAACAGATCATGTCAGAAGAATTAGTAATATATGTCTCATTTTGTTGATAATTTAGATGCATTAATGTGTGTTTGAAATGGCATGCTGATGTAGATCAGTTCCTGTTTTCCAAAAACATACTCTTCAGTAAACATCTTTTCTGTTGCTTATTGATGATGGAAGTATATTATAAACCCTGTGGGGGGGTAGGAAGTTAATATATGAAGAGTGGTGCTGAAAACACCTTTCTTCACATTCTCTCTGTTTTGTTTGTGCCTTTCTTTCCTTACCTGTGTAGATTACTGTACTCTGTTCTACCGCCATCAGTGGCAAATGAGCTGAGACACAAGCGTCCTGTTCCAGCCAAGCGCTACGACAATGTCACCATTCTGTTCAGTGGCATTGTGGGATTCAATGCCTTTTGTAGTAAACACGCCTCTGGAGAGGGAGCCATGAAAATTGTCAACCTTTTAAATGATCTTTACACAAGATTTGATATTCTGACTGATTCACGAAGGAATCCATTTGTTTATAAGGTAAGCATAGATTTTTAAAGTATCTAATCTGTTACTTTTCGATAATTTACTATCGTAAATTTTCCGGTCTTTTCTTGGATTTTAGGCGTTTTAAAAAAACCCGTATGTTCTCAGTCTGATATTAGATATCTACAGAAGAGTATGTTGGTTATCTCTAAATGTGTGAGGGAACATAAAGTGCTAAGTTCTCATTACGATTTCTGCAGTTACCCATTAGGTGCACATACAAATGTACTTCCACATTTAGCATATGTGAACTTATACAAGACATTTGTGGTTCTTCTGACCTTGTGCTTTAAGTTTTTCAGTCCTGTTCCTGGGTCTTCTAGTTGTAAATCATAATTTATTACTCAGTTACTCAATGTGAATTTCATTCCTTCATTAGGAGTGAGGTGTAGTTGCAAATGTGGCTGGTAGCAGGAAGGTACAGAGAGAGATACATATGTAACCCATACATATGTCCATGTGTTTGCTTGTGTGTTTATATCTATGAAGTTCATTCCTGGCTTTTACTAGAACTGAATTTTATGGCCTGTACTGTGTGAATCAAGGGTGTGAGTCAGAACAAACATAGAGCTCAGTTTCGTTGAGAAGACACCAGAAGAAAGACTCAGGTTTACACAATCACAGTGTCAATGTAAGTTGTTACGTGGTGGGTTTACAATAAATTCTCTTCAATAACAAGCACAGATGACAGTAATTAGGGTGATTTGAATGAAAGGGAACTATTTGAAAGGACAAGCAGTCTTGAAGGAAGCACTACATCAATTCTAGTACTCCAAAAGGCATAATAATAATTGAAAAAAATCTGTCTTTATAGGTGGAAACAGTTGGGGACAAGTATATGACAGTGAGTGGTCTACCAGAGCCTTGCATGCATCATGCACGATCTATCTGCCACCTGGCTTTGGATATGATGGAAATAGCAGGCCAAGTTCAAGTAGATGGTGAGCCTGTACAGGTTAGTAAATGTGGGCTTGAACGGAAAACCCGTTCTTTGATAGGATGATAATGCTTTGAAATACGATAATGCTCTAGTCCCAGTCTGTGCAAGCTTTGTTATTGTTAGATTTTGAGACTGATTTGTACAAATAATTTGAGAAGTCACATGTAGCTGTGACATGTGCAGTTCCCAGACCTTAAAATGCCTATTGTGCTTTAAAAGGTAAAGGACTAATTTAGGTCCACATCATTTATGTCAGTTTTCTGATCGTTTCAATATAATCAATGAATTCCTATTGTGCATCAAGAAAAATCTGTTGAGTCTTCTTCAACTCAATGAACAAAAGAATAATATTCCCTCCCTGGTATTTTTGATTACACCTCAGATTCTCCTGTCAGAATGAGAAATTATTGCATTAAAAAGAGCAGTACAGTTCCATAGACAGTTACAGCAATGACTGCTGACACTAGTGTGTATTAGTGGAAGTTCACACATTGTGGGACTTTACGGAGATGTTGTGGCACTGATAACAGAATTGGGCAAGCAGCATTGGCTGTCCTCATCAGAAGGTTGTGAGCAGAAAATGATTGATTGCAATGCATATTTCTATTTACATGAATGTTACCATTCTATCACCTAGCTTAGAGCTGTGTAGTTCACTTATCATGGAGGAAAGCAGTGAGAAGTGATTTGGGGCTTTACAATAACTGTACCATGCTACAAGAACAAGCTTCTCCCTGTCCTATCTCTTGAGCTTCTGAATACAAAATACCATGATTTTTCCTTTGAGAAACATCTTTTTTTCTTGACCTATGCCATCCATTTCTGCACCTTCTGAGTGCTCACTAAACACAGACCTTCAGAGTATGCCTCTCTGCCCACCTTTTTTCTTTATTTTCACAGTATATAATAACAGCAGGGTGCATGCTGGAAAATTACAGAGTTTAATTATTCATGTGGAAGTCAGAGGCACGACACTGTACTAAAGTTAAAAAACAGAGAAGTGACAAAACCCACAGAATGAAAGGCTTTGAAGAAGCAGGAGTAGCACATTGGAAAAATAAACTCTAATAGATAAAAATGACATATACCCTGTATTTAGTCAGAAGCATCAGATTACTTACCTCAATTTTGAATATTCAAACTTAATTTTTTCTCTCTAAAGATAACAATAGGAATCCATACTGGTGAGGTAGTCACAGGTGTCATAGGTCAAAGGATGCCACGGTACTGTCTCTTTGGAAATACTGTGAATCTAACAAGCAGGACAGAAACTACTGGAGAAAAGGGCAAGATCAATGTCTCTGAATATACTTACAGGTGAGTGATGTATTATTTTTATTGGTGTTGACATCTTAAAATAATTCACTTTGTCAGCATACCATAAAAGTTTTTTTGGAGTTGAAAGTGACAGTCCTCTTGCAAACATTATTTAAGTATGTGACTTCCCATGAAACTGTTTGGCAAACTGCATTATGATACACAATTACTGGCATGCAAACATAATAATGATGTAGAGATAGATTTGAATCTTTTGATAGTTTGCTCACATACCTGTAGCAAGTTTAATATTTTACATAGTGTGTGGTGTACATGTAAAGCGCATTCATTTACATGTTTTCTCTTTCAATTTCAGGTGTCTCATGACACCAGAAAATTCAGATCCTCAGTTCCACCTGGAGTACAGGGGTCCAGTTTCTATGAAGGGCAAAAAAGAGCCAATGCAGGTTTGGTTTTTGTCCAGAAAGAGTACAGAGACAGAGGTATGAGTAACTAGAGTGTAATTTTGTTCTTTTCAAACAAGGTGTAAACATTAAAAATTTAATCTAAACCACTGAGATCCATATACATTTTCAAAACTAAATGTTCCGTAGAAAAAAAATGAAGAGTTTTGTGCAGCGCTCTTTCATTAACACATTTACTATCTTGACAGTACTTGAAAGTCCTTGATTATTTGTCTTTGCAGTTTGTGTGGTTCCTGAAAGAATACTTTTGATTTCAAAAAGTCCTTGAGGGAATGCCAAGTGTTTAAATATTTATATCTCCCTCTTACAGATTTCTGCACTGTACTAGATTTTGCAGTATAATGTCAGTTTCTGTTTAGCTGACATGTCTGGTTATCAGCACTTCAAAATTTGCCATGTGCTTTCTTGCAGTGGGTGAAAAAATGTGCCTTCAAATATTTAGGCAACAGTCAAGCAACTACTTGCAAGCAAATTTACACCTAATGTGTATGGTGGTCTCTTAACCCCAGATGGCATCTGCTTGTTCAGACTGTTGCATGGCAGAGGTCCCACTTCAGAAATACACAGGGTGAAAACTACTTCTTGTAAATGACATATGAGCCAAAATCGTCAAAATGAGGTAGGGTAAAGCTCTTCAAGCACTGAGGGCCCTTTAAGCTTGTGCCTCAGTTTCAGAATTCTGGGCATGTATTATCCAGAATTTCAGTAAAAGCCAGTGAGATCTAGACTCAAAGTGTGCTACAAACTTAGACAATGAGGTTACAGTATGCCAGCTGCTTTGCCATAGCTGAGCGGGCGCATACGTTCCATCCATTGTCAACAGGAAGAAAAAAAGATAAAAGTGATTTACATAGCTTGAATTTTGCCCTGAAGCAATACAAAAAGAACGAGTTTTCAGCTAATGTATTTAATCTTAAAAACACACTTGACTAAAATAATGAAAGTCATCAATTACCTTGGCTGAAATAATTCTTGTAAGTCAGAGGAAATTAATTATGTGTCCGAATACTCATGTACTTCTGAAAAAGTAATTTAGGCTGTTAAACTCTTTAGGCTTTTTAGGAGATTTAATCCAGATTTATTACTACTGGTACCCAAGTATATGAACACTGACTTTTTAATGGTAACTCCCAGTATTAACCCTGCATTTTAATCCTGTATTTTAATATATATTACTTAAAATTATATTCTGGGTGCCACTTTTGAGAATACTTTTCTATTCTTATTCTGCAGTAAGATAACTATAATTTCACATGGCTACCATTATTTCAAATCTATTGTTGTATTTAAAATATATTTTAATTAAACACCTTTCACCTTTTTTTCTGCATTATAAATGTCCTATCATTTGTAGCAAGGCACGTTATAATTTTAAATCTAAATTTCAGAGAGGTACTGAGTCAGGTGGGTATTTTCCTTGTTTCAGCCTAACACATGTTTAATATGAATATAAGGTTTGTGTAGTTTGAGACTTTAAATATTGCAATTGCCTTTCAGAGATCTTGTACAACAGTTGGTTTTGTTAATCCTCACAGCAGTCCTGAGAGGCACTTGGTAATACAATTATCCAGTAATTGAGCTTTGTAGAGGGAGACATGGGGGCAGGAATAAACCTGACCAAGAAACACTGTGAGCCTGATTTTCAGGAGCACTTAAGACTCACAGTTTGAGCACACTCAAAAGGTCTTTCTAATTTTGTTAGTTTTTGTTAATTCTGAAATTCAGATATAGATGTAATTCTTAGAGGCAGAACGACTTCTCCCATGACAGGTGTCTCTTCTAAAGTGTACTAAGTTTTGGAGCATAGATTAGAAAAATGCATTGATGTGACGATGTGAACTGATAATCATTTTGTCAGAGGTGATTTTGAAAAGTGAAATAATACAATCCTCTAATCTTTAGATTCTTTTTCACTCCCTGCACAATTTCATCTGTCCATACACAAAAAATGCACAAAGTTTTACTCTTTTAAGATTTTCTGAACTGTTTGCAATTTCTTGTGTGAAGGTACTCTTCATGGGGTTTTTTTTCTGGCACTTTATAGGCTGTGCATAATAGTTTTAATCCAAAATCAGAAATCAGATAACCAACGTTTTATATTTGATCACTTTAAAGTAATCACTTTGCTTTAGTCACGGGTGTAGTCTTGATTTTCTTTCCAGAAGTTTTTCAGAATGCTAATATATTACTGTGTGCAGTGCCATTTATTTCAGGGGGACTGTACATAACAATAAATATGGCATGTTACCATATATTCAGAAACTAATTGTAAACTTCTGAGAGGTCACTCCAGAATATTGCAAGAAGTGCCATATAGAAGTAAATATGAAAATATTTCTTAAATCATCCTAAAGATACTTCTAATAATTATGCTTTTACTGTGAAGTTTTCTACCTCCATTACCTTTAGTCTAGGATCAATGCTCATCAGTGATGTATTTTTCTTTTCATTATATCCGTTAGAGGGTTATTAGCTCAGCATTTGCAAATCTATCAGAGTAATCTTTTACTCTGAAGACCGGTAATAAATACATGGTGAGGAAAAAGGACAGAATATTTACAGATGCCATAAGAGATGTGAAACCAAGGCTTAAAATATGCTTTTGCTCTACTAGGCCTGTAGGAAATGGTAGGGTTGAAGCAGCTCAGCATGCCTCAAACTTGATTCCTGGGTTGACATCTCTAATATCAGTCCCCATGAACAGCAGTTATTTCTGAGAAAGACCTAATTTACGAGAATAAGTGTTGGTTTGGAGTGCTGCTCCTTCACTTCTTTGCCACTTCTATCTCTTCCATGATACCAGTACAGCAAAATGTAGAATTGCATCAGAAGCACATAGAACAAAGCAGCTGTGACCAATTACTCATTTTGCATCTGCTTGTTTGCGTGTTATAAGATTATTTATTACCATCTTTATTACTTTAACAGAGGTTCAGGTGAAGTTTCTCTCTTGAGAAACAGATTTGTTGTAAAAAATAAATCTTGCCGAGAGCCTCAAATGTATGACTGCAATTTTCATTCCTCCCCACTTTCTAGTATCTTTCTCTTCTGCCCCGTTCCCATGTTACTGGTGGGATCAAGTTGAAATGTCTCTGTCAGAGTTGGTAGTTCACCAGGGCATGTAGGAATTGTTTCATTCCTACATAAAATACATACGAAAGAAATACATGCACTACCTATGCTTTTTTTATTATTATTATTATTATTATTATTATTTACTGATACTGGTTGCAAGTTGTAAAATGTATTTTGTCACTGCATTAACCCACCTTGTTGCTTCAAAGAAAATTCCTTACTTCTCAAATTCTGCTTGCATGCTCTCAAGGAAACAAAGCAAGATGCTTCCTGAGCTGAGGGAAGAGGAAGAGGATGCTGAATAGGGTGCAATACTGTCTCCAAATAGGGTGCCAGGCAGTAAGGTTGTGTTATGGATGTTATTTCACATTATATCTCCCACTGCCATGTGCAATACCATTGTCTTTTGCCCTACTCCTGAAGTCATACTTACCATTTTTCTCCAGGCTTGCTTGCTAATTTTTTGTCCTTATTGTTTGGTACTGTTATATCTCTGCTATGAGCATGTATTTCAAGCTTTCCTTTTTTTGATATGCATTTTTGCATGTCAGTCATGTGACCATTCCTACCACCAGATAATATTGAATGAAACCATGTAGTATGCACACCACAACTAATGACTTCAATCTGATGCTTCGTATCTTCATCTTCATCTCTGAAGTACTGTGGTTATGTGAATTGATGACATTTCTGGAAAGATAGGTATTTCAGTTGATAGGCAGAACAATGAACCTAAGGAACTGTATTTAATAATAATACCTAAAGCGGCATTATAAAAATTATTGTATAAATGTTATCAGATTTAGTTCTGCTATTACCATGCTTCCCATTCGTTTTGTGAATGACACTTGATGCTCTTTAAATTCCTGGTTAGAAAAAGGGTTCTCATTTGATATCATCCTGCATTTTCCCTTTGTGGACACTCTGTAGACATCTTCTGTATTGAAAGGGGACGGCTGTGTTTCTGATACTGCCATTTGAAGCATGTGCCAATGTACTTCTACTGAAATGCTGTTCACTTGCAATGTATTTCTCATTCATTTATATAAACTAAATTAAATTGTCATATTAATAATAGATTACTGGACAATTTCAGACCACTTGTAGTGCATTGATTCTCATCTGATGTAGCCCCTGGAGTTGAAAGGCATGCTGCTGGGACGTGGTTGACATGGTTGCCTTTTGGTTTGGTCTCTCTAATTTCAGAAATGATCTAATTTTATTCCTTGAGAGGACCTGGTAATGTTCTAGGCATCATGACATAATTAAGGGATGTAAAGCTTGGAAAGGGACATGGTGTGTTTCATCAGCTGATACAGTTAGTAAAAGTGGACAAGGTTTCAGATGCATAGACCTTCCATAACTTTAATATATAGTACATTTTTATGTGAATAGTATCTGTTCTTATATGACTGATCATTTCTGAATATTTGCATTATAAATAGGATAGTGCAATTACTTTGTGTATAAAAATTGTCTATATCTAGTATATCTTACTAGCACAGAATATATATGTATAAATGTTTCATGTTAATGTGCAAAAGAAATTGCAATAAATTATTTTTTCCACTGACTTCTAGAAATCTTGGGATTTTCTTTTGGTATAAAACTTTATTTCATTGTTTGATATCAAAACAAGTATTTTCTCCATTAAATAATTTGCAGTTTGAATTTAAATAAATTGTTGAGTCATCGGTCCGATGTTTGTAAATTACCAAGTGTCTCACACATTCAGGTTAATGGATCACATCTTCAAATTAAAGTAGTGTTCAAAATATTTAGGTTAATGCTTCAGAAATAGTAGTTGAAGTGACAAAAAATCCATACACCTTCCTTTGAAACTCCTGGACGATATTTAACAATCAAAAATGATTAGCCATACACTTGGGAGCAGGATGTACCTTATCAACCAAATTTCCTTTAGGAATGGGAAATGAAGAGAGGAGAACACATACTTGCTTCCCCATCATCTCACTGTCGGACAGCAACACATCCCAGCACACCATCAGAGGTTGCCCTCACTCAGATAGATACACAGGAGTAATTTGGATTGATCAAGTTGTTCAAGCTTACAAAAACTCTGAAGCACATGGGATTTGTGACAGCTGTGGTTGTGTGTTGATGTAATTCATGCAAATGCCTCTGAAGAAACTGAAATTCTGTATCACACTTCAAGCTAATGGAAGATGGTGTGCCAGAAAAATAATGCTCTGGGTTTATATTGTACCTTCTTAATAATTTCAAAATATTAATGCTCCTATTAAGCTACTTTGTAACGTAACCAGTTTCTTAAAGCATAGAATAATAGCTCATATTGTGTTCATGTAGGAGCTTTTTATCTCAGTTCAGTTTAGGCGCTTAACCACTTCTGTTACTAAAACTGGTCTTAAATGCTGCATTCAACTACTAAATTTATGGTTTGGTTAAATATTACTCTCAGCTAACAGTTAAACACTTCTGCAGGTATTTAGTTCTTTTATGAGTGTTCTACTGCCTCTTACATTTAATTGTAGAGATTTGCCTTTCCAATAGAAGCTCTCCAGCTGAAACATGAGGCAGAGCAATTACCAAAGTCTGTTTCAAAGGTCTTTATAAATGGATGTATTTTATTCTGGTATTTTTTGTAAAAAAAAAATGGAACAAAGAGAAGAAAGGGGAAATCAGCCATGAAATTGCAAATTATGGAATGCTTAGTTATTTTCAGTCTCCTGGATCTTATGCATTCCTTTGAATTCAGACAGGCAAGGCAAATTGATTTTCGGTGGTGTTTGTGCTTTGGCTGTGCAGGGGACTCTGTGACTCCACTGCTGTCTTAAAGTGGGCCCTGCAGTCAGCTTCCAAACTGCTGATTCAGTCTTTGGTAGGAACAACCTCTGGGAACATAATTTCATCTTTGATTTTTTTTTTTTTTAAACAAAATGATAAACAATGGATGAGATGCTCATTTGGATATCTGCTTACAGGATTATCACAAAAATGTCTTCACTGAAAGGGTGGTCAGGCACTGGAACAGGCTGCCCAGGGACGTGGTGGAATCACCATCCCTGGAAATGTTCAAAGGGCACACAGATGCAGCACTTGGGAGTGTGGTTTAGCAGTGAACACAGCAGTGCTAAGTTAACAGCTGGACTCAATGGTCTTAGAGTTGTTTTCCAAACTGTGATTCTCTGTACAGGACATCCTCCAGGAGGGACACGTGAGGTTTTTTTATTACTTGGTTCCAGTGTTTAAGGTGGTAGTGCAAATCATATCCGACTGGTTCCAAGCTCACTTTTGAAAGACAATCATATGTACAAGAAGGAAATAGGAAGGGATCTAGCTAGCATCTGATATGAATAAAAAGTGGGTGATGCTGGAGGCCCCAGAACCTTTGCTTTGAACAAACCTCTAGTAAAATCTAAAGCTATTAAATGAGTGTGCTGCAGGCAGTTGTGCACTACAATACACACTCTTGTACTCTGAAATGTTGATGGCCTTCTCAGTAGCACCTGTCTCCATGGATCCAGAGGAAGGCCTGAGGCATTTGTATCCTAAAATGTGTTTTTTGTCCACAGACAGGCCAACACTTTACTGTATTGTCACAAACTGTAAAATGGTTATTCCGTGCATTTCTAGAGCCATCATATATTAAAAAAAGAAGAGAAAAAGTTGGGTCATCGTGTTCTAGCACTATGAGAACTTGAAGAGAATTTAATATTCATGTTCTCCAGACAGTCAGCATACTGGTACAAATGGGAGCTTATAGCAATTTTAAATTAATTCTGCCAGTCACTGTGTTGGCTTACCATCTTCAAGTAAAGGGAATTGACTGGATTTGTAGTCCTATTTTATTTTAACAAGATTTTATTTTTCATTATAACAAGATTCTTTCATGGGGGAGAGTCTGAAACTGGTGTCATTTCATGTGCCTACCTGACCATGAGAGGGAAGCAAGTAATAAGCCAGTAAACAGAGCTGTGCTAATGTAACTGTAAAAAAAACAAAAAAGAGGTTCCATTCCCCAATCTCTAGCTGCACATAAAAGGCACTGGGGTTTTTTCTACTGTTCTTTAGATTTCTGTCTGACTTTGGGTGGCAGTTTGGAAAAACTGCAACAATACATGCTGTCTCCAGCAATTCATTCTTTGTTATTAACAGGAAAAGGGTAATAATGTTCACTTTCATCATCATCAAGGGGTCTTTTTGCCAATATAACTGTTTTGGAGATAATGACAACAGTGGAATGTGAAAACAATATTGTGATTATTGTTCTGGGATGAAGATGTGATCTCTGTTATAAAGGTTTTGTTCCAGACTATTCCCCATATCCAGTGTTCAGATCAGCATTGTTACTGTTTTTTTCCAGAGATGATTATGCTCCTAGTACAGATTCAACATCACAGAACAACTGTGCTTTCAAGGGCAGCAATTTTGTGTGCTGAGGATCTATCTGTTCATGTGCTGGACACCTCTGGCAGGAAATCTGTGTGCCTTTTTATATTTCAGGTTCTCAGGGTCATTCTAGCCTTTCAAAACTGATTTTACACTTTGATAAATGTGCTGTCCTGTCTAAGTGTTCAAACAACTGACCTGTGATTAAAATGACAGAACTTATCTGATGAGTCCTGACAAAAGGCTGAAAATGTTCACAGTTCCTAGCTGGTGTTAGAGACCAATTAAGCCAATAGTCCTTGAGCCTTTGTTTAAAAATAAAAACAAACAAAAACCCCCACAGGAACTACATGGCCATGGTTTTCAGATGAGAAATAAAACTCTGAGTTCAGTATTGCTGCCTTCAGCCCCTATGTCAGTATGGGTGTAGTGCTCTAATGAAGTGTGTGACAAATAAACCACCTTCATAAATCACACTGAAATATGCAGTGTATTAAGTGGGAAGAAACGCACATCTATTTCTTGCAAGTCCTAAACACTGTGTATAGGGTTCCTGGAAAGAAAAGGCAGCCTGTTACGCCTTGTTATTTTCAGACTTGAGAAATGTAAGCTTTCCTACACGAAGTGTTCAGAAATAACCTAATATCAAAAAAAACCTGTATAAGGATGTTGAAGAGTAAGTATCCTTTTTCCACAGAGGCATAGTGAAGCATTCAGAGCTTCAGCTCTGTACAAGAAATCAAAGCTTTGCTTTCTGCCACATTACAGATGTGTTTGTGGGCAATTTTGTAATTATCTAGAGGATAAGAAACTTGCCCTCTAAATAAGGATACATGCCTTTTCACACAGCCTTTCCCACATCATCCTACCCTTCAGGCTTTATAAATGCACGTACATGTGTATATATATATACACACACATACACACACATGCACATTTGAGTGCTGCGCACTCTTGCATAGAGTAGCATGAATGGCATACAGACTGCAAAATCTAAAGTCAGCAGCTGTTGGAAGAACTTGCTTTCTTGAGGTACTCAATTCTCCTCTGATGGAAGACACTGAAAATAACTACTTTTCTTTGGTCACTGGAAGAAAAGAAAGATCAATTTTGTTTATACAGATAAATACGTAGTTTTGAAAGCAATAGCTTCCTTCCATTGCTCGTTTTATAAGTCTGAAAGGAGAGGCTATCTGGACAAAAGTGCTGGGTTAATGATAACATTTCTATCTATGAGAGACGCAACCTCAGTTTTCACTTGAACCTTATTTTCCAAACCATGCTGCGTACCTGCTGAGGAACACTGCCCATCCCTTTGGTTCATTGGTTTTGTTTTTACTAAGTGCTAAATTCTCACCTTGCCATTGGCAGCCCCTGGCACCCTGAAGAAAATGAAAAGCCTTTCCCTTCTTGACTCCTAACTCAGCTTTGGAATTCACATGTCAGTGCCGTATTTGTGGTCGTTTGATCTAATACTGGTGCTATGGATGCTATCCAAAAACCATCATGTATTTCATTACATTTTAGTTCAGGAATACACAAATCAGGTGTTTTGTGTCTGATGGATGTGTCAGTAGTTTGTATTGTAACATCTCTCGTGTAAAAGTATGTAACATAAGCTGCCATTTTAAATAAAGATAAAATATTCCAACATCTACATAAGACATGGTTACAATGGCATGGATCTTTGGTAACATTTTGGTAAGGATTATGTAACAACAGGGTTGTTATTTCAGTTCAAGAAAATGAGTTCAGCTTTTCCCAAGGTGCACCCAGCATTCCTATAGCTACATTTACAGGAGGCTCTTAGGAGGAATGCATCCTAGAAGTAACCAAAATTTATTCCAATTTGAAGAGATAGTTTGTTTTAGCCATTTAATAATTACAAGCCAAAGATGCTACACTGACAGGTCTTTCTAAACATTCAAATTCATCATTCATGTGTAATTACTCATACAAGGAGTTCTGGGTCATTTCTGCTTGCATAGTGACTGATTTTATTGCCCCCATGAATGTGGAGGCCTGTGGCAAGTGTAACAGTGCTGCAAGAAAATTTATCTGGTCTGTTAATGGAATTAATTGCTGGAAAGAGCTTGTCAGCACTTCAGAAGTGGCTTGTGTTGTAGAGTGCTCACTTTTCTGCTAGGAGTTTCTGCTGACCAACAGTATCATTCCTGATGCAAAGTAGCCCATTTTGCACTTATCTTTCTGTACCTTATGTTCATTTCTTCTACGGCTCTGGTAAATATACAGGAAAAGTTCTATTAAGACAAGTGTTACAGAAAGTGTCTCTGAATTGAAGACAGGAATTACGAATACTTGTAAAAAAGGAAAAACTAATATACAGGCTGTTGCTCATACCTGGAGTATGCCAAAATTCCCTGCATCAGCTTCTATTCTGTTCTGCAGTTTTGCAGCCTTCAAAGTACTTCCATTGTTAATTGTGAGGATGTGGATGAACTGGAGGGTCTGATGTTAAAGAATCTTTGCTTCTTTCTCTCATCTGTTTCTGTAACAATTCCCTTTCCCTTCTGTGCATCTCAATAATGCAGATTTGAACTTTGAGTTGCATTTGTCAGAACTTTTTTACTTTCTCAGTCTACTTGAAAGCATCCATTAGAGTTACTAACTGCAGTCACTAGGCCAGGTTGGAACATCTCCTGCTCCTAAACAAAAAAACATACGCTGGAAAGCTCCCTGCTTGTGGAAAAACCAAAAAAAGCAGCTTTATTCTGGCTGATGTGCAAGTGGGTAAATTCTGTCAGTGCACAGCTTGGTGCAAAAAAATTTAGTAGTGATCGGTGGAACAGGATTCTGAGTGGGAAATTAGTCTATGAAAGGAATAGTCCCCACTCACCAGCACACGGCTTAGTTGGGCAGTAACTTTTAAGTACTGCTGTGGCTTTTTCAACTACGCCTGTTTCCTCCCTGCAGGGACAGGTGGAACAGATAATCAGGAGGGCAAAGAAAAAAAGACTTGTTGCTTCCTGAGCACCAGGCTTCATTTGAGCTCCTCTCATTGTCTGGACACTGGCAAAAGTAGCGGCATTTGAGATGCACCTGCCCTGTAGCAGAGGCAGTGTGGCTCTGTGGATGCAGGGGACCTGGGCAAGGTGCTGGACGCTCAGGTCCCTGCTGAGGATTTTCTTCCATCAGCACCCAAAGAAACAGTGCTGAACAATGTTGCTGCTTTTTCACTTTTAACAAGAAAAAGAGGGACAGAATTCGGGCACAACAAATTCTGTAAGCATGGCCAAAAAGAACTGTTTTGGTTGTGGATCTGAGAGCTGCCTGCCATCTGTTTTCTGTTCTACTGTCCTTCACCTCCTTAGGGCAAATACTCATCTATTGATGCATGTGAACTGTGCATTCATTTTAATTATCAAGTCCTGTATATGCTTTATTTAATTAATCTGCTCTTAGTAATACAAAGCCAAATGCATGCATTCAGAATACGTTATAGAAATCCATTCCGCCTGTAGCTTTCTCAGCAGGAGAGCCTGATTGCTGAACAGTCTCAAAAATTAACCCTCAACCTCTTTCTGCTGATTATTTGAAGGTAGAAAGCTTTTGAGGGACATAGCATTTATAAATCAAGACAGGCAGACTGAAAAAAAAAGGAGTCAAACTTTGTCCTTGCTGTAACCCTCCAGAATTTTGCTAGCTTTAAGCACTATTGCATAGAGTTTGTTGTTAATAACACTCACATTGGTAAGTAGCTGTTGCATATTTTCCTTACAGGGCATCCTAGGTCTGGTCTTAACATCATTACTTAATAAATTGCTGATCAGTTTGTGGATTTATTCTTGTTATGAAGTTTGTTTATATTCTTGTTATGAATGGATGATGTGGATTTAAATAAGTCCCTGCTTTTTGCCCAGGCCTCTGGCAGCAGGCGGTAGCTTTATAGGGATGGCCAGCACCCCAAAACCCACTCTTGTCTGCAAGTTCTGTAATAATGGCTGATTCAGCCTATTATAGAATGAATTACTTATTTAATAGACACAAAACTAACAGACATAAGACTTAAAACAGACTATTTATATAATAATAGTATTATACACACAGGGTTAAAGGTACCATTAATTTTACAGCTAGTGAAGAAACAATATAACTTAGAATCCAGTGTTTCTTACCATCCAATTCCTGATGGAGCACACATTGAAACCCTTTCCCTCAATTCCCAGGCTCCGGGGAGCCGCCTCACACGCTTTCAGGGCGTGTGGGTAGAAGGCTTCTCAGGGTGTGTGTAGGAGACTTCTGCCTCCGTGATAATCTGTAGTATTTTTATAGGGTAAAGCAGGGCTTTGGGTCACCTATGTTTTTCTTTTGTCTCTTCCCACATCTGTTCTCCATATCAAGATGTTGATTCTTGGTTAAGCTGGCAGACCTTTTGGTGCCAGGAGATGACACCCGCTGGGCCTTGTCCACCTGGATTATCTCTCCTATCCACACCGGCCACCTGTGGTGGGGAGAGGGGTGATATGCCCTGCCACAATTCTTTATTAAGGCAAAAATGTGAGAATTACACAGTTGAATTCAGAACTGTATTTGTTGATTTTACACTGTGAGAATGTGATGAGTGTTTTATGTAAGGGTTAATTAATAGAGCTGAAGAGCTGAATTCCATTGCTGGGTCCAAACTCGGTAGAAGATTACACCTTTAGAAGGTTTATTTCATGTTTGGCATTATGAAAGACACAGAGATTAAGAAAGAAGGCAAAAGTCTAGTGTTTCCTTTAGCACAGGAACTGTTTGGATCCTTGGCTCTCCTGATTTTCCTCAGAGATATGAACCATCCCATCACAAGAAATACTCTCTTCTTCAGTTGAAAACTACCCCTTCCTCTTCCCCAAAGAGCTGTTTTTCACCTTTGGATGTAACTTTGGAATTGAATACAGTTACTAACTTGCTAATATTGTCCTTGATTTTCAGACAGAGTTTTCTGATGAAAGTTTCTTACTGGCTTATTGTACTGAAACCTCCCATGGAATCTGCAGAAACTGGCAGTGCCAACCCGTGAGAATTCAGTTGTGTGTCAGCAATAAAGAATAAAAAGATTGTCTCCAAATTTAGATGTAAACCTGATAATGCAGTACTTGCTAGTGTCACCAGCAGAGCTTATGTGGGTGAGTATTTGCTGGAGCAAACCCAAAGATGCCATCAAAACAACTGGGTGACAGGAAGCTGGGTTGTCCGCATAATTCGAAACCATTGCTTCTCCACCCTGCTTCCTACACCAGGTGCAAAACATGTTTGCCTTCACAAGGGAGGCTCAGGAATAGTCACATCCATCACATGACAGTGCTGTTGCTGTTCTCTGCTTACTATTAAGGCCATCTGTTTTGAGACATCTAAACTTTCTCTGCAAGCAGTAAGAATGGGAGAAACGGTACTTGCCATTGCATACCTAAGCACACTTTCTTATCTCACCATGTAAATGAGCAACCCAAACCCTCAGGTGCTTTGAGTTAAGGAGCAAAAAAGCTGCCTTAGTGTTCTAAAAGGTCTGCATTTTGTGAGGTACTTCAAACAACAGTTCTCTGAACTGGCATATTGCAAAATAAAGAACAATAAGCAACTTATGCTTCATGACAAAAGAATTCTCTAAAATCCGATGCTGTGTGGAACACTAGACATGAACACTAGCCCTAACACCTAACCCTAAACCTACACCCTAACCCTAACCCAAACCAAAACCCGAAACTGTAGGCTATGGGATTGTCCTTGTTAGTATTGTTAAATTTATGCTCACCAGAAAGTCCTGTGGGAAAGGCACAGTTACAGGCTGGTCAGTTGGAAGACGGTGGAGGGGTGAGAGGCAGTTACGAGTGAGGAAAGAGTCGGTTGAGTGTGTGCGAGAGACAGTACTCCTCTGACACAAAGGCTCGTCTAAGACCTCCAGTAATGGTGAAGGACTTACTAACTGGCCAATGGAAAGGACCCCTGGACTCACTAACATGGGGCAGGGGTTATACCTGCGTTGCCACAGGTTGCTACACAGAGTGGGTTCCATCAAGGTGTGTGCGACCTTTTGTTGCACCATCGTGCTTCCATGTGTATATAGTTGCGATGTTATAGGCATATGCTAGTTTTTGAAAAGTTATTATCGTTGTTACTGTTAGTGATGTCGTAGGAGTTGTTTTGGTTTTCCTTAGTAGGTTTTCATTGCTTAAACAAAAGAAGGGGAAGATGTAGGCTATGGGATTATCTTTGTTAATATTGTTAAACCTTATGCTCACCAGAAGGCCCTGTGGGAGAGGCACAGTTGCTCGGTTGGAAGTTGGTTGAGGGGTGAGAGGCAGCTGTGAGTGAGGAGAGAGTCGGTTGAGTGACAGCTGGCAGTGAGACTGTGATTGGCTGGAGGAATGCTTGGGCAGCGTGTGAACAGGAAGCTGATTGGGTGATAGGATGGGCGGACAGCAGCAGCGCAGCTGAGCCAGCCAATGGGAGCCCTTCTTAGGAGAAATTCTGTAAAGTTTCAGACTGGTGTCAGCTGTGTCTGGAGGAAATTAGGGGAAGAAAGGGGGAAGATTTATGACAGTAAACAAATCTTCCTTGGACGTACAAGGGAGTCTGTCAGCTTCATTCCCCATTGCTACACTAAACCAACCCAAAACCTGGAAACTAACATAACTCTAATCCAAAAACTACTCTAACCCTAACCCTAACCCTAGACCAAAGCCTGATGCTAACCCCAAAACACCCTCTGCCTAACCCTAACCCGAAACATAACCCTAAGCCGAAACCTAACCCCAAACCTAACCCTGACCCAGCAAACTAACCCTAACCCAAGCCCTAAACCTAACCCGAACCCTGAAGAAACCCTAGCCCAAACCCTCATCCTAAAACTAACCCTTACCTAGCCCTAACACTAATACTAGCACTAACACTAAACCTAACCCAGTAACTAACCAAAGCCCTTACCAAAACACTAAGACTAATCCCAACCCTATCCATATCTTTAACCCAAACCCTAACCCTAACTCAAAACCGTACACTAACACTGACCCTAACACTACCCCTAATGGAAATCCTAAACCTAACCTTAACCCAAACCCTTACCCCAAACCTAACCCTTACCCAAACCCTAACCCAAACCCTAGCCCTAACCCTACCCCTACCCCAACCCCTACCCCTAACTCTATCTGAACCCTAATCCTAATCCTAAAGATCACCCCAAACCTAACCCTAACCCTATCCCTTTCTCTAAACCTAACCCTAAACCTAACCCTTACCCTAACATTTACTTTAACCCTAACCCAACCCAAAACCGCACCCTAACCCTAACACAACCCTAACCTAACTCTTTGCCTAACTGAACCCTAACCCTTACCCTTACTCTTACCCTAACCCTGACTCTAACTTCCCATAAATTTGGAATTATGCTTACAACAGGCAAAGGGGTTACATTGTAATTCTTAGCTAAAATTTTTGGGAGTATCAGTTTTGGAAACTGCATAAGAATTGAGCCATTGTTGTGGAAGGCCTATGGGTTTAGTTTAAAAACACCAGAAGCAAACCTTCATTTTCGATGAACAGTTTTTGCATGTTCTGTGGTATGTGTGCAGCCCTGCCAAGCCCATGTTTTTTACAGCTTGTGCATGAAAGTATTCCTTGTTGTAACTGACTTAGGTTACAATATAAGATGTAACCAAAAGTATGTGTTCTATCACCAGCTGTTAAAACCAGGTGAGGCAGTGTTCTTTATCTCTTCCACACACATCCCTGATAACTCCCTCCAGAGGGATGTCTTCTGTTAATGGGCCATCCGGCCCCACTGCATGACTCATAAAATTACATCATCCCATTGTGAGATGCTCTGCCCAGGGGGAGGAACCAAGCATTCCTGCCTGGATATAATCTGAGGCTTGGAACACCACAGGTAGCCATTACTTGCTGGATTCCCAGAGGACAAGAGCTACATAACCACCACTGGACCCTCAGAGGAAGACCAGACCCTTCTACAGGATCACTGCTTTGACAGAACCACATCTATCACTTCAGAGAGCACTGCAGCCACTGCTTAACTGGACTGCTACCACACCCTGCCCAGCAGGGCGTCAGGTCATGTCCTGACTCTGTCAGGTTAAATAAGCCGGTGTTTCTGTATTATTGCCTTGTTATATATATTAGTAAAGAACTGTTATTTCTATTTCTCATATCTTTGCCTGAAAGCCCCTTAATTTCAAAATTTTAATAATTTGGAGGGAAGTGGGTTACATTTTCCATTCCAAGGAAGGCTCCTGCCTTCCTTAGCAGACATCTGTCTTTCAAACCAAGACAGTAACTGTTCCTATTTCTTACCTTCAGCTGATTGACAGTATGGGAGGGATACATCAGGAATGACCAAGTGTGGAATCATCAATCCTGCCTTGCACACCTATTTGCCAAGTCTTAAATAGGTAGATGTAGATAAGGAAACCCAATGCTGTGCTCAGATTGAGACCCACAAGGGACACAACCTGTGTTTATTCAGTGTTCATCTCTTTAATTCAAAATGACTGGCTAAGTTGAGAGTGGCTTTGAAAGTGTAGCAAAGTAGGCAGAAATGCTAACAATTGTAATGGGGACTATCAACCTTTTCATTAAAACCTCGAAATGTACTGGAAGTATTACTAAATTTTCTAAGGCTCAGGGTTATTTCTTTGAAAGTAACCCCCAACAATCAGCAAGGCAAAACTAGATACACACTTAACCAGTCTTCCCGTTGCAAAATAACATGCTTTTCTGGAGATAGAAGGGTCTTAGTATTTCACTCAGGAAAGAATAGCTACATGTATGAACCTCCCTCTCTTCCTAGTTTTGTAAAAGCAGTCCTGATCCCAAAAGATGCTAAAAAATAACCAAACCAAACAACACAATCCCCACCCCACCACCTTGAGCATTTCTGTCCTGAGACACGAGATAGTTGGGGACTCCCTATCTGGACATCAGTTGTGTGTGTAGTGGGAAGAGCCATTTGGAAGTTTATGTGTTCTAAAGAAGCTTTCCTTCTCGTGGTGACTGCTTGTAGTGAGGAGTCAGCAGTGAGCATCTCCTGGTGGATAAAGGGACTTAGAGTGCAAGAGGGTTAACAGTGCAGGCTGGCCATAAGCAACATGAATGAGATGTGATGCTAACCCTTGATCTGCAGCAGTATCCTCCCCATATAGAATTTATAATTTATAACCCTGCCATATAATTTATATGGTATGAACTTGGACATATTTCCTGTATCCTGAGTTCATTAAGCACACCAACTGCCAACACAAAAATGTGTTTAACTCTGGATACAGTTAGTGTGACAAGATGTACTAATGTTTATAACCTAATAAGGGATATTCACTCCAGTGTACAGAAGTATGAAGTGCTGGAAACACTTTGTACTTGAGAGACAGTATTAGTGAAACACTATGGTTTATGTTGGTCTGGGAGTTTTTAGAATTGCATGATGATGCTTGGATTTCCAAAATACTGAGCAACTGGAAGGCAAAGTTTATCTGTAAAAAACTTGTCTGTCTCATGCTGCCATGGGGTACTACTCAGGTGGGGAAGAGTTCTTTTTTGAGGTTTTGCCAGCACCAGATTCACACACAGTGCAAACACTTGTATTTGGGCTAGGGTGTAGGCACAGCTAACTACCTTCAAACTTGAGTGATTAGGGAAATACTTTTCCCCCCACACCCCCCTGCATAGTTTCAGCATAAAGAATTGGTGAGGGTAATTATTTTACCTTAACCAATGCTTTCTTACGCAACATTAGATCAGCTGGCTTGTATAAGCTCCTTAAGAAATGCTTTGATCAGCTTATTTTGATGCAGAGTGGGGATGGCTGTATACTTTTGTTTGTTTTCCTCAGAAATCAATCTAAACATTGTGCTGCAAAGATGATGTCTCAGTTCAGTCTAAGTAATGGCAGGTTTGCCAGCAGCTCCTTTGAAATATTTCCCCAGCTGATACATCATTAACAAGAGGGAAACAACCTGCCTTCAGTTATAGTAATTCTGTAATAGGTGCTGAGAAATCAACTGTGCATGAGAAGCCTTGTGAACAGCAGCCTAAGGTAAGTGGGGCATCTACTGGTGAAATGTAGTGAATTCACCTACTCCATGGAAGTCTGCTCCAAATCCTTCTTCTGTACAGGCCATTCTGTCTACATTTTCCTTTGCCAAATAAGCAAATGTCAGACCTGTTTCCTGAACTCTTTGGAAAGAATTACAATTTCTTTTTGCATAATTCCTTACTTTCTGGCACTCCTTTAGAGATGTCTGCCATGTACATTGCAATAGTAGTCTTGTGAGACAGAAGAAGAAGAGAAATGAGCCAAAGAAACTTGTAAAAACATGTGATTCATGTCTTTAGCTATCTCCAACATTCCCCCACCCCAGTCTCTTATGGCAAGTTCTCTGATAGTTTATTAAGTCTGGCTTCCTTGTACAGGGGTTCTAACACTCTGACCAGCTGCCCAGGGGTTTAAAATGAATACAATGCATAAAGGAATACAACAATACTCTATAAAATCCAGAGCTCCCAAACACAGGTCATTATCCACACAACTAAAGTGCCTCCCTCTGTTCTTCAGAAAATGTATGCAACTGCATGAGATTCTCTACAGCATTAAATAAAGTTTAATGACCTCTGCAGAATGCATTTAAAAATTTATTTTTAAAATTATTTTTACAAAATTCTATGTTGCATCTCTTTTTGCATATTAGACAAGGAGTCGGGAAGAGTCCAAGGGGGCTTTCCTGATCATGTCAACTAATTCCATTGTTAGGACTACCATTTTAGAACCAATTGCTATGGGAAAAGCTTGCCAATATGTTTACTTGGAGCATGGATGTGCACTTGTGAAAAGGAAAATGGAATAAATAAGCAGCAAAGTAATGCTAAGCTAGGAGATCTGTTTGAACAGGTAAAATACCTTGCTTCTGCTGTCCTTACAGATACGACATTGTCACCCATCCAGCAAAGCCAGACATTTCCTTAACACTTTTAAAAATTCTATTGCCATAATGGAGGAGTAGTCATACATCAAAATACAAAAGCACCCTTACTTCTGCTTTGCTGCACAGCACACTTGCTAAATTTAGCTGTGCTAGGGAATCAATTGCTTTATATAATCTTATCACAAGCCATTGCTGGGAAAAAAACATCCCAGTCTGTCACTTGACCTTGGGCAAAACAAGCCTTTGTGCTTCCTTCAGAGCTCTTTCTGCCATGTATGTTAAAAGATTCTGTAACCAAGCAGTGATTTCATCTGTCCTTGTCCAAAGTCAGTGGAGTAAGCAAAAGTTGTTTTATTCTTGTTAAACAAAGCAAAGATTTCAGTACCTTCCCTTTCTGAGGATTGGTGAGTTTTTTAGCATGTTCTGTGCTTCATTTCACTTGAACCTTTGGACAGAAACGATACCTGTTTTGTTTTGTTTCGTACTTACAATACTAATGTTCTTTTATTTAGCCCTTATTAGTAGAAGCAAACAAAACAAACCAAATCATTGTGATTGATAGCTACAAAATGCTTTGATCTCTGAAATACAAGGTGTGCTAGATTACCATGTTTAAACTTTACTCTGCTTTTCAGATAATACCTGATTTCTACTTCCAAACCTATAATTTCTTTTGGCTTAAGAATTCCACAGTTACAAACTGTTTGAGGCTGGGAGAAGTCTTTAGAGAAATATTGCAGTATGTTTGCTCTGTTCTTTCTATTCTTCCTCTGTGTTGCCTAATACACACCTTGGACAGTGGGGTTAGAATGACCTTTTTGTAGGGCTGCTGAGCCAGATGTGGCCATGTGAGGGGGAAAAGTCCCAGCAGAAGTGGAGTGACCAATAAAATAGAATTGAGAACAAAATCTTTAAGTTATGCTTAAGAGGACAAAAATCAAAGCATCTCTTTCTACGAAGCAAAAATATTTCCTGTATTTCCTGAATTGCATATCCTAGGGCTTATGTTGAAGGGAAGCTCTTGCCAATGATGGCCAAATGGTAGCATTTTCATTACTTTATATCTGACCTTAAGGACTTGGCTCTTTAGTAAATACACTTATTATTTAATCACCAGAGTCTTCTTAAAAAAACATAAGACTAAACTGCTACTGCTCTGTAGGCCCAAACATGCAGGAAATCACAGAAGCTTTTCTGAACACTTTTAAAGAAAGAAACATTCAGGAAGCCTGAATCAGCACCAAAGCCACAAAGTCCTTACACTGACTCATATTTAGTAAGACTTAGATGAAGCCTTTAGTCTTTATTATTGTCTTTCATGACATTAAACACTGAGCTTGACTCATGTTTGCCCACTTGCCATCCGCTCTGATGCCCTATGGTTCTCTAGAGTAGCTGGCAGGCTGATGAGATTTTTTTGATGTGTTTGAGACAGCTAGTACTGTAAATTTTAATGCTATTAGGCACATTCCTAATTGTTCTAGATGAAGCTACCATATTTCACTGGAATATGTTACAGTGATAACCTACTAGAAGAATTGTTAATAAGCAACTTGCTTTTTAAGAATAGCAATGCTCCATGTTTATGGTCGTCAAGAAACTTCTGTGAGATAATTTGGCATGTGTATTATTTCTCATCACTCAAAATACAGAAGATAAAAACTGGGTCATGAATGCTAAATTATATTGTATGTCAGCATCACTTGTTAAGCTATTTAAAAGATTAATTTATTAAAGTAAAATTTTAGTTAAAGATTACATTTTTTCTTTACATGAGAAGGAAAGCGAGACTGTGAAATGCACTCTTTAAATTTATTTAGTACAGTTAAATAGTTCTAGGGAATAAAAGGGAGAATAAGGAGTGCAGACAAGGGAGCAGTGTAAAATATTACTGTCTCCTTTGTATCTTAAGAGGAAAGGGAATTTGCAAAACCAATTAGTTCTGAACTTCTACAATCCACTAACATTCTTGTATTCCCCTCTTTTTTTCCTTATGTTGGTTCTGGGATGGATTGTTCCACTGAGGCATTTCAGGAGCTTTCAAAAGAAGAAAGATGCACATCCAACAGAAGTTAGTAAAAATATACTCTAGCAGTTCTATGATTGTAATCATACTGGCACCACAAAACAATCCAAGCTGGCCACCTACTTCAGCTGTAATAGAAGAAAATAAACATATGTCATCCAAAGCATCTGGTTTAGTCTAGCAAGCAAACAAAACCCTGCCAGACTCAAGTGGTAACTAAATTCAATACACATAATCCATCACTTTAAGAAAACAGAATTAATATTCTTAAGAATGTTTACTGAAGAAGAGTAATGTGTTTCTGAAAATTCTAAATAAAGCAAGTACAACACAAGATATCCTACTGTGAAAGAGATACTTAAAATATTTACTACTTCTATGTCTTTTTAACTGTTCCCTTGCTTCTCATCCCCGTGGTCTCCCTCTCCTCTCCAAATCCCCAAAACATCACTATTCTTACAGTCCTGCCTGTGATACAGCCATAAACTAGTGCCAGACTTAATTCTTACTCTCAGCTGCTGTCCGTATCCCAGGTTCTTTAATGGAATGACAGGAGACAGTATCAAAAATGACCATGAGACAGACATTATTATTACTGTTATAATATAAAAATTGTGGCTTCTTGTTCAGAAGCCCACATAGGTTTTGGTTTAGGAGGAGAGACAATTATAAAAAGAGGGTTTAAAAAAAATTATTATTTTTAGATTAATTATTAATCAATAATAAATAAATAGTAAACATTCACTTACAAAGCAACTCAGAGACAGTCAAGGCTTTCTGCTGCTGTGTTATTTTGTAGCTCAAATCATGATATTTAATCTCAATGCGCACAAGGTTTTGCCTAATGACAAATACATAGAGTTTACTTGAGACAGTTGGGAGTGCAGTTCATTTTTACCAAAATCTGTCAGCATGGTCTGAGTTCAGGGAGAGTGATGGTGTCTTTTAATGAAAAATTAGATGAGTGTTATCAAAATCGGTTACATCAGAGAAGGAAAAAACCCAAAGTCCTAGTAACAACAGCACTTTGTCAGGAGTAGATCTTCATGCTGTGTTGAAAAAGTAGCTCTAGATCTGTACTGTGGGATAGACTCATACTTTTTAAGGGTCATTGATAGAAACTTGAGTGGAAATGTCAAGCAAAGTATAGTCTCCCACTCTGGATTACATACTATTTAATTGTGGTTATTTCAATGGGCATGTTTGTGCAGAGCAGTGCTTGTCCTAAACTTGGATGTTCAGTTCTACCCTCTGCTAGTAGCCTCACTTCCCTAATTATATTCTTGCCTGCTGCCAAAGTGGAAGAGTAGGTAAATCTCAGTTGGAGCAAGACCTGTGTAATGATTGAGTGTAGAGCTCCTCTTTATTATATATTGCCTAGAGAAAGATTGTGCTTAAGTCCTAGACTGAATATAAAAATAATGGTTTTGGAAGAAAACAGACACAAAACCTGATTGCACAGCTAATGTCAATGTGTCGATGTCCAAGTAGAGTATTTGGACCAGTGCTGTTTAACATCTTTTTTAGTGACATGGACTGTGGCACTGAGTGCAACTTCAGCAAGTTTGTCAGTGACACCAGGCTGTGTGGTGTGACTGACATGCTGCAGGGAAGGGATGCCATTCACAAGGACCTGGACAGGCTTGAGAGGAGAGCCTGTGCAAACCTCGTGTAGTTCAACAAGGCCAGGTGCAAAGTACTGAATCTAGGTCAGGGCAAGCACAAGCACAAACATGGGATGGATGGAGAATAGAATGAGAGCAGCCCTAAGTGGAGGGACTTGGATGTTCATTGATGAGAAGCTCAACATGAATGAGCACTGTGCACCTGCAGCCCTCAGAGTTAGCCTGGACAGCATCGAAGGGAGAGTGACCAGGAGGTTAAGGGAGGTGATTCTGCCCCTCTACTCCACTCTTGTGAGACTCCACCTGGAGTGCTGCATCCAGCTCTGGGGCCCCCATTATAAGAAGGATGTGGAGCAAATCCAGAGGAGGCCATGAACATGGTCAGAGGGCTGGAGCACCTCACCTTTGAGGGCAGGCTGAGAGACCTGTGGCTGTTCAGCCTGGAGAAGAGAAGCCTCTGGAGTGAAATTATAGCAGTCTTCCATTACCTAATGGGGGCTTACAAAAAAGATGGAGAGGGACTTTTTACAAGGACATATAGGGACAGGACAAGGGGGAATGGCTTTAAACTGAAAGAGGGTAGGTTTAGATTAGATATTGGGAAGAAAGTCTTCACTGTGAGGGTGGTGAGGCACTGTAACAGGCTGTCCAGAGAAGTTGGGGATGCCCCATCCCTGGCAGTGTTCAAGGCCAAGTTGGAAGGGGCTTTGAGCAACCCAATCTAGAGGGTGCTATCCCTGCCCACGAGGATGGGAACTAGATGACCTTTAATGTCCCTTCCATCCAAAGCATTCTATGATTCTTCAGAAGTGTTAACAGCTACAGGTTTTTGGTTTGACTGTGACAATGAGGTCATTTACCATTTTCATGAAAATAAAGTACTTTCTATACAAAATCATCCCTTCTCTTTCCTTGGGTGATAATTCTAAAACTCAGCAGTAATTTATAAAAATAATCTTTTTTTCCTAGCTTCTCTTAGTAAGGCTCCTGCCCTTGTCATGGCAGAACTATCCAATAAATATTTAACTTTTTCCTCCTTCCATCGTCAGAAATAAATACATCTCTATGTTTTATAGTTTGGAATATGTACTCATTAATGTGTTGGCAGGATTCCTATTGGTTAAGGCCCAGTAACAGGGGAATGTCCTGTATGTTCCCTTGCTTAATTGAGTAATTACTGAGTTGCGCATGATGTTTACAGACAGTAAAATAATCAACAAAGATAAAATGTCTTCAAGGGATTAATATAGTTTGCATATAACAACAGGTTTAATTTTCATAATGTTCATTGGGAACAGACTTTTTAATAGGGCCTGTAGACGTAGGACAAGAGGTAATGGTTGAAAACTAAGAGAGGGTAGATTCAGACTAGGTACAAGGAAGGCATTTTTTACAGCAGGAGTGGTGAAACACTGGAGCAAGTTGCCCCAAGAGGTGGTGAATGACCCATGTCTGGAAATGTTCAAGGTCAGGTTGGGCCCTGAGCAACCTGATGTAGTTGAAGACATCCCTGCTCATTGCAGGGGAGTTGGACTAATTGACCATTAAAGGTCCCATCCAACCCAACTATTCTGATTTGTATAGTTCCTGTTCATGTATAAACATATGCAAGCACTGCAGACTGATGGCTTCAAAAGTGAGAAAACTGAAGTTACTGAGACAATGAAACTCATATACTTCAAGGACCAAATTTTCTACATTTGTTTATAAACATACTTTGATGTTCTATATACTATGAGTTCAGGTAGCACCTGCCTTAATACTTATTTGTACTGCTGACATCTCTGGCTATGAGAAAGAGGCAATTCAGTGTATGAAACTGTATTGAATTTTCTTTGACAACAAGATCATTTCTTTCTAGCAAAAAAAATCTAGCAATAATTCAATTTTTTGATATATAATGCTTGTGTTTGCGAGGAAGTTTGGCATCAATTCATTATATCATAACAGTAAGGCACGTATGGTCTATTAAAGCATAAGGATATATGGCATCACTGAATTTAAAAGTATGCAGATTAGGTCAGTGCAGTCTGCATACTGAGCAGCACAGCTCTATGCATAACGTAAATCCTGTCCCCTTTTCTTGGATAGAAGATGTAGTCAGTAGTGTTGAGATGTTTTCACACTAGAAGGTATCTTCTATTGGGTGGAGAACTACCTTCCTTTGCTGTGTAGTGCTTTCAATCACACACAACCATCCCCTTTCACTCTTCTGCTACCTCATGAGAATTAATATTGTACCAAAGATTTTCTAAATATCTTTTATAATATAAATGGTCTTAGGGAACTCTACTAACAGTGGAAAATATTATTAAATTTGTGGCATTGCCAGTACAGTAAAACCTAGGTCTTCAGTGCTTACCAAGCTTCCTTTGGGAATAAGCTGAAAGGAAAAAAACTTTATATAGCATCTATTTGTGTTACTCATTGCCCTTATTTGTGGAAGTGTGAAGATTTCTTCTCTCTTGAACGGATGGCTCACATGGACTGTGAATAGGTTTGATAACCCTGCTTTTTCTTTAGTCTTAATTGAAGCAGCGATCAAAAAGCTTTGTTATAGGAGATCAGTGACAGAGAAGGTAATTGAGAATATTACTTTTTAATTGCATTATCTAATATTTGTTATCCACAGTCTTAGATGCATCTAAGTGTATTATAGACATATATGTACCTATATGTCTAATACATACATACATCTATATATATATGCATTTGTATAAATCTTAACCAATTTTGTCCAAGAGATTATGTTATCTCACAGACAATGTTATTAATACTGCACGTAAGAATATTTTTTAAGGTCATCTTTTCATCATACGCTCTGCTAGCACCATTATAAGGAATTGATAATTTCTTAGTTAGACAAGGTGTTAAGCAAGATTACCTGATGTATTCTGGGCTTTTCTTCAGTTTTGTAGAAAAATATTTTATGGCTTTTTCTCCTCCCAAGTTTGAATAGGTGACAGTGGTAGGATAATCTGTTTCTTCACATGGGGCAGGGCAAGTGGAATTGTGTGTTCCTACTGTACATAATCCTTTTATCTCTATATCATCTGAAATTTCAGAAGAAATAATTTATATCATATTTCTAAAAACGCACACAGTTTAAAAACTTTTTAAAAAATACTTTATAAACTACTTTTAACTGTCTTTAATGTGTGGGTTAATTATCCCCAAAAAAGTGGATACTTAGTCAGTTTTGAAGGAGCAAAGAAGTATTTGCAATTGTCCTTTGGGAAACTGGTTCACGATAATAAGGGTTGAGATATTTTTCTCACTTTTTCCAAAGAAATATAGCACTTCTAAGTCTTTCTGCATTCATTGGGGCTTTATGTGCTTATTATTTCTCACCCACTGTTAAGCAAAAGAACAACAAAAGACTTTCCATGTTCTGTGCTATCTTAAACATCTTTCAGAGCAATTCCAATTCTAATTTGCTATCATCTGATAACTATATAAAGACCTTGGTAAACTAAGTTCACTCTACCTTAATCCCTGCCTTCCATTTGGTAATTGGGCTCAGGACAGCTAAGAAGGCTTAGGGAAAGCTTTGTCTCTTCGAATACCAAAGAGAAGCCATAAAATTCTTCAGGTCTGGGTGCTCGTGAAAGTGGGGAGCCATTCTCCTAACAAGGCTCTAACAGAAAGTAATCATTACAGAAATCTGAGAAAGCTAGAGAAAAACAATGTAGATGAAAAATTGTAAGGCATAAATGTTTCCTAAATCATAAGCCATCACTCTGAGATGAGTACTGTAATGTCCTGCTTGTGATGCTCTATTTGTCCTGTTTGTGTGGTGGCAGAGGATGTGTCTGTTCATTCTGCTTGCGGGCTTGTCACTTTTGCAAAGCACAGAGGAGGAGATATCTCAGCTTGTTAGCTGATGATTTGAAATATTCTTCAGGGGTGCTGGGGTTGTGGATTTAATTCTCGATTGACAGCCTTTAGAGTTCCTAAAATAAATGCTCTTAGTAGGTCCTGCAGATATTGGATAAGTGTGCTCTTACTTGAGATTTTGTTATCAGATGATGTACCTCTCGTACACTGTCAGAGGAGAGTCAGCCCCTAACATGGGATCCTGGGGACCATATACCTACAGACCTTCTGGGGTCCAGCTCTGAATCCTATCCATCCTTCATAGGACTTTAGGGTCATTTTTGCTTAGTGCTCTGTGGTTTCTTTGAAATTCAGTCTCTGAATATCTATTAAGTAAAATAATATACATCTTCCCTGATGACAGGCTTTCAAAGATTGTGGTTAGATAAGAATGTGAACTTAGTAGAATCCATTTCAAAATAGCCACAGGAAAAAAAATGGGAAATGTTCACAGTAGTAGATCTGGCTTGAATGTTGCACACACCTAATCAAAACAGTCCCCCACCACCAACTTCTGAGTCTACTAATCACTCAGAGAGAGTCACATTACACAATAGAAACCAAGCAATTAAAAAGAAAACTTTCTGAAGTTCATGAAAAGTTACTTCTCAGATTACCTTTTAAAGTATTTTCCAGAAAGTCTGTTGTAAGTGACACATATCCACGGTGTGCAGATTATTTATTTATGGAAAAGAATTGCATTTGGAGTGCTTTCAAAATTTGTAATTAACTTTACTTTTAAAAAGATAAAACCTTAAAGTCCAGTGAATTATATTTTTACCAGTTAACAAACCTGTTATTACTGTGCTGTTCACCCTTCTTTGCACAGAGAATACAACATTGGATCTAGAAGGATGATACCATGAAGATGTGAAAATGCTAGCCAGAGGCTTGGTAACTGAAAACAGATTAGTTGAATATTCTTCCACTTTAAACCATTTCTGATTGCTAAAATGAATTCTTCTATTAGTTTTTTTATATATACATATATATATATATATATATATATATATATATATACACACACTTATTTTTTGGAGTATTTTTTTGTGTGGTTTGTTTCTTTGTTTTTTATTGGACATATATTTCATGCTCTGTCTGGACTCTGTCTTCAGAATATTAAATGAACTGGGATGTACTCCATTTCAGATTACTTTCAGTATTTTGGTTTATTTTTGTCTACTGTTTGGAACCAGTTTAGAAAACATGAATATGAAGTTATTACTTACAGACTGCTGGATAAACACATTTGTAAAACTTCAGCAAGTCACATTCTGTTCCATTTCCTAAAAATAAATAAAAAGGTTTAGGAGCCTAAATTAACCATCTAACCCTTAGCTCTGTTTGTACTAAACTGAAATGTAATGTCATCAAAGCCTGCTCACAACTCCACGTTAATGATTACACAACTGAGAAATCAATTCAGTTGGGCACAGTGCAGTTGCAAACACCAGAAGTGGTACAGAGTGAAGAGACACAACAGACCAAGCCAGGAGGCTGCTGTTGGAGCAAGCATCTTCATTGTGTACCAGCCAGAACTGCCTTTAAGCTTGTGGCTCACTCTTTGTGTTAGCTTGCTAAAGACAGGATTTTCTGCTTTTCCTAGTGGAAATGATAAAAAAAAAAAACAAAGTAAGGTAAATTTGATATATGATTACATTCCATGTGTTTCTGCAGAAATTTTGAACTTCATGCAAGAGTTGTTTGGAGATCTAAGGGGTAAGATAGTATCCTGAGGTAGAGCAAAATTTTCAGATTTCAGATGGCCTCAGTTTCATCCCATTTTTAAATTTTTTTTCCCTCACATGGAAATGTTATGTAGCAGTTTAGAACACTTAATTCCAGAAGGCATTGCCCTCCTTCAGCTAACTGTCCTTGTATAAAACTGTCACCCCAGGCATGGAGGACCCAGACTTAATTGCCTTGGCAACCCCCTTTCCCTGGCAGTTTGCAGAAGACTGCCAACCTCCTTTCCCAGGGGGTCTGAAACAAACAGGCTAGAGCTTACACATTAATGGGTCTGCTTTATTAAGAACATTCTACCTTGCTTGAACATATTTAAAAAATACAATGAGTCAGAAAGTGCAGGCTTTCTTGCCCAGTAGTTGTGAAAAAAGAGGTGCAAAAGCCAGAGATTTGGGTTCCAGCTCTTGCTTTAGGTGACAATACTTTTGTTACATTTAATGCTGAAAAGGTGTGAGGGCTCGGTGTTACTGCTTTACATTTCTAGAGTGATTAAGAAGCTTGGATATTTGAGGGGATTATTACAGCATGCACCTGGTGCTCCACATTTGAGGCTGATTAGAAGGCTCCATAGAGCTTTTTGGCTTTTGTAGAGCCTTTGCTGCTGCCAGGATCTTTCATTGGCTCATGTCGGGGACCTCAGATTCTGTCTTCAAGCAAGCTCTTCTGCTGAATACCTGTTTGCAAAGTAAGTTGTCTGGGGTACATGTGAAAATATATGCCTTCTTAAAGGTTTAGTTCCAGCTCCTTAGGAATGTAGGTTGAAGACTGCAGACCTGTCTCGCATGCCTAAGGCATAACTGTTTCTTTCCATATTTTGGACTGTATCCTAAGAAGAGACAATGACCCAGATGCTAGGTCTAGGCTTGACCAAATATCTCGCTTGTTTTCTTGGAATTTTAATTAATCTCAGCTGGAGATATCCCTCATATAAGTGCTCTATCTGCACATGAGGTCTTCCAGGAAGATGATCAGTGTGTGGTATGATGATGCTCCTGAGAAATACCTGGAAGAATGAATGGCAAACAGCCACACCAGTCCTGTATGTACCGGGCTTTGCATTCCAACAAACATCCATTAGTACTATAAATCTTGTGGTACTGAAGCTTTATATCAGGCTTGCACTCTCCCCATGGGTATTCTTGGATAATTTTCTGTAGGGTAATAATAACAAAAGATATAATCAATTTTTGGTCTCTCTTTTAAATGTAGGTATTGCTTTTTCACATTTTAAATTGCTGAAGAAAGCCTGTTGAAGACATAAGCTGTAACATTGTGATTTAATTACAGTTTGTGCTCTTGGGATTAAAAATTCATCTCTCTCTCAGCAAAAGTAGGGCCTGATCAGAAAGCCTAGTGCAAAATGGTACTCCACTCTGCTTGGATTCCACTAGGAATCTGAGACTCCCTTAATGGTAGCAGAATATGTTGATAGGGAAATGCTGTGGTGTCCTTTTATCGTTATCTGTCAATGAGGCTGTAAAGATACAGGAAAGAAAGGCTGCCTTGATAGAGACAAATTAGGTAAACCAGTGATACCCTCCCCAAAAGAGCAGTAATTTTGTTTGTGTCTGGAGGAAATGTTATTTTTTGGAGTCTCTAAGGCATAATAAATATTATGCATTCCAAAATGTCTAATTCATTGTCAGTGCTTCAGAAGAGAATTAGAGACAGTAAAAAACACTACTTCCAGGTCATGGACAAAATCCTTACCTTCAGCTGGCGGATTGCGACCCGTGCATGCATCCCCACTGGTGTCAATAAACCTAAACCATCAAAGCGTGGAAGCTCTTGGGGTGAATGGATAATAAAAGTTACTCCAGCATCAGTATAACCAAGAGTAGGTTCATCAGTGAATTTGTCCTAATACAAAAAGAATTGTTTAAGGTAGTTTTGGCTTTGCTTATGATCTGAAGCTTTAGCTATATTTTTAATGTGGTACTATGCTATTTAGTAACATTTTTGGCAATTTACAGGAAAGTACAGCAGCAAACTGACTTGAATTTCCTTTGTTCCCCTCTGTGGGTTTCCTTCCAGTTGCTATAAACTTTTAACCTTTTTATTCCTTTTGGCATCCCCCAATTTTAAAAGCAAGAAATCATAGATGAGCATTTACTCATAACTTGGATATTTGTTCCTTTTACTTGCAACTACCCATCACATTTTAGCAAACTTTCCATTATTCTCTTCAGAACCTTTCACTACTGACTCATAATTCCAGAGAACAATAGCAAATGTCTAAGTTGTTTATCTTTAGTTTTCTTTCCTGTTCTCACAAGGTGATATTCCCTGTTTTCTGCTTTTTGTTGGTCGAAGACAATGTGAGAAATAATTTACAGTTCAAAGACCAGGTCTTGGCTGGCATTGAGCTGCTGCAGCTGCTGTAACTAAAATTTAGTGCTACTTAGAAAGTGGCACCAGGTGACCTTTGCTACTGGGCCTTTTATTAAATGAACTGCTTGTATAAAATTAAATCACTCTTCTGATGACGTGTTTCAGTTGTAGGTGGACAGTGCATGTATATGCTCACTCACAACCTTCCCCCCACCCCTTAGCTGGGGACAGAGTCAATAATAATTCTGGTTTTTTAAATCTCTATTTGGGTCCTTCCTTTAAAATACTCTCTCACTTGGAAATAGTCTTGATTTAGAATTTTGTGCATGAAATTCTGAAGGTCTGGGTAAACCCAATCAAACAAAAATCCCAAACCAAAGAAAAAAACTCCTCCACTAATTTATAAGTTACTACATGATTTGTTGTTATAATCCTGAGGATAGCTGTACCTGCTGGACATCAAAAAGCAAATGTAAGCCTCTTCCAGACAAACTCACTCTTTTTGCGGAGAGATCATTGTGATTAAAAGTAAAGCAGTTTCCATATTCGGTGAAAACATGTTCAAAATCCTTCAATAAAGGAAAACAGGGAAGAGTGAAATGAAACAAAGAGCATTGAAGTTTCCTTAATAATTACAATGCAAGAGAGGAACTACTAGGGTTGTTGGATTATTTTGGTTGTTTTATTTTCCCCCCCACAAAGTGCTCAATATTACAATCAGAAAAGTGGTAATTAATGGAAATATTCAAAAGTATTTCAGTCCTTTCTATAGAAAGTAAAGTTTAAAGGAGAAATTTTGCATTTTTTATTAATACTTATGAGCTGCTCAGAATAATTTAATGAGGTCCTGTGTTATTTCTATACCTGTTACATTATGTAGAAATTATATATTCAAAAATAACTTTTTAATTTTTTCCATTAGCTGCTTAGTGAAGACTGTTTCAAAACTAATTGTCATGTTACATATGAAAATACAATATTTGCATTTTTTCCTGAAAACGCCTCATAATTTAATATGACTGCATCTCATTGCTTTAGGTTTAGTTATTAGCACTAGTGTCTTCCAGTTAAGAGAAGTCTCTGATGCCTAATTTCAGACTCTAATGTCTGATTTTAGAAACTACAGCATATCTAAAGGTTAGATTAAACTGAAAGAATATAGAACTAACTTTTTGGCTCACATTTTCTGTTTAAGTTGGAAATTCCTTAACGGAAGAATCAACATAAGAATGGGATGATCATATTTTTTGGCTGTTGTCCAAAATTCCCAAAGATGGGGTATTTTCATTGCGATATTTAAAATTCCTGTGGACTCTGCATATAGTTACCCTGGCTATCTGTATTCTTGACCTCAAGAACAAAGCTATGAAAAAACTTTGTTCAAACTGTCCTTCATTACAGGCTGGGAAAGGTTGTTAGATACAGCCTGGAGGTATGACAGCTTTCAAAGGCTGCTGTCTGTGCAGAAGTGGCATTAGGCAGAGAGCAATTTAAACTGAAATCCCATCTTAGAGCTCAGAGAGTCCAGCAGGCTGCCTGTGCAGTCAGTGGGAGAATCGAGGCCCTCGGGGTAATTTAGAGTAGGACTTTTGTTCTCTATTGTCTGACTATAAGGGAACAAAGGGGGAGTAGCTGGAAGAACTAGATGTCTTATGTTGAGTGTAAGAATATATCCCCTTCCTCTCCATGCTACTGTTTTAATGAAATAAACATATTTACCTGTGGGTAACATGGCTTTCCAAAAAAATCACATTCTAGCAATGTGCTGCTGTTCAGATAAAACCCATTTTTCCTTGTAAACTCTTTGATGCTGAAGTTCTGGTTCCCAAGAAGGAAATCATTTAACTCCTGGGAATATTTATCTTCCATAGCAAATTTTTTGAGTATTGCAGATACAATGTTCCAAACTAAAAAAATTACTTTCAGGTTGCTCACTGCATGAGCTTGAAACCTGTCAGTGAGAAGGAGAAAGAATTGCTTGGAATTCTGCAGTTATAGGACTGATCTCAAGGCTGCTCTTGACAAAACTGTGACACAATTTTTTGTCTGCTCGCAAACTATAAGTGATTCTTGCCCAGCAGGTTGCAGTTTGATTCCTAGAACATGGATAAACAATATAGTGTCTATCTCTAGGAATGTATCTTCCATACCTGGAAACAAAATGGACATCTTCCAATGGTTATTCTGGCCAGTCATTCAGGAAACATTTATGTTGTATGTGGTATTCAAAATTAAAAACCAAATCCCCTGCATAGATTAACAATTCACATAAGCCAACAAGCAGATTTGTAGAACTCATGACAAGCTGAACAATTGCATTTATAAATGGGAAACTAGCTGAGAGGAGCTATCTCTTTCAAAAAAAGCTGTCTTAATTAATTTGGAAAATTGAGCTCTTAAGTGCATCTGCAATAATCTATGTACCTGCTTTACTAAGGCACTACACCCCAGTGTAGAGACAGTCTACCTTCCCATGAGCTGGTGGCACAGTGGCTTAAATCAAGCATGAGCCTTACTCTTTGAATCCACTAGAAAAGTCTCAAAAACATGATGAGACTTTGGTGGTGCTTTCCTTGTGCACAGCATTGAAGTTCTTTATTGAAGTAAAGTAAGGCTTTACAGAAATTATAATTTTGAAAAGAGAATAAGCACAAATGAAACTATGCCATGTTCTTTAGCATTGACATTTTATCTTATTTTAAAAAATGTATTAATATAATGTATTTGTGTAGTAGCTCTAATGCCCCAGTTTAAGGAAGATTAATAGGATCAGCTCTTCACAACTGAATTTGAGTCAAAAAATAAAGACAGAGGGAGTTCTGTGCCTCTTTGTCATGCTAACAAAAAACTCCTACTTACTAAAAACTGGAGGGGAGGATAAGCACAGCATGAATGGCAGATGGATATAGCAGGAAATTTTTACAAAGGTGGAAAAAAGCCATGCTCAGTAGCTGACTCCTTACAATGTGCTGCTGCTATGGTTACAAGAAGCAAGGCACATTTGTAACAGCCAGCCCACTGCAACCAGAGGTACTTCCATCTGCAGTGTATATTGTGAGGTATAACACAGGGTGGCTTTATGCAGGTAATGGGAAGGTGGCATAGGGAGGCAGAATGACTTGGACTTCTGGCTAATTCTGCCAGCAAAAGGTAGAAACTAAGAAAACTTACTATTTTTTGAGGAAAAAAAAAGGTGGATAAAATTTCTGTGCTTCTAAAACTGTTCCTGAATTACGTATTTGCTCTAAAAATCAGGCTGTGGTTTTACTACGTTATTTTTGAAGTGGCTGCACTGAATTGGCAGTTGGCCACTGTCTTCAAATGTAGAAATCTGGAGTGAAGTTCTTGCTTAGACACATGACTTCCAAACAACCCAAATGCTTTCCTCCTGCAGAAACCACAGACATCAGCTGGAGCTGTAAAGGTTGAGCACCTCTGAAAAAAGAGTATCTGTTTTACCTAAGATTTTTATCTTTGCATGAGGTGTCTATTTAAAATCATCAGCTAATCTTGTCTTTTATTTTTAACTTGGGTGTGGCTGATGACTGTCCCTTAGTTACACTGTAAAAGCAACACTTCTACATAGAACACTACCACCAGAGGAGTTTTTCTATATCAACTTCTGCTGTGAAACTTAAAAATCCTGTCATCTGAATGAAGGGGAAGATTATAAAAGCAACCTCCCTTTCTTTATTCTCATATTCTCATCTTCATTTAAGTATCATGTGGTGGTGTGGAAGACATGCCCCTCATAGCCATGTTTCCCTTGGTTTATGTGATTTGTCCAAACAAGCTGTGGAACCCGACTGCTTTCAGATAAAGATGTGTTGTGGCTCAAGAGCAAACAACAGACCTCATTTTTACCTGTTCAAGTTGCAAAAGGTCACAGAGGGGAACTTGATGTTTTCCACGTACTGAACCACCACTGTACTTGTGGTTGGCCAGCTGAAGTAGTAGATGAAGCGACTGCAGATCTGCCAAATGACAGTGGCAAGGCAGCCTGCAACTATCAGCAGCCACAGCACTCTGCGAGCCTTGCTCTGCGTGTGGACAACGTTATGCACGCCATGAAATGAAGTGGATGAGACAAACTCCTCATGATACCTCCTTCTGTCTTCCAAATGTGGCAGCAGTTTCTTTATTAAACACAACCGTATCTTTTCCAATATTCCTGAATATGGAACAAAGGGAAAACATTTTTAAAAAACACCATTTAACCGTCACTTAAGAAAGGAATCCACATAATTCTGATGCTGAAAAGCAGATGTAAAATTTCCCTTTAATTGTAAATTCTCTCTTTAAGTGGAGAACTTGTTTCTGAGGATGGAAGAGTTGTGTGCTAAGAGATGAGCTCAGTGCTGCCCTGAGTACAAACTATATCTTGCAGTATTTCAAGCCCACAAATGTTTAAGCACTTTAATTTAAAAGAGTAGTTCCACTTCTGGGGGAAAAACTGGATTTTGACATACCTCAGGGATCTAAAACCATATGTTGCTGTGAACCTAATGTGAAAAATTAAACATCTTATTTTTGCAGTAACAACCCAATAAAGGACTGGTCCTTCAAACATGCTCCGACAAACAAGGTTAAAAATGAATTATGTGAATGCTATAAAAGGGAATTTCACTCTTTCACTATTAAAAATTTCAGAATAAGACTTGGAAGGTTACAGGTTCCAAAGAATATCTAATCTCATTTTCTTAGTTTCATACTTGTCTGATTCCATACCTTTGAAATGGGATGGGTTTAGTTTTCATTTGCCTCATGTTTTCTATAAACGGATATTAAAATAAACCAAGCCAAACAGTTTTTAAATCTAAGTTTAAGGGCTATAACAGTAATGAATGTTATCAGTACCTGGAACTTTCTTATGCTTTATGCTGAATAATCTTTTGGACATGGATTTAAAAACATTTTCTCTCCCAAAATACCCAAATGAGGGAAACTTCATGAGACCTTTTTTGTACCTTGTCATAATTGGGTCACTCTCTTTGCAAAGTGCTTCTTTTACGGATCGCTATCCGCTACTTTATTTTGACATTAAGTAAATCCATAAGAACAGTAAATCAAAGAAAGTATGTGAGACAGTTATTAATATCTGAAAATATATTATTTAAATCAGTGTTTAACATCAATTAAATGCTTCCCTTCTTTTTTTAACCAAAAATTAGGTTTGATAGTGTAGTAGGAAGACAATATAGCCTTTTAAAGACTGACTTACTTGAGGCTATTACAGTCAGGCAAAGGAACAAAGGGATATAAGAGTCATCTGCCAAAGCCACATTGGGACCAAATCAGTACTCAGGGGTGTTTCTTTGGTCCACAGTCTCTGGACCATGATAATGAAATCCCAGATGGTGCCGGGTTTCAAAATGTTTCTGAAGGGAAAGAATTTACTTTATGTTGTTCTTTTAAGGTCTGTGTAAGAACTTTGATCAATATTACATAATTTACTATGAATCTGTTTTATCATCAGTTTTCTGCTACAAAACTGTTCAAAAGTTTCTCTCCTAGCTCTAGTGACTATTGGAGCCCACTGCAAATCTGTTCAGCAGTGTGTGGTTTTGTACATCATGCTGGAATGGAGTGGATTTCTGATTTTCTCTCTCACCAGCACATGGGCAGTGGGGCGAATTCTTTGCATGTTCCCCAAAAAGGAGCAGAGAGAACTACATTTCTAACATGTCTGCATCTGCTGCCTATAGACTCCAACAAGAGACCACAGGCAGGTCAGATCCTTTTCTCCAAGCATAGTGCCATGTGTGTTTATTTCTCCTGTATGCACTGTGCTAGGTACAAGAATGATAGCATGTCCCTACATAAAACTCCAGTGCCATCATAAAACACTGTTTACCTTAATCAGCAGAAGTGCAACTTTGAATCTATGCAAACATGTAACTAAACCTATTTCAGCTCTTGTGCATAGCTAGTACAGTAAATAGTAGGAAGTAGAAATGATGTTTCACCTGATTGCAAAAGTTTTGCTTTAATGCTTAAGATTATCTAACAATAGCATGTTGCTGCTTTAGTTATTCTGGTTTCTCACCAGAGGAATTAGCACCACTTTGTCAGCATCTTAAGGAATCCTCACCCTACTTCCCGATTTATTTAGAAAATGCTATTATTAAAAAAAAAAAAAATTAAGAAAAACTATTGTTAGTTATGCCAAGTAGGGGTGAAATGGTAAACTTCTGGTGTGAAATTGCTCACATGGGGTACATTGGAAAATAGTATCAAATATGTAAATTGGGAATAGCCATTGATTTGTGATTTGCTCTGTTTATGAGGAATAGATACATTCCAGTGATGTATTATTAGTAATAGAATGGTTATTCCAGGTCTTAGTTAGCAAATAGTAAAATAATACACCACAATAATGGATGGGCATGAGATCATAAATGATTAATCCTTCCTTCCCTTTAAGGATGGGTTGTCACATCCTATGCTGTGCAACACTTAGGCTGTGTGTACCTGGCCTAAGGTTGTGTAACCAACATAGCCGAACTAGCTGTAAGAGAGTTAGAGTATCCAAGTTGCTGCTAGATAGACAGTAAGGCCTTGTAAGGACTTAGACACATAAGACAATAAGTGCTTTAGAGCACAATGTTCTTTTAGTAGCAATACAAAGTACATTTAATGTAGCTACTTGAAAAAAAAAACAGTCAAACATATCAATAAATCAAATTTTTATAGCAGATTTGGAGAGTAGAGAATGGATAAGTAAAAAAGTAAGGACTTAGAGGAATCCAGCTTCAGGAGCAAATGACATATTAGGAACCAAATATAGGACCTGCATGTAAGAACTAGTACTGTAGCTTGTATGTTCAGGATGGGCTGCAGGTGCTTTGCCTCAGGAAACATTGATTAATGGAAAAGCCCTGAGAGCCATCAAGGTTAGACAGATAAACCTAATTTCCCAGTAAATGTTGTTAAAGAAGAAATTACTTCCCTGCATGTATAACCAGGGATACATGGGCATACTGTTATGGGCTTACAGAAATTAAAATAGAAATTCACGTAGTAATAGGGACATTCAGAAATTATCTCTTCATAAATTCACAGTGTCTTTAATGTTAATGTTATAAATTGGATTTAAAGGGTTTTTTCACTTCAGCCATCAGGCAACTGCTAACCATCTATAACTGCTTGCACAGTAACTGATAGATAATAAGAATAGGCTCCTTGATCTAGTGGAGAAAAAGATATAACAGGACTGAGTGGGAAGAACTGGAAGCTAAGCCGTAGGGGAAATAAGGTACAACACTTTTGGTTTTGTAGTCCTGATGTTTAATTGTGATTGGATTTTCACTAATACACTTTAAAAAAAGGCTTTTTAAAAGATCACTTGTCTTCATCCAGAGCTTTTACCTGAAAGAAGTTATTTTGGGAAGGTTGTATGGCCTCTCTGCTAGGGTTAGTTAGTCTAGATAGATTTCTGATTTCCTCTTTGCCTTAATCTAAAGATCATTCAAGTGTGGTATTATTCAGAGAAGGAATTGCCTAGTTAAAACTGTATTAGCTTTATTCTAAATACACAGAGGACCAATAGCTAAAGACTTTTTTATTTTCTTAAGTAAGCATACAAATTATTTTCTACAAGCTTTTTTGAGCTCTCCCTTCTTCTTTGTATCTTGAAAAGGTACACTACTGCTACTTTTGGACAGGATGACAACAAAGCTCTAAAGTACTCTAATATACCTAGTCACGTACCTTTGGCATCTGATTGAATGAATCTCCCAAGCTGCTCCATGAGGCCGTGCTTATTTCAGTAAGGAAGGGATGGATAGAAAGCTGCCTTACCACTGTGGTCACTGCTGGGTAATGGCTTTTATAGAACACTAAATGGGAGGTGATACTCGATGACACATGGGACCGGGTAATTTACCTGCCAGGGTTGCTATGTTTTGCCTTTCATTAACATGGTCCTCAATGTAAAAGAGAAGATTATTTTTATTACAGGATCAGACATATGCATTTATATAAATTTCAATTACATATTATGCTAATAGTAGTACAAGTGCACTTGTGCATTGCATCACCTTGCAAATTTCTTTCGTATTTTTTCCTTTTGTTTTAGAAAGGCCAATTATCTTCACAGAAATTCTGTGCTGTTCAGAACTGAATAGCTTCTCTTGAAATAGATAAGGAGCTCCTTCTTGGTCTGGAGGGTAATAAATGTCTCTCACTAGGTTCCCATCAGGAACAAGATGCAGTCCAGTCACACTTTGAATAGCTGTCTTCATGACCAGCTCCAGATTTCATATTCTTGTGGACTTCAGCAAAAATGAGCTGATACTCATAAGAACCCACCCTGTAAGCAAGGATGAATATACATGCAGGCTTAATCATTCCAGCAAGGCCTTACGCAAAAGGACAGAGACTGCTTTTGTGTTAATGTGCGATATTATCTTGCTTGAAATTTATTTCAAGTAAAGAACTGAACATCTAATAAAAGTGAATAAAAAGACTAGAAAATTCAAATGTGGGATGTACTTGATTAACGCTTTAGGAAAATATAAGGAAAAAGCCCCCCTCGCATTCTCTTTCTGAGCCGTGTTTTTGTTTCTCTCTGTTAGTAATTGTCCAGGTGATCACTTACAGTGTTCTTGGGTTATCAGGTGTATTAGCTTGGCTCCTTGGTGTCTCACTGCCTGGTTGTTTGCCATTTTCTGGTTGTCCTTTTAATGCTACACGCAACAAGGTAAAGCACTGAACTCCATTTAGTTGTTCCTGGCTGACAAGATTCTGTACTCTACTTCTTGGAATTCCCAGCTCCATTTGTCAGTGTTGCCTCACTGGTGGGGCTCTCTGCCAGGGCAAGCTTTGCACAGCACTTGTGTTGACTCAAGCAGTTTTTCAAGATCTGTTTGTAACTTGACCCCAACTGATGCTCTGCCGAGCAGTTGCTGAGCGCTGCAGATCCATTGAGTCCTATTGATGCTAACCACTGTAATTCACAGAACCCAGACACCACCTCTTGACCAAGTTGCTTGAGCTCATAAAACGAATTATGTCAATCTTTTATACTGTTATGTGCATAGAATTAGGAAGTACAAACTGTAAGTTACTTGCTCTCTATACAGCAAATGATTCAACTTTTTTTTTTTTGTGTTGCTGCCTTAAAAAGAGTTGTTACGCTTATGTAATACTTTAGATGAACAAGGCTGTTGTTGTCCCACTGTGCTTTACATAAGAAACTGATTTTCAAAAATTTCTTTCTTTTATGGTTGCTTTATATTAATTCTTAAGCAAACACTAAGGGGCGAGGACCACCCATCTTATGTTTGTTCATTCTTCCCAAATGGCTTGGACAAACAGTTTCCAGGTTGTAAATTGGTCACAGGCAGCTTGCTCTGTCCACTCACTCCTAGCATTTGTATCTGGTTATTTAAACCATTCCCTAATACTTAATGCCGTAAAGATTAGGAAAACCAACTGCTGACAGAGGTGGTCACCACTTTTTGCATTCATACATAATGCAAATTTTGTACTCAAATTGTTATTTGAAGTCAGTCTTAAGTGCTGTTCAGTTCTTATGTTGTGGTGCTAAATTAAAAAATAGTGCTGCAGCCAGTGTAACTACATAGCTATTTCCTGAGGCAAATAGATAGAAATGTTTCTGATAAAGTTAATTCTTTATAGCCTAGTTGCAGCAAAATGTCTTCTGAGAATTCTTATGTGTTGCTGAGATAAAATACATGCATACACAAGTATGTATTTGGTGTATATTTAGCTTCATTAGGCAATTTTGTATTTTTTAAAATCTGTTAAAATGTTTCTTTCCAATGCTTGTTACATTGCATGACACTCTGTAAGTGCTTTCTTGACATTAATGCTACTGATGTTTGGCTTTGCTTTCTTTTTTTAATAGAAACATCTCAAATATTATCTACTTTTAAGACAGAAGTAATGCATTTGCTAATATAGCAGACTACAAATACTTTTACTCAATTCATACAAAAATAGTAGCAAAAAGGGAAAAGAGAGGAAAAAACAATGGAGTGATCACCATCTGGATTGTTATAATGTGTTGTCATTGCCATTTCATGGAAGGCTGGTAACTAATGGTATATGCAAGCATCTGTCTTGCTCCTTCCTTCAAGCATGTACTGCCACTGGATTCAGCAATGGGGGACAGCAGGGTAGAAGGGGCTGCAGCAGAAGGTGCTCAAGGAGAGTTTGAGGACTGATTGAGTCTCTCTCTACCTTGAGGAGGAATTGGCTATAACTGGAGAAATTATGAGCTCTCATTGTTTTCTCGTGCTTACAGATAGTAATATTTCCTTACTTATTGTTTTCTTATGTCTGAGTTACCTTGCCATAATTTAAACCAGTTACTCCTTTTCCCATGCTCTGGTATATTGGAAGTTGCTTATTGCTCTTCCTTTTGAAAGGAAGATATTTCTCACTTTTCCCCCAAAATCTTCTCTTAGTTATACAGTGAAATTCTTTCCATCTTTCTTAAGG
Organism: Corvus cornix cornix; assembly: GCF_000738735.6. Lineage (NCBI taxonomy): Eukaryota > Metazoa > Chordata > Aves > Passeriformes > Corvidae > Corvus > Corvus cornix. The sequence goes on along the minus strand of NC_046334.1, from coordinate 24,591,434 downwards.
GCCATATTTTCTACATCGAACATTCATTGTTCTTGCCATCCTCTTCTGAGCCCTTTCCACATTGTCTTCATCTGTCTTGAAGAGTGGTGCCCAGGACATAATATAATGGATGAATTATTTCTGATGCTGGATGGAAAGGACGGATTCCATGCCATGTATAAAGTTTCTGTTTAAAAATTCCAGTATAAGATTTGCTCTAAAGAATTTCTTATTTGCTAGTTTGGTTATCACAGCTGAAGTTCAAAAGTACTGCTCTTTGCATCACAGAAGCTGCATATTATTGATCTCAGTGCATCAAGGTAATTTTGAATTCTAGCTCCCATCTGCCAGCATGCTATTAGACCTTCCAGGCTGTTCTGATTTGTCAGTTTAAGAAGTGTACAACCTATTCCATCACCCCAGCCATTAAAGATAATACTGAATAGGACAAGATTAGCAGATTTTTATCAACATTTGTCCTAAACCAGCCTTTTGCACTTGCCAGACAGCTGTACCATGGAGTAAACAGCAGCATGAACTGAGCCACGTGGAGGCATAGGAGTATCTTATGGTTCCAGGTTTGTGCTTCACTGGATCTGACAGGTAACCAGGACTGGAATGTTCAGGAGGGGAAGAACAACAGCCTTCCTGTACTAAAGAATTGCACCCTGCAATGTTTGGCTGCAAGGCATTAATAGAGGGTAGGTTTGCCTTGGGACAATGCTGTGGTATGTGTTCAAGGTATGTTGTTTCTCCTAAGTTTATAGTTCTGGCTGGCATTGATACATTTACATTGATTGAAAGAGGGTGTTTGGACAATAGAACTGAAAGAACATTTTCTCCATACTCAGGGAATAACTATCAGTCAGAAATTATCAGCATGTGAAAGAAATACTTCTGCATTCTGCTGAGCCACAAATGAGAGAGAGAAGGGGGAAGGTTGTGCTGGGATGTGTGAAACACAGATGGAAGTTAAAAGTATGCTGGGAAGTGATGATACAGTTCTTTGTGTTTAAGAATTTGAACAAATGCAATATTTAAAAAGAAAAAAAATAATCTTTCCAGCACTATCTCATCTCTTTGTTTGTAGTTTGCAAGACCTTGAGCTCTGTTCCTCCCCCAGGTACAAATGTCTGATTGGATTATTAATATTGCATCAACTTTAGGCTTGTTTGTTTTAGCCTGGAGTCACCCAATTTTAGTTTTCTTAAAACCAACTGTTAATTTCAAATGCTAGTTAGATAGCAAGTCCAGTTTTGAAAATCACGAAACACTAATTTCAGCAGAGGACACATTTTGGTGCCAAGTTTATCTTCTGCTCTTCACCTTCCTTTCATGCGTCTTTATTCACCTGTCTATCTCTTGTTTTGTTATTAAATTGGATGAGGAAGTGATTTTTGTTCAGTGCTGGCAGAGTAGCCAAAACAGTGAAGTTCTGGCTTAGGACACTGGGGGCTTCGCATCTGCAATTTGAGTTGCACCTTGTCAACCAAAACTGTAGCAGCTGTATTGCAGTTATTATATTTTATATACTATTATATATTATATACTATTACAGTTCTGTGTTGGCTGTCCAAATTATTTCATCACTGTAATTTTATGAAATTAACAATGCAACATCTATACATAGAAAATATATTTTTGTTTTGAGTATTTCATCTTACAAAGATCACAGTAGAATCTGCACAAGTGCAGAACAGGGTGACTGGGACTACGAAGTTCTAATGCACCCATTTCTCATTAGCCATGACTTAGTAATAAACAGAAATGAAAATTACTTGATTATTTGGCAGGAAGTTTGAAACTTGTACAGGGAAATATTCTTTCACATGATACATGCTTCAGTTATAGAAGTCATTGCTGCAGGCTGTGGATTCACAGAATCCACAAAAAGGTTATTAAGTGTAAGGACTCAAGCCTCTTGGGAAGTCCTGGGCTATCAACTTTGGAAAGTTAGATGAATATGCTGGGGAAATTATTGCATGGTAAGCTTCCTTTTTAGTTTTTCAAAGGGTTTTTTGCTTGTTTTGTTTTTTTTTTTTTTTTTGTTGATGGTGTTTTTTTTTTAATGTTTGTTTCTTTTGTTCTAATAGCTCTTCCCAAAGACATCCTTTACTTTCTATCTGAAACTTTTCAGCATGGCATGACCTACTTGGATCTTTGACTCACTGCAGGCATTGTTACATAGGTAGAAACCATGTGTGCGGGGTGGCTCCTAGTCTGCAATTGTTGGACAAGAGTGTTGGGAAGTTTCAAACGTCATTTGTAGTCAGAAGTTCTCTGAGCTCTTCAAGTTAACAAACACTAGACAAACAAATTGATCTGTGATGATTTTGTAATCAGAATGAGAGTTTGATTAGTAGAATGGGTAACACTGTCCAAACCACTTGTGTGTGCATTTTTTCTTCTCCGTAAGTGATTTCATGTAGGAAAACTTGAGATTTGGCTTGGGTGAACAGGTCAATTCCAATTCACACTTTGGTTGGATTCATGACAGTACATAGGAGGTCAGTCTTGCTTACCTGTCCTCATCAGAACATAATGTTTCAGACAGAGCCCCACAGTGAGAACACGCAGACCCTTGGCTCTGGCTGTATCCGTAAATCATGCTGCAGGCCACCTCTGCCTTACATCAAACCTCCCCTTGGCCAGGCTAGAGAGAGGCTCCTTTTTTGCCCATGTGAAACACTTCTCTCAGTCCAAGTAAGTTCAGTTTGTCTCTGCTCTGCAACCCTATTGCAGCCAGCCAGCCACCCTACATCCACCTGGGGAAGGGGAGGTAAGCAGAAGTGGGGCAAGGGTGGATTAAGAAGGGTGCTTAACAATTCCCGTGCTTGGTCACGAAGGCTGTGACAGTTCATTCGAAGGCCACAAAGAGCAGTTCTGGGAAGCTGTGGGGGGTTTTTTTTCTGCTGTATGTAACTGTTTTGTGTTCAGCCCAGTCACAAAATAGAACATTCTCACTGTCTGCTGAAGGTTAGAGTCCTCTGTGATGAAAAGAAGGCCTTTTATCTGACTTTCAAGTGTTAAAAGTAAATAAATAACTAAATAAAAGCTCAAGGGCACATATACTCTTGGTTTTCACAGCCTTGCTCAGTCATTTTCAGCATGAACAGCAAGTTATGTGTGTGGTTAGATCTGCTTCTTTGTGGTTCTGAGTTCAACATGAAAAAGGGAAATGAAGGTACATTTTGAGAAAAAAAGCAATACCATCATTTAAAATTAAGGCTATATTTTGCTTTCAGATATATTCACATTGGAGAGCTTTTTTCATCAAGACTTGTTTATGATTATGCTAGTAGAGAGAGATGACAAAGTGGCTATAAAATCTCTGTTAGGATATGAAGGCTGCTCAAATAAAAATGAAGTCCCTACTGAGAGCCCCAAATTTGAGCAGCATGGCAGAAGCACATTTGTTTCTAAGGGTATCTGCAGCCATGTCAAAGTTCAAGGCTCTGAGCTGATCCAAACCTGAGGGCTCTTGTAACCTGTGCTATCATCTACACTGCCAATAGACAGTTTCATAATCAGGTCATACAAGTCACTTAAAAAAATTATTTTGCTACCAAGCTCATTACACACTTTGGAGCCTTACTGAGATCAGATGAAGGCAGCCAGTAAGGTGAATGAATGATCTGTATTGTCTATGGTTTTATTTCAGGGGTTTTCAAGTCCTCATCAAGACATCTTTTCCACTGATCTTAGAGAGTTTGAAATGTGTTGTAGTTGCAATGGTTAGAGATCTGAATTCAGGTAGTGAGAGATTAAACTTTCTTAAATGAATGGTTGCAAATATTATCCATAATATTACCCAGTTGTTCAGGAATTGGTCTTTTACAGCTTTGGGACCAATCAGCTATGAGGTCCTTAAACAAGGAATTTGAAATGTTGGAAACACTGGAAGAAACTTTCTAAATTGCTCTTGTCTTACCAATTTATTTGACTGACTGAAGCTTTCTGTTGCTAAATCGGGAGTTGTGCCGGTTTGGTCAAATTTAGAAATACATCCTCTGAGAGAAGGCAGGCTATAACCACCCCTCCCCCACCAGGTTCAGGGAAAAAGAAATTTTCCTAGAAGGAAAGTGAAAGAGATAAAAACTATTTATTGAACAAACACACAGGAAAAGGGATAATGATGATAAATAATGAAACCTCTCAATCTGCTGAGAGAAACCTGGGAAAATTTCAGAGTCCTTCCATAGATCTCTCTCCCCCTCCTTGGAGCTGGGATGGGGTGGTGGCCCTACCTCCAGGGCCAAGGCCTCGGTGGAAAGTCCTCTCAATGTATTCTGATGTTGAAGCAGTCCAGCAGAGAAAAGAAAAAGCGAAGTCCCAGGAAAACAAAAGTTCAACTCTCTGAAGGAAAAGGAGCTGAGGAAAAAAAAACTGCCGAAAGCTGGCTGGAACGAAAAAAAAGCCAGGTGCTTCCCCTCTCTCCCACTCCCCTGCTGCAGCTGAAAAAAAAACCTCTCTCTCTCTGTGTGACCTTGAACAAGCTGCAAACTGTTTGAAAAAGTTTTACTCAGTTTTTCCTTCTCTCTCTCGGGCTCAGTTTAAAGGCATAGAAAGGCACAAAATGAATTCCTGGGCATGGGGCAGCGATATGGGATACATATCATAAAGTCACCCCAAGACAGGAGTTTGTCTAGGTCTTGGTAAGACAGTATCCCCAGCTAGATTTCAAGTGAGTTTGCTAACTCTGAATGAACTTATGGTACTATTACTTCCTAAATAAGGAGTTAATGTTTTGTTAAGCACAGAGTGTAAAAGGGCTCTGAACTTCAAAGTCCTTTGCCTACTGGGTAGGCAATGTAAAGGTTGCCAGTCAGAGATCATTGCACTGGAAGTTTATTATTCTCTGTTTTCCACAGAAGAAAACAAAACTGAACAAGGAAACACACATTAACATATTTTGTGAGGTTAAATATTCAGTATTCTCCAACTGTCCTTATTTTTACTAGTTTCACACTCTTTCTTTGTTTCTGCCATGAGAAAAGATAACAGAGAGCTTGATTTCATTATGTAGGCTCAGTCTGGATGTTTTGGGTGAATATATACAGGAATGACAATATAAACCTCCCTTTTCCATGCCTTTGAGATCTATGGATGCGCAAGATTTCTACATTTGTAAATCAAGCTGTTTGAGTGCAAATACGTGAAAAGCAGTTTTCAATATCTAATTCCTGGTGTCTTTGCTTTCATCTCTAGTTGTCTGCATCGCTGAGCACGTGTAGGTGTGTGTGAGGAGAGGATTATTTTCCTCTGTCAGGTTTTACATCATGAAGAGCTCTTTGACCTTGCTTGGTGGCTTGCTTCAGTGCAGTCCTCCTTTTCTTGTGGCTAAACTTAATTTTAAGCTGATATGTCTAAAGCCTGACAAATGACATCAGGCTGATGAACAGGGTATCCATCCCATCACCCACACATCCTAATTATGCATTTCTTAATGAGCAAACTACTCTTAAGTGACTGGAACAGCTGAGACCACCACACAGAGACCACTAAGCAGAATAAATCTTGCAGAGAGCAAATGATCCAGGGTCACAGAGGTCCTGTGGTTTTGTTTGCAGTGAAATTGAGCATTAACTTTTTTTTTTCAGAAAGGGCTGGCAGGCAGAAAAGAAGTGGATGCTAGTTACATGTTACTTCATTGTGTATTAAGCTGATGACCAGATAGAATTGAGTAACATTTGTCAATAAATGAGAGAGAAACTTCTGTGCAAGGAGATAAAATTAAGAAATTATTATGAATTAAATAACTGGAAAACCATCCTGACAGGTACATGAAGCTTTTAGTTCTTTACTTAATCTGTGTACATTTAAAAAAATTATATATATTACTTGAAATCTCTTTGAATAAGCCTATTTAGTCTGCCACATAAATATGTTTCTCCCCTTCCCCTCCTCCTTTCCCCTTTCCACACGTTTGATTTTTTTAAACTTAATAGTATCCTGATACAAAAGGCTGTACGTTAAAAACCTACTTTAACAATTCCTGAATTTATTAAATACTGCCTTTTTATCACACACAGGCCTCTCATTGACTTACACCTTACACACTATACCTTACACCTGCACCCAAAGAAGCAACTGGTGGAAACCTTGCAGTAAAAGCACAAAAAGCTTGTACCATAGGATGAAGCATGTCATCCATTCATTTTTTAACTGGCAGAGAAAAACACAATCCTGGAGAGCCAATGACACATGAACTTCCTGACCTTTGTGTTGTGATAGTTTCTGTAATTATTGAATAATGGGGATGGGCTGGGGGCTAAGGAGGGGAATTTGGGGGCTGGCCTTGGCAATGAGATAAGGTTACATATAAGGGAGCTGCAGCAGGTTTGGGAACACTACCAGAGTGTATTCCCCGGTGCACAGCTCAGCGAGTTTGGATCCTGAAATCATGACTGGTTGCCCCTTTGCGGGGAAGAATTACCTGTGAGTACTTCCTCTCTGTGTTTTGCTTTATACATTCAATTCAAATGGTATTGTATTAGTGCAAAATAAGAAATTCCAGAGAGGAATTACTAATTATCAACAAGTAGACAGCTGTAGCTATCGCTAAATTACTAGCGATCATACAAGGACTTGTTACTTGATGATCTAGATGTGATGCTCCCAGCTGTTACTGTGACAAGAGGAATTTCAGTTTTTATCAAAAGCCTGCTTTACTGGTTCTGTTTATCAAAAGAAAGCATCATTTGAATTGTAGGTGGATCTGTTAGTAGAAAGGTATATTCATAATTCTTTAATTAAATAGTTTACATATTTACTTCATTTTCTTCTTAGATTTAATTTTAACAAGCTATCTTTGGAAGATGAGAATGATGACAAGTCTCAAGAAGGAATAAATAAAGCCAGCAAAGGTGGGCTTATCTATGGAGAATACCTACAAGTAAGTTTAAGGATTTCATGTTAGCTGTCCTGGTTGCTCTTGTAACTTGAGGCAGAACATGTGTTTGGCACTTCTCCCTGCAGTCAGCTAGTTGCTAAGACAGGTCTCCAGGTGTTACAGTCACAGGTGCCCACCTCAGCTGGGACCTCAAGGTGGACTGTGGGAAAGGCTTCTCAAACTGCAAGGAAGATGGGGTTGGTAGGGAATTATCCATATTGGTAAGCCTAAACTGTAAAGTGACACACCACAAAAAGCTTTCTTTGGTCTGGCAATCATCACTCAGCAATTTCTGCACGTCAGCAGGCTGTGTGCAACTTCCTTGAAAGTCCAGAATACTTGACTGGAAAAGTGTATTTCAGAAATCTAGGGGGTGGGATGATGACAAAGGGGTGATATAAAAAAACCCCAAACAAAACCTGCAAAAATTAGAAGTAATTAAGAAATAAGTAAAAATAAAATGCCATAGGTAAAAAAGAATCCAGATTTTCTTTTTTTTCTGACAGCATGAACTGAAGTGAAGGGAATAACTCTATAATTGTGAACTGATTTGTTGATATACTGTTTGGAATCTTACAAAGATTTATTTGAAAACAGGTATGATTAAATTGTAAATTTGGCTAAGAAAAAAAAATTAGTAATGTCAGAACTGAAATTCTACAGCCTCAAATCAGAACTCTTTTGCAGATGTTATTGAACGGTTACTCAGAATTTTACTATAGGAACTCTGTTTTCATGGGACACAACAGTATAGACCTAAAATCTGGAAAGCATGCTGGATATTTTGTTTTCTCTATTTTTATATATATATATATATATATATATAAAAAACTAAATTACCCTTAAAATTATTTTCAAAGCTTTATTACTTGAGGTACCTAAATGTTCCATTTTAGGCAAGATGTTTTTTAAGTTAAAAAGTAAAAGTCATACCTGAGACACTTTAGTCAAACTTCTCATAGAACCTGGAGTGTGATGTCTGTTTGTGTATTTTTAAAAAATATTATCCTTAAAAATTAGCTATACACAGTAGGACTACCATTGCTAATAGTAGAATTGAGAGCTTTACAGAACAGTCTTACCTTTATTTTTAAGCTGAACAAAATATTGAATGCTCAAGAACTTGAGAGTGAGAAGAAAGGGAAGAAAATCCACGATGAGCATCTTTTCATTGTGACGCATCAAGGTAAGTGGAGGAGTGTAGTGGTGGTTGACCAACATTTTTGCCACAGGGAGTTATTCGGTGCCGACACATGCAATTCACAATTTGTTTTCATTTTAGACACTAGCACAGCAATAGCTCTGTCTTTTATCTGCTTTCATATTTGTATATATTCCTATATAATTTGTAAGACTGTAATCAACTCTATGCTTGTGAAGCCATAAGTTATTACTGTATCCCGCAGCCGTAGGGAGGAGAGGACATAAGATCCAGCAGGCAGGAATTGTGCAACAAGATTGAATCATTTAATTATTTTACAAACTCTGTTATAGACTTTTTTCTTCATAGTGTAATTGGACAAAGGATCAGACACCCCCTGGGGTGATTGGCTAGAATCCTAAAGCATCCATTGTCAAAATATTTTTCTACTGTACCATAAGCATAGTTCTACAAGGTCGCAGGTGTTCATAGTTAACAGAACTTCTGCAAATATCCTCGTGAGAGAGGAAAGTATCCCACGGGCTTAGAAAGGAGCAGGAAAATTTCTCACTAACAGCATTTTTGTATCCACAATAAGTATAACCTTTGGATTTGGTAAACCAAGGTATGGATGGTTTTATTCTCAGAGAAATTAAGGTGGTGAAAATCTTGGTGTTGTCCAAGCAACAGGCTGCTATGCAGTTTATTGTAGGCAAATTTTGTGTGTTGCTTTGTGCCTTCTCTGAAACTTCAATCCAGTTTTAACCACCTAGAATCTGTCTAGAAATCAGCACACTGGTTAGGCACTCCATAATGCCCATATCTGCCTATTTTCCAGAGCCTGGCCTGATGATGTTTTCTGTTATTGACAGAAAACATGCAGATTGTAAGCAGCTCTGGAGTTAGATTTTATTGAAGTATCAGATCTGGATTTTCTCTTTCCTCCTTTTGTAATGAACAATCTGTAGATCAAATATCTGACATGTTAAAACTTATTTTTAAAAATTCTGTCAATATTCCCGACTCTAGATTATTTCATGGAATACTTTCAGTAAAGGACAGAATACTGTAACAAGTAAGAGTGTATGTGTCAGCATCTTCTTGTGCACTGGCAGTGTCAATGCAGGCCATTCATTTCAAATCAACATGCAAGAATTTTTCTTTCTTGGTGCTAAGAAGAAAAAACAAAGTAACCTTGAAGTTGATGCTAACAGTGTCTTTCTTGTTGTAGCATATGAACTTTGGTTTAAGCAGATTTTGTGGGAAATGGACTCTGTGCGAGTGATCTTTCAAAATGGTCATGTAAGTTAAAAACAAATATTAATTTTTGGAAAATTCAGCCCCGTTTCTCTCTTGTTTTCTGCCTCTGAGCCTGATATACTTGGGGTTACTAAAGCAACAAGTGCTCTTTTTAGAAACAGCATCAAAAGACCAAGTAAAATTTGGCCAAGTGGCTCTTATATCCTGATACTACAGATCTTTGATCAGCAAAATCTTATTTCCTCTGGAAGTTTGCCTTTTGTGTAGATCACCTTTCAAGGCCAATTTCATTGGCCATGCTCTCATATTCTTCTGCTAGTGCTGGGTAACTGCAGAAACGTAAGTTGGAGATATTCTACTGCAGAAAAAGCAGCCTCAGAGGCAAAACTGAAAAGCAGAAGGCTCACAAGAATTTTTATGTTGAAAAGTCATTTCTGCATTTGCTCAGTTTTTGAAGTCTACAGATTTGAACTCTTTGCATTTGTCCAAAGTTAAACACATGTTATAACAATAGGCAACAATGGAAAACTCTTGACTTGATACTACATCCACAGAAAAAACTGACTGCATGCAGTTTGAGAAATACCTTGAGGACATCATGACCATGTGTCTACAAAGTAAATTTGAAACTAGACCAGACTGAAAAAAGGAACCTTATTTTCACAAGGTGCAATGAAAATGTTCTCTGTTGCCCACTATATTCCTAATTTCATTGGCTTTTTAGTTTAACATTTTATCAAATTATAACTGACCAAAATCAGTTCTTAAGAAGAATAATCTTTCAATATTTATTTTTGTGAAAAATGAAGCCATGCTTGTAATTAGAATTTGAAATGTCAATGTTAAGGTCAAGTACACAGCCAAGCAATTAGGGAAATGATTATCATTTGCCATTTTTTGTAGTTTGATATTTCCTGGTTGCATGCCCAGATTTTAGAGAGAAGTTTAATCCCATTGAAACTGAAAGGAATTTTAGCAGACACCTCTGCAGGCAAAGTGTTCAACTTGGCCAAACAAAGAACTTCTGTATTCTCCATTTAATATTTTCTATTTCCCACCACTTTTTTTCTATTTCCCACTTTTCTCTTCTTCTCTGCTTGCTACTGCACATTTCTGATGAACATGTTTTAGATGCGCTCTCCTGATGTAGCTGTCAGATATTCTGCTTCTCAACTTCTAAGTAATTCCCATACCTGCCTTATGGCTTGTTCCTTCACAAAAATAGGAATCATTCTGGAAGTAATTATAACAGAAAGTATATAATTTTTGTATTATGTAATATGAAGTTACAATAATATTGTAATTATTGGAATTCATAAATTATTTTGCTTTAGAATGTAATTTCTTTGACTTCTATTTTAGTCAAAAACATAGAAAAGAAAAATCCCTATATGATAGGCCTACTTGTAATGTAACATCAGTCAGAAAAAAACAGATTTCAATCTGTGAAAATTATAGTTTCAGTTTTCAGTTGAAACCAGAGTGCTCTATTCCATATGAGATTCTGCTGCTATGGATTTCACATGGGAAGGACTTGGGAACTGTAGTGATGTACAACAGTGAAAAGACATGAAATAACTAGGTAGGATCTAGAGAAAACACCATTCTGTCTGGTAATGATCTTTATTTTTTCTACAGGTAAGAGATGAGAGAAACATGCTGAAGGTTATTACTCGAATGAACAGAATTTCACTGATTCTGAAATTACTTGTGGAACAATTCTCAGTTTTGGAAACTATGACTGCATTGGACTTCTTTGATTTCAGGTGAAGACTTCTTATTCCACACAGTAATCCACCAGTAAGCTGGTAATTCCCATCCTTAGAACTGACTGTGAGTTTTGCATGCCTGCTGGTGTTTTTCAGCAAGCTGAGAACTCACCTTGGAGAGGCAAACATGACATTAAAGTGCAAGGGTCAATTACGAAATTGAGCCCGAGTGTGAGTCCAGCATGTTCTGCAAAGAAGTACAAGTGTTGACGTTTTGGGGCAGGGTGCTGCTGACTGGTTTCAGAGTCAAAAGTTAAAACAGCAGAAAAAACACAAATAGCTCATGGTTCTGTTAACAATTTAGTTGAAATTTGGCACTGCAGAGCTGAAGCCTTGTTCTATGGCAAATCATAGAAATGCTTGGGTGGGAGAAATGCACTCCCTCTAGATTATCAAACAGGCATTTCAGCTGTCTTGGTTTGCATGGTGTTTCCTTGGGTCTGCAGCGCTGGAGGCTTCAAGTGGCTGAAGGAAGCATTGCTGTCCCTTGTCCTTTTTCCCCAATTATTTCTGCTCTCCAGTAGCAGCTCAGTGTATTGCTGGGCTCGGTGGTGGGTAGCTCTTCTGCCTTCTGCCCAGGCATTCTCTGGGATCCTTTGGCTTGTCTCACTTCTCCCATGGCATTTCTTTCTCCTCCCTCACTACATCTAGGTCCTTCCACCACACTACCATGCATGACAGTTTCATCCACTGTTTGCCTTCCCTGTTCTTCTGCTTGTGTCATTTGTGCATATCTGTCTGCCTGGTGACCTCAGTGCCATCCAGCATCCCATCCACTTCTGCATTTTGGAACCCTTTTCCTTCTATCTTTTAATGTTCACTAATAAAAAGAGCAGGAAACTACAATTTCTCTTCACTTTTTTAAAGTTTGAAATGTCTGTATCATCTATCATTACATTACAGCCGGGGAAATCCATGGGCTAATCGGCTGTTTTGATCCATACTTCCTTCACCTTTTCAACCACATACTGTCATTTGATAAGTAAACCTAAGATTTAATCAGTGATCTGCCTCTGTCAGGTCTTGTACTCGCTATTCAAAATGCATTACAATTATCTAGCAATGTAGGATTTCAGGTTACTTTCACTAGTAATTGTTTTTCAGCATGGTCAGATGATTTAACTCGAAAAGACTCCCATTAATGAATCCCTCAAAAAAACCCACTGGAAGTTTTTCTGAACATTATTCTACTGTATAGAATAAGGCAATATATAATATTGCACACATATATGTAGTAATATATAGGAATTATGCTGTATAGCAAGACTTTAAAGTGCATTTGTTGACACTTTTTTGCTGTGAAAATTTTTGTAATAGCAATTTGGTGTGAAACTGCCTGTTCTGTTTGGAAAAAAAATGGCATTCACTAATGTTGCCTCCTGTACACTGTGTGCACAAAGCTGCCATTTTAAAACACAGTGTAAACATAAATGTGTGAATGTATCTCTGTATGCACAAACAAGATAGAAATAGAAAATAAGATTGTTGTACAAACATTGTAGTTGCATTAAGGTTCCATGTTTTTTTTCTTTTCTTAAATGCAGTCATATAAAAAAATGCTGAGATAGCTGTTTGTTATTCTTCAAATATGAAATATGGGTGGGGTTTTCTGAGAAAAAGATAAACTCACCATTGTAAAATAACATCCTGCATTTTTGTATCTTCTTTTCCTTTGTTCCCAAAGATACCACCTAAGCCCAGCCTCAGGTTTTCAGAGCCTGCAGTTTCGCTTGCTAGAGAACAAGATTGGCGTTCCCCAGAGTCTGAGAGTCCCTTACAACAGAAGGCATTACCGTGATAACTTCAAGGGACAGGATTATGAACTACTGCTTCAATCAGAACAAGAACCAACACTACTGCAACTTGTGGAGGTAACAGTGTCTGCCTTAAGCCCTGCTTCATTTTCCCCCATCTCCTGAGAATGTCCTTCATTAGTGTCAGCGACAAATTCTCCTACCTTAAGAGAAGCAAGCGTGCCGGCAAATCCTCTGTCAATTGTGTTTTGGATTCTTTACAAATTTTGCATGAAAGAGAGTTAGTTGTTAGTAAACCAACTGACTTTTCACAGCATCTCCTTTCATCTGAAAATTCTGGCTGTTAAACTGGCAAATCGCATTGTGGAAGTGTGAACTGAGAATGTAAATGTACTGTTTCATTTGCATGTTTTCATGACTGTAGGCCCTTCTGGGAAGAAAACTTTAAAAATAGTCCCACTGTTGGTGATGGCTATTCAAGAGGTTAAAAACTATAGATGGCTCTGTATCTTCCTTCTGAGATTTATCATTAATATTACTCTCTATATATATATATGTAGAATAAGATTTGTTTTCCTGTAGTTTGTTTTAATGATATCCTTAGAATGAGACAGCTTCTGTATTCCAACACTGGCCGTTCAATCTGGAAGCTGAGGGGGGTTGGTATGGCACCATTATGCAGGTGTAAATTATCTGCATGGACATGCTGAATTTAGCAATAAGCACTTCTACAGGATACTAAACCAGAACTGTAGTAGTATAATTTATGTTGCTATAACTTGTAATTCTAGGATAATGCACTTGCCTTGTTATTGTTTGTACATATTACTACTATTATTATTACTACTATTATTATTACTACTACTACTAATATTATTACTATTATTATTATTAAAGGCATGGCTGGAAAGAACTCCAGGACTCGATTCAGAAGAATTTGATTTTTGGGGACAATTTGAAGAGAATGTTTTAAAAGGTCTGGAAGAGGAATTTGCCTTGATACAGGTACAGAGTGTACTCTTGAACTACCCATAAGCAAAGACATCTGGCAAAATGATAGTCTGCCATAAGTTGAACTTTTGGCTCACTCACAGTTTCTCACTCACTTCACTTAATCTTCATCAGTCTCTGTCTGCAAGAAGCAGAAAAAAATGCAAATTCTTAAGGAAATAGGAATATTTTTTAAATTTGACATCTAAAATGATTTAAAACATGAGATACATGGATGATTTTGATGGCAAAAGGGATGGATTAGTATCAATGGGAGGGCTGAACTTGATTCTGCTGAAATCCACCTTTAGTTAGTACTTGCATCTACAATCCACAGTAAATATGAAGTTTGGGCCCCTAAGCTGTGAATATGGATTGTCACCATAAACAGTCCATTTCTGTTTAACAGTATATGGCAATTTGCTGCTATGTGATCATTTGAATTATGCTGGCAAAAAAGGACTAGAAAATCCCTGAATATTTTAAGACCTGTGGCTTTAAATAACATTTTTAATTTTTTCATTTTTAATGAAAAAAAAAAAAGAATTAATCAACTTCCGGAGAATATCTGTTTATGACTTTCTAACTTATCTAAACTTTTTTTATTTACAATTTTCTTGCCCACAGCTCTGCAAGGATGTAATTTTTTTGCCTTGAAAACAAATAAATCAGACTTCAAACAAATTAAATTTTTTTAAGGCCTCTAGACCAAAATAAGTGATAAATTGCCAGCTTGTTTGAATATTCATTTATCTGAGTTATGCTGGAATCTATTTAATTGTACATTTCTTGGTAATTGTACTTTTCAAAGGACAGTGACTCATGTATCTTATTTGCAAATACAGTTCTTACATCTAAGATGCAAACTTCAGAGTATTTATTTAAATAAAAGTTGCATAATGAGTCATTCAAGTGCTTAATTTTCCCTACTGAATTCTAAAACTTGTCTTTGTTTTAAATACCAAAGGCCAAGGCAGAATCAGAAGAAAAAGATGACTTATTGTCTGAATTCCAAAAACAGAGAGACGTATTACTTTCATTATTTGATGAAAAACGCCATGAACATCTGCTCAGTAAAGGTAGATTGCATTACCATATGTCAATATGCACTTTGTATGTTTTATACATCTTATTTATAACCACATAATAACATTAAAATTGCGGGAGAATGAGCAACAAACTAAGGACACTTTTATCTTGCAGGAGAGAGACGACTGTCCTACAAAGCACTGAAGGGGGCCTTGATGATCTACTTTTACAGGTAATGCTGTGTGTCTTTGATGGTGACTGGCAGGAGGAGAGGTGAAGGGTAAGAACAGCAGCCCAGGTTTAGTTAGGCTGGAACAGGCTGTGGAAAGCAATCTACTTCAGCCCTCCACAGGAACCCTGATTAGTCAGATACAGCTCGAAGGTCAGACCAGGCTGCTCAGGGCCGTGTTCAGCCAAGTTCTGAGTATCTTCAAGGACGGAGGTTGCACATCCCCTCTGGGCAGCTGGTTCTTGTCTGATCAGATGCTGCTTCTCCGATTGTGACTAGTAAATGCCTTGTTCTACCTGTCCTAGAAAGATTTGGAGTCCTTTTCCAAGTACAAGGGAAAAGGGGCAGATCAAGACTTACATGGCAGAAGCATTTGTTGAAATATCTACCGATATTTCAGTACTAATTTTGGAAAACTATACTTTAAGTCACTGAGCATTGGTGAAATGCAACTTTGAAAAATAACAGCACATGCTAAGAGGTCTCACTCTTCTCTTTCACTTTCCAAGGGAGGAGCCTCGTTTCCAGGTTCCCTTTCAGCTTCTTACCTCCCTTATGGATCTCGATGTGCTCATGACTAAATGGAGATGTAAGTTTGACTTTTTTGACTGTGACACTCCCTCTTCTGGACGCAAATAAATTGTTCTGTCTCTGAGTTACACCCAGTCTAAGAATTGAGCTTTGGAGTTCATGCTTTAGGAATGACTTTTTTTTTTGTTTGTACTTCAGCCAAGAGGAAAGATAAAGAGCTGCTTCTGTGACCATTAGATACATAGGTATAGCTACCACTTGTATGACGGGCTTTAAGTGTACTATCTTATTTCAAGGCCAATTATATATTTTTCAATGTATCCCAAGTGGTCATAATGACATGTCTTTATATGCAAACATTCCTTCTGCTCCTTCCCTATCTAGGCATACATAACTGAATATATAATTCTGTACTAACAGAACATAGTAATGTTTAATAATTAGCGTATTCATTCTGAAGTAACAATAATTTTGTATTAATTGACTGAAGAATGGCAGAATTAAATCCTGCATTGCTGAAGACCTAATAGTTCTATAGCCCTGTAAAGATCTCTGAATGACCTTTAATAAATGTGACTCTTTAGTTATATCTAAACACTGACCATGTGCCATTTTCTCCTGTTGTATCATTTAGATAACCATGTCTGTTTGGTGCACAGAATGATTGGCAGCAAGGCTGGCACTGGAGGCTCATCAGGCTACCACTACTTGCGCTCAACAGTGAGGTAGGAATAACATGTTTCCCCTGTTACCTGCAGTAATGCAGTTCATAAATACTCTAATGCTGGGAGACTTATTTCAGATGGCTCACTGGAGGCCAAAGGGCTGCTGCTTCTCTTTCTAGAACTCTAGCATCTCCACCTGGTTGTTGTACATTTATTTATCAGTGACATATATAAATTCCAAGGCTTCTAGGGAGTAAGGATTCCTTTTGATCACTCACACAAAATGCCATCTATAATTTGCAGCCAAGGGGTCCAGGTGTTACAGTGCTAGCAATAATATTAACCCTGCATTGTTTAGTTTGTGTGCCAGCTAGCCCAAGTCCACAGAGGTGACACAGGCTGGAAGTGAGTCCCAGCTACTGTGTAACTGAGCTTCTTTATTCCCTGGCATGACCTCTAATTGCACTACCTCCTTACAGGAGGATCTTTGAGGTTTGTTCTCAAAGAGCACTGAACCACCATGTATGGCTGTGAGCAACTACTATCACAACCATTGGAAGAGAGGGCAGAGTAGAAAGTGGATGGTTAGACTGCTAGTGAAAATTAAATGTCCACTGTGGATTTTAGAAAGCTCTCCCACTCTTCCTTCATGTCAGGTTAAGATTGTTTCTAGATAAATTCTACTAGAGATCACACCCTACGTACTCTGAATTCTCAGAAGAAAGATGTTACTATAGAACCCTACTTCCTTTTTAAGCCTAATCTGCTATGCCCTAAAAAGTTAGGACCGGATTCTTGCTCTGCAATATTCAGGAGGGTTAGTGCAAGGCATCTTATTAAATACATGAGAAGGAATGGTTACAGAGGATTTAGAAATTATGGCCTTCTATGCTGATGGAATTATTGTTCCGATTGTCTTTTTCAGTGACAGATACAAGGTGTTTGTGGATTTGTTCAATCTTTCAACATTTCTAGTGCCAAGACACTGGATACCAAAGATGAACCCAACCATTCATAAATTCCTTTACACAGCAGAATACTGTGACAGCTCCTACTTCAGCAGTGATGACTCTGACTAGCCTGCCTTTCTAGGCTGGTTGCTGTAAAGAACTTCCTGACTTTCACCTTGAGTGGTGCTACCAGCTATTCTCACAAAGAGTGTGGGCGTGTAAATATGTATTTATGTATGACACCTTTGTGAATAGTATAATTGGCTTGTGAAAGAAAGTAATTGCTTGTAGAAAAAATAAATCTGTGTTGAGTTAGCCCACATTACGAGTACAATGATATCCCAATTCAACCTAATGACCAATTTAACTCTTAGTTGACTTCTTAAAGCCTACACCTAGAGAAAGGGAGAAAATTACATGCAATTGTTATGATCATGACTTATTTGTACATAGTTTTGTATTTGCTTGTTTGCCTAATGTCTAGTTGAGGATATAATCAGTCTCATTGCCTTCAGAAGAATATTTGTTTCTGAGCTCTAGTGCAATTTCAAAAGGAATTTTGGGTTACAAGTTTCAAAAGCTAGATTCAAAAGAGTAGGTCCTGAATCTGTAGAAACCAAAGCATCCTGAACCTGTAATACATCAAGAATCATGTTGCTATCTATGGGTTACATGTGAATGTAAATCCCTTACGTAGAAATACTGTTAAAAATAGCAGATTATAAGTACTTACTTTGCATTTCAAATAAAGCAGTATTAAAGCTCATCTTTTGTTAAGTCTTCTTCTAAAGCAAACTATAAAGTTCAAACAAGAGTATGACAGGCATTTAAAGTGGTTTTTATTCAAATTGGTATATAATAAAAGGCAACTTTGGCTATAGAATACTGATAAAGCAGTGTCATCTTCTCATTAAATGGACCTTTGTCTTTTTAAGTGCTTCCTTTGGAAAGACACATAGGCTGGAATTTCTGGTAAGTTCTCTCTACTGCAGCATCTCAGGGTACTTATACCTGGCAGTAGCACCTCAAAAACACTGGTGGCACATCTGTGTTTCATATTGCTATGACTACATTACTCTTATCTATGCCTATTAGGAACTTTGGCAGTTGTTTTCCAGTTATGGAAGTGTGCTATCTGTTGTTTGTAAGCCACTCAGGGAAGGCCAGACTACACAACAGTCAGAGTACAGAAGACTTCACATTTTGTTCAACTGAAGTTTTCAGCCAAGTAAATTCAGTAAGTAGCAAAACCTGAAGTAAAGAAACACCATACTTGGTCTTCCTTTCATTTAAAATATTAACAATTAGAACAGGCTATTATAAATACTCACTGCATTTGTCATAAAAAGGTTATAAAAAACTAATCTAAAAACATGGTGCAGTAATTGAGTGCAAAATTAACAGAATTTCTTCAATACTTTTTCTAGTAGGCCTCCTTAAAAGATACAGGTAAAGCATTCCAGGTGAAAAATTCAGAGCATTTTAGAATTACATGTTTGGTTGTGAGTTCTAGTTACATTTGCCCACAGCTGCAGTTTCAGAGGTCAGCGAAGCTGGAACCCCTTTTTCATTACCACCAAGTCCCACCTCTGAATTCAATTAATGAGGGAAATTCAACACTCACTCTATTTGATGTATTCTGTAATTGCTGACTTTGTAAACTGTTACTCATGACTCTTCTTATATTCAAATAATTTCAAATATACTCTTATACTATTGATTTTTTTCCTTCTCATTTGCCATCACTTCTTTTCTTTCAAGATTTTTCTATGGAGTAGTATTCAACACCTGGATAAAGCTCACATTTGAGGCTTCAGTCCATCTTCGTAACTTCTTTTTGTGCACTCTGGAGTTGATTCTGAGTCTTCTTACTCCATGAGAAATTTGGCACACAACACACATTTCAAATAAAAGCATTTTTAACAACTTCAGCCAGGAGTTGCAGGAATTGCCCTTACAGCCATTTGTTATATTTAAAGACGTTTTGAATTACACCTTCATATGCAGTGTATGTCCTAATGATACTTGTGGTCTTTGATCAGTTGTAGAGGCCCAGCTACGTGTCAAACAAATACTGCTGAAACTGTATCTGCTATACCTATAAAGGAAATAAAATTTGGTTTTAATAAATACTGGAGACTTCCCAGAATTCATATTCATACAATGCCCCCTCCCCTCCATGCTATGACAGTAGGAATCCAGGGAATCAGCTGCAACCCTTTTATTTAATTTCTTCCTTGCCTTGCACTATGTATAGTTGAAAACCTAATCTCCTCCTTCCTCTGCTTTTATGTTCAAAATTTTGTATCCTGGTGCTATCAGAGCACCTGTCCTTTGCTGGATTGTTCTGGTGTGGTAAACTGCAAAAAATGTGAAAGACCCTGCTTTTTGAAAGAACAGGTTTTGAAAATAACACATCTGTTCTCCCTGCCATCTCTATTATTGACTTGCTTTATCACTACTAAATTTCTCTTTCCAAATTGCTTACACAGCAACAGTTAGAACAAAAGATTCAGCAACACGAGAAAGCTATGACTGGATACATTGCTCTGATCTTTACTAAGTGCAGGCAAACTGAATGTTGTCTGTTCTTTATTTGCAGAAGTCTTGGGTAATCTAACACCTTTTGCAGTGGCTGAGAGCTACTGTGAAACACATGTGGAAGGGAAAGCCAAGGGGTGACTCTAATACATAAAATTACAACAGATACACAACGCTTCCTATGTAGTGGTAATATCCCACCAATCTGGTTCAGCAATCTAATGATAAACAGGAGCTTGACTTGTCTTACCTCTGTATCCAGCAGAAACTGGGTAATTAATGCTAAAGAAATCCCCCAAATACAAAGAAAAATTTCATGCAAACAATAATAGGGCAGGAGATCAAACTAGCACTATAAAAAGATGTATCTCTGTCCTGCAAGAAAAGCCACAAGCAGGGTGCACAATTCCCAGGCAGATTCGCTTTTCACACTTGTTTGCTGAGCTGAGCCCAGAGATAATGGCACCAAGCAGACAAGGACAGCAGCTGTTTTACCTACAGCGAGTACAGTGATGGCACCCACCTAGAACCACCACACATGGCTGGATACTCTACAATTACCTCTACCTGGTAAGGGACAACAGTACTTTGATTATTTATGTCTCATACAGCTTTACCTTTACATGGTGCTTTTCAATCATTCAACTAGGTGGCTTCGTTGAACTAGCAGCCACTTTATTTATTTTTCCATCTGGACTCATTTAACCTGTTTTGAAGTATAGCAGTGATTTGTACTGCCTCTCTGAGGATCCCATTATACCTCTGTTACATTATTATATGTATTATATTACTTTTTTACAGCCATTGAGAAACATATCCCAGCCCATGGCCTTTACCACCTTACTTATTTTTTGTCAGACTTACCACAGATATTGCTGCCTATCTTAACACGAACGTAGCCATCTATTCCCCATGTCGGCCCCCAAGAGTTCTGTACAATCCAGTAAGGGATGCTACCTGCAAGAGACATTCATTTCATGAACAAGAGACAGCACGAAATTTGGGAAGCTTTGGCCTCCTAACACTCCACAGAATTAATTAGCATTTTAGTATCTCATAGTTTCTGATGGATTGATGATACAGGCCAGTGAAACCAACTGTTGTTCATATCCAGAACAGAGCTAATATTCTGGTATGGGAAGACTGGATATGGGCTCTTCTAGCATAAGAGACACACACAGCCATGTTCTTGACTTTACAAGGATGAAGTCCCACAGAACTGAAGGAACAACAAAAAAAAAAAAGAGTTTTTCTCCTGGGATCAGGCTACGTTTCCAGAACTGATGTGACATCAAACCAAACAGCTTCCAAAAGAAAACCAAGTTCTGGATTTTAATCACTTGTCCCACAAAAGGCAAGTAGCAAGTAAAACAAACCTACTGTGCTCAAGTTCAGCTGGTGGAAACGCACCTGTTCTGTCAAAACCAGTGATAAGAACAGCATGGTTTGCTCTTCCACTGGAGCAGTGATATTGTATGATTCCACCGAGATAATCCTGCCAGCTAACGGCATCGACTGTCACTGCCAAAGGGCCCCAGCTGACAAGCATCCTCATCATTTCCTCTTCTTGACCACTGTGAAAGAAGTGAGTAAAAATGCTAAGTTACTGAAGTTAGCACACTTAAGTGATTAGAGTGATTGTAATCTACTTGTTAAGGACAGTTTAAAAATCAAATAACTAAACTCTTTCCTCCAAGTTCTACATACCACATAACACACATCAGTAATTATGTATTTCATATACTACAACACAGTCATAAAAATACAGGACACACAAACTATGGGACAGGTGCAGATCCAAAGACATAATGCTATTAAAAAGCAGCAGGTTTCTAGGTCAAGCTAGTGGGCAATAGAGAGCACTACATACTTTTTGTACATCACTCTTCTCAATCAAAACCAGCTTTGGACAAATCATTAGTCCATATTAGAATTTCCCACTGCTTTTTAAACCTACAGAAGTACCTCTCATACATAATAATACACTAAAATATGTCTCAAACTTATTAAAACACAGGACACTTCCACTATCAGCCATTTAGCATTAGCATCCTCATACAGCTTTATTTATCTAATATACTGGAACAGAAAATTTTCATCACTGCATGATTATGTTCAATAACTAAATTTGGCAAATAGAGATTGGCAAAGATATGATTGATTTTAGTTACTTATATCGAGCAGTAACACAATTCCTAGTTGGAACAGTATTTCTTGTCTTTATTCAGTATGTAGATGTATTGAACGGCTAAAACTCAGAAACAAAGTTTCTTCACACAGAGCCTAAAATGCTGAAGTCTACAGAATTCAGTTGGTAACACTGTTTCTAAAGCCATGGGCTGGAGAAGATGTGGGTGGATATGTAAATGCATGAGTACTGAAGTAACTGAATGCTTCTTAATTTTTCAATAAATTCCAGTTACTATCGGTAGGCTTTACTGTTTCTGATAATATAGCAGTATAATGTTCATTTATTAAAAACTGTAACTAACTCTATGTTCCAGTTTATAGCCAATTTAAAAGACCTAATTTCAAGACACAAGCTTTCTCATTTGAACAGGCTTAGTGATAGCAGTGTTGAGTGGATTCGTTGTGCCATGCCATTACTGTCAAGGAGTTAATCAATGCATTAATCCTACACAGCTACAGAACTGATGTAATCAGCCTCATAACCTTTGCCTGGTCAATGCACTATTCACTCCAGCTTATTCCATGATTGCTGAACACAGAAGGAAAGTACAGCAAATAAAAAGAATCAATAATAGCTACCTGAAGTCATATGCAGCAAATCCTGTTATTGAAACTCCAAAATCTGAGCGATCAAAATAATGGCACAGTCCTGTCTGAGCTTTAAAAGTGTATTCTGAATCTCTCACGAGTTTTACTTTTGTCTGCAAGAAGGTAATTGAGTAAGAATTTAATGCATTTGACTTTACTACTATGCAGCTCAAAAAGTATAGAAAACTACCACATAACCCACTCAAAATTAAGTGTGTGTTGGGCAGGATTAGAAATAAGAATGTGACACTGTGAAATATGTATTTACTACCTCTAGTTTCCTTGTTCCCTGAGACAGCTTCAGAAGGGATTCAGAAATCTTTAAATAAGGAATGAAATTTAAAAGGCATCTCTGGTATAAACTATCCTCATAAGCAATCCTGTCAATTTCAAGACACAGAGATACTCATTCAATGAATTCTCTTCAAATGACTTCCACACACAAAATTACCCTCTCCTTGGGAGAGTTCAAGAGGCACAAATATCCCAAAAAGTTACATAAAATACTGTAAAGTCCAATTCTGTTCTTAGCATCTAACTCTCATGCTAGTATATGATGTATGATCAGCCTCTTATACTTTCCATGTCTTCTGCAGTACAGTATATTTATGACAGTGATTTCCTCAGTCTAATTCATCTGCGGTCCTGCTGCTGCCAAGCAAGAGGGAATTCTGCTTCACAGGAATCAAGGTGAGTATCCTTTGTTGTTCTTGATATTCAAACTTAAACAAGTCATCTAGACTTATTAGCCATGGGTATATTACTCTTCAGGGATAGAATTACAGTCTCTTAAAATAAGGGGGTTTTTTTTAGTTCAAAAAACTGAAGAATTCTTTTTATATTCTTGTAATTCAGGCTAAGAGAGTACTTTTTATTTCAAAGACACCAAAATGTTTTTGTTTACCTATGTTATTTTTTGAATTTTTCACTAAATGAAATGTGTTAGCAACAACTGACGTAGAAACTTTGTCTGCATTTTCAATGGTTTTGGCTGCAAATGAAACAAAGGTACAAGCAGTTCATTTCATTCCGAGGTTTTATATAATTTTACAGTGTTTGCAACAGAAACTACTGAGATTTGAAAAGAGAAAATGTCAAGATCCTTCCTTTTCCCCAGATGCTGGTGCCTCAAATCCACAAAATGGCATATGCATAAGTGAATCTGTCTACTCTGGTACTTGTATGCCTACAAATGAATTCAGGAATGTTATTTTCAACCCCTGTGGACTGATTTGTTATGTTCACAAGAACATATATGGAGCATAAAGTTCCAATCAGATTTCAATTCTGCTTGAACAAATTCTCTCTTGGTTCCAAACTAAATAAATAAGCATACATACCTATACACTGATGCATATGTGTATGCATATATGCACACACACACACATTTAAAAAATAGAATCTGTACATTTCACCTTCTCCATCAATTTTTTCCAATAAATAAGAATGGTAATATGAAAGCTGATGAAGTCTTTTGAGACTTTCATGAAGAGTTTCAGACCTGGTTCAGCCAGCTCAAAGCGCTAACAGTGGATCCCCCGTTGCAGCCGTAATTATTGTATGAGCAGTCAATAACTTGCTGCACACTGAGCTCTTCCAGGGTGTTTCTTTTAATTGCATAGGCAGACTCTATGCCACCTACAACGCTGAAAGCCCAGCAGCCTCCACACTGAGAGAGAGAAAAGGGAAATGGGGGAGAAAGCAAAAGTCAGCTTTGTTTTTGAAGCCTGATATGAAAAGAAGAAAAGAGGCAAAGGAGTCTTGCAATGCTCTTCATTTAATACATCATCCTTGAACTCTGTTTTTTAGGCAATAAGAAATGTAATAATCCATTTAAAATGCTGAACTGTTTTCCCCCCTGTACTGCTCTGTGAAAACTAGAAATGCATTATGGGTGTCTTACTTTAAGGACTCCTTCCTGATGAAATTTTGCTCTTGAAGATAGGTCTGAGGATGCTTTTTACTGTGAGATATCTGTTTTCCAAAGAAAAATGTGGCCTCAGGATGAAACTGGTTTTTAACCACATTAGCAAGTTTTTCTAAAATTTTGTAGAAACAGATTACAGTTTAAGAAATGATAAAGTAAATTAAACATTATAGAAAAATTCTTAGACAATTACAATCTATACTGCAGTTCTAAGCTCTTTAAAATAAGAAGCACGATTTATTCCTCACAAGGTCCTAAGTGAAGCATGGAAAGGAGACACTGGGGATTTAACAGCTTGTTTTTTACCAGTGACCATAATCACTTTGGGATAAACTGCAATTGTGTGGGGTCTGCTTACTCTCCTATCACAAATGCATCCCCTGAGGAGTTCACTGGTAAAGATATGGATGGTGACCAGCCAAGGGGATTCAGTCATGGCAGAAAAACAACAGGAAAGGATCTAAACCTATCCACGTGAACCAGGGGGATGAGGTTAAGTACTAAACTTACCTTGGTTCCTTCAGAAAAATACAAAATGCACATGGTGCAAAATATTTGCTGAATTAGTTAGCTAGATCAAAAAAAAATTACACACAGTTTCTAAATGCACAACTTCTACACCTCATACTTTAAAGTCTAATACCACCTGGCATAAAATGCTACATGACTTTGTGTACATTCAACCAGCCATTCTGGTGCCAGTGCTCCAAGGAATCTTCAAGCAAAACCTTGCAAAGCTTCCACTGTGCTCTACAGCCTATGTGCTGAGAACCAGGAACAGAAAACACCAGGACTTACTGTTTGCTGATTTCTCACTTGTGCAATGACTTTCTTGTCCCTCCAGTCAAACTTCTTTGGCAGAGGTTTTTCCTTCCCCTTTGGCACTTTTATGTATCTGGGAAGTTTGTGAGGTATGCTTCTCAAGTAAATAGCTAAACACAGAATACAAACATCTATAAATCTATGAACAGAAAAAATCCCATGAACAACTTTACTAGAATTCAGAGGTAACTTTGATCTACAAAGATCTACAAAGATCTACAAAGTTACAACCATGAGATTATATCTCATTCTAAAATCCATAGAAAATTCATGTATTTTATAATAATCATTATACTCCAGAATGAATGTAAATATTTCTGCAGTTCCACAAAGAACAAAAACACTCTATGTAGGGAATGTGGGTAGAAACAAAACAAATTTCACTTGAAAATTTCCAAAACATTTTACTTACTTAAAAAATACTTTCTTTTAGCCATGTACGGAGAAAATAAGAGAATAAAGTAAACATTCTGGAATACCTGCAAGTTGCTGTTTTTTCACTAAAAAAATTTGTTTAATTATTTAAAATTAAAAGAAAATGTTAAATCCTTTGATGAATAGAAAATGTAACAACAGCCATGAACAGCAAGAAGGGAAGGTTAGATCAGGTATCAGACAAATTTTCTAGAAAAAATGAAATAAGTATGTCATATTGCTCCAGAAAGCCACAGCTGTCATTGTGCAGCCATGGACCTCCAAGCATTGTCTGGACTGTAGTCAGATTTTGTGCCGGGGTAGGGAATACGAATTTAATTGAGAATTTACTCGAAATTTACTTACTTTTTAAAAACTGTTGCAACTGAAAAAAGCTTTAAAGCACCATCAGAAGAAAGAAGGAAAAATAGAACTGCCTGAATACTAAAACATATTCAGGCTGTGGGCAATTCAACCTTGCAAGACTACAGAACATGAAGAGGATTGTTGTATCCTCCAGAAGTACTTACAGTTTGGTACCAGCCATTGTAAATTACCTGACTATCAGGACAGGAAGAATCTGTAAATGTGAAAGACACAAGGTTCTGGGAAAGAATAAAAAAAAAAATAACAGAAAATGCACTAGAAGCAACCAGAAAATGTACCTTTGAACTCTTCAGGAAACAGGTGAGAAAACTGATTTATTCCATAGATAGCAGTCGTATTATCTTTTGATGATGAATTCAATAATCTAATTCTTTTAGCGCTTTCCTGAAGGAATACAAAAATAATTGTGGGCATTATTAAATTAGCAGCAGGGACAAAACCGTAAGAGCAGAAAAAGAAAAGGTTAGCAACAGTAAACACAAAATTAGATAACAAGAACTGTTCACCTCAAATTCATCCTGTATCCCTAGCAAACCAATAGGAAAGCCATTAGACTAATTTCAACTCCAACAAATACCAAAAAAGCATTTGTTAAGTGCAAGAAATTGACATGAATCAGACAAAACAGGCAAGCTGAGAACAAGTGCCAAACTCATCTGATGTCCTTCTTTGACAAGCACAACAAACCTTGTGGTTCAGAGATATGCAAGAATGTCTTCAGACAAGAGTTAACCCCATCACTTTATGTCTTTATAAAGCAAAAGAACAGCATAATGACCTAGAGGCCTCCCCGCCTCGCCCGCCTGTCCCGTGTCGCGGGGCAGCCGCTCTGGCGGCCGGCGGAGACCCGCGGGGCTGGCACGAAGGGAGCGCCCGCAGGAAGCGGCAGCGGGCGGGCGCGTCCCGGCCCTGCGGGAGGGGAGCTCCGCCTGCCCCCGCCTCCCGGCCTCCATCACCCGGCCCTCAGCGGCTCGGCGGCACCTCGCCCGCCCTCCTCCTCCGGCAGAACCCGCACCAGCCCCGCGGTGCGGCGCGGATGGCGAGCGAAGTGCGGGCCGGGACACCCACCCGCATAGCCGCCGCTTCTTCTCGCTCCCGGCCGCCTCCATCCCACGCAGGGCGGCCCCGACCGCCGCCGCCGCCCTCCTCCCGAAGCCGGGTGCCTGCAGGTGCCGGGAGGGCGGCACTGCCCGCCCGCAGCAGGCAGAGGAGCAGCGCCAGCACCCGCATCGGCCAGCGGGTCATGGCGGGGTTGGCCGGGGCACGCACCCGCACCCGCGGAGCTGAGGCCCGTCGGCTTCCGAGCGGGAAAGGGGCTGAGCCCTGAAACCCTTCCTGCCCGGCCCGTGGCCGGAGGCTGCGCCCGCTGCCGCTTCCCGCAGGGCCGGGCCCGGCGGGGCGGGGCCAGGCGGGGCATCCAGGAGCGCCCGCCCCGCCCCGCCGCCCAGGGCCGGGAAAGCTCTGCCAGCGGGGGTGGTGGGGCAGCGAGGCTGAGCTTGACCGTGCTCCGTGGCACCTGGGCAAAGCCGTGTTTCTAGCGGTGTTTTTCCATGTGGGAGACGCGCTCCAGGCGCGCAGGGCTGCAAAGGAGGGGCAAAGGGATGCTGAGCGTTCAGTTATCTGCCAGGTTATAAATTCGTGCAAGCTCTTCTCCGAGAGGAGAGTTAATTGGTACCTGCAAGCTGGGCTGCCAGTAGGAGAGTGAAGCAGCAGGAATGCAGGTTACAGGCTTTAGCAAGGGAAGGCACGGGTGGGGAGGGCGGCGCTGCCTGGTGCTGCGCAGCCGGTGCCCGCAGCCGCTGGGTCCCAGTGAGATTGGTTGTGCTGAAAGAACACACGGAGAGAAACCATGACTTTCCTCAGAGACCGGTCATACTGGTACTTGAGCAAGAAGGACAGTGTTCAGCTTTTAAAAGCTCCATTAGGCCATTATGAGTTAACTTCAATCACCAGGTATTTTTACGCAGTACCTGTAAACAGGATATTTATATGTTTTAAACCTGCTGTACGTTTCAGCTCTCTCTGCTGCTTTCTCCCCACGCACCCTCTTGTTAACACAACTTGAAGGCCCCGGTCCCCTGGCCTGGGGTGCCGGTAGCACACCTGGCAGCACTGTGCTTGGGGAACAAACCTGTGGGGATCACGATCCAGCTTTGCCTTTGCTCTCCTTCTCCCATGGAATGGCTGTTGGGGGATTGCTGAACTGCCACCAGTTTTGTTACAAGGAGGGCTATTTATGGCTGATGGACAGAGTATGGAAGATCTTGTTAGCTGGGCAGATTTTATTGGTAGTTCTGATACAGTTTATCATTGTAAACCCAGGAGTGGCATTGGAGAAGTTATTACAATTTATTACAAACCCATGTTGACAGATTGAGGTCTGGTATCAGCATGACGACTAAATAGGATGAAGACAGTAACAGAAGAACTGAGTGGTGAAATGTTTTTGAGGATGGTCTGAACCTCAGCAGCCAAATTCTGAGGCAAATTCCATCAAAGTGTGACTGAGCACTGAGATCCTCATGAGAAGTGCAAGGTGTAGTGGCTGGCAGGAGTGTCAAAGGAAAGCTTGCTGTGGTCACCATAGCTTTGGCTGTACTGAATGTACATTGAGCCTTAATGCAACAGTCACATGGTTGTATTCTCTGTGGTGCAGTATAACGGAACAGGAAAGAAGTTACTCTGCCAGTAAGTGTAAGCAACAAAAAGATGCTGAAATTATGCTTTATTTAAAAACATACTTTTCATTAAAAATTTAAGATTTTCCACCAGTCCAACATGATCAACTTTCTTTAAATTGGCACGCTGCCCTTGAAATCTGTTGTATTGGGATTGTGATTATCTCAAACGGAATACATTGTCTTGTTTTTAATGTATCATCATTAAATTTTAAACTGGTCAACTTAGCTTTAATAGAACAAAGACATTAACTTTCAGGTTTTTTTTTGGTTATTATTTTTATAGACTATGCCCTTTTCAAACAGTATTCTTGATTGGAGAAGCTGTTTTGTTTTGTGTGTGGACTTCAGGGGTTACTTTTCCCGTGGAACACATGAGGGCAGCAAAGGACTTCTGAAAATGTAGTTGCAAACCACGTAGCTTTAATTTTTATTTTAATTAAAATAAATAACCCCCAAGCAAACAAAGAAGCAAAAAAATCCCTTCCTATTTTGGGAAAATGGATATATCTCAGATTGTTTTGCATTAAAAATTCTGTATATTATAGGAAGGGGAAAAGGCTTGTTTCCCCTGGATTTGCCCTCTGTGTACGAAGTAGGTGTTTCAATTTATCTTGTTCTGGAGGAGAGAGTGTAAGAAAAGTCAGTGTCTCCTCTGGTGACTTTCTCAGGGGGAATAAAGTGTAACAAACAGCCAAAGGTAGGCTACTGACAGCAAAAGTGTTTCAGAAGGTTTTATTTTTCCACTGAACTACCTACTGTGCTATAAAAACATTTTGTGCCTGCTCTTAGATAAACAAAATCCCACTGAAGTACACAGAGAGCTCAGTCTGCAAGCATGCAGTCCCTGCTTTTCTTTGAATTACTCCAGTGTAAATTTAGCCATGCTTTGTTAAGATAAAAGAAAATACACTTGTAAAAATAATATCAGAACAAGGCCCGTAAAAAGAATAGGACATAAAAGTGTTTGGTGTTTGTGTTTGTTTTGGGTTGTTTTGTTCCACTGAGTTTTTAAAAAGGCTTTATTGGTACAATTCTGACTGCTTCATTGACACAGGTAAGCCATATATTAGTTACACTAGTCATCTCAGACAGATGATGAAAATATTTTTATGCTTTTTTTCCCTCTTTCTAAATTCTGATTTAGAATTTTATAATTGTAAATAGTTTTAAAAAAATATATTTTAATGAAATATTATGAATCTCTATCCCATTCTGCCTATCCAGAATTTGATGAGTTGAAACAATGCATACTAAGGGAAGAAGCAATAGTGTATATATGTTTAGGAACCTCTAAACTCATTGTAAGTTGTTTTCTTTAAATGAGGATATTGTTTTATTAAGAGAATTTGCTTCCCATCAGGTGCAAAACACTCATTTCTAAAATTACTCGTAACACTGCAGTGTTATTAATGGGTGGGTTTTTATAGTATTACAGGTTCAGATTGAAAGATCATGTTAACATTTGCTAGTCAGGCTTTTTTTTTTTTTCCTCCAGTGATTTTTGCTTACCTGTTTGAAATAGTTAGTTGAATCTGGTTGGACAGCCCAGCTTCAGTGCCCTCTGTGTTTATAATTATCATAGCAAACAGGGCAAAATATAAGAAATTACTTCTGAATTGGTGAGAGGTTTGCCAAGGACTGGTGTTGCTGCCCCTAAGGGCAGAATTGAGCTGTATTAATGAACCTTCAGGTAGGAGCGATGCCTTTACAGCACTTTGGGAGGTATCTACTTAGCAGCAGTTGGACTCCTATTGTAGGCATACAAGATGTTTAACAAAGGGAAAATAAATCCATCTGTATTGTGTGGTCTTCAGCTGCAGAGAGAAATATTCCAAGCCCAGCAGATGGGGCTAAGTGCCTTTTCTTAAAAAGGCTGTGGGGAAAAGTTGTATCAGGGTAAGTCCAAGGATTTGCTTGTTTTAAGACCTTGCAGAGGTGCTGTTTGCTAATACAGTTGCACTGGTAACAATTATTAAATGTAAGCAAAGCAAGTGAAAATTGCAGTCTTGGGGTGAAATCTATCCCTGTGAGGGTAAATGAGTGGTGTTGATGTAGCCAATGTTCAGAAGTTGTCTTTTCTGAGCCCCAAGGTAGACTTTTTGAAATCTGTGACAAGCAGAGGAAATTGCACATGGGAGCACTTGGGTTTGCAGGAATAACGAAACTGCCAGGGGCTGCCTTAGGTATATCATGACAAACATCTGTGTTGACCATGAAGTCTCTCCTGCTAGAATGATCTTCCTTTGCAAATAATGAAATAACTGTAGGATCTGCTTCTCAAAGGTGACTTGTCTGTATCCCAGCTGAATATCCTTAACACCAGTAAGTCTCTAGCTCTTTTAAAAATGTTCTTCTTCAATCTTGTCAGTAGGGGATGAATTATGAATGAAGAAGGCTGGCAGTAGAGCTAATAATTCAAATCAAACAGTGAATCAAAAAATAAGAATGCAGAAAGGAACAGCACCTAATCTTGAGTGAGACTGAATTAAGAAATCTTGTCAACTTTAAGGAGCTGAGAATTCACTTTCTCTGAGAAATCTGATTTGCTGATACTCTGATTTTCTGTCTTTATTGCCAGTCCCACTTGCCAGTGTCTACAAATTCACATTAAATATTTTCAGCTGAGAAAATTTCTCAGATCTAGGTCATTCAAGTCTTATTTTCTTGTTGGCTTTTTGCTCCAGAAAGTGGGCTAAGTGGTCAGCTTTTCGGGAAGAAATTCAGGCAATATTTGGTGCAGCTTGGCTTAAGGGCACAAGCATAAACATTTATTCACTGTAATTGTTCTTATATCTTCCATCAAACTGTTTGACCACGGGAAGTGGACAAAGAGCTCTTATGTAGAAGTAATGCTGTTTTACAGAATCTACTTCGCAGCTTTCTGTAAATGCTCCAGTTAAGTTGTTTGGATATGTTTCATGAATTCATCAGTGACTTTGTTGGTAGGGGAATCTAGCAAGAGGTTAAGAGGGCTTGCAAAATTCACCTGAAAGGAGAAACAAAATTAAAGAGAAAAGTACCATTTAGGAGTTGAGGTATTTCTATCCTACATAGATTTTTGAACTCATTTTTGGAGGATCTGTTTGCTGACTTTCTCCATGCGTGGTTATAATTCAAAAATGCTGTTGAATCATCCCAATCTTATGTTCTTTCTGCTTCATATGCAATACCTTCCTCTTTTGTTTTACTGTGAAACTTAAAAGAACGGATTTACAGTCACATTGATGTGAATGAGTTGTGACTTACTGCTATGATTATAATACTATTGAAGCTATACTTTGTCCCTGTAGTGCTTTTTATCCATAGAACTCCAATGCCCTTTGTGGGAAGGTCAGCAATGTAAAACCAATGCCAAATTTACACCTCAGGCATGAGATCTGTGTCCATGACTAACCTATGCACAGGAACAGGGGATCTGTTTTATATCAGTGGTTGAGTTTTTTTATTATGTAAAGTTTTGGTGGAAGGTCAACTTGTTTCATTGCTTTATGCTTTGGTCTAAAAGGCTTTCATGTAAGAGAAGTGACTGTCCTGCCTTCCCTCCTGCTGCTTGTGTGAAATGCACCTCCACATTACCGCTGTTTCCACACATGCTGCTAAAGAGGATGAGCTTTTCTGAAGTCTTGCAGCTCTGGCATGCCAGGAGGATATTAGGACCCAGCTGCCTGTTGCAAATGGGAGGATTAGTATGCAGGAAAATAGATTTAGAGAAAGAGGTATAGGACTATGCCCTTTCTTACCTCTTTTGTTGCTGTGGGAAGCACACAGCCTGCCATGGTTGTGATCTTCAGTCTGCATCTATAGCCAGTATAAGAGTGCCATGTCATTATCCTGGTATTTTAATCACAGAATGGGTGAGATTGGAAGGAACCACTGTAGTCATCTAGTCCAGCCTCACTGCTCAAGCAGGGACCCCTAGAGCATGTTACTCAAGGTTATGTGCAGATGATTTTGAATATCTCCAGGGAAGGACACTCCATGACCTCTCTGGGCAATCTGTACCAGTGCTCAGTCACCTGCACAGTAAAGTTTTCCTCATGTTCAGGTGCATCAGTTTCTGCCCATTGCCTCTTGTCCTATTGCTCAGCACCACCGAGCAGAGCCTGGCTCTGTCCTCCTGTCACCCTCCCTGCAGGTACTGACAGACATTGATGAGGTCCCCTCTCAGTTATCTCTTTTAATAGCTGAACAGGCCCAGCTCCCTCAGCCTGTCAGAGTGATGGTCCAGACC
The DNA here is from genome assembly GCF_000738735.6 of Corvus cornix cornix. Classification (NCBI taxonomy): domain Eukaryota; kingdom Metazoa; phylum Chordata; class Aves; order Passeriformes; family Corvidae; genus Corvus; species Corvus cornix. Next base: position 24,558,464 of record NC_046334.1, on the reverse strand, counting down.
CCTCATCATTTTTGTTGCCCTCCTCTGGACCTGCTCCAGGAGCTCCACGTCTCTCTTGTCCTGAGGAGCCCAGAACTGGACACAGCACTGCAGATGTGCCTCACCAGGGCTGAGCTTCCTCATCCTGCTGGAATGTTCTTCCTAAGGCACCCCAGGACACCATCAGCCTTTCTGGCTATAAGGGCCCTGGTAACTCATGGACAGGTTCTTGTGTACTAGGACCCCCAGGTCCTTCTCTGCAGAGCTGCTTTCCAGCAGGTCACCCCCAGCCTGTACTGGAGCATGGGTTTATTTTTCTCTGGGTGCAGGACCCCACATTTGCCTTTGTTGAATTTTGGAGAGTTCCTCTTGTTCAGTTGCAAGAACCGATTCTTCTTTTTAGAAAGAAAGAAGTGCAGCAGGAATGTGTCATGTACACTTCCACTGATAAAAGTTTGGAGACAAAAGGTAAAAATGCTTTTGTTATGCAGAAAGGCAAAATGCTTTAGGATTCATAAAGGTGTCCTTTCACTTGACTTAATGAAATCATCTTATAAATAGGAATTTGGACATATTTTGAAGTTAGGGGACCATAGGATAATTTATTATGCATATGTAAACCAACAGTCTAGCAAATGCTGGGCTTGTAGTTGTTTATACATCATGTGACTTTTGAACTTAAATTGTTATTTTAACATAATTTCAAATAGATGTTGACTTTTCAATTGAGCTGATGCTTTTTTATGACTCTAAATAAAAGTTTAGTTTCACTATTCTATGGTCCTACTGGTCATTTTAGATAGTGTAAAGCAGGAGGAGCTCCATGTAAGTGTGTAATTATAGTGATGTGAAGTTAATACCATGGTGAACACAGCTGAGCCTGGGATATTTGTCTTAGTTATGGACTTGGAACTTGTGTCTACAGCTTGTCAGGGGGAAGGGAGAAATCCTATTGCAGCTTCTAGTTTTCTTCTTACAAACCAGTACTGTCGGCCTCCTGTGTAAGACCATAAACGGCAGTGCACACAGAGTTTCCCAGATGATTAAATTACATTGTTTTGAAAAAATTAGATTATGTCAGGAACTGTTGCACAAAAAAAAAAAAAAAAAAGAAGAAATTCCATTAATTAGTCAAATATTTATTGTATTTGGGTTGATTTAAAACATAATGACAGCTTACTTCACCCTTTCTCTGTTAGAAAAAGTCAATTTTGGTTTTAAAAGGGTAGTTCAGGTTTTGGGTCTTAAGGTCTGACTTGTTTTGGTTCATGAGGATACTGAGCAGCTCTTCTAATTTTCCCAGGAAGTAGAAACTTTATATGTCATATAATGTAGTTTCTTAGTGATGGGTTAGCATTCTCTGTTATTATTCTTTAAAAAGGACTCAAGAAATATGTTCTGCTTTTACAAAAAGCCCTTGACATTATCATTTTTCTCATAGGTTTTTTTTTAGACGTGTTTTAATAACCGGGCTAGCCACATACACAGCATCTACAGTGTATTTGTTGCAATAGCTCAATATCCAAAGACTATGAATAGACAACATGGTAGAATTTGAGGAAAAGTAATACATGTTTAATATTACATGAAAAGGATTTAATATCTAATTTAACACCTACATTTAAGTTTCGCTTAAAATGAACAACATTACAGTAATATATTTTAAACAACAGTTTTTAAATAGATTGAGGTAATTCTTAAGGCAACATTTTGTCTGAAGAAATAAATTTATGTATATAGGAGATGTTCATGCTAAAACTGTGTGAAAGCGTTTTTACTTGGCGCCCCTGAGCAGAGCCTGGCTCTGTCCTCCTGTCACCCTCCCTTCAGATACCGACAGACACTGATGAGGTCCCCTCTCAGTTGTCTCTTTTCATGGCTGAGCAGGCCCAGCTCCCTCAGCCTGTCCTCATAAGAGATGTCCCACTGAGTTGTGTTGAGTTACCGTTTGTCACTGGGTTTTAATACTGATGGTGAAACATTGTGTCAAATTATGGGTTTTTGTCTTTGTGTGGTCATTTCTGGGGAATGTAGCCACAATATTCATGGACAGATGGGAGGTTGGTACACGCTTTGGCTTCTCTAAGAGGAGCAACTATCTCTCCTAGTTGTTCAGGGTGTGTTGCCAGTCATTTTGTGTGGAGCACTGCTCTTTATTGACAGGTTACCCTGTATGTTTCTATGCACATAGCTTTTTTTTTTTTTTGAGACTGAGATGCTTATCCTTCTTTTGAACTAAACAGAATTTCTTGTTGGAATTGTTAAAGAAGTTGTAGTAACCTCTACCAGGCTACCTAGAGCCAACACCAGACATGCTGCTTCTTTTGGTTGATGGTGCATGTACAATAGGGTTAATATTTCCTGTGTTAAAAACACAAACAGTTTCTCTCATTCAGTTGGTCACGCTTAAGTATTTTGAAATGACTGAGAACTTAGTGAAACTAAATTATGTGTAATTTGAGCTGAGAAGAACTGCAGATATTTGGACTACATTTCTTGGCCCAATGTACTTCATTTCGATGTTAAGAAGAGAGGATATTTTTAGTTAACGCCACCATTTATTTCCAGCCAAAATGAATGCAAAGAGAGTATGAAGTCCTATAGAATCAGATTTCACATTTGTAGACTGCTGAAGGAAATGAGCACAAATGAGTGCTTAGAAGATTTTTATTATATACCTTTGTGGTCCAGATTTGGGAAGAATGTGCATTACCTGAGAAGTCATCAATTTAAAGCACAGGCTGGCTGGCCCTAGCAGTTAAAGAACTGTGATGTTTTTTGCCTTAACAATTTATTGTAATTTGGAGCCAACGAAATGTTTGCAATTAAAATGGACACTAAATGCTGTGGCAAGAGGTGCTTACCTAAGCCCAGCTTCCAGAGCTTTCAGGAACTCATTTTCCCCAGCAGGCCTGCCATATTACAATCTGTCCTTGCTAATTACACAGGCGGTCTGCCTTAAACAGTGCGGAGTTTGAATTGCCACAGGACTTTTTCTTTATAAAGAGCATATTTCTTTGGAGCCTGCAACCACAATGCACTAGCTGCACCCTGTGAGCTCCTCTTTGCCATGCAGTAGGCAGCCTATGAAGTAGAGATAATGTGCTTATCAGCAAAGCAAGTGCTGGGAGCCTCCTTTTCCTTAAGATTGGTCTTATAGCTGTGGGATAACTTTACTCAGATCCTTTGTTTTGAATCTGAATAGACTTGGGTTAATTTTGCTCCTTTGTTTGAACTTTATTAAAGGGAATTTAATATTTTTCATTCTTCTGCTCTTTGAGTGTGATTCTGTGTAGTGAAAGGTATCCTCTGGGTCATGCAGCAGGAGGAGAGCAGCAGAGGTAGCCAGCTGGGCAGGGGCAGCGAGGCAGTGCAGGAAAGTACCACCAGGGAAATGGCCAGAAAGTCATGATTTCCAAGTAGGCCTGGCCTGGCTGTATTTTCAGTGCATGTCAGCAAAGGAAGTAAAGCCACTAGGGTAGGGTGATTTTCCCCTTTATAACATTAAGAAATACATTCTTGATGGAGCCAAATGTATTGGAGAGAGAACAATTTCTGCCTACACAGAGAGAATGTGTCCCCTTCAATGTTCCCAGTTAAATCCTGCAGTGGCCAGGGCTGACTGCAGACTTGGCAGCCGCCCACGTCCCTGGTGAGCAGCTGGTGCAGCCATCCCATGCTCAAGAGATACCAGGTGACCTGCAGACAAAAATGGAGATATTCATTGTTTTATTTGGATGTAGGGTCAAATGGCTGGTACTTTCTAATTTTCCTTTTGATAAAGGTGTTGACCATTTTAAGGACCGCAAAGTTAAGATAATGACGTCTCATTTGAAAGCAAAGTATGTTGTGTGCTGTGTTTTCCTTGTTCATTAGAAGAATATCCCATCAGACTGTATTGTTTGGATCACCCCTTTTTTCTAATCCTCTTGGAATGTGAAGATTGTTTTCCAACCTCTTGCAAATCAAAATAAAAAAGAAGACAAAGACCAGCAGCTGCTCTGTTTGATAGAAATCCAAGCATAAGTCTCTCCTAAAGTACAGATATAATGCCTAACTAGAATTGCAAGGAGTGCTGCACCATGAAAACTTGATAGGTCATTGATAAGTTGCACACCCCTCTGGCATGCCTGGTTAACCTTCCTTAAATTCATTGAAAAGCTCTCAAGTGGATTTTAGCCTCTGGCTGCTTTTTTTCTGGACTAATCCTGCAGTTATTGAGTTACCACCTCTGGGGAGTAGGAAGAGAGTCATGATAAAACATGATAAAAATCTAAATCAATTTCTCCATGGCTTGCCAAGTGAAATATCCCTACAAATGCACTTGGTTCACTGAAATATCAAACTCCAGATTGTTGAAGTAGTGTTCAGTAATTGTAGAGAAGATAAACTGGTTTGAATACAAATTTAGCTCTTAAATACTGGTTAGTCATCAGAGATGACTCCAGTTTTGACTTCACAACTTAGTTGTTGCCCAGTCCCCTTTGATTCTTGTAACCACTCTGAAGACTGAAAATGTCAGGGCAGCAGCTGTGTCACTAACCAAAATGCAGCACTAAATTGGGTGCTCAGTGAGTTTTACTGAGCGGTCTTATGTTCTGTAAGTAGGAAAAAATATCTTGGAAATAAGCGGTCCCACTGCTTTGGGAAATAATTGAAAATGATGATTAATTTATAAATTCTTTTCACTTTAATTTTAAATAAATTACTCTGGAGGCAATTAAGAATTTCTTCCCATGTAATGAGTTAAATTGATGTGAGTTAAAGTGATGGTCTAGAAATGGCTTAGATTTATTTTGGGCAAGTACAGTCTATCAAGTTAGAAGTTATTAATATATTTTCTAACAGTCTTTCAATAAACAAAGAAGCCTCACTGGGACTGGTGATATAAATACTGTTTGTAAGTGATTTATCTTCACCTCACTCTTTGAGGTCTTTGTCCAAGACTTAAGTTCAAATTTTGCCTGATATTATTTCAGGAAGACAAACAATTAATGCTTGTGAATCAATGAGTTATGGGCAAAATACATTCCTTTGCTGAATAGTTTTAATCTGATTAAAAGGTATTTGAAGAACTGTATATAATATATCAGTTATCACCTTTGAAAATACTGTAAACAATTTTACTTTTCTGCACTGCAGGTACTTAGCAATAGTCAGGGATTTCAAGCAAGTTTCCTTGCGTTAAAGAGTTAATTTAAAGGACAAATTAAAAAATCATGACCTAAAGCCTGTGGAGAATCTCTATCACCAGTTTCTAGTCCTAAGGCCTCTATCATCTTTTCTAAACACAAAATCAAACTAATGGTTTACTGTGGAGTTAATTCACTGTTAATTAACTATAAACCCAGAAGGATAAAAAGCAGGGTTCTACAAAAGGACTTGAAAAGTATATTTCATCATCTCTCAGCTAATTCTCATTAACCTGTAGCTAAAGGAAAACTGAGGTGCCTAGTAGTATAATATCTATATATTAGCATAATATCAGCTAATAGTATAGTATCTCAGGTATTATGGAGACATTCGGGTGTATTCCTGCTGTGAGCAAGGAGAGGAGTCCTCTGGGAAAACCAGTGGCATTGGTGAGGGCATGGTGGAGCTGCTGTCATTCCTCCTTCAGCCTGATCCATGCTAGCTTATACAGGCTCCATGATATTAAAAAGTAAACTAAATGCAGAGAATTTGATGATGATGATGATGATGATAATAATAATAAAAATATGTAGTAATAGAAGAAATGTATATATGTATGTAATTAACACAGTGCAGTCTTAAACACGAATGATAATTTTTTTATTATAGAGTATAAACCTACTTTATATACATAACTATATTGTCTAAAGTTATAAGCTTGAATTACTGTAAGTTTATTTAAAGTGCATGTTACTTATAAAGAAAGCATTTAAGAGTTGAAATGCAGCAATTGAAATGTTTTTAAACAGTATTTTACAATTCTTTTCACAGTTATTTATGAAAGAAAGTATTTCAGTTAAATATTATTCAGAGTGTATTTCAACAGGTGACAGTTTTTTCCTAAGAGATTCTGGGTGGTGATGGTAAAGATCTACATTTTCCAGGTTGCAGCTACCAAGATAGGGTCATACTCAATCTTTACTCAGTACCCGTTATTTTAGTAGCAGAACCACTTGATGTAGAATTATTTACAAGGGTGCATGGCTTTTTGTTGCATCATTTTTATCTGTCAAACCCTGCCAGTCTGTGGGAAAAAGAATGAATGCTGAGAAATATCTCAGTGCATCATAGGTGAGCAATATATAAAATGTGAGCACATTTTTTAAAAATCTGCAGCTGGAATAAGAAATCACAATAAAGTTCACCAAAATTAATGGGTGTAGAGGTGATCAGAACTTCTAAGATCTGATTGTCTGGAAACTATCTGTAAGTGCATTTCACAGCAAGAGTCAAGCTGGCTTTTTGTACAGAACAGGAAGTCAGACACAAAATGTATCAATAAAAGATACTGAATAAACTGCACCACAGTGACATGTATCTATTCTTAGAATTTCAGGGGTTAATTTAAACCTCAATCTTATACCATATTACCATTTTAAACTCTGTCTGGTCTGATGTATGTCCCACTCAGGCAGTAGCAGGGATGAAAATGGTATTCTGGAGTTGTAGAATACTGTACGTAGGATAGAGGTGCTGGCTGAAATAAACCTCTGTGTAACTCTTCTGCCTGAGAATCAGTTGCACTCAAACATAACTTAGTATCAGGGAATACTGATATTATATGTCGTATCTAAGTCTTATTTTTTCACTACTTTTCCCTCAATCATAATCTGCTGCACCATGTAAGAATGTACCCATTAAAGGGAGGTTTCAATGTGTACCTGTAAAAATACCAACAAAAAGTTTGTATTATTCTTGTGTTGTTACATGCTAGCTTTCCTGAAAAAAAAGCTGCCTAACTAGAAAGCTAAAGCAGTCAGGGCTTCTGTGCCTTATTTTTAGTCTAAAATAACCCTCTTTCAATTTAAAGCCATTCTTCCTTGTGCTATCCCTACATATCCTTGAAAAATTCCCTCTCCAGCTTTCTTGTAGGCTCCTTTTACATTCTGGAAGTATCTTTGTTTTAAAAGCTTTTTTTGATCAATCAGAAAAAAGAAAAAGCAACAAAAAAATCCCCAAACACACTGAACCCAAAAGTTTTTTTACTTTTGATTCTGATTCCATGCAGTTAGCTGTTCCCCCCTCAATTCTTCAAAAGCTGATTTTACCCAGTTTCTGTGACCAGTAAGTGAGCTTTGTGACAGTGTTTCTTCTATTGTGTCAAGCTTCATATATGAACTTCAGATTTAACTAAAATTGATTTGTTCTTTTCTATCCTACATCTATATTATACCTATTTCGAGAAGAAAAATCTTGAGTGGCAACTCAAATTTTCATCTGCAGTTTCCTCCCTGTGAAATAAGTAGAGATTTCAAAAAGAATGCTGCACCTACAGAGATGTACAGACTAAGAATGTCCAGAAGGTACTATTACCAGTTGTACTTCCTTGTGCAGGTAAGCATGATTACTTCAGAGATTTATCTAACTCTGTAGCTTCTTAATATGCCGTGTCCCAAGAGCTATCAGCTGTGACTTCTGCTTTTGCTATTCCCTACACCGCCTGCCGATGCACAGAGTTCTGTGTGGGTTAGGACTCTGAAGACTCTCCTGGCTCCACAGCCTGTAGTATCACATCTCAGATGCTGCTCTGTTTTCCCTTTCTGTATTCCTCTGTTTCACTCAGTCTTGTTCCAATGAGACTATGAGTAGGCTTCCTTAGTCTACACCTGCCTCCATAAGGGCAGCTGTCTCAGGCTGGCAGTACTGCAGTGTCTACAAAAAAAAGAGATGTTTTACATTATCTTTACAGTGCTGCAGTTCTTAAAATGGATTTCTTTTATTAAATCAACATCATAGTAATGAGTGCCTTAACCACTGCCATAATCTCATTAACTTTTCTTGCTGTTGGTATAGAAATATATATTTGCGGTGTTCTGAAATAGATAAGCAAGTTAACAGAAGGTGGAAATAACAAGAAAACCACGGGGGTTATTACTATTTTACTTCCTTGAAATGTGATTATCTGTTAAACCCTGTTAGCTAAAGCAGATATTGAAATAGAAAAAGCTGACGTTAGGTTGGTGTTATATAATATATAAAATAGTGTGTCTGATCATCAAAGTTATAAGTGAGGAAATGACTTAAAGCTGTGAAAGGGGAAGTTTAGATTGACTATTAGGAAAAAGTTGTTCACTGAGGGAGTGATCAAGCACTAGAACAAGATCCTCCAGGCAGTGATCATGACTGCATGTCTGTTGGTGTTAAAGTGTTTGCTCTTAGATATAAGGTTTAACTTTTAGGTTATCCTGTGTGGATTCAGGAGTTAGACTTCATGGTCCTTTGGGTCCCATCCAACTCAGGATATTCTATAGTATAGTATATATATTCTACTGTTGAATTTTCTTCTGAAACTCTTGTCTTCTCACATCCTTTTATATTATCACCAGTCTGTAATACATTCCAAAGTATTCAATGCAGGGATTTTCTGCTGTCCTATTTGTGACTCTGTAACATGTCATAGTTAATGCAGAACTTTTATTAGCTCATACACTTACATACAGGATGTCAAGACAGAGAGTGATATGGGTTTTTTTTTCTTTTTTAAATGCATTAGTGGAAGAGGAGGTAAAAAGTAGGAGTCAGCTCCGTGTGACTATTCTGCTGTCTTTTGATAGCTGATGTATCCATACTTTATTGTTCCAATTATTCCCCAGTGCTGCCTTAGGATTGTTTTACTATGTCTTCATGGAAGCTCAACTATGGTCACAAAAAGTTGTGTTTTAGGAGTAAAAATCAGCTTCAGGTGTAATGGCTGCAATGAATACAGATCAAGATCTCGGCAAAATCTCTCTGGGTTATTTGACAGATTTCACTCTTTGCTAAAAGAAGGAAACATGTCTTGCTAAAACAGTAGCATTTTACTCCCATTGTTTACAGATGTATAGGAATGCAGGCTGTAAAGGGGTAAAGAATTAGGCATTCAGTTTTGATACTGGGCTGGTAAGATAATTTTGCTCCTGGTAAGCTACTTCAGGAAATTACAGTATCAAATGCTTTGCAGCTTGCATTTATTTTCCCAGAGCAAAATTTTCAGTGTATGATGTTATATATAATTCAAACTTCTGCTTACAGATACATTGATCTTTATATTGAGGTAAACAGTGCAAAGAAAATGAGACCAAGGTTTGGTGTCTGCTCATAATGAAATACTAATTCCAACCCCCTACTCCACAGAATTAATTACATAATTTAGTGGTCAGACACCCAATGGCATGACAGAGATTGTTTTTCTGAGCCAAATGAAGATTTCTGCACATCACATATCAAAAGACCAGAACAATGAAGAGGAAGTAAATGATAGTATGTTCAAAAACAATAGTGCCAAATTCTTATTTTGTGGCTGTAGGGTGATGTTATAAGGACACTCAGGTTGGTGTAACCATACAACATTTGTGAGATGACTCATAGCAGTCTCTTCCTAGCTCCCTACCCATGTGAACTGAGTACAGGATTTATGAGGTGATACACAGTAACTTTCCTTTCTACCAGCACTGTCTTGGCCTTGGTTGAAAATCCAAGTTCTTTCTTGGCTAATGAAAAGGTTTGGTTTGCCTTTTGTGCTTACATGCTATGCTATAGTAGAGCAATAAACAGAGCTTGCCTGGTTTGCTGTGAAGAGTTATGACAGTGTGAAGTGTTCAAGTGTGAGATACTGTAGCCCAGATGCTCTTAAAAACATAAGCAATGAAGATGAGTTTACTGTCTACAGGAATCAAGCTACAAAAGTCCAGTCTGGAGACTTGGAACTGCAGAAAATAATTTAGGTGCCCCTGTAGACAAGCTGAACTTGTGAAAGTGATGTATCCTCTCAATAAAGAAGGCCAACTACATACTAGACTAAAAGCAAGGGCATAGAGAGCAGGTGGAGGGAAGTGATTATTTCCCTCTGTTTGCTGCTTGTGAGACTGCATCTGAAATATTGGGTTCAGCTCTGGACTCCCCAGTACAAGAAATACATAAATATACTGGAGTGAGTCCAGAGAAAGGCCATCGGGATGCTAGAACAAATTATATACAAAGAGAGGCTGAGAGAGCTGGGTATGTTAAGCCTGAAGAAGGAAAGATCCTGTTGCTGTCCTAAACTGTCTGGTGAGTAATTACAAAGATGAAGCCAAACTCTTCTGGTAGGTGCACAATGACAGAACAAGAGGCATCAGAGAAAAGTTGCAATGAGGTAAATCCAATTAAATAGTAGAAAAACAGTTTTACATTGGGGGTGGTCAGACATTAAATCTGAGAATGATTGTGTAATCTCCAACATCAAAGATATTCAGAACTCAAGCAGAGAACCTCAGCTAGGCAAATTTGATCTCATGAGAGATTTCCAAACTGTATTATTCTGATTTTTATTTTGTAGTCTGCCAGAAATGGTAGAAAATTTTATTTATAGATACTATTCAACAAAAGGTTTGCCTTGAGGGGATATTTCAGAGCAACCTGTGGTACTGATTGTGGAAGCTCATTCCTGTCTCAGTTGAATGTAACCTTTATTTATCAGAGTGCACCAGAGTGAAAAAATGTTCAGTCACTGTTGTTTGAGCCAACAGCTCTGTTTCTCTTCAGATAGCTAAGAGAGAGAAAATGACTTTCCAACAATGGATATATTAGAGAGGTCTGCTGTATATCTCAGTGTATCCCTTCAAACTACTTCTGCTTTCACCAGAAACTAAGTGGGTTCAGTTGCAGCTGACATTTTGTGCTAGAATAGCAGAGTAATTGGACTTTATTGTTATGTTTTGTCCTAAAATTTATCATAGTCTCCTCCATCAAATAAGATGTGTGTTAGTGTTTTGTTGGGGTTTTTTTGGTAATAAGGTATTATGAGCACTTGAAAAAATAGTACAGTTCTTTAAACCTTCTTCCATTACTTGGATTAAAATATGGCTTTGAATTGGAATATGTGGGTTATTTGTGCTTTTCCGACTGGCAAGGACAGAAGAAAATCACACTTTCTGTGAATTTATTCACCAAGAGTTGCATAATATACATAGGCTGATGGTGAAAACTGTCATGTAAATTGATACTATGCTTGAGCCCATCTGAAGCTTCTCCTTCTGATTGCTGCTGCTTCTCAAAGGAAAGGAGAGCTTTTGTGCTGGTGCTACTTTTAGTGAGGACTCTAGTCTCAATGAAAACATACCCAGTTCCTATCTTAAAGTAATGAATTTCTTGCATATAAAGTCAATGCAATACTTTTAAATGCTCATCTGAATAATAATCCATGTAATTTTGACAATAACAGAATTATTTAAATTGTTGTTTAAGGCTACAGAGATTAAATCACCTGAATTGTTTATATTTCACACCAGTTAAAATCAGGGCAGGGAGTTTTTTTTACCTAATTATTTGCTTACATAATTTTCTGAAGAGAGTCAAAGGTAGTGGTATTTGTGATAGAGATGACAGTCATATCCACATCATTTGTACATGGGAGATCCAATAAAGATGAAGAAAACTAAATGTGAAAAGGGACAAAATTCATTAACCTCTCTTAGCAAAATAATTAAACCCGTGTTAGTGAACAGGTTTTCACAGTATCATCCGATGTAATGAACAATTTGTCTTGTAAACAAGATAATTACTAATACTTTATTCTGCTTGTCCTTGATTGTTTTGACAGAAAAAGAGAATGTAATTTTGATTAAAGGGGAACTTTTCAATTTAAGCTGTTTGGAGAACTGTAGAATTGTTATATATGAAATATGTGTTGTTCTAGTGACTCCACCCTCCTGTTCTATTTGTTTATTTTCTTGCATGTTTTCATTAAGAGCCTATTTTGTACTTGGTTGCTGGCTCTGTGCCCAATTTTGTGTCTGTGTAGCTAACAGATAACCCCTGCTTTAGCAAGGGGTGGCAAACAATTTGTTTATATATATATTAATTTTTTTTTAGTATTTTCTACAATATTTTCCTAACACATGTAGGAAGCTTTAGATCACAACTTCACAGTCTTAGGCCCAGTTTTGTAACTTTTCTCATATCTAAATTTATTTTTTCTCAGTTGTTTATTAATAATTCAGTTAAATTCTAAAGGTTTCATGGTGTATAAAGCACTAGATGCTTCAGAGGTATTCATACTATCTGCACTAGATAATTTTCATCAGCTATCTTAATCAGTTGTTGGGCACGATGACTTTACAGTGTTGCCTTTAAGTAGCTGAGAGTAGGCGTTATGAATGTTTCATGGCTTTTATCTATTTTCTGCAAATTCTAAATTGTATCTTCATCCATGCCCTTTAAACTGCAATGAGTATGTTAGAGGAAAAGGAATAGAAATGTCACAATCTGTCCTCTTTATTCAGAATTCCCAACTGTGAGAAGAAACACAGCATAATGGTGAGAACAGTGTCTTTGACCGTGCCCGGGTGTAATGGGTTGACTAGCCTGCAGTAAAGCACACACCCAGCCACTGCCCCCACAGCAGGACAGAGGAGAGAATTAGAAGAGCAAAAGCTGGCAACCCCTGGGTCGAGATGAAGCAGCAAAGCTGCTGCATGTGCAAGTAGAACAGTAAAATCAGAAATATGTTCACTATTTGTTGTTGGCAGGCCGAGGTCCATCCAATTCCTGAAAAGCAAGGGCTCAGCATGCATAATGGTTGCTTGGGAAAATGAAAGCCATAACCAAAACCCTGCTCCTTCTCCTTGCCCTGAGCTCTTATTGCAGAGCATAATGGCATATCATAGGAAATGTCCCTTTGGTCAGTTTGGGTCCCCTGTCCCAACCGTGCCCCTTTCCAACCTCATGTCACACCTCTGGCCTACTTGCTGAGGTGGGCAGAGTAGTGAAAGGAAAACCACGGTGCTGTGAAAGCCAGAACACTGGTGTGTTAATAACACTGGTTTAATCGCAAATCCAAAATACATCATGATAGGGGCTGTAGAGGATTAACTCCATCCCAGCCAGACCCTGTACACCAGAGAAGGCAGCGTTTGTTCAGGGGAATAGTTTGCTTTCTCTCTCCCTGTAATAAAGTTATCAGTGAGGAAAAGATAGCAAGATATATAGCTCATAAATATAATATCTGCTTAAAAGTCTGATTCTTTTTTGCTTAAGATATGCTAGATCAAAAGAAGGGAACTGTAAAAGCTTGCATGTACTGATTAAAAAATAATAAATTGATGGACTGTCTTGAGCACTGTGACTATGCCACCATTAAGGACCTTAGGCTGTTTCCACCCTTGCTGTTTTTCACTTTTTACACCAAAATCAATATTAGTTGTCAATGTTTAATTAGTGTATTTTGTAAACATACCTTTTACATTCTGAACTGCCTTCAGGTAATTTCCTTTGTGATTATATCTAATATTTCATTGATTTGTATAAAATTTCTCAAAATAACTGAGGAAGGTTAAAAAGAAAAAAAGAAACGATTAATAAATGTTTTCCTAAAACTAACCCACTGAAGAATTTCTGGCTTTCTGTTAGCACTAGCAGCAAAGGAAGAAAAGGGAAAAAATAATAGCTCAAAGGCTGTGCTTCTGTGCATAAAGTTTTGTTTTCATTTGAATATCCACTTCATGGTAGAGTGAATTTAGCTTTGTTTGAAGGAGTAGGAAAGGTCAAGGATGTATATAGCTTTGACTTTGAATGCTTTCTGAACTAACTGCACTTAAGTCCTGGCAGGAGGTTGCCATGCATGACTTCTGTTGATGCACAGTCACTTCTCATGCTTGTGGATATTTGTTCTCAAAAAAGAGGCTAAGTCAGATGTTTTAGAAAGATCTAGGAAAAAAGTTGTTACCTTGGTGATGTAAAGGCCATAATGCAGAGAATAGACTCTTAGACTGTTCTTAGGCTCTCTCAGATCCTACAAAACATGTTTTCCCATATTAATAAACTATTGTGTGGTTTCAGCAGTGAGTTTTGCCTGATTTTGTAGCATCAGCTCTAGAATTCAAGTAGAGGCTACATCTGGAGCAGTATTGTTGACTTCAGTATTCATTTCTCTCTTGGTTTTTCTTACTTGCTGAATTTATCTCTGCTGCAGTTTTCTGTCTCTGTGAAAAGGATGTAACCTAAGGCAATCCTGCCTCTCTCCAGACTGTTGCATGCAAACCAACTTAGAAGAAACCTAAACCAACTAAAATGTCTTATTGTGCTAAAACCAGTCCTTGTTTGGTCCCAACAACACTAGGGCAGTGTTTGTCCAACAGCAATGTGCTAACTTTGTAGTAGTAGCTCAGTTGATTTCCTGAGATGATGATGAAAACTAATACCACAAAGCTATGCAAATTGTGTAACATAGAGGACACGTTTAGGTGCCTATGCATAACTGAGCCTTCGGTATTTGGGCAAAGAGTTGATTTGCATACTTGAATATATTTTGCACCTTATTTGATCACTAACTAATCAGTGCATACAGATGGCAATCAGATTTCTGTTCTGAATACACAAGTAGTACCTTGTGAATTCAATCAAGGGCTGTGAAGCTGCAGATGGGGAGCTCTACTCAGTTGGAGTGAAAAGTTATTAATATATCTCCTGTGATTATGAAAGTGGAGGAAACAGGATTTTTTTCATTAGTACTTTGAAAGGACTTGCTAATTTATTCGTATGTGGAAGATAGTTGAGAAAGTAAAAATTGGCTGTGGACTGACTCCAACTCTGCATCCCAATTTTTATTTTTAAATTTTATCTACAAGAATAATATAAGTGTTATCACTTACTGAGGAGCAAGTGAATGGAATGAGTACTTTCAATACTTTTGGAGTACTTTCAAAGATTTCCCATTTCTGTCTTTCACCTTAGGGGAAGGAAGAATTTCTGTGGATGCTATGTGCCCACATGGGCTTGCATATTCCAGAGAAGATCACTAAGACTGTAACACTGTAACTGATTCTTGTTTCCTAATTGCTGTAAATTTTGCCAGCAGTTAAAGAATCCATATGGATGAGTCTGAAATCTGAAGATTCCATTTGCTATTTTCTGGTCTTTCTCCTAAATTTTAATTCTGTGTTAATAGTTCAGCTGGTAAATTGCAACTGAAAGATGTCCCTGCCCATGGCAAAAGAGTTGGCATTAGATGGTCTTTAAAGTCCTTCCAAGCTAAGACATTCTGTGATCTATTAGAACATCAAGCAACTTTTATATGATCTCAAGATTTCTATATTCTCTTGTAAAACTGTGTATTTTTGTTTTGTATTTCAATAGCTTTTGAGAGGTACATTACTCTGCTTTGCTAATCAGTCATGCAGGTAGCATTTTTTAAAAAGTTGGTAAATGGTGAGCTTAAATACACTGTGACTTGTAGTGCTACTTTTTTTTCAATCTTCTTGTTCAGTAGTCCATAGCCATTTCAGCCTTGGAAGTTATTTCTTTCCATGAATGTTGTCAGCTATAAAACACAAGCTATTGACCTATCAGCAGACTTCTCCCTGAAAACAATTAAACTTCAGAGCCCTGTTCTTTCAAGGAACTTGAACTTCTAACTGGCTTGACCTTCGATTGACTCCTCAGCCTGCTGCACTGAACTGAAATTTCTGTGATGGTAACATCATTAAGAATGCAATTTCCTTTCCCTCTGAAATATTAGCTACATTGGCAAAAGCCTTCCTACAAGCATTTTCATATGTGCAAAAAGCTGCTGTTCAAGGGAAAACACTGCTGTTGCTTCTTGCAATAGGGTTTTTGTTAGATATAATGCAGTGATAAAATAAAATGGTCTCTGCATTAGGTGAATCTTCTGGTCTGTCTCCTATGACTAGAAAGATTTTAATCCAGCCTTGTAATCCTGGCCAGCATTTTAATGCTTGTGTATTTTACTGAAAAGGTGCAATTGATATGCAAGCTATATTTTTGTTATCTTTTGTGTTGCAAACCAAGCTGCTGCTGGTTTTTAACTGAAACTATTGTGTAGCCGTTTCATTACTAGTTTACTCGGCAGCAGCTTACAACACAAGATTGTTATTAATGTAAAAATTGTAAGATAAATGGGCTTCATGTTTTGTTATTTAATTTACATTCCTATTAGATGTAGTAATCAAGTAGAGTAAGGCAGCTTCTTAAAATAATGAGATTTTCTTTTATCAGAGTAGACATTTGTTTTAAATGAATCATTAATCTTGTAGTTAAAGCACTGATTAAGAATATTCTTTGATTTGCATTCCTTTGTCTAAATTTGATTTAGGACAGAGGTAATTATAAAAGAGGTTGATAAAACTATTTATTATAAAAAATAATATCGCTAGTATCTTGTATATCCTTTGTTATTCATCGTCTGTGCTCCATTTTACTTATTGGACCTAACCTTTCAAGCTGTGAGATAAATTGTATTAATATTTTCCTTTTCAATAACTCAAGTACTATAGGCCTGGTCAAGTTAATCTAAAATACTTCTGCATTTTCAGAGGTGTCAGTGAGTGCTTGGAGCTACAGTTTCTGGGGCTCTCCACAGGCCTTTCCTGCCCATGTTAGCTTTGGTGTGGTGACCACATTCTATACAGCCTAGGGAAGTGCAGACACACTCTGCAGTGCCTGTGCAGGGCACTGAATGTGCCCGCAGTTGTGGCCTCTGTGTTGGGTTTTGGCTGGGAGGCGGCACCTGCTGCCTGTGAACTTCCTGCTGCCTGGCAGCACAACCCAGCAGTGCGAGGAGCTGCTTTTCCACAGCTGGGGAGCAGGAGGCTTGACGTTCAGAGGTGTGAAGCTTAAAAGCTATGGAATCACTGTAAAAAATTATATCTAGAAATAGAAATAGTTACACAAAACTGTCTGTTAGATGATAGGAAAAAAAGACTCAGATATCAGCACACAATTTTATGCCCTGCTGTTTGAAATCCTTTTTGTCATTCAAGTTTAAGCATGTAGGGAAGTGTTAAAGAAGTGCGGTGAGTCACAACTGCAGCACAACAAGCGTGATGTCAGTGGCCTGTAATGGGCTGTGACTGGTCACTGTTTCTGCTCTGTCCACCTCTCAGCCTTCTTTAATTGAGGGTAGAGTACTGTTTGCATTTTCGGGGTCAAGGCTTCTGTTTATATGCAGATGCACATGACTTTCCATGTTTGCCCTCTTTCTTTCTCACTTGTTTGCTCACATTGTATTTTTCTCTTTGCCTGAAGAAAATAAAAAGTGTAATAATAGTCTATTCTCTTAATTCTGAGGACAAGAACAAACCAGAAATTTGCTATTTATCTCCCTTCCCCTCTTCGCACTTGCACAGACACATTTCAGAACTGAAGCTTCTACTTTCATGAATTTTAGAAAAAAATTGACTTCTCTTACCCAAAATTAAAGGCTCTAAATATAAAAAAATAGTTACCATATGAAATCTCACAAAGATGCTGCAGGGCAAGTAAGAAGATTTTCATGTGACTGTAAACATACCTAATTTTTCCATTGCTGAACAGCCCACAAGTATGAAATATTTATTTTATCTCTTAAGCAGTTATCAGCTAAAAAGGGAAAAAAAAAATCTTTGTGGTAGTATTTCAGATGCTAATTGTATTTCAGAAGCATATCTCTTAAACAGAATTCTTGTCTAAGAGTCTTAAGTGCAATATTTTTAAGTCTAAATGTAAACTAACAGTTCATAGATGTAAATTATGATTTTTTTTTTTTTTGGTTATTACTCTCTTCCTTTTGTGACTTTGAAATTTTGCCTCAAGGTCAGGTTGGAAAAGGATTGTACATTGCCAGTCATTGGTTCCTGGAATTCAATGTAAATTTAAAACAGACAGCCCCTTTGCAATTAAATGGTGTTTACAGGCAGAGTTACTAACATCACTTTGTAACAGCTTCTGATAAAGAGTGTACCACTCTAATGCTCCAGACCAAAGGCAGATGAGACATTTGTCTAAACGAGAAAACACCTCCTTTGTGCAAAGCTGTCAGCAGTAGTGCACTATAAATCAAGAACTTGCAGGTGTTGATGCTCCATCTTCTCTCCTTCATGAACACAGAGAAAACAATGACTGCAGATATTCCATGCAGGAGTTTAGAGCCGTAGGTTGGGTTTTCTTTCTTTGGTTATCCCTGGTACGTGTTTGTCTCAATTGTCTCTTTTGTTAAGTTGCATGGATAGATCCTTCATTGACACATGTTCCACAGGTCTGTTTTAGTTCTGCAGGTGTGTGCTAGGCTGGACTGTGCCTTGTTATGCACCCAAGTAATGAGATTCCAAAAGCAGAATCAATGTGTTTTCAAGTAAAATGGTCAATGAGTATTTTTTAAGCTAATTTAATACTTCTTTTTAAGACTAGGCTGTTTTGTGATAAAGATAATACTATTAAAATTGTGTGATAATTTTTATTTAATTAACTTGCAGAACTATAGGAAACCTGTAGGAGAACTACAGCTCACCTTCCCTAGGGATGCCTTTCCTCGGGATGCTTCCCTCATGGTAGCTGTGTCTGGGCTCCTTGTTTGGAACCATGCACTGAACTGGGACATTTGTATGTACCTTGGCTGTGGCTGGGGCTTTGGCTTGTGTACAGACTGCTGATTATGATTTGACTTGGTTGTTAAGTAATGTTTTCTGCTAATTATTGTGTTATCCTGCTTTTGTTGGTATCACCCAGTGTTGCAGTCAAATTTAGAATTGGATACCTTTTGTTTGGTGAGTGAGGTGTTGGTTCTTTTTTTTAACTCTTCACTGTTGCTTTCGTGTCAGGTAATGACCATTGCTGATACTCGAGTATCTTGTGTGGAAAGGCTTGATCTGGCAGTATTAATTGGAGATGGAAGCTGCGTGATTTATCTGTGAATCTAAGAACACCCTGGGAAGCACAAAAGTGAAAAGGAATAAGTTGGTCACTCTCTGCATCCGACTGCTGAGGGCTTCCTTAGGATGTGTGATGATTGGCTATGTCATGGCACACAGTGGTAATTCCTCAGAATTCATACTCATGGCAATGCACTGTTTATCCACTGCTTATGTGACAGCTGTTGCCCTCATAGCAGAGTGTGTTTGCACTCTTGCAAGAAACTTGTTCTATTAACTTAGTCTTAGATTTCAGTTCACAGCCTGCTCATCTTCAAAGATGGCAGTAAACTCTCTTGATGGAGTGCAGAGTTTTTTTTCAGAGGTCCAACTTCCATCTAATCCCTCCTTAGCCTTAAGCCACCTAAACTTGTCTTACTCTGGCTCAGAGCTTCATGCCAATGCAACACACAGTCTTCAGAAATGATTGGTTTGTTATTGCTGTGCTTAAACAATTTATCTGCTTTAAAAGGAAAAAAAAAGACAAAAAAAAAAAGAAAAAAACCCACAAATGGTATCCATAATTTTTAAATGGCAGGAGAAATGGTTTAAAAATATGAGGACTTGTACTTTTTTATATGAACTACTTTTCTGTGGTCACTTCTATACACTTACTGGGAATTATTTCTGCCTACAGCTGTTTTGTAATATAGAAACAAGTCTTTCTGTAACAATATCTTTATACTTTCCTGTAAAATTGTTATGAGCAGTATTTTTGTACATACCTATATAAGCTAGATATGATTACGATGTGTTGTGGATTTGTTCTAAGAGTGACCTTTAGCAAAATATAGTTGTTTCTCAGATTGCAGGTGAGATAACAACGTTGGAAGCAGTAGCGGAAGCTTTTAAGATGTTACAGTGGGCATCTCAAATCTATAAATGTGTTTGGAGGAAAAGGGAATAAAATCAGGAAAAAAGCAGGCAACTGATACTGGTAGGCATCTGTCTTTGTTGGGAAGGAAGAAAAGAGACCTGGGGCAGCACAGGGGAGACAAGCTGAGATCTGAGGCTTTAGCGCATTTGGTGCCACTAAGCATGACTGTCTCAGCACTGTAAATAACACTCTGCTTTTGGGAGGAAAGAGTGGGGGATTGTTGGTTTAGAACTAACTTCTGTCAACAGTTCTCTTCAGAATAATATGTAAGGGAGGGAACAACAGTGCAATGAAAGACTTGCAAGCTGGATCATTCTTTTTTGATCCATAAAGAGAACTTCCTAGGCCAAACCTGAGGAATATAGGGCAACAAACGCCTTCCTGAGGATATAGGTATAAGAACAAGAAATGCCCAGTGAGCTGCCTGCAATGCTTCTAATGTCTAGATTTGAAATGTATGGGAAAGCGAAGGTCTCCTGCAGGACCTGTGGAGATAGCATTATTCCAATGAATGAACTCTGCTGTGGTGGTCTTGACTGGAGTCTCGGATGCTTCTTCTGTCCTGTCAAAACTATATTTTCTGATTGCCTGACTTCTTTTTCTAAGTAAATGTAAAAAATCTCCTTTGACTAGAAAACCTCAGAAATTTATACTAAAATGTGGGAGGTATTACCTCTTGCTTCTTAGGAAGCAATGTTAAAGAGAAAAAAAGGCTTAACTTATGGCATTGTTTCATACCTTACTAAATTGCTTCTAGTGTGTATATCCTCCTTCTTACAATAAATTTAATAGAACAGAAATCATTCATTATTATGCTGGACAATGTCTTACACAGAGTAATGTGACCATACTGATTCTTCTAAAAATCATCCATAGTTCCTGATTTTGATTAGTATACTTGCTGGTGGATGTGATTGCAGGAAGCATTTGCATTTGTTTGGAGTTTTGGAGTTCAAACATCCTAACTCTTTTATATAACCTGCAAATTGGAGAGGTTTAACATACCA
This sequence comes from Corvus cornix cornix, assembly GCF_000738735.6. NCBI lineage: Eukaryota > Metazoa > Chordata > Aves > Passeriformes > Corvidae > Corvus > Corvus cornix. Next base: position 24,537,768 of record NC_046334.1, on the reverse strand, counting down.
CTTAAATATCATGCCTGTTTTTATTACAGAGTCTCCCCCATTTTACTCTGAAGTTTTGAGATTATGGCACTATTTAGGATCTTTGTATTATCTCTGTTCCTTTAAACTCTCCTACCTAGTGGTTCATGCAGAAATGCTTGTGCTTGTGCCTTTCAGGGTGAATTTTTTGCTTTTGCTTATCTTTGCTTTGTGGAACCTGATCTCTGAGATTTTTGGATAGATGTGAAAAGATCTTTGTTTCAATGGTAAAATGGGGTTTTATTCTGATCTGTCTGGGGATTAGTGTATTTTCATTCTTCTCCTACTGTGCTGAGAAGAAAAAAGTAGTTTTTATGGCAAAACATGCAATTCAGAGGTAAGCAATTAATTTTCATTATTTGTTCCTTCAAGTGAAAAATCTCCTTGAGATATTTAGTCATTAGGATCTTTGCACAGGTCAGGACAACTCAGACACCCATGAACAGTACTTGATCGAATTTTGTGTGTGTTTGTCATGTGAGCCACACAAGATCTCTCTTTTTTTTTCTGGAAAATGAGATTTTTATCCTTAGGCCACTCTTTTCTCCTTTTTAATGGTCATTCAATATATATAAGTAGTTTATTAATCATCATTCTTTACTCTCTAGGAAAATATTCTGTGTGTGCAGTAGGCACAAAATTCCTCAGTAAATGAACTAGATACGCTATTGCTATTTTCTCCCATAAATCCAGACCTGCTGACATTTTATCTGCTGGTACAAACCTAAAATGAAATTTCTATTATCAAATCTCCCCAGAAAAACCCCAACCTTTGTCTGCCGATTGCTATTATAAACAGGCATGCTGAGAAGCGAGAAGGCTACAGTAGGAAAGTGCTGTTTTTCTATTCAGTGGCTGGTCTTCTGCAGTGGGAGTCCTGGATAATCATTCTAGTGTATAATTTTCTCTTTTTGATGGAAGTTAAGGATTCTTCTTTATTATCCAGTAAAGTTTATTAAGTGTAAAATAATTCTGTATTGAAATAGAACAGTTCAGAGGTATTTGATGGGACAGCCACAGCAGTGTAGCTAAGAAATAAAATATGTACTGAATTGAAGGGGGAGGAATTGCTCCCTTTAGTTCATATTATAGCATGACAAGTGTCAGGCTTCTAATGCATCAATCTCCTTGTTTCCGTGGTTTGCAATTTACAGGGTCTCAAGAACATTGGTTAGCTCTTATCTCTTATTTGAACAGGATGAGTTTCAGTGTCCTAAATACTGGCATGTTGTTCTCTGTTGTCTCTAAGACAAGCCAGAGAATGTAACTCTAGTTAAGTTTGTGTGTCAATGCTGGTTTATGGAATTGGTGTAGAAGTCAGTGGAGGTTCGAAAATTGGAGGGTGGTGGGGATTTTGTTGTTGTTTTTTTATCTTGCTGCAAAGAGAAGCCTGTTTGACTTCTGAAATAGGTGAAATAAGCATTCAGAAAACACTAGTCATTCTATAATTCTTAGTAAATATGTTAATGCATCATGAATATGCCAAATTATATTCTTTTTATTAAATAACCATAGGAAAAATTGGATATTGTCTTAAGGGTTGAAGTTAAAGTGGTGGTGCAGTATTCAGTTTGTAGTATGAGTGTTTCAGAGTTGCACAGCAGTTGTATTCTGCATCTGCTAGAAACAGCTTCACACATGCTCACTTGTTTTATGAACATAAGTATTTGATTTCTCATGCAGTCTCTTGGGAGATTAGACTTGGCCACAGCAGTAGCCTCAGAAAGTTTTCTTGATCTCCTTGCATCTGGTAAGTGTTGATATGGATCGAAATAAGGACTTGTTTACACAGTACATGTGTATTTGTATCTTACCTTAAAATGAAACCAGAGGTTACAGCAGCCCAACTATCCCCAGATTTTTCAAGCATGTGCTAGCCTTATGCCTCTCTGTAAAGCATTTTCTTTACTCATTCATCTCTTTTACCTGTCAGGGAATTCTAGAGGAGACGGTTGTACCCATTTCAAGTGCAAAGATCGTATAAAGTGTCAGTACAAAGCTTAGAACAAGATTGTAAAACCATTGCAAAATATCACCTTTGCATTTTAAAATTATAGGTATGTGACTGTAAGTCTCCTGGCATATCTCTCACGTCTGTTATTAGTGATGTATTGTCTTCTTTGAAGCATGTGTGTACACAGACCTGTCTGCCTTGTTCACCTTACCTGCCACTCTGGTCAGTCCTAGGAGTTCTTGTGTGTTCTCAGTACTCAGTGAATTCTCAGTGCTCTGACTCCACTGACAAGGGCCACAGCAAATGGTGACTTCTGCATGCGACCTGTGTCTATAGCCCTTTTAATAGTAGGACTATACAGATGGAATGAATCTCCCTTGTGAGACCCACGTGCATTACTGTGTCCAGGTCTGGGGTCTTCAACACAAGAAGCACCTGGCCCTGCTAGAGAGTGTCCAGAGGAGGGCCACTAAGTTGGTCAGAGGTATGGAGTACCTCTCCTGTGAAGACAGGCTGAGAGTAATGGGGTTGTTCAGCTGCGAGAAGAATAAGCTTTGGGGGGACCATAAAGCAGTCTTGCAGTACTTTAAGGGGGCTTGTAAAAAGGAGAGAGAGAGGGCGTTGGTATATGGGCAGATAGTGACAGGACAAGGGGCAATGGTTTTAAATTGGAAGGGGGTGGGTTTAGTCAGATGTTAGGAAGACATTTTTTTACTGTGGGGGTGGTAAGGTACTGTAACAGGTTGCCCAGAGAAGCTGGGGATGCCCCATCCCTGGAAGCGTTCAAGGTCCTGAATAACCTGGTCTAGTGAGTGGCAACCCTGCCCACAGCAAGGGATTTGGAACTAGATGATCATGAAGGTGTCTTCCAACCCACACCTTTGTGATTCTGTGATTCTATACTGATTATTTGGGACTTTAATACCAATTATTTGGGACTTTAATACCAATTATTTGGGAAAAGGTTCAGTGTCATTTGGGCATACAAGACATACTATCTTGTTTGCAGTCCCAAAGTTCAAGTTCAGTTAGTTAAGTGCCCAGCGTATTTCAATATTTTCTTTGTGAGAACTCACAAGCTCTGTACAGTAAACATGAGATTATTCATATGAAGAAAATTAATCTCAACACTTTCAGTTAGACTTTAGACATGTAGATAAAGTAAATGCCTGAATGCTTCAATGTATCATATAATTTTTCTAGCATTCAATGATAAATCTGTCAAAAGACAATGTATTTTCCTTAACCTGTTCAATTAAGGGTAACTATTTTGTTAATTTAAGCATTGGCAGACTTCACATGAGATATGTTGTTAAGGTGTGTTTTGTGACCTATTCACTTTACCTTAATATGAAGTCCCATTTTGTATACGTAAGGATTGAAAGTAATGTAATTTATTTATTGTGAATAAACAGCAAATGTTTTGTTGTCCGGAGTACCATGGAGGAGAAACTCTTGCATGTTTAACTCCCCACCCCACCTCCTACTCCTTCACTGGAATGCTGGACTATTGTTTACTGTAGCCAGTAATTGATAAGAATTGATATCTATAAACCAGCATTCCTTCCAAGTGTCTCATAGTTCATATTCAAAGTCTTTGCTATAATTCCGGATCAAAGGCAGGTTCCCTCTCTCCTCTCAAAGATCCCTAAAACAGTGCCTTATATTACTCGTAATTTTGAATGGTAGTAAGTCTGATGGGTTTTATACCTAACAGAATGATTTAAGAGAAGTAGGGAATGGTAATGGGCTGATAGCTCTACCATACATAAAGTGAAAACATATGCATCTAGTTCCAGTCACAGGAGCTTTTATGAAATAAAAATGTTGCGGTGGTAATACGATGAGCCACATGCCTGGAGATTGCTGTTAACTACTCAAGATACATCTCCTGAATATCCTCTGAAATAATTTACTGACAAAGGATACCTCCATTTTTGTTTTATTTTGGTTTTTTTTAAACCAATACTATATAAGAAGTAGTCATAAAAATGTTGTTTGAACGAATAAGAGTTATTTATAATTCCACAGACTCTGCTGAGGAAATACAGTAATTCCATATGTGTTTCCATAAGGGTTTCTGTGATAAATTTTTATTTTTTAAAACTTTCTTAATTATCACTCAATTTGATCACTTTGAATGTTGGTATTTAAATTATGCAGCATTTATTGCCTTAATTTATAATGTCATTGTGAGGGTACCACTCCCTCATTTCAGGTAATGAGTTTTGCTTCATTTCAACAACTTTTAATTGTGATGTGGCATCAATTATAAAACCTTGCTTTGGTTTTCTTTTCACTTTTTTCTTTTTTTTCCCCCCTAAATTGCCTTTACTAAGTATAGATTTCTTTGCATGCCATTATTCAGTAGGAGAAAATGGATGTCAATATTCACACGTTCTTCCTCTTTTTTAAAAAAAAAATCTCTACAAGGTGTATATGTTTTATCTTGATATTTTTAGAGAAATATCTACATAAAAGAATAGATAAGTATGTTCTCCTAGAGAGAACCAGAGATGTATAGATTTTTACTGTAGGGAGGGAGTGATGCCTTGATGGGGCTACCTAAAAACAGAGGCTAGACAAAATTAAGAGAATAAAAGCAGTTATATTTATTGGAGGGCCTTCAAGGGCCATTACGGCAGTCAAAGCCCCAGGAGCTGCACCCAAAATGGATGATGGCTTTTCATACTTTTATAGGTATGGTCCATTTGCATATCAGGGGTTAATCCTCCAATTACAGCTTCAGGTAATGAAGTCATTTACTCCAAGTTTGCTCCCCCCTAACACACCATTGTTTACATTTCTCAGGGCCTGGGACAGGAAGGTGTCCTTGAGTTTCAGGCCTAGAGAGGAATTGTTTTGACTGACCAAAATGGGAGAGCAGTAGCTAACACTGTATATGGAGTTTAGAGTTATACACTTAAGAATTACAGGATATGAAATATACAAAAGCTAAAGTCCTAAGGCATCAGGAGAATCAAAAACTTTCTTCGCAATAAAGATTTCATCTGTGTTTCCACATTTGTTGAAATTATAATGTGCTGTATATTTTATAAGGTTTAGGAATCCTTATTGCTTTATTGCAGTGAATGTGTGCCAACCTTAATACTTGAATGTATTTTATCATAAATAATTATTTTTTCTTCTCATTTTTCACATTATTACTTACACTTGTACAATAATAGTTTATTACTGTTTTCTAATGGTTTATTACTATTTTGCACTAAATGTTGTGGTAAAGGTTTTTTCTTCAAAGATATGTTGGCATATTTCGTGTTTTACTCCATGATTTCATTGAGACTGACTCACTAATCCATCCTTTTTGTGTTGTGTCCTGTTTCACTTCTGCTAGTATAGTTTTATTTTACCTCACTTGGTATAATTTTCCTATAATCTGGTATAATTTGTAGTGTAAGGACTATTTTGCCAAAAATTTTTGAAGACTAATGTGTAAGAGAAAATACTATGGGGCAATTTCTGCTATCACTTGTGCAACTTGGTAGAAGTTCACCCTGTAAATCTGGTGAGGAATAGTGGGCATGAAATAATTTATTCAAGTTTGTGATAAGCACAGAGTGCCAGTGAAGAAAGACAAATAAAAACTTAAGGATCTGAATAAATACCACTGAGACCAATGGGAAAATTTCAGTCAACTACTTAGATTAGTCTTAATGGAAATGCAGCACTCAAGTATTGGCAAACTTGATGTTTCAACTGGCATGTGGAAGCATACCAGTCATTACCATTATTTTTCACAGCCTTGCAAAAGCAAATCCTCAAATCTGTTTGGGAATATATATAAGTTACTGAGAATATGGTTGCTTATCTTGTATATATATTCTGATCAAGTCAGAGTTTGCATATGGACCACAGAGAGAATTCCTTATGGTTCTCCAGGTCACATGAAGTTTCTTCTCTAGAATGTTCAATATTTTTCTCAAATACTTCCCTGGAAGGGAAATTTTTGCATTATTTTCTTTATGTGATAGAATAATATTTTGACTCAAAGTGTACTTATTTTTGGACTGTTTTGTTCTAAAATTAAAAAAAGAGTTGAGTAATATGCAAAGCTTAAAACAATAAAGTTATGATTTATGTGGAATTGTACTTCACAGGCAGTGGTGCAGCACAAAGAATATTTAAATGATTTTCAAAGCATCACATAAGAACTTTGTATTAAAGGTAAAACAGTTTTCCAAGTCAGTAGTTAAAGGTCATTTCCATTTGGTCATCACCTTTTCTTTAATGTTTCCAGAAAATGTAGTCCATTTTATTCTCAATCATTGCAGAGAAAAAATCAGGGGTCTTAGATACTTGTTGTTCATTATAGATACCTATTTCATTCTTTAAGCTCCACTTCCTCTTTCCATGCATCAGAGCAGGTTGTTTTTTGCAATAATAAATTATTTGAACTTCTAAAGAGGTGGTTTTGAAATTTTTTTTTTCCAACTGGAAAATGCACAGAACTTGTGTGGAAATAGAGCAGTCTGTAAAACTTATCTGAAAACACTACTCCAACTCAGGAATCATATGTTGATCTATTCAAGGTTAATTTCTCACATAAATGACCTGTAAGAAGTACCTGAAAATCAAAATAAGGTCCCTGTAGCTTGTTTATGTAACTATAAGTGAGACTGAAATGGGCAGATCGACTGTCAAGGAGTCATTTCTGTCTGGCTGCTCTCTTCTGTTTGCTGCATGAAAATCTCAAAATGTCTTAGGTCCATGATGGAATAGCATAGGAAGTGCTTGCATTTTAAAAAGGCATAATGGGTCATGAAAGCCAGTTGCCTTCAAGCTCTATGAAATGTAACCATCTTTCCGGGTTTTCGTTTTGTTTGTTTGTTTGTGTGTATGGAACCTCCTTGACTTGTAACCCAAAGTGGGTAAGTGTTCTGTAAATATTTGTGTCCTAGTGGTGTGATTTAGCAGAACTAGAACTGATCAGTAGGAACTTGTCTCCTTACCTTATCAACCTTCAACAAGGGTGGACTCCACCTAAATGTGGAGTCTGGAGCTTCTGACAAGATAAGAGCTTTAAATTGCAAACAATCCATTTTAGCAGTGTGCAAAGGAACCTCAGTTAATTTGGTTGAGGGTCTGTTTTTGTAATTATCAAGAAAGATTTGCCTTGATAGTGATGTTGTTTTGGAGAATGTATGATTTTTTGGGAAAGTTGTCCAATGTCTATTGTTTTCTGGGTTCATTTTTTTTATTTTATTCTTTGTTGTTATGGGATATGTCCCTTTAATATAATTGAAGCAAATACCTTGTGTATGGAATAAATACAGAGCTTTTAAGAGCTCTATAGGTTGCTAGTGCTATTTTAATTGAACTAAAATTGATAAATAAAACAGTTGATACAGAAGTGTCATACCAACGATGAGATCTGTAGGAGTCTTTTGTGTTTTCCTGCTATGGGATATACTGGTTATATTGTTATTTCAGAAAAAGTCATTTGCTCTTCAAACAGCTTGGAGTTTAGGGGCTTTTCCTAGAGGAAGGCTCCTGTGGCTATCCTGCATTCCCTACCTGAAGTATGACATTGAGCTCCTATGTCAGGTATTTTGTAAAAAGACCCAACACTTGACACCTTCCATGATACCCCTGATAGCCTTTATTTAAGAAAAAAGTTTAACTAATCTTTTGGAGAATCCTTCAGTGATGTATGGATAAAGATTTGGTGGGGAAGGAGTACAGGAAGGAGGGCCAAGCTGACTTGTGATTATTTCAGTCAGTTGGAAAGTCTTGTACTTCCCATCAGGCATTTATATTATAGTGGTATATGGTTAGATGACAAAACTAAGTTTTTATAGTAGCTATCCACCTTTATTTTCTATTTAAAAAGAGGAAAATTCATTTCCTTTAACAGTGAATGTGGCATATAAATTTAAACACCTTTTTTAATTTTTCATGGTGACTCATTAAAAATGAATGGATATGGAAAGGCAGGAGCTCAAAAATTTCACCCTTTGGCAGTCTCTTTTCTGCGACAAGTTTCTCTTGTTCTTCTTTATGGTGGATTATAAGAAATGTGAAATGTTCTGAGTTGTGTTTTGTCTGTATTATTCCTTGTAGTATTGATACCTGCTTTATATTCATACAGATAATTTATTCATATTCACCTGTAGGGCATTTTGCATGCTGTCACATGTAGTGGAAAATGCATACGAGTGATCCACTGAATATTGATTTAATAGAACTGTAGAGTAGTTCAGTTTGGAAGGGATCTCAGGAGGTTTCTAGTGCAAGCCACTGTTCAAAGCAGGGTCAATCCTCAGGTCAGCCTGGGCTGCTCAGGGCTTGATCCAGCTGTATCCTGAAAACCTCCAAGGCTGGAAACTGCACAGCCTCTTTTGGCAGCCTGTTTTGTTTGTCTGACTGTCCTAACAGGGAAAAAGCATCAGACTGATCAGGTCAGATATACCCTTAGTAAATCCATTCTGGCTTTTCTCAATCACCAAGCTTGGCACGTACTAAGCAATATGAAGGCTAAATAACTTCTCAAGTGCATGAAATGTGGCAGATTTGTTAAGCCATTATCCTAGAGAGTAATTTCAGAGGAACCTTGGTGTACACTGGAAACACAAATGGAAACATTTTGATGGTCTGGTGGGTACTATTGACCTTGAACCCTTTTTCTCAGATTCATAGTTTCTTCATGTCTTTGCATTTAATTTCTGTTCCTGCTGTATAAAGTCCTAGGCACAAGGGAAAGTGGGAAAGTTTTCTATAGATGTTTTTTTGCTTTAGAATGTGAATACTGATTTTTTTTGTAGTTAGTTCTAAAATTTCTGTTAGTGTTTTGTCATTCTGGAATGTCTCTGAGCCACAGAAAATCTTTTACTTCGTACTGCAGTATAAATAATGGATATTTTAAGAAAGTCATGGTTATGCAACTGATAAGCTTATCTAAAAGTGTGAATCTTCTTTGCTGCTAAGCAAGAAGCAGTTGTCTATAAAAGTAGCAACACTTCAATGAGTATCTCAGTTTAATCAGCTTTCAGTAAGTTTTTATCAGAGGAAATATTAGAGTTCTTAACAGTACAAAACCTTCACTATCTTATTTTTAATGTCACATCCCTTCCTATTCCTTTTAGTTGTATGACATAGGCCAACCTGACATGACTAGACCCAAGCTCCAGTGGAATGACGTATTCTATTTTCTAGTCAGATTGTTTAAGCCTCATGTCTCAACTGGTATAGCAACTGCAGTGTTGAATATAGATGTACTTTACAGCTGACTGTCAAAGACATATGGCCCATAGGTAAACCTAATACTTCTTTTTATATGTCTGAGGAAAGAATTAATGAAACCACATTTTAAAACCGATTTGGCAATGGATTCTGTTAGCTATGGACAGAAATGAGAAAGAAGTAATGGTATGTAGTAAATGTTGAGGCAATCCCAAATAGAGAAATTATTAGGCACAAGGTCTTTAATAAGTGCATTTCTTTTCCATTTGATTTAAATATTCTATAAATGTTAATCTAAATAAAATCTGAAAAAGGTGGGGCATAGAAGGTTTAAATATAGTAGATCTATTGTAGCTAGCTACCAAATAAATTCTACATAAGCAGACTTTTCTTTAAGTGTTTCTTCTTCAGTCTAGCTCTCAATTGTATTTGTTGGATGCATTAAGGAGCAGCTAACCAAAAATATGGGTATTTCTGATCTAGTGTAGTATAGTGGTACTAACTGGGGTAAAAAAGTGACGCTGAGTAAACCTTCATTTATTAACATGGAGTTAATGAGCTAAGCTTTATTACACCAATAAAAATGCTTCCAGTTTAAGAAAGAATTTCTATTTTATATGAGTATATAAACCATATGTTGTATATGCTTAATGAGAAGTGCTTATAACTTGATTTTATATTTTGATTGACAATGATTTCTCCCATCCCTTTGTTGCCTTTCCCTGGCCTTAAAATTAAGAACCAAACATGGTTTAAGGGAAAAGGGGTTTTTACCTCAGTATTTATTTAAGGATCCTTAAGGTGCACCACTTTGTCCAGGTGGAATTCTGCCAGAATGCACACCGAAATGCACACACACGATAGATCATGTATACAATTTATAGGCCTTGCAAGTTAGCATATCTATCAAAGATTCCCCAATGAGAGGCTCGAATGAACCCCCCCCATCCCAGGAAATGCCCCCCTGGATGGGCTTATTTTAGTTTACAGGATGTTCTAGGGAAGACCTTGGTTTCTCAGGATAGCTTAGGGCTTTCTGGCCTCCAACTGTGAGGCCTCCAGGATGTTTGGTCTCCTTGCTTTACGGAATATTGGGTCTAAGCTAAGTTATCAGACTTAAGGAATTACAAGTATGCATGCTAAAAGCACTGGGGATACATAAAAGCTATATTAAAGAGTATATATAAAAGGTATATATAAAAAAGGGCAAAAAATCATCATGGCATCACCTTTTTAAACAGAGGAGTTTGCAGAGTCTTGCAGACACGTTCTAGGTTAGTGAGTTATTCTGTTGCTCATTGTGTGGTTAAATGAAATAACTGAAGAGCACAGGAATTACAGGCTGGTGGTAGTGCTATTACTGTGCCTGATATATCCTAAAGACACTGAAATGCTGCCTGTGGGGGATATGCCTAAGAACACATTTTCACAGCTGTAACTCCACTTCCATTTTTTATGTGTGTCTTGCCAATTTTAGCTTTAACATATTTAGTAAGTTTTTAATTTCGTTTGTCCATTTCAAAACTGCAATGAATTCTATAGCTAATACAGAAAAAACCCCCAAAAAGATAGTTGTGAACACAGACAAAGCCAGATAAATTACAAAGGCAACAGGGGTTTTCAGTTACCAACCTGTCTGGGCATGTAGTCAGAGGTTCATCGTGCCACCCTTATTTTTATTAATTGTTTTTATTTGGTTCACTCTTCAAGATTTAAAGAATGAGAATGAGTGACTTATGTGGTGTTTGAAATTAATTTGTTTAGTGTAAAAAAAATTGGGGGTAGAGGTTGAAAAATTGAGAGCCTCTATTTTTTTTTTTAAAAAGAATGTATTTGAACAAGGAAAAAGATGATTATGGTTTGCTTAATCCTCTGTCACATGGATGTTAAAATGTAAGACTGTATTGGAAGTTCTTCAAATTTGTTAGGACTAAAGTTATAACTTACTTTGGAGAGTTATGTCTAATGATCCATCATTAATAAGAAACACTTGTGCAGCCTTAAGGATTGATTTTAACTCGTGGAGAAAATAAGCTGTTAAAAAATAAGCTGTGAAAAGGTAATTCAAGTCATACAAAATTGTTCTCAGATTCAGATAATTATTTTATTCTGGCCTTTTAAATAATTGAGTTGTGTATTACATCACTCTTTCCATTTCAAAGGTACCTGAAATGAACCAGGAAGAATAGTGCTAGTTGTCTGTCATCTTAGTACCCATTTCCCCCCACCCCATGCTGTTTTTTGCCAACTTGCAGCCCAATTCAAAGCTTACAATTACATTGTTAGGGAAATAGAAGAAAATGTTCTGTCAGTCAACTATTAGCAAGAGATACCAGGAATGCAAAATATCTTACATATTTGTACATTGGATTATGGAGCAGAAATCATCTGTAACATTGAAAACCACAAATGCGTACACTGACTTTTATTCTTTCTGGTGAAAGAAGCAACTATAAAACAAAATAAAACAAAACAAAACCCTCCAAATACTTAACTGATGTTACCACTGGCACTTTTTTAGGTCTATTCCCTCTGCTATGCTGCCACTGTCTTTTCTCAAAATACTGTTTTTCTCATTATGAATCTTTTTCCAGGGAAACATGGAGAAGGAAATTGAAAAAGTAGCAAGGCTAGTCTCTGAATTGGTTTTGCCACTGCTCTTAAAAAGATTTGTTGAGATGGACCCAGAGTACTTGTTACCTTGCCAACCATAAAGTAAGTGCATACAAGTTCTTTTATTGGTAAATGGAGAGCTGAATGGCTGTTCCCTCAGTCCAGATCTCTAGTGCAGTGTCCAGGTATGCAGGACCATTACTTCTACGAAGCTAACCATCCCTTCCTATAACAGAAACAACCACACAGAGCCCATAGAAAAGCTTTTCTTCAAAGGAAGAAAACTGGCAAACTTGAGCAGAGAGAGTCATAGGAATAGGGATGAATGTAAAAAGGAAGGATCTCTGTCAAGAAGAATGGAGGAGTTGGTCACCCTAAAAATAGATGACTTTGAAATACATGAGACATGCTTCCTGCTTATATATCTTACAATGAAGAAATTTAATCCAGATATGGTTTAAATGACCCAAATCCAAGTCCTTTATGCAAAATCAGACCCTTCTTTACTAAAAACCAAAATTAAACTCCTGTGAGGGCTTATGAGACAAATTAACAAAGTACAGAAATGTAAGCAGGCATGATTGTAATGAAAATTTTGTTCTGATTAGTAAGAAAGTTCAGCTAGGTCATGAATACAGGTTGTTTGTTTGCTTCTTTTTCTGAGGAATTGAAACTATGCTAACCTATGAATCTATCATTTACTTTGAATAATCAATTTTTATAAAAATATATTTTTTAATTTTTTCATTGAGTCAGTGAGTACTGTTCTTTTAATGAGAATTTTGTTGCGTATTTCACTGCAACTCCTCCTTCCCACATTATTTACTGTGAGAATGTGACCTTATTCTGGGTCATGATTCAGTTTAATATTTTAGTATGTTTTTTATCCTGGAAGAAAGGACAATATGTAATAGCTCACAACATGAACAAGGTTATTTTCATGAAGATTATTTGCTGTAATTTTTCAGTAGCACTCTGGTAAAGAACCTTTATGGTTGCCATTAACCCTGAGTACAGGGTTATTTTATCCTTCCTGAATTGCTGAAAGAGCTTTAAATGAAAATAAAGCTTTCTGCCAGGAGAAACTAGAAATGTCTGTTTATAACAAATGTTTAAAAGGCTGATAAACTCTCAAACTGAGACCGCGTAAATATGAATGATGTGTACAGTTGTTATTGTAATTTATTGAGAGGGGGTTGATGGACAAAACATTTCCATATGTTTTTTCTGTGAATTCTAAATTAGGACTTGCAGAATTCTACATAATGATCTAAAACAAAAAAGCCTGTGTACTCAGGCAGGCAGGTGTAGGAAAGCTATTGGTCTTATATAGATAGCCATACATTACGAGAAATTTACCTTCCAAGTCTACAGCCTAGGCCTATATGTGCAGATGTGCTGTAAATATTCTGATCCACCAGAAGCAGCGTTTCCTTAAGCATTTAGAGATGTCAGAATTATTTTTAATAATTAACAGAAAGTCTGGTAGAAAATGAGAAATATGAACTACCTAGCCTTTTTCATGTGTTGACATCTGTGTTACAGGCAATAAGTGAGATTTTACTGGCTTCACTGGTCTTCTCTGATCAATCAAAATCTCTGTGGAGAGAATTTATGTTGATTATGAGTCTAATTACAATTCCTTTTTTGAAATCTAATTGCTTGTACAAGGTAGAAGAATGAACAAGTAGGAGGTTGCTACCCTCTGTACATGTTGGGTAAAATTCCAGCTGGCAGGGCACTGCTTTCCTCATCTCATTTATCCTCTGTGCTTTAGCCTTGATCTGAACATAATAGTAGCTTCTTTTATTTTCAGCCTGATTTGGGTTCCACATTCTCTGGGAATTATTCCTGGTCTACAGAGATGTAAAGGAAGGAAAAATAGAACTGTAAGTCTCTTTTAAAAAAATCAGGGTCTTTGGGATATTTATATATATATGTATATAATTGGCAGCTGATTCAGATTCATTGGACTTTTTTTTCCTTCTGCACTTAGGTCATGGCCAAATAAAAATTCTCTAGGAATAAAAAAAAAACCCCGTAGGATTGCGAACAATGTGGTTACATGGGGGAGAGTGGCTCCAAGGTTATTCATCCCTCAGGTATGTAACTGTGAATGGACTTAGTATTTTCATGTGTAAGGGTCTTTTATCAAAAATGAGGTGGTACTACAGAGTGAAGGAAACACAAAAATCTTGTGAATTCTTCCAGAACAGAGATTAGTGCCATAGGTTATAGAACCACTTTATGACGGTAAGACCATTCTCTTTCAGAAGTACCTACTAGTGTACAGCTTACTGGAAAATGAGCAACAAAATTTGGGACAATAGTGGTGTAAGTATTATTTGTAGATCTTAGGCCTTACCTGTCTCACAGCCAGTGCCCTTAGTGGAACCTTAACTGGGTACCAACAGGCATTGCCCAGAGGAAGGAGCTGTAAGGGGAAATTTCCTTTGGCAGTCCCCTTTGGCAGCCTTTTCCTGGCCCTATACATACTGTAGCTCTGGGATCTCTTTGGCAACCTCTCCCTGCCAGCCCTAGCTAGATGGTCAGATAAGTCTTTACCCTGAACCAACAGCCATGACCCATAGAGAAAGGTTTCAGGGGAAATTTCTTTTTTTTGCCTTCCTTTTTGGCAGGCCTTTTATCCTTATTTACACTAGGTGTATCTCTAGGGTGTGTTGTTTTCTCAACATTAATTCTATGCCTTCATCTGAGCCTTAACCCAACATCTATAAAACGAATTTTTTTTGCAGCCCACCTCTTGCTTTGGCATCCCCTTTTCAGCCTTACTTGGCAGCTTTAGGCTTTCTTTGTTCACAAACTTTAAGAAAAATTGCAGGTCTTAAGGACAGTTTATGAGTGTGTGTTTGGCAACTTTTATTCTTTTAGGAAAATGTATCAGTCCTTCATTGTTATGCTGAATGTGCAGTAAATTCATATGCTGCATGCTGAATAGGCAGGCTGTTAGTGCTACTCTTCTCAAACACTTGTTCTGACATAATTTAGTTTATACTAAAATTCATTCTGAGGGGAGATAGTTACTTTTATGGTATGGAATAAACAGAAAGACCTAAACTCCTTCAGATGAACATATGTGATATCTAAAAGTCTATTTAAAGACTATGTAAAGAAGATATTTCTCTATCATCTAACTGCTATATTCTCTCAATCCCCTAAAGTAATTGAAATACCTAATTCTGTAGATGTTGCATTCATGATGCATACAGAACCAGTGTGCATAACAAGGCTGTAAGCACTTCTGTATTTTACTTCAAGGAAGAAGTGGTCTCAGGTGATTTGAGTGAATATTGCTGTCACACTTATTTTAAAGCAAGTTCAACTACATTTTAAACTGGAAATTTAATAACATATGATATCTTTCATTAGAGCATCTGTTAGAAAGAAATATATTTTCTTCTCTGTGTAGAGGGAGAAGAATCACCTTTGCTCGTTAGGCACATGCAGAATGTAATGTCACATGATATGTCTGTTCTACTGGCAGATTTTGTAACATGGCTGGAATGATAAAGCTCACAACATCATTAAAGTGGCAAGAGTTTAACAATCCCTGGTTTACTGCTTAAAATATAACCTTCTGGTGTTTCAGAAATTCATGAAGTTTTCAAGTCTTGGGGATAAAAAAAAAAGTATGATAAAGTTACTTCATCTTGAACTATGCAGTAGAGGTGGAATACTAACCTATATGAGGGTGATTCCATTTTGGTAGGAAAAGGCTTAAAAATATATATGATCAAGTTCTAAAAATTAATAGAAGTGATAGCTGAGGAGGAAAGTGATGACAAGCAGAAATGTTACTCACAAAATTCCACAGTTCTGGAATTAAGGGGCAGTCCCTGAAACCACTAGGATGTCAGTATAAAATAGATACTTTTTCATGCAGAATGTAGAAATTCTCAAATTTCTCACTCCAGGAAATTGTGGAGTGGCAGAGTTTGAAACAGACTTTAGCTGCATGCAACAGAGGATGTCACAATAGAATCTTTTACGTTGTTAAACATCAATCCCTACCCAGAAAGTGATTGAGCTGCTCAGCAGAAGTTGCTCCAGAAAACTAAGCCTCCTCTACCATTAGGAAGGAGAAAACCAAGGATCCATCCCCTTCCGTCCTCTGGCCTTATTAAATAGTTTTCCACCTTCATCCTCTGCAGGACATCGTATGTGATCTGGTCACAAGGATTGTATTGTGCAAAACTAGCATGCATACTTTTTAATGTCCTTTTGAAGTGGAATAGTATTGATTGTAGATTGTTTTAAAAGAAAGTATCAGAATCACTGCATACACCCTTAAATGATATTCACTTTCAAAAGGACTGTTAGCTATTATTGTGGAGATTAACTTGAACAGTGAGAAATGTGGGCAGAGATCTTTGATAGTATTGTTTTCTTAGCTTATGCTTCAGTGAAAACTAGGAAATAGCCTGTATTTAAACTTGTGAGTCTATCTCCCCAGAAGCCTGTTAATTGCTGAGTGATGACCCTGTGTGGTGAGAGCATACTGATTTTTCATCTTTTAGTCAACTTAAATTAACTCTTTGTTTCAGAAAAGGTCATACTTGTTATTTAATTGTGAATTATTAGAAGTAATTGAGCATTGGTTTGCGTGTTGGTAAACAGGATATAATGTTAATTTATCTTCTCAAACTGTGGTACATTTTAAAGTTTCTTTTTGTTGTTTATGTAGTAATTGCTTTCAGATTTTTCATTTATTTTCCACTGGGTTTTCCCTGATGATATAACGTTCAGATTCTTTTTACACAAAATGTCAATTTTTGATGAAAACACATCATTTCTAGTAATGTTTGCCTTTCTAGACAGTGTGGAAGATGGATTCATATACCTGGCTGAGCCATAAAATAAGAATTTTAATTTATAATTACTTGTGCTTTGGCTAGTTCTCCCTGAAGTGTTAGGAATCAGGACTTACCCCCAGCAGACATTTGTATTTGATCTCAAATAATTTCAAAGTAATTTTTTCTTGTAGTAAAGGTAGAACATGTGATTTAACGTATTATTGCTGCATGCCATGGAGAGTTTAATCTTTGTTAATATGCAGTGAAACAGCATGTTTTCTTAGATCCAGAGCCTCAAAAGCCTTTGGGTCTCAGCTATGGAATGGAGTTCCCAACTGAAATTCCTGACATGGTGCTGCCAAACTTGCCTTCAGCTGAAGTTTTCTGGGCATCTAGGCATGTACAGAAATTTTGCTTCCATTGTATCCCAGTTAGATGACCAGGCACATGTTTTGTGCTCAGTCCTGCTCCAGATCCTCACAAAAGGGTCCTTCAAGGGTTTACTGAGAGAGGCTACATTCAATAAGCCTCTTCTTTGATACACCACAGGCATGTGCTTGAATTCCTTTTGCTCAATATTGTAGCTCCATTTTGCAGAGGTATGTTAGTCTGAGATCTCTTGTCTTTCCCTTGTGTGAGGGATTTTACCCTATTTTTTCCACGTAGGTGAATGTTGGAGTTGGAGGCTTTTGCTAATTTGTTTGGAGGCACTTGCCATTCTTTATTGAAACTGTTCCAGTATGCCATGAGCAACCAAAATATTGTTGGAGCAGGTAAAAAGCAAGCAAAACTGTTTGAAGGGATTTGGAAATTCTGAAGAGGCCTATTCTTCTACTTCAAGACAAAGTCAATTTAGAATAGACAGATATTTTATTGAAAGCACAAATCCAATCTTCAGAACAGGTGTCCTTTCAAATTTTCTTTTCTTTTAACATCTTCCAGCAGCTCTTCCCCTGCCCATGTTCCCTCTCCACAAGGCTGAGAGATTTTGGGCTGTTGCAGTGCTTAATGTTCTTCCTGCCTGCCAAAATCTCGTATGAAAATCCAGTAAACAGTTGTTATTCTAGATTAGTTATTCTCAGCTTTTTCTTAGTGTGTGGACCTCTTTAGAAAATTCCCATTAATAGTGTTATACAGCATAAGAACCTTTCTTTATGCACTGTGGATTTTTTTAGAGGCAGTTGAGACACAGCTTGTATTATCTATAGAAGAAGATTTGCTGCATCTTCATGGTTCCTCTCTGAGAATACTACTTCCTTTTAGATAGAAAACTGAATTTAGTTTTTGTTTTTGTTTCACATTATCTGGATTTAGGTTAATGATCTCTAAATAAGAAACCTCATCAATTACAAGTAATTTGGTTTAAATTCCCCAGCTTTTTTTTTCCAGCAGAGAACATCCAGAGCTAATAATTACTTCAGAGTAAATTATTCACCATGAGTATATAATGTATACATTAATATATTTAATTCTTCTGATAGGCTGACTGTAAGCCTGAGATACTCCATAAAAGCAGTAAGCCTATATTTAGAATAGCTTTACTTCTTTTCATAAAGACAAGCCATCTTCAAAGTTTATGTGCGTACATACATTGTGGGAGTGGGGCACTTAGAGGTTATACCTCTAGCAGTTTGGTTCACTTAAAGTTAATTTATTTTATTATATAACTTGATTCCTTTTCACCAAGGCTGAAAAAAAAAATCAATTTCTATGATACGTCACCTCTTCAAAGTTGTTAGCAGTGCTGCTGATTCATGACATGATTACCATGCCTTCAGAAGTTCAATTAGCTCAATCTGAAATAGAATTTCCAAAGGCAGTGTTATCCTTTGAGGTAATATAAATGTCAGAAAAAATGTACTAGCTGAATAAATACCATCCACTTACAGTTAAATACTAAGACTGCAGATGGATTCTTCTTATGGCACTTAAGCAAACAGAGCCATACTGTAGAAAAGGTTGCAAATATGCCTTTCAACCCTGTGAATTCTGTCCAAGAAGAATCAATATTAACAAAAAATAGGCTTGCAGAGTTCTAAAGTAAGGTTCTTCTCTAAGTTCTGTATTGTTGTGAAAGTCTTTCTGCTTTGAAATCAAATGCACTTGAATCCATTTATTTGCTGTTGCATTTTTTTGTGTACTGCTGATACTCTAAGTTCTGAAATTTCACTAAATTTCAAATTAAACTTCACATAAATTAAGAAAACAGAATTATTTCCATTTTGGAAGAGTTTAACTGTTTTGGTGAATAGAAGGTTTGGCACCCAGTGCAGCTGCTATGGATGTGTGCTGGGCTCTTCAACTTTGCACATCATGGATACACCTCTGGCTTTTCTTTGGAGGGGTGACAGTTTCATGCTCTGTACAGTCTTCACTTCTGTTAAGCTGGTAATATGAAAAATGGATTTAGGATAAAAGTAGTCACTGAAAAGGGAGATTGATAGACAAAGTGATTTAAACCTAGCCCAAAGTTACTGTGTGTTTTTTCTTAAGGGGGCAGAAGAATATCCCCCAAAAAACTATGATCTATGGTGACAGCTGCGGTAAATGAGGTGGGTATGCTTGACTGGCATGTTTATATGAAGGGTTTTGTATTGTGCAGCATGTAATACGTAACAAAGCTGGCTTTAATAGTTTGCCTACTGGGCCTCAAAGGCTTTCAGTCAGTTTCTTTTCAGAATGTGTTTGTAGTGCTCCTTCTCTTCATGTTGCTAAGGAACTTATGGGGTGTGTGGGGTATACAGCTTACTGTAACAGATCCAAGGCTTAAGAATAGTATAGGTTTAAGGCTTTCACATAAGCATATGAACAGTGCAAAACAGACAGTGGAAGTTTTCAGAAAAACATTCAGAAGCAGTGTGGTTATTGGGACTTGGATTTTTTTGGGATATGTGATTCCCTGACACTAGATTCTCTGGATTCAATATACCTCATAGAATATTCTAAGAGCTGCCTAGGCACACAATGATATGCCTTGCCCAGACGTCATCAGCATCTTGGTGTTTTTTCTACATCAGACCTTAATCTAGGACAATTAAGGAGACAGTAGGTGCAGTAAAAGCAGTATGTTTGGTGCTTTTGCAAACACCTTGTTGCAGCTGTGTTCTGCAAACCCACATGTTGTAAAAAATATGCAGAAAAAACTAATGTTGTATTTTGCTTCAGCCAAATGATGATATAAGGGAACAGGTTGGGGTTCCAGTGCACAGCTGAAAGTTATGAGGCAAAGAGGAATAATTTAGTAAAGGATGCTCCTCTTTCTAGCATTAAATCAATCAAAACAATGGTTTAGGTTCAACATTCTCACCAGCAAAAATTCCTCCATGAGCCAAAATGGAGAACAGGACAACCTGTTCATTTTCAGTTCCTGTGCAGTGAAAATGTTGTGGTATTACGAATCAGTTTCTGAAAGCTGCTAGAACTATCAGGCATAATCCAAGCCCTGCAATCTATTTTGAAACATTATTCTCTAAATCTTAATACGTCTCACCATCATTTTTTCAACTATTGGTTAGTGTTTCTGAGATGCAGATGACCTTTATTACACAGACTCTGGGGTAACAGCTCGAGCATTTTTTTTCCAGGGCATAATGGATGGATTTGATATGAACAGCTTGCTTTTAGGTTTAGTGTTGGAAAAAGTAATTACTATAAGGCAATTGCACTGCTGTTGGTTTTGTTTGGAACATAAGGTGACTATTCCAGCACAATTTTGGATGAAATCTGGTTATATTTTGATAAAATCCCAAGTAAATATTCGCCGGTAAGAATCATGCTCTGATAAACATCCCGTATCTATAAACAAAAATTGTAGTGGTAACCAAGCAAAACTTCATATTTCTTACACTGGTCAGATGACCCTGGTGCTGCACAGGACTGGTGTTGAAGGGAAAAAGACCCTGGATGCAGGTTGAAAGTTCAGTGGGTTTTTTTTTTTCATGACATGTCAGCTTTTGATTTTGTGTGGTGTTTGCCTTATTATATATTTTACTTTTTTCTTGATTAAAAATTAAAATACTAACTTGTCATGGCTTGGGAATGGTATTTTACAATTTAGTAGTCTCACTAAAACCATGCCACTGCTCACTTCTGCCATTCTCCTCCAACTGGAAGCACAAAAGGCAAAGATCATGGGTGGAGCTGCCCTGTGACAGAGGAACTGGCTTTCTGACTATTTATTTTTTGTAATTACCAGAAACATTAGAGTGAGCCTAGAACTACAGGAGCTCAAATAGACACCTATATTGTTCACTAAATAGTTACACATTTGTGATGTCGTAACTGGCTATTGTAGAAATGATTACAGGGTACCAGAGTTTTGATTTAAAGTGTTGAGTAAGAGAAGAAACCAACTAGCACTTATAGGAAAAATTGTCATTTCTTGAACAATCTCAGCAAGAGAGACACAACTATCTTGATTTCTTCCTAAAGTAATATTCTCCAGTTTTTTGAAAGCTGTCAGAGTAAGCATTTTGCTCTTGCTAAGAGATACCCTTGAAGTGTGTCGTATGATGTTATGCAGAATATATGCTGTCGAAGTACAGAGATTTGGAAGAGCCTGTGGGACAGGTGAATGAAAGGATTTGTAAATCTTCTTCATCAAGTATTAAAAGTATTACCATAGAGAAGATAGTTCTCTGCCTGTATAATGCAATGGGAGGCAGGTACTTTCAGTTCTTTCCAAATTCAGGTCTTAAGCTTCATGGGTCTCTTCAGAAGGTTTGCTTTTGATTAACTCTACATAACTTGCACAGTGTCTACTTCATGAACTTCTGAATTTTTTTTTTTTTTTTGCAAAACCAAGTGATACCACTGAACAATTTAAAAGCAAATCTATTATGCTCTTTTTGATGAGGAAAACAAGAATATAGCTTTACTGACAAGAAGTCCAACAATACTGAAGGAGTAGCACCTCAACTACCTTATCTCTCCAGGCCACAAATTAGATAAGTATGGAGTCTGACAAATGGTATTTTTGTAAAGCTCCAAATATCTTGAAAATAATGAACTTAGTGTAATCCAATCAAAAATATTCCTAACTTTGCTTCAGGTTTATAAGTATACTTTTCTTCAGCTAAGAAGTACATTTTTAACTGAAATGTGAGTCAGAGACTGGCCCCACAGTTATCTGTGTAAGATTCAAGGAAATTGGAGAATGCTGTAAAACAGATTGAAGTTCAAAACTGTTCTAATGAATAGCTTTATCCGGAAACAACTATTTTGTTTTATAAGCACAAATAGCTGCTTTTTTTAATGTTGACAAATTAGAAGCACTGCTGCCACTGTGACTGAAACACTTTCTTGATAGGTCAGTGCTATTTAAAGATCACACAAAAGCTATCAAAGGAAACACACAAAGAAAGGGCAAACGTTTGACTCTTTGCTGGAGGTGACCAACAACAAATAGAGTTTATGTGGAACTTTTAAGGGAGGTGATTAATTTAGGAAGGCATGGAAAGGAAAATAGGAACACCTGAATGTGGTAACACTTTGTGTTTAGTAAGCACTTTGTGTGTAATAAGCGGTGTTATTTGTAATTGTGAAAGTCATATTCTGAAGCCTTTAACTTAAGATATTTTGATGTGACTTTCAGAGAGTCAGAGTTAAAGGATATGGAAATGATAATGTACTCCACAGCAGAAGTTATTCCTAGGCTTTTAGTTATGCAAGCTCTGAAATGGGGTTTATCAGTCTTACAAAATACACAAATTGTTAAAGACCAGTTTGATATTAGATTAATAGCAAAACTAGAGAAGGATGAGTGGGAAATATGCAGCATGAAATAACTAATAGAAAGTTGCATGACTTTGAATTAACCAAGTAATATTTTCCAAAATTAGTGGTTATTAGATTTTTCTTCAAAACAAAACTATAAAAAATAATATTTTATAATTTGCCAGTTGATCACAACTTACAATATACAGGTACTTTATGTTTCATTGTTTGCTAAAATTATTTTAAAACTTCTTGAAAATATTTGGGAACATATAATTGCATAACTAATATTGTGCTGCCCTTGTTTAATGCTGCGGTAACAAAGGCCTTAACTTTTCTCTTTTAAATGCTGCTTATCATTCTATGTACTCATAGCCATGTTCTTTCAGCTTTCAACACTTTCATTTTTATTAAGTTCATGAATTATTGTTTACTTTTTAATTCTGCAGTCTTGGATTTCAATGTTCTTAGGTCTTGTCAGTACCAGAGATATCTGTATCCTTCTTTGATTAAGTTAATGTAGCAGCAGACCTAAGGGTGGATTTCTGATTATTTCATGCATTTTGTGAGATTGAGACACATCGGACTGGATGGCTCCTGTTTTCAGCTATTACTCTCATCAGGATAAAATTGAGTTTTTTGGTATCACTTGTATATAATGACTTTAGATTTGATTTTGAATCCTCTGGTATAAATGATTGTGTGAAACTGAGCATCTGATAATACTACAATCAGATGAAGTCTGGATTAGTAAAGTATCAGATTGAAATATAGGGTATACAGGTTCTCTTTACTGTTAGTCCAAGGACAGAGTAGTGATGAGACAGGTGCTTCATTTCTATGTGCTGGACTTAACCTGCCTGTAAAGTGGGTATAACTATGCTAATACATGTAAAGTGCATGCATTAGATGTTTAAAGCACTGTAGGAGAAAAGTTACTATTAAAGGCATGATTCCTGTGTTATCTCTGTTCAGTCTAGTCTGGGAAATCCCAGACTAACTGCTGGACAACTGGACTCTTTTGAATAATTGAAGTTTTTAACTTAACACTGTTGTTTTTCTTGGTTTTTTTGTTTGTTTTGGTTTTGCTTTGTTTTGGCTTTTTTTTGTTTTTTTTGGGGGGATTGGGTTGCTTCTTTTTACTCATGAGCATCTTGTTTTATTTCAAAATGAAGAAGTAGCTCAAAGATTTATTTGTATACCTGTAGTATAAAGTGGTGTACTTTAAAAGCCTTGCGAAACAAGTCAGATCAGTAATCTAAAAGTGGCATGGAAATAAAAAGTTCTCTTTCCTCTAGAAGTATACCAAGATAATATACAGATGTTAAGTCACATTCCCAATTTTTAATCCTCTGTGGAGGTGATTCCCTTTTTCTGAAGTTTTGTCTGTGCACTAGAAATCCATGTATGGAATTAGGAGGGTTGGGCAACTAGAAATCAGTGAAATACTGATAATATCTTGTTTTGAGTAAAAACATTAATACAAACTCTAGTTTGCTCCTAGTAGTATGAAATTTGTTTCTTGTTAATGCTCTCAAGTATAGGTCTTCTGTTGCTAAGGTCCTCCTTGATCGTCCTAGTTTGTCATGAAGAATTACTGCTCAAAAAGGTGGTTTTGACCTTACCTTATGTTGGTGTGGCCTCTTGCAGCAGCTTCCAGCACACCAAGGTTCCAGGGAGGATTGACAGGACAAAGAGAACTAAACTCTCTAACCACAGCAAAACACAAGACTACAGGACATCAAATAGCACTGTAAAAAGAAGCTGAAAGGAATTTCTCTTCACACATTAGAAAATCTTTGATTCTCTGTTTCATGTCTCACCAGCTTGGGCAGGGGATGTTCCTCTGTCTCCAACTACATTACTGGGTGGCAGTACTGTAAGAGAGTGGCTGCTATTTTCAGGGGCTTGTCTAGTATGAACAGAAGAATAAAGCCAGTGTAATAGTAATAATTAAAGTAGTATGTAATAACACTGAAAAGTACCTCTCTATCCAAGTAATTGTGTGAAACAAAAATTTCTTTTATTCTTTGCCCGTAGACTAAAAGGAAACCAGAAAAGAAATACTAATAAACCATAGCAAATATAATAAAATAAGGTGGCTTTTTTCCTGCATGAAAGCACGATTTTTTGAACTATACTATTCATATGAAGTAGAACATCTCTAGATGTGGAAGGAAGAAAGGTTTACTTATAAATAGCCAAAAAGTAGGTCTGTAATCTGGTATGAGAACTACATCCCTATTTCAAATCAGTAGGAATCAAAAAACCCCAGAATTTGTGACATCTAGGCAAGATCATAAAAGATGATGATACACTGGCTTGTCACAGTTTCTTCGAAAAGTTTGCTTATGACTGTTTTTTAAGGTCCTGTGTGGTAGTCAGATAAAAAGAATGTTCATTGGTCAGTTAGGAAGGCAAAAGAAGCCAGAGTATATGTGATTTCAGAGGGGCTTAGAGGATTATGCTGTACTGTGTAAAAGCAAAACAGTAATTAAGGTCTCCAGATCGAAAACATGTATATATGCAAGAAAACATCTAAAATAAAACAAAACCATTCAGATTCAGCCACCGACTATGGTTTTTGCTACATTCGTGTGATGAAAGGGTTGAGGGAGGTGAGGGGTTTTAGTTGTTTTTGGTTTTTTTTTTTCCCTTAAGATGAATTTAAATAGTTTCAGGCTGAGATTCTCATTAACTAGGAAAACATTAGGATGAAATAACTCGAATAGCACCTATGTAACCTGTCGAATAGATCTACAGCCACAATTACTGAAAGGCTTTCATGTGCAAAGTGTATCCTCAAACTTTAATAGAGTGTTTGAAATCAAGTTCATCTGATAATGACTAAGTTGAAAATATTGACAGGTTCCAGGTAAAAAGCTGTTTTCTTTGTCATCAACAAGTGGCAAATAATCGATCATTCAGTGGAAGAATGGTTACTTGAGAGTTTAACTTGGTGACTTAGTATCCTGTAGTGTAATTCTTGATACATCACTTCCTCGTTGCCTTAACAATTTTGTTTTAAATACCCTGTACTTGACTTATAAAACTTATTTCCACCTTCTTTTTATTTAGAAAAAAGGTTGGTATATAAGCACATTTGTTTGTGGGGAAATAGAAACAGCCACTCTTCTCTATAATTTTTAGGAACCGTTATTCAAATTGCTTTTTAAAAATTCTGACCATGTCTTGAATGGAAATTTTAATTAGGTTCTGGATGCCAGTCTTGTGATGTAAGGTATAGAATACACAGAAGCACAGAGGCTTCCTGTACCAAAAATGTTAAATTTTTTTTTCATAATAACTGTGACCTTTTTAAACCATTTTAAAATTAGTTTCTTGGTTTCTTAATTTTGAGTCAGATTATATATAAACGCTGTTGTTCTCCTTTGGAGGAAGTCTTGCATAATTTAGTTATACTCTTTAAAATCTCAGCAGTTCTAGCTCATATCTGATGTGCATGGGTACTGCAGTCACTAAGAGATGACATAATGTCCTATAGTGCATTTCACATGAATCTATACAATTCTAAGGGAAATGTAAAATACATAGTACATGCCTATATTCTTTTCTATAAAACTTGTGTGGTGTAATTTGAATCTCCTGAGGAATCTGATGAATATTTCTTCCCCTTGAAAATTAAAGGGAAACAAAATAAAATACTCCCTACAATATTTATGGTCTATATATTGACTAAGATGGAGACTATACCTAGTTGCATTTCATATAATGAAAATGCATTTCTTTTCTATCTAATTGAGAATTGGGATGGCTTTATAAGCCTGTTTTGGTGTCCCTGAGGACATTGCCAGGGAAAATGTAAAACCCACATGGTCTCCACAACTCTCTCCTAAGACCATGTTTTTGTCTTGGAAGTAACACAGTGTAATATGAGATACAGCAGTTGCCAAGGTAACTGTTCTTTTCTCATTTGATAGCAGCAGGTGAATGGTTGCCTGGATATCCACAGTAATTTGCTGGGGCTTTAGTAATTCACGAAGGATGTACACATTCTTTTCCAGGTTTGTTTTTCTCTCACAGAAGCTTTGACTAAAATCCCAAGGTACATGATAAGTATTAAAATATTATTCAATATTATTAAATAATTATTCTTCCTTTAGTGCTGTTTTTTTAATATTAATATTTTAATACTGTTTTAAATGCAGAATATTAGAGCAAGATCTTTTTATATTATGATAGTTCTTTTCAGAGGAACTTATTTTCTGATTTTTTTTTAATCTTGGTTAACTATTTAAAAACCCTTCAGAAATTTAACTACTTAACACTATATTCAAATCTGAAGCTAATGAGACAAATCCTGCAAGTGGAATTTCTGGTTTGTTTCTATTGCACTTTCCTTTAGTGAAATCAGTAAGATGTTAGAATGAGAGACCAGTCTTATTTTCAAACTCTGCTGCAGCATTCTCCTGAATTTAAAAGGAAATACACTCAGCAAAGAGGTGTTCAGATTTCATGGACTTTGAGAATAGATGTGAAAGTTCTCATGAAATGTGACATAATAATTTCTTTCAGTGATTAGAACCTAAGTTGTCATTGTGTCATTATTCAGTTTTAGATTTACTGTATAAGACTTACAGTTTTATTCAGTCTGTTGGCAGGTCCAGAAAGAATCTGTTACATTGTTTATACCACAGTTTATTAGCTTATTACATACACATAATCAGAATGGGAAGAAAATCTTAAATTTGGGACAAACAGAATGTGTTTTCGAGGTTTCACTTGTTCATGAAGTTGACTATACAAGCCCCTAAACATGTCATATGTATGTGGCCTGAGTTCCAGCTGTTAAATACCTCAGAATTGAACAATCTCCTCACGTAATCACTAAATTTAGCCCTTTCTTTAAGAAATAGCATTTCTTAAAGAAAAATATATATTTCTTCATAATTCTTTTTCTATTATGAATAATACCAATGTCTCCAAATAATAACATTACAAACAAGCTGGCAGTACATAAGTAACCAGCTAAATAAAACCACCAGCCATATTTATGAAGAGAAGGACAAGACAAAATCAAACCCCTTCCACCTAAGAATTAAATACATACTCTCAGTGGAACTGTTCTGTATACTGGCAATCATGACATTCTGAGAGATTTGATGGAAATCTTGCATTTATTTAATTTATATAGGTTTTCTCTTTATGGACACTTGATTTCTGAAAAGTAGAATTAGTGCTGGAAATGAGTCTTCTAAAGCTGACAGTGAAACTGCATTATAACAGAAGTTTAGTCTGCTTTCTTTCAGTTACTGAAATAAAATGGAAGGTATGCTATTGTTGTATGGGTTAGACAACTCTTGGCTCAGAAGTAAATTGTTTTGCCTGTCTAAAAAGGAGTTGGGGAACAAGTAGATTTTTAGGCATCCATCTTAGCCAAGACTACCATCTGACAGGTAGACTCAACATCTTGACACCACTGTAAATGTTAATGTTGGCTCTGCTTTGTTTTGATAGCCTTGTCAGACACTTATTCACCAATAGTACTTATTTAAGTAGATCAGACTCTTAGAATTAACAAAACTACTTTAATTCCCACTCTGAAGGACACATTTTTACTGAGGCGTGTAACTTCAATCAGATGTGATAGTTGTTTTCTTCTCCCTTCATGACTTGGCACTAAATCCTGTAGCTCAAATGAATGACAGCAGTGACCAAAGCACAGCTCTAAGATTCTAGATTGACTTAGAAGTTACCTGAAGTGCAGCAATTTGTAACAAATAAACCTCTACAAGGCTTCTGGAGAAGCTTTCATAAAAATTATTTTTTAAATGTTTAATTATTAAAATAAATTTCTCTCTCTTCCTGTAAAGATTTCCAAACTCATATCTGCTATTAAACACAGGTGAACCAAAAGAATGTTACTGTAGCTGCTAGTAATTTCTGAACAACAGAAAAAAATGCCTCATTGATATATACTTATTCCCTCTGGTTCTAAATATCATGTTTTCAATTTATAAAGTCTCTCATTAGTGGAACAGGATGGAAAACACAGTCCTTTTAAGCTGAAAAACAAGTACTCCTGTTTATTTCAGTAGGGCAAAACTGACGCTTCTTCAACAATACCCTGAAGTTTGCAACTTCAGTACAGTTATAGGTAAAAAGCAAAATTAACCCAACCAAACATAAAACATCAAACAAAACTGAGGGTACTTAGCTCCTCCTAAAGTTGCATTTCTCTGTGGTAATTATATTATTTTCTCCCATAGGTGTAATAGGGCTTCTAGAAGTTGTTAGTACCAGGCATGTGTTTTCTTCAAAATGACTATTGTTGCAGAGGTGAATCATCAAATGTGTTGTGTTTTCAAAATTCTTCTTACTTTATAGAAGTAAAGGTTGGCAGTTGCTGGGAATTTTAACAGCTCTGACAAATTTAACCTGTGAAATACAGACCTGGGAGTCCAGAAAATAGCTTTGAAAGGATTCAGTATTACATTTCAATAGAAGAACCACTGAATTTAATTTTTTCTTAACTATGATGTTTAAAGTTTGGCGCTTTTTGTGTGTCCAGAAGCTGCAGAACAGATGTAATATTTACGAAAAGATTAACGACATAGTAATGTTTGAAAACATGGTGATATATTGTGACATGAGTGATCTTTGTAAGCTGTTAGAAAACGGTGTGTTCTGCAGCAAACTTCTCAGCATCTTTGTCTACTTTATCTACTCTTCTTGTGGCTGAGTTTTGATATCTAAAAGGGTAGGTGGAAGTCCCTGGAGAGCAACTGCTTGAACAACCTCTTTGCAGAAGAGTAAAATTACATATATAAAGCTTTCTTAGGTGAGTTGTTTCTTCCTTAAAATATGAGTGAAAAGATTGTCAGGCCACAGATTGAATTTCTGTCTCTTGATCAATAGCAAATCAATATCAGATCGATTAAAAATATGTCTGAGTGTCTTTTAAATTTTCTATAGTGTTTCAGTGCAACTGCTTTTACAAACACTTCTTTTCCTTATTGAAATGATACAGAAGTAATATTACTGGCTATAATCCTTCCAGGGTAAATTAGTTTGACGTGGAGGAAAAAGCTGTGAGAGAACAAGTGCTTGGACTCCTGAAGTCTAGAAGCAGAAATGTATCATTTGAGCTGCTTTAGTTAGAGGAACTAAAGCAGTTAATAGAAGTGAGTCCTGTGAGTGAAGAGGTAGGTTAAAATAGATTTTAAAAGAGAGGTAGGTTAAAATAGGTTAAAATAGTTTTGGATAAGCAGCTATACTGAGGCACTCACATGTTTAACAGCAGATTGAATTGAGCCTTGTGAAGATCAGAGCTCCTAAAACTGGTTTCTAGAAATAAGCTGAGAATGCTCTTTTACCAGGCAGTGGGAGCCCAGTGTGTGTTAGGACTTCACTGCACTGTGGCAGTAAATGATGTTATGGACTGTGTGTGTATTACTGACTCTTATAAATGGAATTTATCAATGTAACTGGTTTTGAAAATAATGATTTTAAATAATGGATTTGAAGTGAGTAAAGTTTTTCCTATTGCTTATGATGTACCATTTAAGAAAGCAAGCTACACTGATTAGAAAAAAAAAATTGTTAAATCACAGTTTGATCTTGTGTTGGTCCAAACGGCCACCACAAAACAAATGCTGGTAAAATCCTACTTTGAGTTATTTTGACAACATAAACAATATTTAGGGACTTAAAAGTTGAATGTGTGCAAATTCCATCCAGTATAATGTAAAACTTCATCTCCAGCTTTCATTAGGCATTCTTAAGTTCTGTATATTGTGGCTAAATACAATCCAGGCATTTATGAGTGCAGATGGTGGTTTTAACCAGCTGTACTACTGTGATGTAAAAGGAATTCCTTGTAACATAGAAGGGCACCTCATCAGCTGAGGGGAATGCAAGGAGAAGCCATCTAAATGAGCCCATAGAAACATCTGTTGCAGTCATAAATATATATGAGTCTGTTCAGCTGTACAGAATTAAAATTATGTTTCACTAACACTTACTTTAATAAGCTATAAAAGAGATTGCATTGCAAATTATAGATGCTGACTGAATTTTAAAATCAAACTAATGCTTATTTTTGTGTTGCCTTTTCACATCAGGATAACATTGTTTCCCTTAATAAAGCTAGAAATAAAGCAATTTGGCAAAGAAAGTAGCAGGCTTACCCTGAGATTTTGTGAAGAGTCATAGTTTGGGCTAGAAATGATTGATAAATTTGAAATATATTTTGTATATTACTCTTCACATAAGAAAAAAAAATTAGGAAACTATCTGCTCTTTATCCAGGTCTAAAGTTTCTTTCATGTTCCTGTCATCTTAGAACTAGCAAAAACTTTTTTTAATGAAGTTCCTCATTGTCTTCAATGGTTAATGGATTAAATTAATTTATAAATTAGGTCAATTGTTTTGCAATACTTATAGTCTTAGAGAGCTCTTGTCAATGCTGGTAAGGTCACAATAAGTTTCTATACACTTGAGAGCAAAAAAGAGAATGAGTCATACCCATATCCCAAGGGTGGGATTGTTTTAAGTCTTGGCGGCAGAATTCCCATTCACCTAAATAAGACAAAATTTTAGCCTCTTTTCATCTCTTCTATTTCTTACCTGCAAAATAACTTTCTTAACATGTTTTCAAAGTTGTGCTTCTGTCAGGCCCCTGTAATTTTTCTTTCTGCTTTTTTTTGTTTTCCAGAATGATCTTGTGGTTTAACCCCAGCCAACAGCTAAGCACCACACAACCACTTCCACTTCTCCTCTCTCCCCACCACTGCAGTGCAAAATAAAAAAACTCTTGGGCTGAGATAAAGACAGTTTAATAGGGAAAGCAAAAGCTGTTCACACACAGAGCACAAGGGATTTGTTTATTACTTCCCATGAGCAGGCAGGTGTTCAGCCGTCTTCAGGAAAGCAGGGCTCCATTGTGTGTAGTGATTACCTGGGAAGATCAGTGCCGTCACTCCAAATATCCTCCTGTTCCTTCTTTCCTCAGCTTCATATGCTGACCATGGATTATCATGGAGTATCAGCTTTGGTCAGTTGAGGTCAGCTGTCCCAAATGGTCACCTCCCAGCTTCTTGTGCACCTGCAGTCTCCTTGCTGGTGGAGTGGTGTGAGTAGTAGAAAAGGCTTTGACTCAGTGTAAGCACTGCTCAGCAGTAACTAAAACATCCCTATATTGCCCAGTGTTTTCAGTACATATCCAAAACACAGCCCCATCCTAGCTACTGTGAAGACAATTTACTCTATCCCAGCTAAAACCAGCACAAATGGCTAATTCCAGTCTTTTCTCAAGTTGACTACTTGTGTGCCCTCTTTAGAGTGGTGAACTCCATTGATGATGATTTTTTTCCATTATTCTATTATCATTTTATTCTACAGGTATAACTTTGATTTTTGCTACAAATACTGTTTCCACTTACTGATAGTCTTCAACCAAATATATAATACATGCCATAATCAATCTATCTCAGTACCCTTATCAACAGCTATTTAAATGCAACACAGGTTTTATGTCTGTCTGGACTTGCCAATCTAGCTGACATAATTTGGATTTATTAGAAAAGTTCTAAATACTGTTACACTTTCAATTAAAAATAAAACTCCTGAAGTAGTCTGAAGAACATGCAAGTTGATATGTAGCAGTTCAGTTTTTAAAATAACCCCCTATTTAACTATAAATACTGTCATTAGTACTTGAAAAGCAGATTACTTACTCGCAATGCTTAGCAGTGCATTGAAATTGTTATCTCAGAATATTTGAATTGTGATTTAAACGAAACATTGAAATATATTAATCTTTTTACTCCTCATTTAGGAAGAATACAATAATGAAAAAATTAATGGTCTGAAATTTGTTTGTATGCACTACTCAAAGAGAAGCTTCGATAATTCCTGCTCCTGAAGGACTATTTCTGTCAGGCCTTGTTATGCTTGACTTGTATCATCCTTAGGAGCTGCTCTGTCAAATTGATGTTTATTTGATATATATTTAATTTCTCTTCAGTAAATTTGTCCAGACACATGCATTGTGCGCACACATGCCTTCTTGTATGCTAAGAAGATAAGCAGAAAGGGACACCAGGAGATGTCAATCCATGTTTTAGGTAGTTGTGGCTGACTGTATGCTGATGGGCATCTTCAGCTTGACTGCACCTTCTGCTAACATTCACTGGGTCCTACCTCAAGGTGGAGCTGTTATATTTGCAATAGAGACAGCACTTGAAAAGCTTTTCCTCCCCCAAATCCTGTTTCTGATTTAAATAGATGTATGAGCTCTACTGGTAAAGAAAAACGACAAGCAATTTTCCTCCCCCTTAGCAAAAGCTGGAGTCGTCAGTGTGGCACGTAGGTGGCTGGGCCTACAACACTGACTTTTATTCAATCTGACATCACCTTTTGCAGGTTCAGGAAAATACATACCTTTCACTTACAGTAGGTATCCAGCAGGATTACGACAATATGCGCATTCCAGCTGTCAAAAGCAGTGCTGTTCTTCTTGTGGCTCTTTGTAATTGGGAATGTTTTCCCAGAAGAGTGTGTGTGTACGTATTGTGTTCTAATTAAGACTGTATGAGACAGTGATGGCAGGCTGTCAAATCAATAGGACATTGGGTATATTTTAGTCTCCATGCTATAGTCTAAATAACCTTTTAAGGACTCTGTTCTCTCGATGTGGTAAATAAATGCTGAATGTTTCATACTTAATAGGCTTTGGAGTAATGTGTTCCACATGGCTTTATTGCTGGAATGAGACCTTCTTATCACTAAATACACAATAGTGACATGAGGTCATTTCAGCATGAAGAAATGCATAAATCTCATAGATGAAGGAAGTCAGTTTATTGTGAAGTTTAGTTAAACAGGAATACTCTAAAGTAAACCTTGGTGGCATCTTTAAGGAAAATGAGAGAAACCCATAAATACTTAATCTAGTCATCTTTGAGCTCTCAGTTTAGTTACTGTGAATGTCTATCTTAGCTGGATCTGTGAAAGTGATGCTCATTTACTGTTTATTTTTACTTTTTTTTTGAGTGAGAATATCTTTATTCTGGTAACTTAGAACATTGAATATATCATGCATTTCAAAAGCTTCTTTCTTCAGAGTAGCCTCTCAACAGGTGTAATAAATGACCTGCTTGTAGTTCATTTTGTGTGAAGTTTACCAGAAGTGAGAAGAAATTAAATTAGACCCTGAATAGCTTGTGTGACCAGAACTGGGAGCAGGTCTGGGGGGCTGTCTGATGGGCTGGGTACAAAGTGCCCATTGGTGTGGGGGTTCACATTTTTAAGCCAGTATTCTATACAGAGTTGGGTGACATTTTTTCGTTAAGACATTTATTCACTGAAAAATGAGGCTTCTAATTGCTGGCAGTATTGGTGAAATGGGATTCAATTAGCGTTGACTGGCAAAAAATGGAAAAAAAGAAACATTCTTGAGTGGTGAAATATTTTAGTGTTCTAAAAACCAACATTTTGATCATTTGGGCCTCGACTAGGAACAAGGAGACTTGAAGATAATGCACAAAACTGAAGATAAATTCCATATTTAAATTCAAATCTTGGTTTTAATGGAGGTTTTATTTGCACATTAACAATGAATGGTTTTGCCCATTTTGTCTAATTGCCTCCAACTATTTAATTTTTTTACCTGTTCCTTAGAATTCTATTTGTCCTTCTAATATATGTATTAGTTCATGCAGGGAGAGAATTCACTTCAGGTAAGTACCCTTCATCACTGGAACATATTGCTAAAAAAACCAGCAACATTGATTCATATCTTAGTGATGTAAATGATAATTCTGCTTCAAAACTAGTTCTCCTATTAAAAATTACTGGGGTGAAAGTAGTTCCAGCTGGTTGAAATATTCAGTTTTCCCTAAATCATAGTGGGCCCAAAATATGAATGAGAAAGACTGAAAACTGTGATAACTTGAGCTTTTTGATTGTTTGGGGAGCACTTACTCAGGAGGAGTTAAACCTTGTGTTGTGGAACTAGTCTGTTTACCTTAGTCGGTGTTGGTTGTCTTGCCCAGTGCTTTTCAGAGTATTTAGGGACATGTTTAATACCCTTGATGAAAACAGATGTTGAAATTCTCTGCTAACTGGAGTCCAAGGTATTTGGCTGTGCAGTCAGTTCTGCAAATTTACTTCTGAGTTTTCTATGTCTTTTAGGTGCCCTGGGTCCTGTTTGTGAGTAACTTTGGTTCTTGCCTCATATGCTATTTATGGTTCTTGGATGGTTCATGTCTGTTCTGAGAAAGAGAAAGATAATTCCTTACAGCAATATTTAAAGTTATTTGAAACTAATTGGAGGCTGTCTGGCACTCAGAGCACAATTTTTTCAGTTTATCCTAAGCTGGTGAGAATTAACTTGAACTTGCTTTCAGACTGAGAAGCAACTGAACACAGCCTTGGCAGTCGTCAGGACTGTATTGCAGTATTATTATTATTATTACTACTACTCCATTGTAGGATGCATGTATGGGTGCTTCCTCTTTGTTTTACAGGTAAGTTTCTTAATTTTAGGGCTTGAGTCCAGAAGAATTAAAAATAGTGTGGAATAAACCTTCTATCGCTGTCCCATCTTTCTTCTCAGCTTATGCTGAGAACTATGCTTTCTGTCTTTCTGTTCAGCTTTTCAGAAGTACTGCAGATAGCAGCATTTAAAAATCAAACTTTCAGTCCCAGCCAGTTTCAGTCCCTGCTCTTGCTTCTCTACGCTGGTTCTAGCTGGCAGCTTCAGCTCAGCTTGGGTTGGAGTGCCTGGTGTTGTCAGAAGCAACTTTTGTTATCCTCTTAGCAGAAGTGATCTGAAAAACATGGTAGAGGGAAGAAGATGAGCTGAATAAGCTTCTAGCCAGCTAAGAAGGGTACATTCACAAATCCAGCAGGGCTTGAATGTCTGAAAAGCATACTAATGTTCACATTTCCTGAGAAGGGCTTGCTGCTGCCCTTCTGTCAGACAAAGGTATGTCATCAGGAAAGAATCCCTAAAATTTATGAGCTGCAGAGTCATTTGCATTTTTCAGCCTTTACTGGTATTTTATATATACAGATAAAGTAATGAATAGAGTATTCAAAACACATCCCCATTTTCTTTAAGCTTTCTGGCACATTTCAGTTATTAAAACTAAAACGAAATCTTAGAGAAAAATTTAATAATGTTGAGAGACTGAATTGATTATAAAATTGAAATACAGATGACAGCCAAGTTGTCCTGGACTTGTCCTATCCCTTCTCTCTCAATGCAGTGGTCTCAATCTTCATCCTCCTCCAAATCATTTTCAGAGAGAATGAACTTGTAACATTTACTTGGGATTTCAGCAAGTTGTGATGCTCTACAAATATCAACTATACTTATTTAAGATGAATCTGTACTGGATATTATGATGCTTTCAGAATGTATCTGAATATCTGAAAGTACTGTATTTTGTGCCAATAAGAGTGGGTACATATTTGATCTGGCACATGCTGAACAGATATCACCTATATATAAGAATAGATCCTATACAGAGCACTGTTGTGTGAATCAATTTTCCTGAATGAATGTCTTTGGCATAGTAGAAAGAACAAGAATCTGTGGGGAAGAAGACCCTCAAACAAACATGTAAAGTGAATTCTCTAGGAAATGTGTTTTAATACATCTGTAATTTTTTATTTGTACATCACACATATAATGGACTTTATTAAGTAATCCTAAAAAACCAAACCAAAATTAACCTAATAGGTTATTTTTTTCTATCAGGCAGGCTGTCACACTATTTAGAAGTCCTGGAAACCTTGCTTTTATAACCAAGACAACATCTCTTGAGCACTGAGTTACCCAGTTCTGTTCATGCTCTTCTGCTGTGTCCATCACCAAGTTATTTGTTTTCCTGATCTGTTCCTATGGGAACCATGTGGTTTTAATTAGATGTCATGACGTGGGATTATCTTTTTGCTTTGGCAAGATTGCTTAATGTCATTCCATCTCTGTAATGAAAAAATATGTATTTTTCAGTTGGCATAAAAATATCGTCAAACGATAAACTAGTGGTGATACTTCCCCTAAATTC
This sequence comes from Corvus cornix cornix, assembly GCF_000738735.6. NCBI lineage: Eukaryota > Metazoa > Chordata > Aves > Passeriformes > Corvidae > Corvus > Corvus cornix. The sequence goes on along the minus strand of NC_046334.1, from coordinate 24,501,415 downwards.
TGCTAGTGTGATATTCTGGGACTCCTTGTTTCTTCTTTAGGGTTTTTTGCTGTTGTTTTTAAAGTACTCTCTTTAAACAAAGTCTTAAAAAGTCTTTCTGTACTGTGCTGATGTGGTGGATGAAGGCAGTAAATATAGCCATCATGTAAGATGTAAGCAGAAGTAGGACTGCATTTACTTGCAGAGGAGGAGTCAGATAAAGCAGCCTACCATTTAGGATTTGAAGGGGTATGACAACAGCCTTTGTATTCAGAAGTTTTGGATTTCTTAAAAAACCCCCATGTTTGCTCAGAGTAGTATACCCTCAAGTTGTAGAAACAGTACTGCTCACAGCTGTTTCTGAATCAGAACTAATGTATGCAGCAGTAATAACGTTAAAGAAAAATGACTGCCTGGCGCCTGATTTTTCCAGGAGGCATTTGTTTGACAGGTAGACCTATTGAGAAGCTGGCAAAAAGTCAGCAGGAGCACTGGACGTAATGCATGGTCAGAAGGAGGCCTAGAGGCAGTGGCTGTGTCTACTGCCTCTTCTTTTGACTTCTCATCTTCCATTTTGTGATTTAGTGACCTTTTATAGTTCAGCAGACAAGGGGGCTAGCTGGAAAATACATCAGTGGGGCTTCAGAGACAATATTATTTCAAGATACACAAAATACAGTTGTACAGTAGTGGTGTTGAGGGGAGTATGAAAATCAGACCATTTTTGCCCAGGTGTTTCTTGTATGGATTTAGTCGCTTATGTTGCCACGGGTAGTGTCAAAGCATTCTGTGAGTGCAGTGCTTGAAAAAATAGTTATGACCAGCATTATTCTGGAATGTGCTGTCTGAGAAATACATTAAAGCCTACAGAAACTGAAGCCCTTAATGGAACTTGTCTGAGCCTTCTAGTGATGAGTAATTTTCAAGCTTATTTCATAATATTTCATACTAAGGTGAAAGTTGATAATATAATTTCAGTACTATTTCTCTTTATGCTGAGAGAAATCTGCTAAAGATAATCTGCTGAGAAAACTCTGTTAATTACTGTAGTTTTCGGAATAAATTTCTGTCCCTTTCCCCCCCACCCTTTCTTGTTTGAAAGGTTTTATGGGACCTCAGCATAAATCTTGTACAATAAAACGTAGGTAATTATATTTAGTTTTTGGAGTTTAACCCCTTGAATTAAGAAAGATATCATGGCTTTCTGCTAAGAAATTGCTAGTTTTTGTAATAAAGCAGCAAACCTACATTTTTCTGGCCCTCTCAACCACAGCTTCCAGAAAAAAGAACCTTACTTTTACAATACACTGGGGATAGTAAAGGATGTGTGTGTAGGCTGAAGTAGTGTAAGGTTAGCGCATCCTTTTATGTTAAGTGTTTTTCTAAGCTTACATAAACAGAAAATTAGAAAATTTTCTACCATAATATCAATACATGTGTTGTTGTCTACTTAGGGAGAATAGAATGACCTCTTGATTTCTATTTTATGGCAGAAAAACTTCAACTATAGTTTTGTAGTTACATATTTCTGATTATTTGTTAAGCCTGCAGAGTAAGAAGGGCTGACATTATATCCAGGTTTTACCCAATAGCCTTATGATTTCATGTCAGTCTCTAGTGTTTTCATGAAAATACAGATTGGAAAGTTAGCATTTCCTTACATGTTATTTACAAGAGGATGAAATGGTTAATTCTTTTGTATTTGTATTAATTAAGTCGGAACTAATTACAAAACATCATGGATCATGAGCTGAAATGACTTGTGTATTTCTATAGTTGCTTTTTAGAGCAAGCAATATTTCTGTTGAGACTTGCCATACATCTTCAGACAGAACAATCGATACAGGGATTTCTATGCTATTGGTCATTCTTGATTTCTTAACATTACTGATATATAAGTATTAAGATATCTTTTATAAAGCATGGACTTTATATGGAGATGAAAGTTATGTATGAATGAAGTGGGAGTGTTTTATAATTACAGTGCCTTAGCCAAATGATCTAAGCCTGTGGTGTCCCTAGACACACTTGCTCTGCAAACTCAGTTTAACTGCTCTTTAACTGATAGGGACTCACTGAGTATGTGCAAATGCATTTGCAGGAATTAATTGTTATTTTCTTGTTTTGTATAATCTCAGACTTCACTGACTTTAGTTGTAATCAACGATGCTCACAGTTTCTAAAATCAGATACATCATAAAGTGTGTTCCAGTACTTTCTGTTGACTTTAACAGTAAGCAATAGTGAAATCTGACGTTACAGTTTAAGGACAACAGTTGTCACATCATTATCCTTTTTGTATTCTTACTGTAGAAATTGGTTTTGCCCATGCATATGTTAAAAGAGAACAAATTTCTCTCTTGAGCCCTTCTGTGCCACTCAATAAGTACAGAAAACCATGCCTCTGATAGTAATATGTATTTTGAATCATATTCAAAAAGAGAGTGGAGAGGAAATTAACTCCATTATCACAAGCTCCTGTCACTTGTCTTTTGTAGGAAGACCTGTGGAGATTGTGTTGCATGGAAAGGAAAATTGGGCTGCTTTCATTCATTTTCTGATCTAATTAATTGTAGTATTGAAACATGAACTAGAGAACAACTTTAGTTAAGTACCTGTGTATTGATGGCTGGGCATACCCCACATTCTACTACCATTTTAATTGTATTTGAACATTCTTTGTTAGTGCAGGAAACTATCTTCCAACAGCTCAAATATCAGGTTTGCATGCATTCTCTTTAATAAGCCAGAGTTAATGTCATCACGATGTTCACCTGAAACAGTCTTCTAACTGAGGCTTTCTTTGTGTGCTGTTTAGTGATTTGCTTTCCTTTTGCTATTTGCTATTTAGGTTTTGATTGGTTTGGAAGATTTTGAATTTTTTGGAAGATTTTTCAAAACTTTGCAAATGTGTTGTAACAACCTGCAACAGTCAAGCTATCCTGTGTTTAGCATTGTACGTTTTAATTTTTGTTTTCCTTATTTTTTTTAAAATCAGCTTGAGGTGTAATGTTGTTCATACAATAAAATATTTCGGGATCGCATCCTTTCAGTGTGTTACTGTCTCACTTTGCCTAAAGCATTTGAACAGCTGTCTTTAATAGTTTAATGACCTCATTGCTCAAGTATTTGCTGGATTTAATTCCAAATTTCCACTTAGAAGATAACCTTACTTTGGAGTAATGCTTAAGACTTTATATGTGTTTTAATTGGATCAGTATTTTAAGTCTATTCTAATTTTTCTCTAAGGAATATCTCAGCATATGAGAACAATTTTTGATTACTCACTGTAGGACAACATTTACACGGTATTAATTGAACAAACTTCTGAATCTGTAAAGTGAATTATGCAAACTACCAAAATTTTATCACCAATTTTATAAAAATGTATCAAGTAAAATATTATTAACTTGTTAATAGCTACCTTATTTACATGTGAGTGGCCTGTTCCATTCTTCATTTTTCTCAGAATTCAATTATTGCATACCCCAAACTGAGGCTTTTTGTTGTATTATTATTAAATATACTGATTTTTATTAGTTTTGATTTGAAGCGTTTTATTGAGTGATTTGGGTGGGGTTTTATTGTTTGGTTTTTTTTCAGGGAGTGGGTTGTGGTGTTGGTTTGCTTTGCTTTTATTTTTATCAGGAGCAGTCTAATTGCTTATTATATATAAAAGTTGCATTAGTGCCACCCTCAGTACCGTAAATTATTTAGTTATGCGTGGATGCTTTTGTCATGGATGCTCAGCATTGTCTCTTATCTGTGTGTAGAAATAAGTCAAGCAGTTTGAATGCTGTTGAGGTCAACTAATCTCCTTCCAGTTTTCATTTCTATTTTTGATAGGATACTATTTTTGCTTTGCTCTCTAGATTTTTTGCTAGTCTTTTATTTCTCCAAAATATCCAATATCCATACTCATAAGTGTATGGATTTCTGGATATCAGTACTGTCTCACAGTATATAGCTTTGCTGAAGTCAAAGTGTAGTGGGTGGTTGTGAGTTTTCTTGGGTATGGCTTTTGGTTTGACTTTTTTTTCTGCTGCTTATAGGCAAAACCAGAGAGTTGATGCCTGTGTCATGGTATGATGCTGGCCTGATGCCAGGCACCCACGAGAGTCGCTCACTCACCCTCCCCTGCTGCAGCTGGGCAGAGAAGAGAGGGGGAAAAAACTTAATGAAGGCTTCATTAGTTGAGATAAAGACCGGGACAAAATACTTCAAGGGCAAAAACAGGCTTAACTTAAAGTTACAAAGTGAATTTATTGCTAACAGAATCAGAGGAGGATAATGAGAAGTAAAATAGGCCCTTAGAACACCTTCCTCAGCCCCAGCCCTTCCCTCCTTCCAACCAACAGCACGGGGAGACAGGGCATGGGGGTTTGGTCAGTCCATCACCGAGATTCTCTTCTGCTGCTCCAGGAGAGGAGTCTTCCCCTGTGAGACCATGGGGTCATTCCCACAGGAGACAGCTCTCCACTAACCTCTCCAACATGGGTCCACTCTCATGGGCAGCAGCCCCACCGCACCCTCCCACGGGCACACAGCCCTCCCAAACTGCTGTGCCGGGGCTTTCTCTTTCCATGGGGTGCAGCCCTCCAAGGACAGGCTGCTCCAGCCTGGAAGCAGGGCCCTCTCTCTCTGCCAGGTGTTCACTGGATCACAGCCTCCTCCAGGCTTCCACCCGCTCCGGCACAGGCACCTCCCTCACAGGCTGCGGGTGGATCTCTGCATCCCCTGTGGATCCCCATGGGCTGCAGGGGCACAGCGGCTTCACCATGGTCTGCACCACGGCCTGCAGAGGCACCTCGGCTCCAGTGCCTGGAGCACCTCCTCCCCCTCCTTCTGCACCGACCTTGGTGTCACCATGTTGTTTTCCTCACATATTCTCACCTCCTCCTCTTCTCTGACTAGAATCCTGTTAAATTCTCTATTTTTCTTTTACCTCTGTCTCACCAGTTCTTTTACTCAGAGTTTGGATTGAAACACAGGAGATGTAGAGTTCCTCTTTGCACTCAGATGTTTATTATTTCTTATCTATAGCACAGCTGCATGGAATGTGCCTCTAAGTTAACAAGGTGGAAATGGCCCCTGAGTGCTACCTTCCAAGGTGTTTTAAAGTCCAATCTATCCAATCATGGAATTCCAACTAATTTAGTTTTACTTATAATCCAGTAACTAATCATTTATGATCCACACTGTGGATTTTTTGAACCAATACCAGAACACCCAGATTTGTGAAGAAGGAAAAAAGAACAAGAACTACCCACACCCAAAATCTTCCATTTTGTTACATGCATATTATTATATCCCAGAAACCTAAATTTTCTACATCTCTACCTATTCCACCCAGTGATATTACTGTAATTACACAGCAATAATCTCAGTGCTATCACATAATTTGGGAGGTTTTTCCCAAGGCCTCAGGTCAAATGCAGCATGCTTCTGAGAATCATTTCCTGTCAGCACTGAAGGACTGAAATTTTCTGATCTCAGGGTTCCAAGAGAATCCAAAATCTTGTGACTTTGTTTTGATTTTCTTCTTAAATATATAATCACAGAGGCATTACCAGCCTCTCTCATTGGCCCAGTTTTGGCCAGCAGCATGTCCATCTTTCAGAGCCATCAGAGATTTGCTCTGCTGGACATGGTGGAAACTTCCTGGTGGTTCTCACAGGAGCCACCTCTATGGCCCCCCTGCTACCAAAAACCAGGCTGAAAACCAATACAGCCTGAAACTGAAGTCCTAATAAAAATCACAAGGAAAATGCCTTTGTGTCTATGAGCACAACCAATGGGGTGCACTCAGAACAAATTTATTTGCCAAAACATCAGGGAGTAAGTGGTTGTTCCTGGAGATTGTTGCTTGTGTATTGGCAATAATTGGAAAAGCTGGCAGTCTTAAGATAAAGTATCTAGCCACAAAGTAATACTAAAATATCCTGAAAATTATGTTTTCAGGACCTTATATACTGTGAATTTGGTGTTGAACTAGCAGTATCAGAGAACTGGATTTTTATGCCTTGATCTAAGAGGTTGCTGTGTTCTACCCTACATTCTCAAAGGACAAGGTGTATCAGTGGTTTGGAGTGTGGTGCTACACTTTGGGTCTTGTTGGGAAACATTTCCTCTCTTAGTTTGTGCAACTAGACTTTGTAATTAAAGCTGTTCAGATCTTCCTCTAACAAGTTTGAAAAGGCTTAATAAAAAGCTGGTAGTTTTTTTATTAATATTTTCACCAAAATAAACAATTCAGAGCTCTTGAAGTAGTTCTGTTAGATGAGTCTGAAGTAGTTTTGAATTTAAGACCTGTACTTGTTGGCCGCATTATTAGAGATTTGTCACTACCTCATTTCCCAGCACATTCTGATTTTAACCTTATATATAATTTTACCTTATATGCAAGGTAAATGCAGAGCATGGATAGAAGATTAGTCCCTTTAGGAGATGTTGGTAAGGTTTGACAAGTGTCTGGATATAGAATGGGTTTGGGCAGCAAAAAGTAGCTGCCACAGCCATCCAAGCATCATGGTACTAGCTGTTGATGCAAGGGGATAAAAATATTTCAGAAATCTCTGACATGTGTGAGGAATTGAGTCCTTATACACATATGTAAGACCTTGAAATTCCAAGGTGTTTCACTGGTGCTCTGGACTTGGCTGTGATACTCTATTATAACTGCAGCTCTTCCAATGTGTATGTAGGAATAAAAAGAAGTTAAAGGAGGGAGGAGTCCCTTTAAAACCAAACCTAAAATCTGGCCCATAAAATGTCAGTAGGACACTGATCACTCTTCCCCGAGGTGCAGTTAAGTAAAACTAAGCGTAGTTCCCTGCTGTTGTCCCTCAATAACATTACATTGTTTCCATGAATTTACTGGCTGGCACCTGCTCCTTTCACATCCTAGGTGTGATCCAGCCTTCTGACATGGACAGCTGCTGGATTGGCTCAAGCAGGGCTGTGGGTGGTCTAGCGTGGCTTCTAGCTAGGCGAGTGATCCAGTTCTGTAATCTGTCACCTTTTGCTGGCAGCTGTAGTGAGGAGGTGAAGACAAGCTGGAATTAAGAGGGAAAAAAAAAAAGCTGTCCTCCTTGTCCCACTGGAAGCTCTTGTCAAACAGCTGGGGTGAACAGGAGGAGACTGGTCTGCCAGTACTGCTCCCTGCTCTGAGAGAAGGAAGCCCAGGGACTCAGTACCCTTAGTTTGGCACTGGTATTGAAGAATTTACTGAATTTCTAAACCTGAAGGAAACTGTTTTCCTATTTATCTCTATCAATTTGCTCACAAAATTTTTTATCAATTTGGTGAACAATGTAACTTGGTAATATGTCAATGAATTGCATAGAAACCTGGCTTTTTTTCTGGCTTGGTTTCTGTCTTTTTAGCAGATACTCCTATATTTGCTGGTTTACCTGATTTTATTTCTCACACACTCTTGCAGAATTCACTTAACACAGAATTCATCTTTACATCACACGGGAGCAGATCTAGTTCTGTTTGGATTGGGATGGTTTTTTGAAGACTACAGCTGGTGTCAGCTTTCTGTTACTGCAGTGGTCTTAAACAGGGGAAAAAAATTGTAAATCATTAGGTATCAATGCCTTGTTGTTAATCACATCCTTTAAACCATACAGGTATTCAATTTGAATACTGAAATCCTAACATACTTAAAATGCAGATAAAGGAAAACTGCTGAAATTACTTCTGGGCAACTTTTATTTGTCTGCTAGGTGAGGACTAGTTCTTGATGGCATAGTGGAAAAGGAATTTCTACTTTTTTTGGTCTATGCATTTGGTCCTCTACATGTGTCTTGAGAACTTGGCAAACATGAGCCTTGAAGCAGTGCTTGGATTCTCTCAGAGAGGAATAAAAGCTAAACCTTTTTTATTTTTTTTTTTTAATTAATTTTATTTCTGTAGTGCCTGTGAGACATTAAATATACTTTTGGCTAGATTACTTGATTGTATGGCTCTGGGTAAAAGATCTATCCCAACTGTCCCTTGTTGCCAGAGGTAAAAATTCTGCTTGTTTCAGGAAATCTGGTTATCACTTTGACTAGAAAAGTAACCTTAAAATACTTGGTTCTTTGTGAACTAAATTCTTTTTTCATTTTTGCATCTTCATGTCTATCTTCGTGCATCTGTCATGTCTATAAAACCAACTGCTTAACACATGTGATTTTAATGTGTTGTAAAATTACAGTTTAATATAACAATTTACTTTAATGAAGTAAATATAAAGTAGTAAATAGAAAGCAGCTTCAAATGTATTCAGAAATGGCTATTAATTTACCAGAATGCTTTGCAATAGAAATTTTGTGTCTTACATGAACTAAGTAGTTTTTGAAAATTACTATTTCCCATTTGAAAATTTTTGACTTCTTAGGAGAAAAGAGAGACATAATTTTTCTCTGGTGCTTCTTTCCTTTCCTCATCCCACCACCACCAGTCAAAAGGAAACCTAGAAATACTGCCAAATATCTCACGTGAATTAATTCAAGTGCCTTATGTCCCACACACTTGTCCCTAAAGACCCAGTTTTCAGTTTAGATTGTTTCCCATGACATGCTGCAGAGATTCCATAAGTTAATTTATTTTGCAGTGCTTTAACAAGAACAAAAAGTTTGAAAAATATTTTTTGTAAGGGACTATGGGACTTTTTCTTAACTAAATATTTTATTTTGTTATCTGAAATGTTTTTAGTTGTAATATTTTTTCTAATATTTTAATATTTGAAAATTTGCAATTTATACCTTTTCAGCTGTATTTAATTCCATAAGTTTCAATGTTTCCATTTTGGTCTCGAATTTGTTATAATATTTCTTCCATTAGTGCACAGTATTTCATCAGTCATCACTATAGCAAATGTCTTCAAAGATAGTACATTTTCTCTTAGTCTTTTGGCTAAAACCACAACCACTTGCTTCTGCTTTTCGTTCCTGTGTCACAAAATAGCAAAATACAAGAAGCAATATTTCTACATACTACTATATAACAGTATGTAACAGAATAAAAGCTGCTTTGCAAATGCCTCGCTTTCCATGCAAATTAACTTATTTAAGTTAAATAATGGAATTAGTTTTATTGAACTTATTAATGGTTTGGTAGGCCATGGGTCCTCAGCCCCCAAAGTTCACAGGCAGGCTTTGGGGCTGTAAAAATTCCAGTGCTTTTTAAGTGCTGTATAGAAAGGAGATTTTCAAGCAGAAAAGGCTGAAAAGGCTCAGCTTCAAAGCTTTTGCTTCTCAGACTCCAGGGTTTCTGAAGGCAATACTGAGTCAAATCTGACTATTGGGACATAATCTTCTCCAGTTTAAGAAAGTCCCTATTGACCTCAATTAGAGTAGGCTCAGACTACTAGAAGATGCCATAGTACACTGTGTACTACAAAGGCTTTGGCTCTTATAATTTTCAGAGTATCAGTATTAAAATTGGGTACTATCTTATTCTGTGCAACAAGAGATTTTATTGTGGTTAGAGAGAGCTTGTCTTCCTGAGTCTTGCCTTTAGGTCAGATCTAAAGAATTTCTGTTGGGAATTATAAGGTTTGCTCCCAAATTCACATTTTTGAGAGTAAATAGTGTTGTGCAGGTTAGCAAAAATGTAAATTGGCAATAACCTTGTCACAGAGTGGATACAGCTTGGATAATAATGAAGTAGTTTTCATAGTTTTCTCAGTTAAAGGCAAGTACCTGATATTTCATTGCATTTCTGGGAGAGAGGGATTTATGGGGAAAAGACAGAAAATTTTAAAAAAATTAAAAATCCCTAAACCATGCTCTTTAAATTACTTATAGGTTATCAACAGTTAAGGCTTGACGTGTTGATTCTGCACTTGGCTTCATGAAGCAAAACCAGATTTTTCTCCTTCTCTCTTATGATGCATATCTTGGAAAACATAGCTGTCTTTGGAAGAACTCTTACCATTCTTGCCATGGTGCCAAAATCAGTTCTCTAAGAATAAGAGATCAAGAGAACTCTTGAATATTGTTGCTCATCCTTAAATTAGGAAAAGAAGTGTAATAACAAAAGAGAATTGTATAACTTAGAATAATAAACCCAAATCCTAGGTAAGTGACTGAAAGAGAATAGAGAGGAACAAAATAAAATCTGTTTAGTAGAATTATAAACATGTGCTAACACTTTATTTCACTGATTTAAAATATATCACCCCTTTTAGCTTTCCTATAATGTTTGTACTACTGGAATGTCACAAACCCTTTATTTTAACTTTTCTGATGATCAGAAAAAATAAGTAGACTGAGAAAGAGGTGTTTGTCAAAGCACACCATAATTATTTTGGTAGCTTGCATACGAGGGTCAGCTTTTTACTTTTCTGAGTGAGTTCTTCATTTGTACAGTGGCTTTTAATTTTGATCTTTTACCCTAAAATATTTTAAAGTGAAGAGAACTGGAGAGGGGGTGAGGGGATGCAGTAACTAGTCACAATGAGGTGTTTGTGTTGGTTCACAAATCAATTGGTAAATACACACTTTATTTTAGGACACTGCAAGGCTGCTTCTTAATCTGGAAGTTTTTCCAGTGATTTTATTCTTGGAAATTACAGAATATTAAGAATTCCAGAACATGAAAATATACATCTGTAATATGATACTGGTAGCTGGAATAGCTGTCCAGAAAGTCAGTTAAGAATATTTCATCCTGGAATTTTTGAAGAACAAAAGCAAACACTACTTATATTTGTGCCATGTAGTAATGAGTAAAATTTTTACCTGAAACAAGTTTCCTATTTAAAACTAATTCACTCCCACCAAGCCACATCATCATCATATTATTCCTAAACTAAAAAGCAATATAAAATAGAGCATATTTGAAGCATTAGGTTCAGATTAAAAAAATCTTGCTACTACGAAGGACGCATTTTTTCACATGGCATTTTAAATTTCCCAAAAGTGTGAAACAGACGAATGAGAAAATACAGATTGGATGAGAAGAATTTATGTTAGAAATTTTTATTTCTATGCCATGTTTTATTATTAATAAGATAATATCTCATAGCAGGAACTTTCAATAAGAGAGCATTAGCAGGGTATTTTCATTTTTTGTTTGTTTTTTTTTTTCCCTTTCATAATTTTTTTGCTTAGAAGGAAGTACATTTCAGTGTGGATAAGCTAGTTTTCTTTTATATTCATATACTAGCAGGTATGCTTCAAAGAAAAAAAAAAGTAAAGTGGCAAGTTCCTTTAAGATATATTTCTTTATTTCCTTTAAAACCAAGTTGCCAACCTAATTTCTATTGTGAAGTAGCTTCTGCAATATATAAGAAACAAAAGAAGGATTTTGCAGCCCAGGGAGTCTTACTGTTTCTTCTATGGCATGGCTGCATTAAAAAAAAATGAAAGGGGAAAACAAGGCACTTATTTTTCTGCTCAATGCCACTGCATGGAGAATTGTTGATGCAGGCCCTATGGACTTGCATGGAATCTTAATAGCTGTACTGTTGCATACATATGCTTATGTATCATTCTGTGCTCATCTAAACTAGGTACCTTCCCTTTAACTATAGGTTTACTGATGAACCTAAAAGGAATCAGTGTTTATGGAAGTGATATTACAACCCTCCAATTACCTCTTTCTGCCAATCCATTTACTAGTTGTAGTATTTTATTGTATTTAAACAAAACACTCCATTCAGTTCTGTGTGATAACAAAGCAGGTGTAGCCAGTTGTTATTCACGTGAATTCTGTGCACAGCAGAACACATCTTTTCAGCTGGATTCTATTTTCTGAGTTTATCTATGTCATACAGATAGTGAGTCTGTTAATTTATAGTGGGGCTACCAAAACATTATTCTTCTGGAACATACAGTTTTGTGGACATGTATCGAATCTTTTTCAGCATACTTATGTTGAGAATAGTGTGGCTGGCTAACCACGCTCCTGATAATGTACTTGATGGCAAGTGAGGCAAGGCTGGGGACGCGAGCGAGGTCTCATTCCAAGAGATGAAATGCCATATTTATTGAAGACACATTATTGTCTGTATGTCCTAGAATTCAGGGACACTACTTTAGCTTGATCATAATTCTTGGTTTTGCTTCAAGGCTTCTCACTCTGTACCTCACAGATACAACATCAGTGGAAAAGAGCAAAGAAAAGGACTGAGTATGTTAATGGGAGGACTGAAGAGTACACAGGTCCAAACACATGCAGAAGTAGGTGTAATGAGTTTCCCAGGTCCTTCTAGGATTGCTTATGACTTTGTTCTAGTTCTATAGATGTTATATCATTGTGAAGGGAAGGTATTAACAAGGCAGATTATATCTTAATGGTTTTTCCATGGAAGACATTTGAGAGTGACTTCATCAATTCAAAGGATAGAAAAGATTATGATCTTAGTAATGAAGCTTCCTCCTCCAGAAGTTAATAAGTACTGTTATTTGTCGGCATTCTTTAACCATGTTCCCATGTAAGCCCATTTTAGTATTTAGGTTCTCTAGTTTTCTTTACACATTAGTCAACACCAGAAGAAAGATAAATTTCATGCATCTACTTGATTAGGAGCATTCGCCCTGTCTTTCTTTATTTGTTTGGGAGGAATTGTTGGTGGTTTTTGGTTTTGTGGGTATTTTGGTTTTGTTTGGGTGGGTTTTTTTGTTTTTTGTTTGCATCTTGTTTTGGTTTTTGTTTTTGAGTGGGACATTATTATTATGGTAGGCTTTGGGTATTTTATGGAAGAAAAGTGGATAGTGGCGAGTTAGCCTGATTAATTTCATCTACTTAATCTGTAGTAAAATTTTGTACTTTGACTTGTGTGGTCTCTGTGACTGACAAATAAAATGTGCCTGTATCCAAACACTGTGAGGCATCTATATTTGATCTATTTTGTTTTAAATAAATTTATGAGGAATATAGTTCAAGTCTGGTTCAGGTCTCCAGGTTCAGAGCCTGGTTTTACTTAATTGCCCTATAGTCTTTGCTTAAATTGGACTTTCACTGCTTGTCTCAAAAGACATGGTCGCTTCTTAGTTATCGGGGGTGGAATCCATGTGGGATAAGCATTACAGAGAAGAGAGAACTGCCTGGCAATGAGGGTGAGTTTGGAAATGCTTTGTTTACAACTGTGGTGAGAAATTGAGTGAAATTTTTGAGAGAAAGCTGAAGGATGTTTATTAATTCACGGGTATCTGCTCCATGCCCACTCACACAGGTGCAACACATACTCCTGGTTAAAAGAATCTGATCTGGGTGTGCATTTACGTGAACAGAACATATCCAAGTATTGCATTTGCTGTGAGAGATGATCCTTCCGTGCATGCAAATATTTTATTTCCTAACTATACGTACTGTAGGCTCTGAAATGAAGTTATTTTTGTCTCATGAGAAAGACCACTTGTGTGTTAAATGGATTTATCATCATCTTTGGTCTTATTTTAAGATTCAAACTAGATTTAGCTTCAATCTTTCTTTAGGCTGAATCTAAAGAAAAATGAAAACAGTTTTGTTCTGCATTGAATGTATATATATGAAAAAATGGGAAGAAACTATTATTGTTAACTGTTGTTTTTAATTTCAGGTGACTTTTTTTCCTAATGCCTTATAATATAAATACTTTCTTACCCTTCCTAGTTATCACAATGGTCTCTCTTTTACCTTGTATTAATAAGGAACGTCTTTTTTGTCATAGCCTTAGTAAATTTGTAAACTACAGTACTATTTTTTTACTTCAGCAGTTTTTCCTATACATGCCTGAGGCACAGCAGCAGTGAAAGAAGGAGGAAGCATAATGCTTGTTTTCCATATATACACCTTCCATATAGTACTAAATAGCTTCAAATAAGGGAAACAGGAGTAATTTTGCTGATAAAAATCTCATCTTTGCACCTACATTTATGAAAGACCTTCCTTTTTGAAACAACTGGTTTTGCAAAAAGACAAAGAAAACACTGCTGTAGAAAGAAAAAGTGTGCTACAAAATAAATATTAGTGCCCATGAACAAAAAGACATCAATAGGACACTCTAATATGTATTTCCTTGTTTTCCTTATACCATCCACTGCCTAACCTTTTACTGTTTTGATTACAAGCCATGCCTTTAAAAAATTAAAATGTCCAGTCTAACCACTTCTGTTTCATCAGGTTAGCTGTTTGAATACTATTAGAAGAGGGTAATGATGCATAAACAGATTGAATTGGTAATGCAATAGCAGTGTTTTTTTCAGATACAGGGTAACTACAAAATGAGGAAGATATTTTGTTTCGATTATTAAATGCTTCCTAAGTCAGTGAGTGCCTCAGAGAAAAGCAGAAAACTTCAATCATCCATTTTCAGTATTTGCCCACACAGAAGTGCTGTAAGAGCTGCTGGAGACCACAGGTTTCAGACAACTGCACCCTTTCACAACAGCTTTCAATTAAAATGAGATATGTTCACTTCCATTCCCACCACCCACTCCCCCCTCAATACTGTGAGTGGAATCCTGTTTCAAAATCTGATTTTTTGATAGTTAGAAATCTTCTTTTAATAGGTATTTTTCATCCGGTTGTTCTTTCCCCAGTGTTGTTCTCTATAATAACTATTTGATAAATAAATCTGTTACCTGTTGTATCCAGGATTACTCTGCAATCTATTTCTGGAAAGTCAGTCTCCTGTAATGATGTGATTCTTCACTTTCTGTAATAGCATTATATAGATCTTTAATATATCCAGGGTAACATATCTATGTGGCAGGAAATGGGCCCCATTAAACTTCCTTTAGTACCTTTGTCAATTTTGGTTTTTTTAATTTCCTTCATGAAATGGACTCTTTTTGTTTTTTACTATTTTTTGATCCCTGACAAAAGAGGGGATGCTTTGTGTCTTCACAGTGTGAAAGATAGGTTTTCTTAGAGCCACTTTTTGCCTCTATCAGGTGGCAGCATCTTTTAATTTGAAACCATGTCATTATATTAAAGTGGGTAATATCACTGTAGATATGGGTAGTTATACTTGTTATGGAAAACCAGGTCCTATTAAATGGATGAAAATTGCTTAGAAAGAAAAAAGTCATATGTGTGATAGAAAACTTGCTACCTGAATAGAATACTTAAAATATGATGCAGAAAGAGAAAACTTCTTGCTCTATATTTAATAGCACCATAGATCTCCTTGTAATCACAGAACAGAATGACATCTGAACTGGAAAGGGTCCACAGGGATCGAATCCAATTCGCTGTGAAGGGCCCATACATTTGATCCACATTCCATCCGTGTGGATCAAACCCCCAACCTTGGTGTTACCAGCACCATGCTAATGTTGTCAGACCTGCTTTTTTTAATAGATGGACCTGGTGAGGACAGGCTGAGAGAAATGAAAAAGGGTATGAATAGACAATAAAAAAAATTAAAATCAGATCGTTAAGAACCAATATCATCTTAGCCAAATATGAATATTTGTTAATTAGCAAGTTGAATTAATTTAGAAGTAAATGTTGAACACTGTATTAGAGAGTAACTGAAGCAGAGGAATGACAGCTCAATTTTTGTTAAAGACTAGCACATAAAAATGTGTAATATTTCTGTAGTTCTTCTTAATTAAGCTGATTCTTAGCAATGTAAGAATAGAAAGATTAATATAAAAGTGTTAAAGCAGCTGCTGTAGTTTTTATCAGGAAATGAGCCAGCCTGGAGAATCAGAGTTATAACAAGTTCCTTCATGGACCACAAGTACGAGGCCAGTGAGGAAAAGAGAAAAGGTTTTTGATACTTGTCTTTCTAACAGACTTTAAAATAGAAAGTTTTAGTGTTATGGGAAAAATATATCAGAACACTCTCCTTTTCAGTACTGCACCTTAGGAGAATGTTTGATTAACGAGGAAGGGATTGATTTCGTGCAAGTTAAGATGATATTGTTATGTTTTTTATTATTGAAAAATCAGTCTCTCTGAACCACCAGAGACTATAGGTTGTGAATTGATACAGTTCCTCCTCCCACACTTGCTTTAATCACTTGGCTAACAACAGCAGTTTCACTTCTTGTTCTTGACTGCTGAGAAATAGATCTTAATTTCTGAGCTAAGCAAAAGTTCATAGGTACTATTTTTATTGTTGAGACTATATATAATTACTTAGAAATATTTTCAGATCCTTTAAGGAGGTGACATTTAGACCACTTTCAGAAAAAATGAAAGTAATTTTATTAAAACTTGATGACTATTTTTACCAGAGCTCTGTAACTTTAAACAGAAGTTCATTTAAACCTATGAAGCCAAGAACATGAGAATAAGATATAAAAAAGTGTAATGGATCCTGGTTGGATGGTGTGTTCATCTTTACTGTCGAATTGCACCAAGATGTTGCATTGCTATATATTTTGTAATTTGGAGTGACATCTTGTTTTTGTTTCAACCCTGGAGAGCTAAATATTACACAAAACTCCATCTTTATTGAACCAAGAGTTTCCAATTCCTGAGGTTCATAAGGAGCCTCCGGAAGGGATTTGATCCAAACATCCCAACTTTCCACTGGATTCAAACTGAATCGTGGAAGTTTCAGATGGGCATGTTTTGAAATGGCCACTTGTCTGCTGGTAAACCAACCAAACATGTTGAGAATGGTTTCTTTGGCCTTGAGTGAGTGAGACAAATGTTATCTAGGCCTGATGCATTGGCCAGAGTCTCCTAGACATTTTCTTTTGGTTGTTTCACTGGGAAAGAAAGCTGCGTTGCTTAAGGCAATCAGTGAGATGATAAGGCACAAGTGTAATACCTGATTGAGCTTCATGTTCAACAGCTTTATCCCACATAGGAATCTCTGATCTGCAACATAACTTATACCACACTCTTACATACAAAATTTACACCCTTAATTTTCTCACACTTTTGCATAAAATTCAGTCCACAATTCTTGCACAGAAAGATAACTGATGTCTGTGTCATCAACAACAGTGTTGACACTGATTCACGTCTGCGTGCTCTACTGACTGAGCTAGCCAGGCTTCACATTCCTTGCTGGAATCCACTTTGGTCCTGCACCTGTTAAGACACAAACATTACCTTTGCCCTAGGTTATTAGTTCAAACGCACTTTCAGTTTTCCCTGTCTCTGGATTTCTGATCTAAACCAAAGGGTTTGCCTATATGATGTTGGAAAAATTTGTAATTATAGGCAAATTTGGTTTTGCAAAAGAGCTGTTTAAAAAATTTAAAATGTACAGCGCTTTATTCAAGCGCATTTGAGGCGTAGCCTCTGTCTCCCCCCTTTTTTTGTTTAACCAAAAGGGGATTTTTAAAGTTTGGTGTTTTTTTTCAATGATTGCTTACCCTGTAGGAGAATGAGGAATACCGAAGGAGTGACATGCACTCTGACTCATTAAGAATTAATGTAGCTCTTTTGCTATATAAGCTAGACTGTTGTTTGTTTTTATTTTTTAAAGTACACCTAATGATGCAAATGCTTGCAGAAAATGCTGACATGCATGTTCTAATATCTCTCCCGTATGCGGGGAAGCAAATACCACAAGGAGGGTGAGACGTGTAGAGTTTTGCCAGGAGAAAAAAGGAGGCGAATGGGACTTCATGCTTCTCAGTCTCCAGAGAGGTGTTTATTAATTCTTATCTAAGGAGTACAAGCCACTGGCATGGCCTAGACATAGTACAGAGCAGAGAGTGCAGCAAGAAGACAACTTATCGAGACTTGACAGCCTTTTTAAAGGTAAATTACGCAATAAAAGCTTAAAATGCAAGATATTTTCACTTTTTTACCAATGTCCAACAAGTTCCTAAATCACATAGACAGGAACTGAGGAATTCTTTACCCAATCATCCCAAACCACTATTGCTGCAAAATATGGAGTTAGTGAAGAAAGAAGCTTTTAACTACAACTTATCCTCCATTTGGAGGTTTTCTACTTCTATCTATTTACTATGCAAGTAGACCTAAAAACTCTAAATTTTTCACCCTGTGATAATCTCACATAGTATTCTATCACCTAATTCACACCAGTGTAGTTTCAAATTCTTCCCAGAGGCTAGGGAAATTTTCCCATGGACAAAGGTCAAAAACAGTGCTGTCCAGGGGGGTAAAACCTTTCAAAACAGGCAGAGAAATATCCTCTGCATTCTAGGTTCCCACAAAAAAGTTTTTAAGTGACTATGTCAAAAGTGTGCTACTTTAACAATTAGTACAATAAGATAAGGTGAGAGGTGTTTACCATTATGACTGTCTCTTTGTCATTAGAGATAAGCATTTCTTCTTGACAGGGAATTTTGCCTGTTCATCCATCTGTCCTCAGCCCTCACACAGGGGTGCTCATCATCTCTCTATCAGAAAACATTCAGTGAAAATTGGTATAGTGGCAAAGAACCAAATGATTTTTTATGGATTTTCTGTTGTCCCCCTTTTAAAATATATGCATTTTTGGATTTGAAGTTTCAATTTTTCTTTTTTTTTGGGGGACTGAAGAAATGTTAATGACTTGAGGATAGTATAAAATCCCATTGATAAAAAATTCAGATTTCAAAAAAGTGTATCACATGAAGAGGGTTGTAGAGGTGCTAGATACAGTAATGCCTTTTCCTGGTCTTAAAATGTAGGCAAAAAGCACTAGGAATACAGAAGCTGTAAAAAGGTATAACGGGTATAACAGGGGTAAAAAAGAAAAAGCAAAAATCTTCATGGCATCAACAGAATCTGGAATATAGGTTATTTGCCAGGAAAGTACTGGGTTTTAGTGTTTATAGAACAATGCAACTTAAATCTCTTAATATCTGCTCTGTCAACCCACTTCAGCTTCTAAATTATTCATATAATTTGCAATCTTTAAGCACAGTCTGTATATGCCTTTACTTGCATTCCCTTTCTTTCCCTGTGCTGTGATGGATATTGCTCTTGCTGTTACTAGTAACTATTAATAAAACTCCTATAAGCATTGCTGTTTTGGCAGGGCAAGGAAAGGACTCTAATTTATATCATCCTATATAAACATTTTGATCATGTGAGGAGAAAAATAATTTTAAATCAAGAAGAGAAAATGTGAAGGCACTCTGTTCCCTGTCATGTGCTCCCATGCCGTGCCACGTTCTCTGGATAAAGTTCAGGGTGAAGAGTACCTGTGTGGTAGCTGAACATCTGATGTTTTGTGACGTAATAGCTGATTCTGATGAGGAAAGTTTAAAATTTAGTTAATAAATAGATTTATTTTGATTCTGTAACCACAGACTGCATTATAGCCACCTCCATCAGCAGCAACGATAAAGTCTAGTTAAATGCTCACAAGGAATGTAAACAGTGTAGCTTTCATCTATACTGAAGCTGAAGAAACTTAGGCTCTTGACCTCGTTTTCTGAGTATCAGACCGCAGATTAAGGCAATCTGTGTTTCTTACATCTGAATTCTGCGCATACATGGAAACAGGATTTTGGCGTGTTTTGAAAATTTATTTATTTATATTTTTTTACATGAAGCAGCTATTCTGAATGGGCACTCGTTTCCCAAGAAATGAAAGGTAAGAGCATGGTCCATGACAAAGCTTTATCTTGGTATTAGAGGAGTTTATTTGGGGAACCCTCAATACTTTCAGAAAAAAAACCTACTTATCCAATGTAAATATGTATTGTCTAGTGCCTAGAAGGAGTGTTCTGATCCAGATCCTTTCCAGGATCTTGTTTTGTACTCAGGCTTTTGTAGAATGTGGTAACAGATACAGCAAATTTGAGAATGCCAGGAGTGCAACAGTCTTTAGTTGACAAACCATCAATTTAATGCAATAAATCATCTTTCTTTTTTTTATTATTATGATTGTAGTTCAATTCATGACCTCTTCACAAATACCAAAGTCAAGTGGTTCCAGTGTAATTCTGAATATGTAGCTAATAACAAAGCTACAATAATACCAGCTAAAGAATAAAAATAGAAATCATCCATTCATTTGTGGAACACTGTTCTTTTCATTTTCTCATGCTTCTGTTTATAACTGTGCAAATAGGTTAAGCAGCTTGCAGTGTGACTTAGAGGATAAGGTAAATGCTCTAAAATGTAGTTGTCAAAGAATGGGACTCTTTGCTTTCCATTCTCATGTGAATTATCCTTTCTGAGATGCAAACAAGCTTAGGCAGATGAAAAAGCTGCTACATGCAACTTTAATATGGACTCTGTGGAAGAGTCAGCCACTAGATACCAGAATTCTGAGTCTGATGGTCTATCTCTTTAATCAGCATGAGGATTTATTTGGTATGTTTCCTGACACAGGATATACAATCTGATAATCCTTAGCCAACAAACTGGCTGTGGCACTATGCTCTTGCTGCTGATGTGCACTGCATACAGATTACTTAAACTAAAATGATCTCCTCTTGTGTTCTGATGTGTGCTTTACAAAGATAAAAACAGACTAATTCCCCTTTGCCAGCTGGGTCATTCACTTTGTTAGGCATCTAACCAGAATTCATAATATGATCAATTACAACTTAGAAATGGAAAAAATATGCAATATAAATACATCTCCTAATGAATAATCACATTGAATTGGGTTAAAACACACTTCTCATTAAATATTACTGTAAATGGCACTAAGTTGTCTCAGAAAGAATTATTGCTCCTTACATTAGTGTTTTGACCATGTGTAGTCCCTGATGCTGTGAGTGGCTTGTTTTCTGAATACATCTGTCTGTGGTCCCACACAGGGCTGGAAAAAGATTTTCATACTCTCTTCAGATCTTGAACTGATTAGAAACAGAAATGTTTCATTAACTTTTTTCTTGGACACATTCCCCCTTTAGAGCTATGTAATAAGAGAAAGGAAGGAGATGGGAGATGTTAGAACCTCTGGATTCTTTGCCGTAGCTGTGAACACAGCCTTTTTGCAGAGGATTCTTCTGAGCAATTGTTTTCAGCTGTGAGGATGTGTCAGGCAGATGGTCTAGTGAAGAGCAATAGTTGTAGCCCACTGCTATAGAGCAAGATGACAGAATTTATCTTTGACAAGCAAGTAAACAAGTGGCAATCATGTAAGTGGTTTCTTAAAACCACACTTAAATACTGGTGGTTATTTTTGGGAGATCAAAACACTAATTTCATGCAGTTGTCATCTATTGAATGTGTGATGTTCCTTGCTAGTGCAAGGAAGATGCTGTAAGTTTTTTGGTCCCTTTAGAAATTCTTCTTCAATTTAAACATTTTTCTGTACTTCAAATGTGACACTGTGTACAAGCTGAGAAAGAAAATAAAGAAGCAAACCAACATCATAATGGAAGGAAGGAAGTTATTATCCGTTTGACCAATTAGACAAGTGATTCTTGAGTTCTGACTGCTATGCTGAACTCTGAGATGAATGCCAAAACTTATCCAGCCCAGAGGCAGTTCCATTTACACCCTAGAATGTGAAAAACATTTTCACTTGTAATTTAGAATGTAACTTTCCTTACAGAAGACATTTGCTAGGTATTTCAAGGTGCTATTTGAAAAATAAAGATTCTTATTTCACTTTTTGCAGTTCCCTACTGAGAAACCACAAAGACTTACACTTATTTTTTATTAAATTTTTGCAGATACTGTATGTACGTAAATAATAAATGTTGCTGTACTACTTCGTTACTTGGCAGCCCAGTGAAATATTTCATGTAAGAATTTAGGAAAATGTTTCATATTGAGTGACTATATCTCTAGTTAATAAGCCTCCTAAAGCTTTCTTATTACACAGAAATCACAGCAAAGTTGATGCTTTCAAAACTGAATATTACAAGATAATTCTAAGAGATCACTAGAATATCAGTACATTTTAAAATTATCTTGAAGCATGTCCAATATTTCTATCTCAGCCTTTTCCACTCCAAGTACCCCAATTTACCTTCTGCAAGATACTTTTCATACTATTATTATCAACAATAATGTCTCAAGTCTAAGAAAACACCTTCAATCTACAAGCTGAAATTTACTAAATATATTTAGCATATCATAAAAACAATAAAAATCTCTCAGAGTGTTAGGAAAATGTGACCATCGCTTCTTTTTAGCCTTGTTTATATTTTTAAAACATTCAAGCAGTCAAGAGAAGCAAAACTTCTATGAATATCTTATTCTAGTTTTGCTCATCATTTTTTGGTTTAGTTTCCATTAACCTGGCATTTTGGACTGGGAGGAAGAGAGGAGTAAAATTAACATGAATTAATATGCATAACCCTGTGCTGCATGAAACTCTTGAGTCTGTGCAGTTCTCTGCTGTTACTGCTTGAGGAGTTGTTCTAATGGCCATGTTACACAGCCCCTCTTTCCAACGTTTCCGAACAGTGGTTTTGGCTGGGTTTTCAGTTTGGTTGATTGGGTTTGGGTTGTTTCTTTTTTCCTAATTTCACTCTGAGGAGAAAGACAAAGGATTTTTGGGAAGAGTTGTGCTACCATGTTTTAAAGAGAATTGGAAAATTCTGTAGAAAATGGAAGGATAGATGGTTCCAAGGTCGCTGTCCAATTCTTCTTAGCAGCCAAAAAATATTCAGTGTTCTGGATCTGTGTTTCAGAGAGTACTTTAAAATACAGAATATTTTATTTCATTTCAGGAAGCTCTCTTTTATTCTTAATGGCAACCCCCTAACATTTAAAAGCCTATAAAATCTGCCATTACACGGAAAATTTAGGGAAGAGAGTAGTGTAGTACTTCTAAATACTGCACTGGTAATTAGATACTGGATGGCATAGCTACTGCTGATTATTGACTTCTCTGTTCTTCATATAATCTAAGTGCTTAAAGGATAACAGAAAATGTCACTGCTTTCCCTGAAGGGAATTGGAAAATCTAATTTGTCTTGAGATTTTTCAGTGGAGCTAAAGACAGTAAATTAGGAAGTATATTTTCTACTGTTCACAGACTCTGACATGGACTCCATGTGCTTGCAAAGCAGCTGTCAGTGAAGGCAACATTTTATACTGAACAGCACGTGTGCAAAATCATGAATGATGTTAGTTAAATTTTACTTCCCGATACAGAGCTGATTTGAAAAAAATACAGACTGTAAACATGCATGTAGTGGATGTATTTAATGAATGTTGTAAGTCCTTCCTCATTATTGAAATACTTCTCACCCTGCCCCCAATGAAAACCAAATTCCGCAGCAAGCAGAAATTGAGTATTCTTCCAGTATAACATTTCCTCAAGCATCCATACCTAATTCAAAGTAGCAATTATGAGATTTACATATGTATGTTGCCTTTTTAATGAGGAGTCCTTAAAGTTTTTCATATTATATTAGCAAAATTTAAATTAATACCTGAAAGGCAGCCCTTCCCAAGGACTGTGACTGTTGTCTGACAGTGAAAATTGGAATAAAACCATTTACCTTTTCATACTGAAAATATAGATAGCTGGACCTTTAATGGGAGGCAGGACAGACTGCCCTGATAAGGTTCAGGGCATAGCAGGTTCAGCTGCATCAACCAGACCTGCTTATAAGCAGAGAGTAGCTGAAAGGAAAAAATACTAAAGAAATTATGAAGTAATGAAATATTTTTTGTCAGACCTTTGGAAGAGTAACAAGGCTGGAATCTGAAGGACAATACATTAGTGTTCTGCAATATTTATAAAGTGTGGGACAGAAGAGGCGAATAATTTGTGTGTGTGTAAAATTTGTATTTACCTTGCCCTGTTTGTTTTCTTTTTCTTGTATTTATAATCCTGCATTTTCAGGATGTTTTTCTCTACGTGGGGAGCTTAACATTGCCATTATATGTACAACAAATAAATCTGTCCTTGAGTATCTCCTTGCTATCAAATCTCAAAGCAACAACTATGCAGATGCTATAATTATTTGGAAGGCCACTTACATCCTAGGATTTGTTTTTTCCTTCCTCTGCTGAGTGAGAGTAGTTTGTTACAAGTGCTGAAGAAGCAAAAAAAGAAGGTTTTTATTTCCTTCTTATGAAAAATACTCCTTTTAGAATTAAGATATTCATAATCATAAATTCTTAAAATTCTCAACAGTTAGAAGACTACTGAACATGAGAAATTTTTCTGAGAATGTATTGCGTAAAAGCAGATATATGATACTAAGGATAATTTTGCACTGATGCTTTCTACATTTTGTGCTATGTATGTATATATTCTTTTTCGATATATAATCTGGTACTGGGAAATGGCTTTTAATTTGTTGTTCCTATAGTTTTAGCAGGACTACATTCCACTAATTTAAGAAAAAATACATTAATTCATCCTTGGTTAATTATTTAAATGTTGGCTAGCATATAGTATATACCGAGGACAGCTGAAAGAAAACAGAGATAAGGGAATTCTAATATAACAAAATGCCTTTTAAGACAGAGCTTTGGAAGATTATTAAGATTGGAATAAAAAGGGTATGAGATTAATTTTCTGCAATACTAATGTTTGCTGCAGAAGAGCCTTGTATAGTTTTTATGCATGCGTGGAGTTGGTGACTTCAAAGTAAGCAATGTGATGAGGACTAAAAGTCAGGGAACAAGGAATGAGAAGCTGTGATGCCCTCATGCTGCTTTTCCAGAGACAAAAGTTGTGGAGAGCTGAGTAAACAGAGGGAATACTAGGACAGCAGTTCAGGGGAGCTTGCTGGAAAGAAAAGTTTACATGGGCTATTTCTGCTGTATGAGGAGCCCAAAGAAGATTTTTCATGAGATTCCACAAAAATGAGAAGGTCACTGTATTGCACCTGGCCAAAAGTCAGGTTAAGTATGAGCTTAGCGGAAAACAACCCCTCCATCTCTTCTCTAGACTTTATTTCTGTATTGATAAGTTTACCTGCGTTTATAGCACATGGTACATAGATAATTTTGGTATTTCATCAATGAGTTCTGTTAAAGATCCCTGGTGAGTGCTGTCTGGCTCTGGTGGTGTGCTATCCTCTGCTTGGCCTGTGTGTACTCTCTTCTGCAGGATTCCCAAGTTAGGACCTCAATGTTTTCTTCCTCAGAGAACCAATTCAGAGAATGCACTTTGCTTCTTTGCAATAATCTTGTCCTTTCCCTGTACTGTCTCTATGCCATGAATGCCAATTGGCATTATAGACACTTTGGTGGGCTCTTTTTTTTCTGAGGTGTTAGAAAAAGGATATAGAACTAGTTTTGATCCCTATGTCTCCTTGCTCCTCAAACTCCTTTTTCACCCTTGCTAACTACATTATTAAATTTAATCTGCTGAAGTTTATGATCCTTTCTTTATTGTTCCTTTGGTTAAAATTTTATTATTTTAATGTTATCTTCTTATTACTATTCCATACATAGGATTCTAGCTTTTGTGTGGAACTACTTCCGGGTAAATTTTTGTAAACATTACCCTATTAAATGAAAATTCCAGATATCAAAATAAAAGAAATGCTCTCTAAAAGCACAAGACCAGGTCTTTTTTTTTGAAAAGCATATGAAAATTCCTGTCAAATTTTATGAATAAGGCCCCTTCCCTACCAAAAGTACCTTGGGTGTTGAAAAATTTTGCAGAGGAGAAACAAGCAAAATCTAAAAATCCATGAGCACATAAGCTAAGAGTAATGGCATAATTTAAATTGTTAAAAAATTCTTTCAAAGGAAAGTAACTAGAAAGAAAGCAAATGATGTAAGCCATAACCTTCTAAAGTCACTTTTTTGTCATGGTGTCTTTTTCCCAACTTCATCCCTCCTTGAATTTTAAAATTTAAAACTTTTTGAAATTCACTTGCTAAACCATCCTAAGGCGATTTTTGGTATTTCAACAATAAATAAATTACAACACATTGCCCTTTTGTATTATACCAAAAGGGCATGGACTGTTAAGTATTTTTCTTAATATGCTTAGAATACTTTTTCAAATAGTTTGCTGTATGGTGACGTTCCCACACTTTTATTTTCAGAATGCTGAAGGTTCTCAAGTTTATTATAGTTTATGCTTGTATTTATTAAGTTGGATAAATGTAATATTATGTTAATAAATCCTGACACATTTTCATAATTGTTCCCAAGAGAAAAGCATCCAAGCCAAAGGCATGAGTCAAAGTATATTCCTCCCTCTCTTACTTTATTTGTATGTGCCCAGACAGTTACCAAGTCTCTTTGCAGTGCACTGGATTCATAGCCTGAGTGACGGAAATTACTGCAGGAGATGGAAAAATGCAGTGACTTTCCCTTTAAGTCTGCAGTATCCTTAAAGCTGTAGCTGTCCTATTTTTATCATCTTAGAGACTGTTTCTCAAGCAGTGAATGCATTTCAACATATTCACAGGATGATACTCCTTATCTGTAGATCTTTGGGGCTCAAGGATTCTAAGGGTGTTCTATTATTTTGTAAAATAATACTGAACTGGATGGTAATGTGAATAATGCATATTATGCTGGAGACAAAGCATATTTCCTGGATATTATGGGACCCATATTGCTAATACCAGTCCACTTGTACAACAATAGGGAATTCTCTTTTCTGGAATTGAAAAATCTGAGTTTCTGTGCCATCAGTGCTAGGAAATACACTGATAGGCTGTGCACAGGGAGAAGAATTGCACTGTTGTCAAACAGTCCTAGTGGTGTCTGAAGCCTAAGGTGTCTGAAGCCTTGCCGTTTCTCATACCTGTTTGTCTTAGTCTCCCTAAACAGCAGAAGAAAAAATCACAGCCATTAAACCTTCATACTTGGAAGAATTCCAGAAAGAAGAAAAAAACATTGCTTGAAGTTTATAAAAAGTTTGATGAAAGAATGGGAAAAGATGTCATGAGAAAGACCTGTGGAGTACATTGGCCTTGTTGTTGTGAATTTATAGAGCGTAATACTTCATAGGAGTAATGCATTTTGGGCACTGTAGGTGAATTCAAGAAATGGAAGAAACATTTACAATTAATCTGAAGTCCAAGCTCTGTTGTATGAAGAAAATAAGTTTATTTCTCTTATTAATTCAGTACCCAAAATTTTAAAACATTCTTGTCAGAGAAATCAGCAGGTAAACTATTTTCTTAAAGAGACCTTGAGGGAGAACAATAGTTAAATATGTGGAATGGAGAAGACAGAAATTAGTACTATGAATGAAAAATTCACTATTACTCAAGTGGTATTCTTTTTATTTCATGTACTCATGTATCTTTGCAGGAAAGAGAGCCAATCATTGGCAAACCATTGATAGCCATTCCATAGAGATTGCAAGGTACATTTTTTATGTTCTGAACAGTTGGGATTGGATGTCTAAGAAAAAGGAAACAGAAAGGATACATTAGTATGATAGTTTTTAGGGACTTAAATGAAATGTGTTAGAGCATTTTAATATGTTTAGGCATCCTAAGTTTTCATATAAGGAAGCTTTTCTGTGCTAGTCTGCAATCTTTTGTGATTATGCAAAGGCTGCCTCATGGATCCTGTGTGCCTTTCAGCTTTCAACAGCACAGGACCAAGGTATGTTTGTGGACCATGTGTTGGAAACACCTCTAACTGTCTAGCTGAGTGTCTAGGAAAAACAATTCTCATCTGGAGAGCTGAAACTAAGAGGACTGAGAACATTGGATTGGCCAGATAGGAGAACTGGGAGAAGCTACTGTGAAGTGACTGTGATGTTTTTCGGGAAATGATCTGCGCACAAGGGAAGGTACAGAAGAAAGCAAGAAAATGTGGGAAGGCATTAGCATGAATGTAAAAGAGAAACTGATAGAGAACACAACAGTAATAAAAGATGAGTGTAACAAGGGAGGCTGAGTTATAGGGAAGTGAAGTTTGGTTTGGTTTGCTGGCCATTTGAACTAATGTTAATTTTTCTTTTCAGTGCACTTTGGTTCTCCCTGCTTTATTTTGCTGGTGGTTTTTTTTTTGTTGTTGTTTGGTTGGTTTTGGGGTTTTTTTGGTGGTTGTTTGGGGGTTTTTTTGGTTGTTGTTTTGTTGTTGGTGGTTTTAGTTTGCCTGGGGGTTTTTGTTGTTTGTTTATTTGGGTTTTGGTTTGGTTTTTGGTTTGGTTTTTGGTTTGCTTTTTTTTCTCAAGCCAGAAAGACTAGGGCAGAGCTGAGGTGTCTCTGGAGCTTATTTGGGCTCTGGTCATCTCAGAAAGCAGTAGTATGGTACAGGGCTCTCTACTGCTCCAGAAGGAACCCATGCAATTATTAACTGTGCCTGGAAGAAATCGTGACCAAATCATGAGGTAGGACAACCGTCTTTTTTTCCCACT
This sequence comes from Corvus cornix cornix, assembly GCF_000738735.6. NCBI lineage: Eukaryota > Metazoa > Chordata > Aves > Passeriformes > Corvidae > Corvus > Corvus cornix. The sequence goes on along the minus strand of NC_046334.1, from coordinate 24,473,373 downwards.
CTCATTGTTTTTCATTATGGAACATGCTTTTCTGCCTGCTGGACTGATGTGTGTATCACATTTCCTTTCACACACTTGTGTCAAAATGTTCAAAGAGTCCCAGTTGTGCCTTAAACCTGAATGCTCAGTGAGGCCTGTATTGGTAGTGAAAGCTAAATATACTGGAACATAAGAGGGACTGAAACCCCAGCATGGTCTACCAGGATGCCTGTGCAGCGTTGGATACTGAAAGCCTGACACTGTGACAGCCTTTGGCATGGACTGCAGATTTAGGAATGGAGCTGCTGAGGAATTCAGTAAGCAAGTAAGCTAAAAAAAGCAAGGCAGGATTCTGTTGACTTTTTTTTCTGAGAAACCTCACCGGAATCAAGCATTCTCCATAAAATATTGACCTGGAAAACACCAGTAAAAACATACCTCCAAATTTTCTGGTTGACTCTAAAATCCAGAATTATACTTCTTCTGTGTTGTGTTACTTGAGTTCTTGTTATCAAAACAATTATGAAGGAAGATTAATGACCAATGGCTGATTTTCTGAACTCTCTGTAAAGGGTCACTTTAATTTTCTGTATTTTTTTTAATGCATCATCAAGGATAAAACTGAAACATAGGAGGAAGTGTATTCTTTTTCCTCAAAATCCAGAACAGCATTTTCTTCAGGTGGTACCAGCTTGCTTGGGATAAGTTCATTCCATTGCCCTAGATACTGAGGATTAAAATATTTGAGTGAACTAACAATACCAATAAGAGAGACTATAGATAAAGGTTTATCTGTTCTACTATTACATAAATACTAGAATCAAGTCTAGGTATCTGTTTAGTTCTGTTAGATATAGTTAGAATACAGATATATCTATAGCATTGTGGGAACTTTCTTGATCTAAGTGGGAATATTAAAAACAATATATTAAAATCTTTTCATTCTACCTACCTAGTCTTTCAGTTTTATAAGGATACCAATAGATTTCAACACGGAAAATGCAAGAAGGAGAAATCTTTTGGACATCATTTCTTTACAGAATTTGGGACATTAAGATTAAACTAAGTAATGTTAAGACATTTATAATTCTTCAGGCTTGCCTTCATTCTAGTACTAATTTTGATGATGCTGGTGTCAAACAATCCTCCCAGGTACTGTACACATAAAATCCAACTGCTTATCCCAAAACACGATTCATGAGTGCCGCAGGGAGCACCAATTAGGCAAACTGCATTTCAGATGGTGCATTCTCTGACTTTGGATATTTGCTTGAAATGATACAGTGTAAAAAAAATAAAGTGGAAACCTTGTTGCTGTCTAAATATAGTATCTGGAAGGAAAACGACCTTAGCAATTTGCCTGGGCTTTAGTTTTAGAAAGTGCAGGCAATGAATTGAGTGAATTCATGATACTGAAGCCCTCTTGGCAAGTGCACAGTAGAAACAAGGTGTTTCACAAGTCTGTTTTTAAGGATCAGTTCTGCAGCAATTACACAGAACACTCAGATTGCCTGTGTATGAAAAAAAAGCATTATATACCTCTGGTGTGCTTCATCATTATAACATGATTATAAGACTATAAAGATGTGCATCTCTGTTTTAGTCCTCTGAGAGTGGCTCTTCCTCTTTCTACACTTTGACCGGAGTTGTGTAGTAATACTGTCTCTAGGAGTGGATTTGAAAAGTCCTCTGCTAGAATAAGCACAGGGCAAAGATCAAACAGCACAGTGTAATTTTCCCCCCTCATTTCTTAGTTTATTGGTGCTCAGAGGGAAGCACATCAAGTGTGAATGTGCATTGTGGAATTTGTGGTTTGTTGCATGAAAATTCTTGCAGGCCTTGGTTACTTAACATAAAACCACAAAAATATTTAGAACCTATTACAGAAGCAAACAAAGGGAAGAAACCCAGTGGATAAGAAACAATCTGTTTATGTTGATGTTATGCTTTAATGGACAGAGAGAGAAACAAACTAATTTTTTTTTCCTTCTTAGTCAGCTTCTGTGTGTAGAAATGGCATTTATAGAAGCTTTACAGTGCTGTGAACCATCACTTGAATGTCAGCTGGCTCTTGTGCTCTTTCTGCTTGAAATGTGCTGAACTTTGGTGAGGGAGACATTCAAGGGGAGCCTAAATATCTACTTCTGCAGTGATATCATGGTTTCTTTACATTTTATGGAAGCTCTCCCCATTAGAGGAGGGAACAGATTTTTGTCTCCACAAACGTCTACAATGTTCAGTTCTTTGGGTTGATATGAGGAAATATATTTTCTTCTTCCTATCTCCCTAAGCAGAAGTAATCTGAGTGCTTCTGTTGTTTTCCGTGTCTGACAACTTTGAAGTAAAATTGTAAAAACAGAGCTGCACAATATAGTTGAAAATTACTGATGTTCTAATTTTTTTTCAATGGAAACTTTCTTCACAGTGAACCAATCTTACCATAATATATATCAGTTAGTGTATCTCTCACTCTACAGAGTTAGAGAGATTTCTGATTTTCAGAGTACATTGCAGAAATAAATTATAGTTCACTCTGGTGTGGTTTTAGATTGGTATTATTGACAGATCTGTTTTGAATGTTACCTTTCATGTGTTTATACTTTATCAGTAGTTTAGTTTATCCCAATGTTTCTCTGAATATTGAACTTAAGCCATTTGGTTTACATTTCTATGTCCTTCTTCTCTCATTTTTCAAAAGTATCTTTCCTGTTTGACATGGCTTTTTAAAGAGAACTACTTATGGCTTTGAGTTTTCATTGGCAGTTTGATACAGTATTCTAAAATGCAGACTGTTATGTCCAGTCCCTCTGACAACATCTAATTTATCTATATTTGCTTCAACCTGTTCTTTACTTACCCAGTACTTACCCCTTAAATACAGGTGTGAAAAGTGATAGCAAGCAAATCATAGTTGACTTCTTAATGCATATTGATGATCATAAGAAAATAAATACTTCTAAATTGTGTTTGGAGTTTGGTTTTTAGGTGGATTAACAGCCTAAATTTAACCTCAGTTAATCCAAGATGTATATTTTAGAGCTAAAAACTGAAGCTGATAATTAACGTAAATCATATAACTTCTGTCCCCGTTATACCACAATTGTCTTAACTTTACAGAGAAGCTATGTACCACCCTCTGGCACATACTCAGATTGCACATATAAACTCAGTTTGAGAGCTATCTTTTTTTCTGCAGTCTCAATATTAATGCTGTTTTGAATTGTTTTTTTAATGAGTTGGATCAAATAAATCACATTTTTCAAACTAGTATTCCTCTTCCTGCATTCATGGAATGATATTAGAATACTTTGTTGCAGTATACCAGGATTTAAAACATGTGACTGTGTCAGCGTGAAACTGAGTTTTTTCCTAGTTTGAATCTTGCAGTACTGTTCTCTGCAGGTAAATTCATAAAAAGAGATAAGGTCCTGCCCATTTGATTTATTGCATTTGGACTGCCATTTTACTATCTTTCCTTAATAGGTATAAGTGCCTACATAAGGTTCTCGTCAGTAGTCAAAGTCTGTCACTTCCTCTAAATCATGTTCTGGTCTTTCTGTTCCTTTGTATTCATGTCTTTTGTGGAAGAAGAAACTACATTAACTTTGCTGACTATAGAATCTTCTGTCATGATTGGGGGCAGATGTGTTGTGTTTGGGTGTGTTAACAAATAATCTCAATTACATGTAAAATATAGTTGTATAATTCAGCTTAATTTCTTTTCCAAGCAATTTAAGAAAAGTCTGTGAAAGTAACACTGCAGCTTGAGTAGTGTTGTCTACAAGATGTATTTACACCAGTTTCAACGGAACTGTTTCAGAGCTTAATAAAGCTCTGGTTTTTCAAAGACCACAAGACTTCTGAAATCTCTCCTTGGCATTTGATCAGTGTTGGATGATCTGAAAAAGAGGTGTCATTCATAGCTGTGCAAAACATGGTGGGTTTATAATTTTTTTTTAAAGACTTTAATCTACTTGCCTTTATGTTCATTGAATTTTGGCTTGTGTTTGGATTCAGCTGGATCCCAGAACTCCAAGTAAAATACTGGTTTCACCCAATTTCACACTGCAGCCATGCAAAACCCACACATTTCTGACAGGTTTTGATGTGAAACCATAAGATATCTTGGCCCAAGTTCACACAAAAACTATGTGAACCTTTCAGTTAATGTGGGCTCTGTTCCCAGTTTGTAATGAAACATTAAACCAAGCAGGTTTTTTGCATGGCTTTGTATATGTTATACATGTTTTGTTTAGAACCCGTGTCAAAACATTTCCGACACCCTAAAAGCAAGTCAGTTCTTCTATAGCCTTCAGTGTATAATTGCTTTTTCAGTAGAAACCAGAGGAAGATGTTGAGCTGAAGCCCTTTGAAGGGAGGCTGCTGCCAGAACGTCTCCTATTCAGTTACTGTGGATCAGAATCTCATTCTCTATTTCCTCATTAGCCAATTTGTTTCAGCATTAAACTTTGTTTGTGATTTCATAGGAAAGAGAAATAGGGCCCTGGATATTCTACTGTGGTTTTGGTTCAACTCTTAGCTGGGTCATGTCCTGCTCACTGTTGGTTCAAGGTTTTAGTGGGACAGTTATAAATTCCTACTTATTTTGGGTCCAGTGTATCAGTAACTAAAATATTCTTTCTGTTATTACAAATATTGTGATTATTAAGCCTGGACAGAGAAGTATTCTTATGGAGAGTGGATATATTTCCTTTTTTGGAGAAGGTAGTCAAGCAATGGGCTTTGATTTAATCACTGTTTTGTGATCCTGCATATAATATCAAGGAAAGGCAAAAGCTACAGGTATTTTCATCAGTGTAAAAATATGATCCAATTCTGTGTAGAAGCAAGTATTTTAAGAACATATTCAGTTATGTAATCATTACCTATATGTCCCTTTTATTTTTTCCTGTGCTGACATCTACAAAGATTTCGCTGATTGTGAAATATGTTGTTATTTGCTTTTAAATCTATGGCAGTATTACATTTCAAACTAATTAATTCTGCTAAGACTTCTACAGAAAACTGTGCCAGTCTCTACAAATCTTAAATCTGATTGAATAAGGCTTTCAAAATTTACAATTCTATTCAGTTTATAAAAGCAAGTATTTGTTTTACCTTGCAAAACTGCTAATTTCTTAGAACAGATTTCTTTTTTAAATTACTAGGGATTTTTTGCAATTTCCTGTTGGTCTGAAAATAAGTAAAAGTGACATGCATTTGTTATGAAAAAAATCTGTTCTTTTTATTTAGGAAAATCTCTTCTCAAAGCCATTACTAATGGCAGTTGTGACTGAGTGAGGTCTATAAGACTTGACACTTTTAGAGCTTTTCAGCTCCAGAAATCCCCAAATATTTGAGAAGTTTAATTGTCCATGCATGGGAAAAACAGAAGTCGTAGCTCAAAGAGAAGCTTCTCAGTGGTTATTATCCACCTTAACCAGACCCTTCCCTTGGAGAAGCGTAGCGACAAGTGGCACTTTGCTCTTTCTGCTCTAAAGCAAGACACTTGCTCCTAACCCAGCCTCCACCTTAAAAGCAGTGAAAAAGTGGGGAATGGGCTACATTCAACTCATCACAGGCACCCATGGAAGCCAGTGCTGTAAGGAAATGTGAGTGCACTGTGGGAAAGAAGACATTTGCTACAGCAGCTGCATTCCAGGCCAAGACTTGCAGCAAGGCAGAACCAGGAGGCAGCTTTGGGGTCCCGTGCATGTCATGCTTTGTCTCACTGGACATCTCAAACTTCATAAGATGGCATGACAAAGATTGCTAGAAATCATGAGTTCATGTGGTCAGGGAAATGCAGAAATGCCTTAGATGAATTTAATAGGGCACATATAATTTGAGGACTCTATTTTTTCTTGGCACTACTAGAAATGCCTTTCATAGTTTCCAGTCTATCTTTAGCCTCATCTTAGGCTTAGATTGTGCACTGCTTGGGGAGGAGGCAACCTTGTTTTCTCGTTTCTGCTTTTCCAAGTGCAAGGGATCTCAGCCTGTTACGTGTTCATACATCAATTTGTAATCATGTAGTAACACTTGCTAAATTCAGCAAAACAAGAAGTGAGCTTAAAAGCACATAACAGTGATTTCTGATAGCTTGAAGCAAGCTGTGGTGACACCTGCTTATCTTTTAAGTCTCTTAGCTAAAATGAAGTCAGCATTGTTTATAAGAAGAGAATCGTGTAACTTAGAAGTCTTTATAAAAGTTTCTTATGAAAAGCTCACAGAGCTAAATTGTTGTTACTGGTTGTAAGAAATGAGAGTTTCAGTTGTGAGGTCTATTTGTTGCATAGCAATGGAGTTTGAATAGCATGTAATTATGAACCATAAAGAACATCTAGCAGATATTTTCCCTCCTCTCCACCAGCAGATGAGATTTCATATACTTTCCGTTTTTTGATGAATGCCAAGATTGCTCTTCAGTGCTATTTACACAGGTTTTGGTTGCTTACAGCAATTCTTGGGGTAATACTGAAGTTTTTTGCTTCTGTTTTACTAAACTTTCCATTGTTACCAGTAAGTCTATCTATAAGAACATTTTGTTCTAATTGATCTCTCATTCCTATATATCACCATCGACATGTATATTTGGGTCATAATTTGAGTAGATATAGTTGCTTTTCTTCCTGTGCATCAGAATGCTGACTCTGCTCCAGCTGTTTTCAGTGAGTAAGATCTAATATCTAATCTTATAATATTGTTTATAGTGGGCTACATCCCACCTAACTAACAGTCTATGGTAAACAGTTAAATCAAGTGTGTTCTCCTTTGTGACATTATTTTGCTCCTGCAGAGAGAAAGAATGTAGAGGAAAGTAAACGTTACGTTCTTCATTTGCTCAAGTTAAATACTAGATATACTGCATCAAAAATGTATTCTGCTTTGATGGCATTTAGATTGTATTCCAGGAATTTCCTATTCCCTTTTTGACTCAGGTTTTAGAAGGAAGACAAAGGAGGATGGAAATAACAAAGTACTCAGCTATGCCAATGTCATTGAAATACAGATTTGCTTCTGCTGACTCCAGTAGCTCCTTCTCAGGCCTGTGGGAGCCATGGTTCCTTATACTTCCCTTGAGAGTGCATCTTTCAGCACTCTCCCTGTAGCATTTGCTGCACAAGAAGGCCCTATAGCCTGTTACCACCTGCATTGTCTTTTGCTGCTCAAATGATATTGTCAAGGGGAGACCCAAAGTAGTAAAACTGGCTCCCCTACTCATGTCACCTACTTTTGATACAAGCCCTCAGCATTTGTGTGAGATCTATCCTACAAGCTGCAGTGAATGACTTCTGCAAGGGGTACAGCCAGAGGTAAACTTCATCCCTTCCAAGGCTACACTTTTCCTTTCCCACACTGGCACAGTAGGATGCATGCAAAAGCAGCATCTGCCCGTCTGAGGCTGAACAGAATTGTTGTGCCTACTGTATACTATAGATCATATTCCAAACATCCCTTCCTGTTGTACTTCTGTTCCCTGGACGAATATTTGCAGTTTGAGAGTGGGTTTGGGTTTATTATTATTATTATTATTATTATTATTATTATTATTATTTTTGAACTACTCCTATTTTAAACTACTCCCATTTTTAAAGGCAGCCACAGCATTCTACTGTACGTAGCATGTGAACAAACCATAAACAAGTAGATGTTTAATGATAATTATTTCATTCATCTTTAGTAGAACTTAATAATTATTGTGATTATGTTATTAAATGGAACTCTTCAGTAAGCTCATAATATGTAACATGGTTTAGATATTCATCAAAGTATCGGAAAAAATCACAGCATACCTTCAATGTGTACACAACTCTAGTTTGATGATTAGTTCTCTGGGGATTGCTACTGGCTGGAGTAATGTACTGTAATTAAAAAACTAAATTATAACCAAGCAGAAAAATGTAACACTGAATTATCTTAAAATAGTATAAACCAAAACTAATCATGCTGAGAAACTAATAGGCCAAACCAAAAATTATAATCTGCTACTAATTACGATGACATGGAGACATGCAATTAAAAACTAATTGCTAGCTGACTTTTTCTTTTTTAAAAAAGGTCTTGATGCAATTCATTAAAACTGATTTTGTTCTTGAATGTTTACTGGCATTTTTTTAATATCTAGTGTTAAAGAAGGGAATTTAAAGGTCTAAATCTGGGACACCATGATAACTTTATTTCATGCTAAATTTTATTGCACATGCAGTATACAGCAGTTATGGGACAGAAGCTTTGCTAATGAGTTGGCCCATATGTTGAATTAACTCACTTATTTAAAGTGAGAAATTAAGTTTAGAATTCTCTTTGCCAGCTTTGCTCAGAACAGTAGCTAATTAAAACTTGGCAGCAGAACTGTGGGTGAAACTTTGGTATGATATCCTTCAAAAGGCAATATAGGGCTATAGTATGTTATAAAAGGTGGTGGTGCTTGCTTTAGGAATTAAGTCTTAATTCTCTGCTAGTTTTTATTGTTTCATTCAACTTGTTACTCTTAGTGACATCAGTTATACTCATGATTTCCTATAAAATAATGCCTAACTTATCGTCTCTCATTATAAAATATCTGAGTGCATTTATTGTTATTGACAGATGATCAGACTTCTTGTCCAATAGATATTTTTACATGAAGATTATCTCTAGAATATCTCTGAAAATGTGAATGGCATTTCATAGCTTTTATCTTCTAGAGGGGTATGGCGATTTTTATTCTACCTGTGTCACATGAATAATTAAAAAAAAAATATAGGAAACTTATTTCTTCAGGTGCTTGAGCTATTTTAATTGCCATGCACCTAAAATTTTTGGGGCTATCCTCAAATATTGATTCAGACAAACATTGTTACCTTTACATTGTTACCTATACATTGACATTGGTAAAATTAATGCGCACCAGTTGTTTTCTGGCCTGCACATACAAAGAACTCAAATTTAACCGAGAAATAATAAAAGCCTTATCTCTGGAATCACAGATTCCAAAATAACTGTATTTACAAAGTTTGAACACATTCTTGGCCTTTCTGAAAATCAATGAGCATTTCTGAGTATTTATTGATCATAAAAAGACATAGCCAAAAGTAGCATATGTTGACTGCAGCTCAAAAATCATAAAACTACCAGTCAGAAAAGAGCCTGTCTTTCAGTTTTATTTAGAAAAATTAAGAAATGAGAGATTAAGAATTTAAACAATTTTTTAAAATTTCCCTATACGCTTTTAAAATAGAGAATTGAAAAGTGTTTCATCAATTTCTGTTCGTGCGGGAGACATTTGTATGTGTAAATATGCATACATATATATATATATATAGTCAAACATAATATATGCAGAAAGCATTCTTAAATTTGAAAAGCTTTGTTTGGGTGTTTGGAATTTTCAGCCCATAAGGCTAAACATTTCAGCTCTCTATGGCAAGATGGTACAGTCTGACTAAGAGAAACATATTAAACCACTACAGCATACAAAATTCATTTACTGTAAGCATAATTTTAAAGCATTTGTTTTGAAATCCCTATATTCTGCTAAAGCCAGTTAAAGTAGTGAACTCAGCCTTTCAACAGTCAAGTAAATAACAGTAATGATAATGATAACAGTGTTTTAGCATCTGTTCTTAGGCACTGCATCAAAGAATCATAGAATCATTTAGGCTGGAAAAGACCTCTAAGATCATCTAGTCCAAACACTAACTCAGCACTGCCAAGTCCATCACTGAGCCACGTCCCAAAGTGCCACATCCACACATCTTTTAAATACCTCCAGGGATGGTGGCTCAACCCCTTCCCTGGCATCCTGTTCAACTGTTTAAGCTCCATTTCAGTGAAGGAAAAATGTGTCTGTTGATCTGCACAGTTGTGAAGCTGTCTATAGGAGAAAAATAATTTGGGGAACAAAAATTATGCAATCATACAATCATTGAGGTTGAATGGGACCTCTGAAAACAATCTATGTTAATTTGACTGGGAGAAGTAATTATTTTTCTTGAAATTAAATCTGTCTCAAAGGGTAGCTATGTTACATTTAGCTATTGTGTTTATAGTGAGTCAATAATAGACAGATAATATTGAGATATGCACTGAAGCAGTTGGACCGTTATGAATTCAGTATCAATCAGTGAGAGAAAATCAGGCTTACAGTAGATATTTTACCCTTAGGTGCACTACAGAAAAAACTGATGAAAATAATCTTAACTTGGTCTTGACTGAAAGACTGAAAGAAGTGATGGGTATCATAAAATAGATTATTAGCCGATTTTCTACCTTTATGAAGAAGAAAAAAAATAGGTTTTTAGTATTTGAGCTATATCTATCTACCAGAGCTTCAGATGCATGTTTTCAGGTAGATGCAGCCTTGCTAGAATGCATTGTTTTGTTAAAATATACTGTCTAGGTGTGGTTTTTATTTTGAAAAGGGGAAGGTAGATAGTGGTCTGCTTTCTGATCAAAGATTTGCTTATTCAAGTCCTTACTGTGTTTGATCCAAAATACAAATCATGAAAAATTCTTGCTAAGCAGGAACTTAAACCTTGTGTATTCATTTTGCCTTAATCACTTACGTAGTCTGATTGGGGAGGGAGGGAAAAAAGGTGCAAGTTTAATTACTTCTTTATTTGGTAAAAAAGCATAGATATATGGTCTAATCAGCTGCTGCCAATTGATTGAACTGTTGAGAGACAGATGCTAAGAAAGTTATGTTGAGCAATCCATGTAGTGCAGGTAGCTCAGGGGGCAGCTGCAGGTTGAGCCCTGGGTGAAGAAAGCCCAAGGCAAGAGGTTATGACCTGGCACTGACCCTTTGAACAAAGGGCACGGGGACCTGTGGCCCAGCAGGGTGATTGGACACCAGAGACACAGCAGGAGCTGGGGACCCCCAGATTGTGGCACACTCAGACTGTGAGGGTAGGAAAAGCCCAGGAGTTCCTTTGCTCAGGGTCCCTCCTCTGAGGCACCAGGTCCAACTGTTATTTTACCATTTAGTCTTTGAACCAAGATAAAATTATTTGAGGAATTGGGATGTCTGGGACTCTACTATGGGAAATCTGGGGCCAAAGCTGTAAGGAAATGTGGTCTGACCGTGAATGTGGGGTGTGTAGCAGTGAAGGGGCCTCGGTCCCAGCTCAGATGGGTGCAAGAGTGATTGCCGGAGTGGATCCTGAGTGGTCAGACAGGGAAGTGTCCATAGTAACTAGGAATTTACAGAAATACTTCCACAAAAAAGAAGTACATGATAGATTAGAGTCACGGTCTTTATTTTGGTGTTTGGAAAAGATGTGACAGTTTTTGGGTTTCAGTGGAAAACGGTGACAGTATTGTCACCCTACCGTGACTCATAAGAAAGATGCTTGGAAAAAGTGGGGTTTGAGTTTTTCCCTGTTTTATTTTGGTTCCTGAAACCAGCTGAAGGAATTTTTGTGCTTAATACAATTACTGTAGCTGCCTCCTTGCCCAGTATTCAAAATATTCCTATAGGCTGTACAAAATGACTAATTAGCTAATGTAGGACTTTAGATTCTGCTGCAGTGCCTGTGTGATTTTTTGAAATATTTTTTTCCCTTCATAAATACCAAGTGTTGGTGTAATTATGCGCCTGCTGAAGTTAGCTGTGCCACCAACTTTGGGAATTTTAAAATCGTTGAAAATTCCTTTCCTATGATACTGTTGATGTTGTATTGAGTGGCATTTGAAGGTAAATATATTAATCCAAATATACCACCAGTTTTCTGTTTTCAAAATATGTGAAAATATATGAAGAGAAAGGGGGAATTTGTCAGTGTATGTTAACTTACTTGTACATATGTAAACCAAAACATTTTACCTTCTCCGTCTGTTTTGAGGAATTCATTAGTGCTACCATACCTATTTCACTGCAGACGTAACCAAAGTCAATGTGCTTTGCTTCTTAGTTACTGCTTCCTACTCCATTTATGTTCCTGCTTGATTGTTTTGCTCTTTCCAACCTAATAAATAATTTTGGCCATTGTCTGAAATGTCCAGTATTTCAAAGGGAGTTTGAGGAAAAAAATGTACACTTGCCAAGCATAAATTATTGAAACTTACAGCTTGATTAGGTGCCAGCATTGGGGGCATGGAATATTAAGCTCTACAGTTTACTTCTTGCAGTTGCTTAATGTATCCACACCAATCTGCTCCAGAGGAAAAATTTAGTTATTGTAGTAAACACAATTTTCCCAAGCTTTTCAGTGATGATAGAACCAGTGTAAGCCTATTCCCTATCCTTAAATTTTACTTCTCACAGTCATAAGTTTGGTTTATAAGTGAACAAAGAATAATAGGTGCCATAGCTCTTGTGTAAAAAAAACCCAACCAGCCAACTAGCCAAAAGATTATTATATGTAGCATAATTAGAATATGCATCTATAGTGACAATCATTCAGCTTGATCAAACATGATAAGGCACTTTTCTAATACTGAGAAGTTAAGAGCAGTAGTTAAAGCCTTGGTATCATGTATGGAACATGGTATCATATTAGGAACATTGTGTGGAACAAAGGTCCCTGCGTGGGCTGTTAAAGACTAAGTGAAATCTTGTGGTATTCAAAGCAGCCAAAGCACCAAGCAATTGAAAGTTTTCTTTCCCACATTTAGAGCTAACCAAAAGGAAACACAAAGAAAAAAAAAATCCATTTTAAATCCTTTTTTCCGGGGTAGAGAAAAACTTCTCCCTGTAGTCAAGGTAGCTGCCACAAACTTTCTATCAGAAAACTGAACATGATTTTTACTTATTTGGGGGAAAAAAAAAAGTGCTAATTCTGCAGGTGTTCTGATTGAAAAAAGATCTGAACTGCCATTTTCTGTCTTATATACTTTACAGAAATGAATCAATCCCCATATCAAATGGGGAACTGAACTTTTAGAGTGAGTTACTGCATAGAAATATGCTTACCAGGATGCAGAATTTCTTTTGAGAGAATCTTTCTTGACAGGTTCAGCTTGATAAATGAGCAATGGTGTTTTGATTAAAATAAATACAAATTGATTGGATTTGTATAGAAAGTAGTCTTGGAGCTATTCATCCCAACCAAGGTTATGTCAGCTTGGGATGCTCTTAGAAGCATAATAGGCTCTAGAAAGCTTTGAAGTGAAAAACAAGATGATCTAAAAAGTTCAGATACTTCTATGGCTAAGCAGCCACTGGTGGGGAGTTTACAGAATCACAGGGAGTTTTTTGGGAAGAGTTGGCTGCCCAAGGTCAAATTAGGTATGTGCCTTTTTAAACTTATTTATCTGCCATCTTTTATTCAGATGCTCACATAATTTGCTCAGTCAAAGAAAAAAAAATATTTAAGAGAAACTGACAAGAGGAGAGGTGGGAAACCAAAAGTCACAAGAGGTGATGGATTTTATAATTGATAAAGTTTGAGGTGGTTGAATAAAGCATCAGTATAGGGGTACAGTTGTGGTCTACAAAATGCATTAATTAGGAAAAACTGCTAGTATTTTCTTACTCTGCAGCTGTCTAATCTTATGATTTATCTTTGAATTTTCCTGTGTGTGGCATCAACCCATTTGTCATTGCTACTTCTGCTTTTTTTTGTTGTCATTTGTTTACCTTCTTTCAGAAACAGTCTTGAATTTTGCATTGGTTTTAACTCTTTTCTTTGTTTCTTTTCTGACATCATTCTGTTCTTCAGATAGCAGGCAATTAGCTTTGATACATACCTCTCCTAAGGACTTTCTCACTCCTTGGGCTTCTTTTGTTTGTTTTTCTTAATACCTTTCTCTATGACTGTTGCAGAAATGTTTATACAAAAGGTATATTAGATCAGTTGGAGAACTTCTCCCAAACTGTGCCTGCGGTTCATATAAGCAAAGGACCCTAAACTATCTATGACTTTGCATGAGGTCTGAAGGCCCCACAGGTCTTTCTGACAACCTTTATTATGAATGCCACCTAACAGAAAAAAAATAACCAATTAATTTTTGACAGCAAATCCATATTTTATAAAGAGTTTGGTGGTGTATATAATGTGTGTGATAGGAATTGTATTTACACAGAGAAAAAACATTAATTTTGTAAGATCTGCGTTAGTAAGGTAAAATTCTTTATGAAAACTGCTTTTTACTGAGCTATTTTTAAGCCAAACAGTGTGGCCACAAGTGATAACAGATATTGCTGATTTGAGATAAAATATCAAACACTGCTGCAAAGAAGGTGCAAAATAATATTTTATTAATGTCAGTTTTCTTTCTCTTACCTTACATATCTAATTATGGGTGAAAGAGAAGTAAGTTCATTTTTCATGTAAGGTTATTAACTTGACGGTGTCCCTTTAAGTTGTGAGGATGTGCAGAGTAGTTAGGAATGTGAGATACTGTAGGGTACCAAATGTGTGATGTGATGTTGCTAGGCAACTCACTTATTGTTTTAAACAAACCACATAGAGCTGGCAACAGCTGTCAAAGCTCTTGGCTCTTGACAGTAACACAGACCTCAAAAGAACTTAGAACAAAGATCTTCCAAAATAAGCTCTAGTATATAACACAATCCCATAGTGCTAGCAAGTGTGTGAACCTATTTGTTAAGTTAGCAGATACAGTTATCTTTTACAATTCTATAACCAAATATTTCTGACAACTATGTAATTTGTTTACATACATTTAAAAAAAAAACCCTGTTAGTACATCAATTTGTCTTTTTAAAAGAATGCCTTTCACAGCTGCCAATAGTAGCAGATCTGTTTGTAAGTATTCAAGGAGCACTGTATGTGTGCAGCCAAGAAAGGCAAAATGTTCATAGAGAATAGCCATGCGTATGTGTTTGTGGATTTCTTCCTTTTCTCTGCTGTTGAGTTGTATATATTTTGATATGTCAGACACAGATCAATTTTGTCAGTATTGCAGTCCATAAAAATAGATGTAGGTGTAGCACACTAACACCTACCAATATGGCAAAGCTTTTAAAACAGGAACCAACCCCCAAGACTTCAAAAGAGAGCCCAGTACTGAAATAACCCAAGATCTGTCAAAATTTTTCACACTAGGAGATAAGTAGGTCTGTAAATTTCCTCTTGTCTGGAAATACATCTGGAATGCCAAAACTGCTCCTTATGGGTTTTCCCCTTCCTCCTGACTGCTTGAAAACAAACCAGCTTAAATCCAGCAGTGGGGCAGTACTGAGCTTCTGCTAATATTCCTGTCTTAGCGCAGCATCACGGTTCACATGCAGCATCACACGAGCTTGTCTGGCAGGCTGTTGCATTATTCACACTCCAGCAGAGTGCAGGTGAAGTCAGTGTCTGAGTGTCCAGGTAGTCTCCTCATTGCTGCGTGAATGATCTCACCATCACACCACTGGCAGGAGCCTTGCTTTATCTCTGCCTCTAATTGTTCTGTTTTCTCTATTCTGGTCAACAAAATGCAGACTTGAATGTCTAGCTAAAGCTGTCTAGTTAAATGTCTAGTTAAAGCTGTCACAGGAATCTTCTGAGCTCTAGAGACACTTTCTGTGGCAAAATGGATGTTTAAATATAGGGAATAGCGGTTTTTCAAGTTGCTTCTCACTCTACAAATGACAGACTAGCAGAGATTAAGCTTGACTGCCCTAGACCATAGAATGTATGCTTTTCTACTTTGTTTGATGTTTTGCTGTCTATCTATCCAGTTAAGATTTTAATTCCACCTTGAAGGGAGAATTTTTTCCAATATACATTTTGTCAAACCTCAGCCTTGTCTTTTGAAAAATTCAGAACATGACAATAGCTCAGTGATTCAGACTATGAGTCTACATAACATGATATCCTGACTCTAAGGCACCCATATACTGATGCCTTAAGAAGACTGAAAACCAGGGATAAAAAGGGATATAAAACTTCCTCAAGGTATTCTCGTTCTCTGACTGTATCTTGGCTAACACGATTTCCTGAGCTGTGTATCATTTAGCTATTTAGGTATTTAGTGTTAACATGGTTCCTATTTAGTAACATTTAATAGTTCACCTTGCACACTCTTCCTCTGAATCCACAAAACTCTCTGCATCCACGATGTCTCTGACTAGGAGTTACACAATTCTGTGCAATGAATCACAGCCTTTTGTTTGTTCCAAGCCTGTATCTCTTAGTTTAACTTCATCATGCCCAGTGCTCATGTAGACAGAGGCAGTGAATAATCCGGTCAGCTCTCTACCATGCCTATGCAATTTATGTTTTTGTAGGCTTCTAACTCCTCTTTACTCAAATTGAACAATCCTGGGCTACTTAGTTGTTCATATGGAAAGTGTTACTTTTCGTTGCTTGGCTTTTTACAGTTCTTTTGTGTCCTTTTTGGGAATGGGAGAGAAGGATATGCAAGGGGTATAAGAAGGAAATTTTTTACTGTGGTGTAAGGTTGTTTTTTTTCATTTTCCTTTCATATTAATTCCTAGAATTTATGTTGCTTTTTTGACTACTGCCTGGTATTAGTCCACTGTTCATAGTGACAAATTGTTGTTTTCCCACCCCAAGACATTTCATTACAGAAATGATGTTCAATTCTTCCCCACAGTACAGATTTATCACTTTTCCAGAAACTCTGTCTGACAGCAGCCAATCTAACTGCTCATTTGTTGTTGTTTTCTCTAGTTTCAAAAAGAGTGGAACATTTTAAAAAAAATTAAGTACTGATTGAGGAAAGAGAAGGTCATCCAAATGTCTTTATCTGTCAACTGTTATCTGTGAGGCAGGGTTTTCCCTCAGTGGGATCAAATGGAGGGCAGCAATTCAACCTGAAGTCTCTGTGGGAACGTTACAGAATATTTGAACATCTGCTTTGAGAACCTACTTGAAAAATAACCATGCACAACAGAGGAGGAACATATGGTGCTGCATGCTGAAGACCACTGGTAATACTGCTGGCACAAGCAAAAAGAGCAAAGAGCTCATATAGGCTACAGGGAGTGTCTTGGTTTGAAAGACAGGTGTCTGCTAAGGAAGGCAGAAGCCTCCCTCGGAATGGCAGATGCAACCCCCTTCCCTCCGAGTTATTATAATTTTGAAATCAAGGGGGCTTTTAGGCAAAGATGTGGGAAATAGGAATAACAGTTCTTTACTATTATATATCTATATGTGTATAACCAGTCAAACAAATAGCAATAACTGTGGCAGTAACAGCAAACAATCACAAACCCAGTCCCAGCCTTCTCGGCTGTCGGGCCCTTTCCCCTCGGGTGCAGTTCCGCTCGCAGCCGGCAGGGGCGCTGGCGGCTCCCGGTGAGCAGGGCAGGTGCGATGGTTTCCCCCGCGGCTGCAGGGGGCGCTCCGGAGCGAGCTCGGGGAGCACGCGGCACCGGTGCCCTGGGATCCCGGGAAGGGATGGGACAAAGGCTTCACAAACCCCTGGGCAGCCGATCCTGGGTCCGGCCGGACCCTTGGAAACAGCAGGCTGGAGCGGCAGGCTGGAATGGCAGGGACGGGCACAAATCCCGAATGGCAGACGAGGTGTATCCAAATGGGGAAACCCCCCAGAGGTCTGGGCAGGCAGGGTGAGCAGGGCTACAACATAGTGAAGACTCGAAGCAACGGCGGGGCAGGGCAGCCACGGCCAGCTCCCAGTGGGACGGGGAAGGCGGGCTTGGGATCCTGGGGCTTCTCCAGCAGAAGGAAAAACGGTCGAAGAAAGCATCTTCCCTCTCACTCCGAACGCCGAGACCGACTGCTTACACACCCAGGTGAAACAAAAGAGCAGCCAGGTCTTTTGTTTTTCTGAAGTAGTCGGCCATTTGTTCCCCTAGCAACATGTATGGGGGGAAAATTCCTTTAACAGAAAAAGAACCAAAAAAACCAGGAGTGCTCCTAAAACCCCAACAGGGAGGTTCTTCATTCAATAATATATGTAATTGTGTACTTTTAAAATAATAGTATAGTAGTTATGAAATTACAGATAGGAAAATGATTGCTATAATGTGAAAGTTGATGGAAATTAAAGTGCCCTTAAAATTAACCAGAATATATCCATATATAATAAAGTTTCCTCTGTTGTGTATTTGGAACTAATACTGTGGTATTTGCATTTATTTCTGCAGGCAGATAGTTAAGATCATAGGGAAAAAATGGAAAAAACCCCCACAATTCTTGTGTAATGAAAAGATGGCTATTACCAGATGTTCTCCCAATATAAATCAGAGCCTATTTTTCAGGCCTGCTGAAAAACAAAGTTTTGCTTCATCCCTTGGTTTTGGGTCTGCAGCATAGACAGAAGTGTTGCAAATTCTGGATAAATTATTGAGGTCTGTCTACATTGCTGTTGCATGAGTTGGCAGGCTGATGGACAAGTAAATGTATTTATGGTTTTAATCCTGTGTACTGTACTATCAAGGTTATGCCTATAGATGTGTCAAGTCAGCAACGTTGGTTTTATGGCCTGAGTCATGAGAGAGTCCAGTTTTCCCTATGATAATTGAGACAGTTTTTGAAGGTATTCCAGTTTAGTCGTTCATGGGTTGTAAGTATTAACTTTAGTTTAACACTGTTTTAATATAGCTTCAGAAAGAATGTGTTTTGGCTTTATATGGCACTAACACAGTTGGACACAATGTGTAAATTATATGGTTCTAGATATTTAGTATATACAGAAAATTGTACACATACATTGAAATTCAGTGTCTTCTTTTACAGAAGTTGAAAAAGATTTTTCTATAACTTTTTTTTCTGTGATGCAGAGATAGTTATATGGAGCTTAAGGTCTAGGCTTCCAACTTTGAAGGACTGGTTACATAAATGAAAGATTGGAAAGGATCACAGTCTAATATTCTCTCTGAGAAACTTTTCCAGTTTTAAGACCACCCTGAACTTATGGTCAATAAGGAAAAAAAAAATCATTTCTCTAAAAAACCAAGTTACATTTATGTCTACTGTCTTTCTTACTGGCCCAGTTTTCTATTTCCCAGCATGAGTTAGAATCAACATTAGCACGGCCATCTCAGGAAAACATGTACAAGATGACACTTTAGCCATTCTATCCTGTACTACCCTATTTAGCCAGATTTGTTGTTTTAATACTTTTTATTCATTTCTATCATGGTTGTAAAAAAGAGAAAACTGGTAGTATTAAGCTGTGAAATACCTTTTTGCCTAGAGCACACACAACATTACACATTGTCAAACTAAAGCTTGATAAGTAGTGGTAAATTTCATGACATGGAAAATTTATGTGAACTCAAGTATCTTTTTCACAGGTTGAATTATCAAATAACGATCATCTTTTGCCAAATTCTATTTGAAAATATTTAGATTTCTTTACACAGAATTTTCAACATCTGCATCTTTTCCATTGGGTTAAATAACACTTCCCTATGCATGCAAATCCTGCATAATGTAGTAGTAATTGCATGAATAAACTATCCTGCTTTCTCAAGTCATATGAACTGTTAGTTATAAATATCTAAACTCTTAAGATTTACTTAGGAATTCAAAAGGAGCATCTGTAGCACATACAGGATATTGCGCACTGTAGACTTGTCAAATTAGAAAAATTCCAAGTAACATATAATTAACTTTGGGTGAAATGTAATTCAGTACACTCAGAAAATTGCTGTTGCTATCATAACAATGGAAAGAAACTTCTGATATTTACTCTTACTTACATACTTTGTAGATTGCAGTAAAAACTTTAAAATGTTAATCGTGTTCACAGTCGCTTGGTAGGTAATAAGGAACAAACCAGAACATACTTGTGTTTCAACGTCATTTTTATAGCTAGATGGTTACAACAGCTCAAGATGGTTTCCCCATAAACATTACTAACACCCAGAGACAGAAGGGTACCATTTAATGTGACACACCAGAACCATATTTGACTTAATTATGTTCCTTTCCTCTAAATGCTATCCCTGAGTGAATTGCTTTTTCAAAGAAGAAATTTGTGTCTAAAAAGCTTGCAAAATCACAGCCTGAAATTTCCTTTTCTAAAAAAAAAAAAAAAAAAAAAAGAAAAAGTAGTAGGAGCCAAGAAACTTCAAAGGATCAAGTTTGCAATTATGGCAAAACTGTGGAAAAAACATAGTATGTGAATTTGCTGTTTACAAATGTACAGTGCTGTGAGGAAACCTACCTATCTCTGGGGTACTGTGGTTCAGCAGAGTAAAGATTTAGCTCTCCAGATCTTCACAGCTCATTTTACTTCTGAGACAGTACTGTGACAGAGCAGTTCAACAGACTAATTACACTATTTTGCATGCAAGTGGTGAAATGCATAGGTAAATGCAGATCTGGCACACTAGCACTTCAGGGAGAAGTGATTTTTGTAAGGATGGAAAATGGAATGAGTAAGAGTGTATCAGATTTTATTTTTAATCTCTCTTGGTTTTTCACCAGGATTGCTAGGAACCTTCTAGTTCCAGTTGCAGATAGTGATGTACTGAGTTAATCAGTGCCATATCTAGGAGGTGTTGATTGCTTTGTTCAAATTTAGTGAAACTACAGCAGCATGAATTTTCACCTATTCTTCAAAAGCTCATTCATCTCCCTGGATGCCTAAAATGCTTACCCTGCTTCAGAGCTGCTAGTATTGAACTCTTTAGAGTAAAGAGGGCTCGGATATGCTAATCAGATATCCATCTGCAAATACTCAATCCAGCAGCAGAGAGTAAAGTGTGAGCCTGTCAGCATTTGTAGCTGTCCAACACTTAGGGGATGAGTAGCCGCAGCAGTAAAGCCACTAAAGTTGAAAACATGGGTGTTTGGATGCCAAAGTACTGCTGAAACTCCAGAGACACAACTTAGCTATGCTGTTTTGAATTTTTGTCATATATCTTTTTGTCAGTTTATACGTGTATTTATACATATATATATATATATATGAATTTTTGTCAGTTTTATCTGCTTGGTACTAAACAGTGGTAGTTAGACATTCACTAGTAGGAGCCCAATAAGGGACAAACCATGAAGAAATAAAATTGCAAAACAAAAATAGACTTTATTTTTAAGCATTCTCTCAAATTAAAATGGTTCATTTTCCTGAGACTACCTGTAAGTCACTAAATCTAAAAAATAGGCTGTTAGCAAAATAAAATAAATAAATAAATCAATTCCCAATGCTTGGACGGACATTGGAGAAAAAACCTATAGAAGGAGGGTGAATGGACTTTTCCTGCTATCTGATGCGCATAAATTAGATACTGACCTGTTGAGTTGGTTTATCGAGCCTGTTAATACTGAGTGGAGTTAGGTGACAAAAGGAAATATTAAGATGTATTGTCATATTGATTCTTCGTTCTTAAATCAAGATTTCTGAGAAATAAATGTAGTTATTTACTTTGAAACAATTACTTATAAGTCATTGCAATGTCAGAGGATGTTGAAAGACAAATATTAAGTGTTGTGCATGGCTACATCTCAAAGACCTAATTTGGATCTTCTGGCCTTAAGTAGAGTAAGATTTGAGGAATCAAGTCTGTCATGTACTAGTGCATTTGAGCAGAATGTTTTTGTGACACATTGTCCTTAATGACATTATTATCTGTAGGTACTAAATGCCTTTTAAAAATCTGGCACTTGCTGCTTGATGAGTCATCACAAAGAAGCCAGGGAGATGGAGGGTATGAAGCTGGCTTCCAAAACATACCGATTATCAGTTTCTCTCTTATCCTGTTTATTCCTTGTTGTTTGTTCGTTTGCTATTTTGTTGTTTTTGGGTTTTTTTGGTAGTTGTTTTTTTTCCAGAAGTAAGGGGTTGTAGAACCAATATGTGTATTAATAACTACAGAGGGAAAATCACTAAGGAGGGTGTCATGAGTGCTGAGAGAAAGACCTGATAAAAGCTCTTTACCTCACTGTCTAATATTGTATTTGAAGGATTCCAAGAGCAGTATGAGGGCCCTGTCTCCTGGTTTCATTTACTCCTTGTCTAGCCAGTGTATTTATTGACTCACATTAAATACATCATTATTTGCACACACATAAATTAAAGCAAACCAAAGCCCTTTATTTCTGGTTGTTTATTGACGTCATTGGTTGACAGTGAAACAGGGTGGATGAAATAAAACATGTCAGTTACTTGAGGATGACAGAGCATGTCCTGATGCAGGATGATTTCATTGCCTTTTACTGCCTAAAAGCCTGTAGCTAAGCATTGCAATCATTCTGGGCACATATCAGTTAGGCTCTGCTGGGCTGGTACTTCACCTGAGAAAACTGACGTGAGCTACGCTGTTCTAAATCTCAACCTTTCAAAAATATGAAACTTTCAAAAGAGAGACTATTAATAACCCTGAGATACATATTTCGAAATGAATCATTATACACTTCTAGGAGCATATTGGTTACCATTTCTGCCATATGTTTATACATTCTTGATCCACATCCATCTGGCACAGAAATCGGTCAGAATGTGTTGAAAAGTGATTTGAAAGATCTTAAAAGCCAAGTGCAAATTTGTACTCTGGCTTGGGTAGACTACAGAAAAAAAGCCTTTTTCAAAATTCAATATAGTATTTTAAATTAAATAGATTGCACACCTTTGAAAATTGTCATTAAACAAACTTAAAAAGAAGTCAAAGTGATTAATTACCTGTATTCTTTGAATCACTATTTGAAAAGAAAATAAGAGTAACCTGTAAGTGTCTTTGGACATTTCTCAGGGCAGAGCAGCCTTGTCTTTACTTTTAGTTAGTATACAAAAATAATATTTGATATTGAGCTTTAAATATTTAAGACAAAGTTTTTTCTTTGCAGAAGGACATCAGGATGTAAAATTTCAAATGGTCATACTTTTTCCATTTGCCAATTAAATTGAAACTCGAATTGACTAATTTATATAGAGGCTTGTATTTTAATGTATATGTACTATAGCACAAAGTTAGATCTTTTTCCTTGTTGGATTTAGAAAAATCCTTTCTTATCGTCAGTTCAAGTTAATCAAAGGTTTTTAGCAGACACAAGCATTTTGTATTTAATTTTTATGTTCTCCATTCTGCATAGAGAGATGTTATAGTACTAAGTCCATTCAAGCTTAAAGAAGTGAAAACTAATTTATTGGCAGGGATTTTTAAAAGTTTTCAGGAAATGTAGCTAAATAAGTGATTTGCAACAGTTCGGTTTATGGTATTAGAGAACTTGAATTTTTCATGTTTGAAAAATTGAATTTGTGTTGGCATTTTGAATTCTTAGAGTTCACATGTTTCCCTGATTGGGGGGTTTATGCTTTGAATAACAGAAAAACAGAGTGAGTTCATGGTCATTACAAACCTTCTCACAGATCTATTGGATTGCTAAAAAAAGACTGTCTATCCAAGGTACTAAGATTTTGAAATCATGAAAAGAGTTTGAGCATGAAGTGCTTTATTGAGGAACTCACAGAAGAGGAATTTTCATGATAAAGAAGTCTGGAACTGGATGTGCTTAGTGTTGAGACAGCTTTTGTCAGAAGGACTTACCTAATCAGTTTTCCTCTAGTAGTTTCAGAAACATTGCCTGAACTATGTATTTTTGTTTACAGGATCCAAGTTACACCTGGCATTCACTGCAGAAGTAATACTAAATGTAATTACCAGAAGACATGAATGTAAGAAAGCATTATTAAGAATAATTAAATTTAAACCTAATTTTACTGCTCCAAGAAATCTAGGAGCTAGAATGCATTATTGTCTATTTACTGGTGTAGTAGTTGTGCCTGAAAAACAGAAAAGCAGGTGTCTGTTCTGTGACTGTGCTACATGGTTGCTCAGAGGACAGCCAGGGAATAGGACAGTAGCAGTGACAAGATTTTATCTCCTTTAAGGACTATTTATGTCTACTGTCTCTCATTGCCAGACTTGAAACAGCTCAGGAGTAGAATAAGGCCAAATTCCCATCTCCACTACTGAGTTAACAAGCAGCTAAAACCAGTATTTACATTGCTTATGTTTTTCTGAGAAGCAAAAATGCCTCAGGAATCCTATGTGAGTTAGCACATTTGGGGCTGACACCAAGCTGGATGAGAGTGTCGATCTGCTGGAGATAGGAAGCTGTGCAGGGGAACCTGGACAGGCTGAATGAATGGGCTGAGGCCAACTGTATGACACTCAACAAGACCACATGCTGGGTGCTACACTTTGGCCACAACAACCCCATGCAGCTCTACAGGCAGGAGGAAGAGTGCTCGGAAAGCTGCCCAGTGGAAAAGGACCTGGGGGTGCGGATCAAGAGCAGCTGAACATGAGCCAGCTGTGCCCAGGTGGCCAAGAAGGCCAATGGCATCCTGGCCTGTATCAGCAATGGTGTGGCCAGCAGCACCAGGGCAGTGACTGTCCCCCTGTACTCACCACTGGTGAAGCCTCACCTCTATCCTGTGTTCAGTTCTGGGCCCCTCACTACAAGAAGGACATTGAGGTGCTGGAGTGAGAATCTTCTCTGGGTGCTGCCCGAGAGAATGGCAATGAGGTTGGTGAAGGGTCTGGAGTGCAAGTCTTATGAGGAGCAGCTGAGGGAACTCTGGGTGTTTCAGCTGGAGAAAAGGAGGCTGGGGGTAGATTTTATTGCTCTCTACAACTGCCTGAAAGGAGGTTGTAGCCATGTGGGGGTTGGCCTCTTTTCCCGGGTGAGCAGTGACAGGACAAGAAGACATACTCTAAAGCTGTACCAAGGGAGGTGTAGGTTGGACATTAGGAAGAATTCTTCAAGAAAAGGGTGATTAGATATTGACTGCCCAGGGAGGTGGTGGAGTCACCGTCCCTGGAGGGGTTTAACAAAACACCGGATGTGGCACTTAGGGCCGTGGTCTAGTTGACATGGTGGCGTTCAGTCGTAGGTTGGACCCAATGATGTCAGAGGTCTTTTCCAACTGAACTGATTCTGTGAATCTTAAAACCAGTGTTAAGAGCATAAACCAGTCTTTGAATTAGTGATGACAACATCTTGTTAGTGGTAAGTTGCAAGTGTCTCCAGCTGTATGCTTCTTGCACTCTGAAATACTTTGGATGGTATTTGTGAGCACAATCTATTATGGAAAGGTGCATGATGAGTGTATAATTAAAAGTATCTATGCCACTGATGTACTTATGCAGCCCCGAATTCCAACTGTCTTCTCAATTAAATACAAATAATTAAAATGCCAACTATTAGCATCCTGTAATTATGACTCTCACCAGTTCCATCATTATCCACTCATTTCCCTACATGGTAATACCCACCTGGAGAGAACCCTGTATCTACAGTCTTCAGTAACCAGCAGGATGTTGGGTTTTTTCTTTATTTGATAAAAGAATAGAAAGTTAATAATAATCCTTCAGACATGGCTTACATGTATCAATTCCAGAAGTTTTTCACTATAAAAAAAAAAAAGAAAATGTGTTTGATCAAAAAATGACTTAGTGAGTTTTAAATAATGTTACATATGATTTAATAAATTATCATTTCAACAAATTCCTATCCATTTTCACATGTGCATATTCAGTACTAAGAGAGGATTATTATCCTCTGAGAATAGAGTGTTTTTTACTGATATAGTGGGTGGTTTAAAATTAAGTACATTGGATGTAGTTTTATGCACATTAAAATTATACCGCAATTAGTACAAATGTTTTGAACAACCTGAGAAGAACATGGTTATTCCTACCTCTGCCTTTAGTTAAAATGTTGATATTTAGGGTTTGATTAATATTGTGTTTGCTTTAATTCTGGAATCTGACATTTTCAACTGAAGTTGCTTTCTTGTCTGACTTCAAGTGTTCAGGTGCTCTGGTGGAGTGGAACTTGTTAGGGTGCTGCTTACTAATTGGGTGCCTGCTGACCAGGGAAATGCCACATTAAAAGTGTAGAAAGTTATATAGTTCATCTGCCTAATGAGCCATTCAAAATACCAACCATGAATCCCAGCTTCAATCTCCTGTGTACTGAATTTGACATGGCCCTGCTGACTGTACTGATCTTAAGGGACCCAAATGAGGGTTGCCTTGTTTCCATCTGCTTATGGGAAGTCCTTGGGAAGTGCCCTTCAGGATATATCTCCTGTTCCAATATCCACCTCATGAGTCTCACATGTGATATGCTAGAATTAAGAACCTGAAGTTGCCATTCAGCTGGGACAGTTCACATCTGGAAACAACTGAGTCCCTCATTATCCCACACATGACATGTAGGCCATGTCATGACACTCTTGTGCCACCTTTACCTTTTGTCAGGTTGCAGCTGCTCCAAGATGTCACATTTTCCAGAATATTCCCTTAATTACCAACATCCAGGTTATCATACCACATAAAAGGTGTTAGATAATCCCACCAGTGGACACTACTGAAATACACCTAGAACTGCCAAAGGTGGGATCAGTTCACGCTTTTACTGTCATTTTTCTGTAGAGATTGGTGTAGCAGAGAAAGGAATATTATTAAAATACAGAGATGCTAAAATCTATAAATAGAAGCAGTAAGCTTGTGCTTCTTTCTTCTTCCTAGTCTTTCTCTGTTTCTTTTTGTCCCTCCTTTGGTCTTTTTTCTCTTTCACTGTCATTGCAAATGTTAAAAAATGCTAAAATGTGAGATGCCTTGTTGAATTCTGGGAAAAATAATAGACATTTCCATAACAGCTGGACAATTGACTGTATAAAGCTCTAGTGTCATAAAATGTACTTTTAAATTTGTATCAAATGATATATGAATACCACAGTTTCCTAAGTATCTCAAAAAGCATTAATCAGCACAGCCTGAGTAGGAACAACTTAATTTTTTTTGTCAGCGGTGCTTTATCTGCTTAAACTTGGTTTGTACATATTTCCATGACAACTAAGGGAAAAATAAACTCTGAAACCAAAATTCAGTGAAAGCAAGACAAAACAACCTGCTTTGATTCATGCTGCTCTGATAAATGTGAGTTTGGCAATCAGCTGTGAATATTTTTTTTCTGTAACAGATAGAACTTTTATTTATTCTCTTGCTTGAAAAAAACAAAAGTGGGACATTTATGGAAATTTGGGGCTTTTTTTCTTCACAGAGTTTTGTTTTGAAACCTTTGCATTTACCGATTTTTCTTCTTTGTAATGCTAATGATTGTTGTCTTGGGTTTAAAATCCTTTCTGCTGTATCTGTTTTTCTAATCTGCCTTGAAGAGATCTTTAAATATGACTGAGGTCAAAAGATAAGACATAAAAGTAGCAAGTTTTGTGCTCTGATATTATGTTTCCTTGAAGAGATGCATTTTATGTTTGCCTGGGATGGCTCATATTTCTCCCAAATAAGTAGATCAACACCCTCTGGAAAAAAATGGAGATACTTCTGACTGGGAGCCTCAGATCTCACAACTCTTTGGCAGACTTACTAGGTACAGTTTTATTGTGTCTCCATACAAGTTAACAGCACATGCAAATTATTTTAGTGTTTCATCTTTGATTCTCTGTGATTGGTATCTATTTACCAAGCTTAAAGCTATAAACTTCTTGTATAAATACAGTTTCCAAACATGTGGGAAAGAAGAAACCACAAAAATGGAAGTAGTAAGAGGCTAGAACCCAGCTCCTGACTTAAGGATTTGAAAAACTACCTGTTTTTCAAGGTAGTATTGATGTGAACTGTTATTTGTCCTACGTCACGAAACCATTGATACTGGCCTTTGAGTTAAATTCTGAAGTTATGTGATTTGAACACAAACTAGCCTTGGAAAATAAGGTTTCTGTTGTGTGAAATCAGTTGTTCTACTTAAAACATGGAAAAAGCCACAAACAAAACAAAACCAAACCAGGGAATTTGGGTAGATCTTTTGACAAATAGAAAATTTGATATATTTGGGTTTGAGAAATATTTTTCTTTAAAAATGTGAATTGTTACTTTTTCAGATTCCCTTATTATTAAAATCTACTGAATATGTATTTTTGGGAAAGAATTTTCTTTTTTTTCCCATCAATGTGATTGCAAACAGCTTGCTGTGAAAATTAAATACTATTTGCCATCCTCATTATGCTTGATAGTTCTGACTTCTTGCCCAAATCCTGCTCTCTAATTACCTGATGACTTCAAAAAGGACTTTAGCTATTAACACAAAAAAAATAGAGAAAAAGTCAGCAACCTCCCCATAACTCAGGAACAAAGAATTATAGAATTTTGTACTGTTCCTTGTTTTCTGACAACAAAAGTGTTAAAATTAGACTGGTTTATGATTGAATTTTTGAACAGATATATTTTTAAATAATTTTGCTCAAAATAAGTATATTTGCATGTATAGCTATCTTACTGTAAAGTCTGATGTCAGATTATTTTTTGGCTTATTAAACCATATTTGATGATGTGGTGTCTTCCCTATTTAATTTACCACTATGTGCAAGTATCTTCCTGCCAAACCTGCCTTATTCATGTACATAGATCCATCTGGCTTATAGAGTTTGCTTCCAAATGTAAGAATTCATACAAGGAACAGTGCTTATTCTAAGGGAATTGGAGTGTGCTCAGTGCAGAAAGTAGAAAACCCCAACCCTGAGCTGTTCTTCGACATTTAGATATTGCTTCCTAGAGCTAAAACTTGATGAACATTTTGTTTTAAAAAATTAAACAGATGAGATTCATCCAGGGACAAAATGAATTCAATTTAAGTTCAGTAAATAATTATTGTATGATGTTGTTCACTGAGCCTTACAGATTAGTTTGGCTGACTTGGTCTTTGAATATATTTCTCAATAGCCTCTTTTTGCTGCGCTTCCTTGTGTCAAAAATAGCTTTTTAAAATAATTCAGTCTAATCTATGTGGAAAGTCAGGAAACACAGTTTTGTGCTAGCAAAAAGTAATAGCAGACCTACATTTGTCATACATTTGAAAGGCTAAGTGCAACTTTTGCTTAAAGCTGAAGGATGCTGAGCCTGTTGACCTCATGCAGCAAAGGGCTTCACCAACCAAGGGATTGCAGTCCCAGTCAAGGGATGGATCTTGCACATGTGGGTGATTTGACTGCCTTTGGTGGGGTTTACTCCTGGGTTTCTGCAACAGAGCAGATTGCTATGCTTAGCAGCACTGTGAGGTGAAGGCAATTCAGGCATAATGAGTTATTGGTTGTTATGGGAATACACTTTGGCTGCTGACCAGATACTGCAAGGAGAAGTTGCTGGCTGCAGGCGGGGCTGCAGTTCATGCACCCATGTAAAAATAAACTGCTAGATAATAAATACTCTAAATCCCTATTTACAGTGTCTCTTAGGGCAGTATGATCACATGCTACAGCAGGCTAATGCACAACCTCAGTCTCGGTTATGCATTATCTGCATAATTGGGCTGCGCTTTGCTTAACTAGAAGGATTTAAAAAAAATAATTGAGAACTGGGTGGGGCACATGGGTGGCATTCAATGTATAGTCATCCTTTGTTGCCTTTGGTTTGTCCTGGAATTTCATTAGTAGACATCCTGAGAGTGTTTAATTGTTCATTTTAATTGAGAATAAAAGCCTCTATGATTTATTCAGATTATTTCAGAAGATAAATATCCATGGCTGTTCATGAAATTGGATGTAAATTATATGTTGGTTTTTGGGTCAATAGCATTTTAGGTCTTAAAGAATAAAACACATACTGAAAAGAAATCATATTTCCTACACACTTTCACCTTGTAATTTTCTGTGGTCATAGTAAACATATTCAAGTCTTATAGTGCACTTTGCTTTCTGTGGCAACATCTGTAGAAGTATTACATAAAGTTAGGCAAGACACACCTATTAGTTCTTGTTATTTCCACTACAACAAGTGTTCTTACAACAAGTGTTTTTACAGCAAGCCCCTGCATGTCCCGGGTACCCTTCAGCTCTGTCCTTTGTGTTCTTGGAATTTAGCTGGGGCAGCCAAGCTGTGTTTCAGAGGACCTTGTTTTGGTTAAGTGTGTGGTTATGCTTAAAGGAAAAAGCAACAGGTAAAGCAGCATCCTACCTTTTGTTTTAAACTGTGATTAAGGCTCAGGTATTGTGTAATCATACTCTGCTTATGATGATTGCCTTGGGTTTTAGTTGGGATTTAAGGAAGATAGAAGTTGTACCTTCTACACTATTATAATGCAATTCTGGAGTTTTTATTGCTGGCATCAAGACTGATAAAATTCTACTCTTAGGATCTTGTGGCTGTGAGTCCTGGGCTGTGTGCACCTGGTTAAGAACAAATAAATTGTACCCTTAATCAAAATTATAACTTAACATGCATTTTATATATGTGGAAATAATAGACTGCTATAAGCAACTGTCTTTGCCCTACCCTGCAGGTGTTTGGAATCAGGATTTCAGCCATAATCTGGCCCATTAGAAGTACTAGAAATAGGAGGGAAGTTGAAACAAATCTAAAAAGCATTTTGTCTTTTATAAGGTTTTCCATTAAGAATGAAGAGTGTCCCCTGTGTGACCTATAGCAAGAAAATTGCTGGGGAATTTTGGTTTGTGGTTTGAATTACCTTCTTCTAAGTGACTTCTTTGTGTAAAAGAAATTTGTACTTAGAAAATTATTGTGAGCCGTATAGTAGGGAGGGAACTATAGGGAATGAAGCATATGTGTCCTAAACGGACCTAGAATTGGAAAAATTATGACTACCAATACCTACAGAAAGAGAAAAAAAAATTAAATGCCTAACTGGTTCAAAAAGGAATGAATTCCATAAAGTTTTAAGACTTAATCCCAATTTTTCTCTAATTGCATTAAAAGGCCAAATGATTCTGGCCTCTTTTTTTTTTTTCCCTGCAAGAGAAGGCAAAGCTGGCAAAATGTCATGCAAGTTATTTCATATGTGCAAACCGCTATTTAGAACTTCCTGCGCTGCAGCAACATACGGACTTCTATTTGGAAAAACAAGGAAAGATCAGCACTGATATTTGGAGAGAGCAGCACTAATATTCTCTACAATTGTTAAAGTTGTTTTGATGGCTAAAAATACCACCAGTTGCTATGGCAACTGGAATTTGAAGGCTCACATATTCCTGCTGCTTCTACTCCCTTTCAAAAATTTATCAAAACAAACCTTTTCTTGCCCATAAGTTATAATCTTTAGCTGTTATATTAGCTGGTTTACATAATGCTTATTTCCTGCCTGCGCAGTTATGAGTTGCTTTAGGAGAAAAGCGCTGGAACATACTTTATAAACTGTAAGCATACACAGGTTACTGATAAATGTTAGGGTTGAGGACTAAATAATTTCAACAACCCAAATAATTTTGTAAGCACCATAATAAGCACATATAAATGGCTTTTTGCTATTATAAGTATGCTTTAAAACGTTGAATATTAAAGGTGTGATAGAAGGTAAGTGTAAGTATCCAGCATCTGTTCGCTTCAGTTCTACATCTAGCTGATTTTTATTTTTCAGCTCCATAGATTCATTCAAGATGTCTTTGACATTCTTCAGCTTAGCAAATTCTGATCCCTTGGTTTTTGTCTGCATTTTGCTGGCTGTGTCCTGGGATAGCTTTTTAAAAAAATTCTGTCTTAGGCTGGACAATATTTGATTGGTATCCTTGGCAATTTATTTCACTCTGATTTTTCCTAGAGCATGACATTATACAGTAAACTAGACGGCATCTCTCCAAAAGGCAAAACCATTTTTATCAATTAATAAACTTGTTTTGTGTAGTGTTCTCACATATGTGGTGTCATTTCTAGAAAAACAATTCTCCTTGAAGTGTTTCAATATTTCTTACTGATCAGCTTTTTTCCTCCACTTGTTGTTTCTCACTAGTGGTGTCTGTTTGGAATTTCAATCAACTTCACCCAGTGATTGGTGGCTGTAAGGCTTTGTAGACTGAAGCTGGCTGTAAAGGCAAAGTCTCAGGCCAGTGGCTAAATGATGGCATAAATAGTCCAAGCCAAACAAGATTCTCTCTTCTGTGTCTAAAATAAATCAAAAGGTTTTGTAGAGTAAGATTTGCATTTTAGGATGTGAATGCTACCTAACAAGTGTATTGTGAGACCAGATATATAAGCTTACAGTATCAGGATGGGTTTGAGAATTGTGTCCACGGATTTGGATAGCCTCATAAATTGGATTGTATTTTTGGCTGAATTTTTAACAGCTACCAATTTTAGTTCATCCTGAGTGGATTAAACATAAAACTGCAAATATCCGAATTTCCAACCTTGGACAAAATTCCCTGTATTACCTTTTTTAATGAAATTTTTCTTTTTTTTCTTTCTATCTGCAAAAGGTACTAATAAATATGGTGCCTGTTTAAGGCATTGAGCTCATCCCATGCCGAAGAAAAACTCAGGCCCTTTTTCTATATAAAAATCAGAGGTGTTCGATCTGCCTGCTGCTTACATCCAGTTTGTTTGGTATGACAGAACACAATTGCCCAAGAGCTCAAGATTGACCTAGTGCTGCCCTTACTGAAGCCAGAGGTACTTCTGCCACTGAGAGACAGGATTAGGAGCAGATATGATCAAACACAGAGCCCTTTAGGAGGCATTACAAAGCCTGTTTGTGGCTTTGTCTGCACCCTCGGCTGGTGTGCCTGGGAGCAGGAGCAGGCTTGCCGAGGCTGCTGTCCTTGTGCTCTGTGGGTTGCAGCAGCAGCACTGAGCAGGCAGAGCTGCACTGGGCAGGCAGGAGGGGCTGGGATGTGCTGAGTTACTGCCCAGTGCTGCTGTGCCTGTCCTGTCCTATGCCAAGCTCTATCAATTCAATTCCTGAGTTAAAGCCAGGATGTTGTACATATCTGGAGTACAGGCATGTCATGGTTTTGCTGGATAAACATGAACTAATGTTGAAAGAATTTTAGGATTAATTTGCCTGTAATAAAGAGGAGAAAGCAGTGAGAATATAGCTTTTGTGATCTTTATTTGCTGCTGAATGTTTATAAAACTCAAGAGATGTGTCATATAAGGGTGGTGTACATACTCTGCTCTGTTTGCAGGACTGGTGCAAAATAAAGAAAATAAACACAAAGCACTTTAATTAGCTCTAGCTGTTATCTTAGAAGTGAAATGCTTAGAAGAGCTGAATGAATGTGGGGATCTTAAATATTTTGTCAATGATTAGGAGTGTATTTGGTTTATATTGACTTATATATGTGGGTAACTCTCTGAAAACATCAATCTTTATTCTTTTCTTCATATATTGTGACTGAGCAATCATATATTGCTTGCTTGCCACTTGGGTCATTAGCATATTCTTCACCTCTCTTTTTATAAAAAAAATTAACCAGATTACATCAAATCTCCATCTTGCTCTGGATTTAAAATATCCTTCCTTCAGGCAAAATTAACTTTTAATTTCGAAAAGGAATTTCATAAAATTCTTTTCTGTCAGCAATCAAGAATTAAAAGTACCATTTTTTAAATCCCTTAAAATTGAATAAATGTGTACTTCATTAACTATGGTTCTAATTGGATACAATATTTTTGAGAAGTTTTTTAAGAAGTTTATGTATCATGTGGTAAGTATTTTGGATAAGTTGACTATATAGTGTAGAATTATATCAAATGACACCAAATCTGAATCTCTCCACCACTGTGGAAGGAAATTTGAAGTTTGATCTATTCAAAGCCAGCATTTCAGCTTCAGAATCCCAACCAGGTATTTCTACAAGACTTTGCCCTAAATTAATGGTGATCTCCTAGGGATGGGTTATTTTAATGACTAAGTCTAAAAAGTTCCAGTTCTAAAACAAATAGATTGATGCAAACTTGAAAAATACATCAAAGAGAAATTAAAAAATGACAAGTTAGTGGTGAAATATAATCTCTTTTCTCCAAATTCTAAATTTAAAATCTCTAAATTTAAACCAGTAAGTTAAATTTAAAAATCCTTACCATTCAGATACCATTTATTTTTTCCCTTTTTAGAAATTGGCATCGTTATGTGTGCAGATTTATTTTGTATTTCATATACTTTAGAGCACATAGGAACTTAACTTTGTTTGAGACTTGAGTTTCCATTATCCAATGAGTAAAAACCAAACAAAATTTTAACTGTCATCTGACTGGAGGGTGAAGTACCTTGCCTATTTTGAGGACCATGGTGGTTTCCGTAGTAACTGAAGAGGAACCTATCAGCATGCAGAGCTTACTATTCCCTTCTATTTCTGTTTTGTATATATTTAATAGTAGGACACTTGGAATTATTTGTAGCTCCTTAAATATAGATGTCAGACTGCTAGTATTTGCACTTCTAATTACTGTGAGAATCAGAACTGTACCAGTAAATTGCAGACCGAGCTGACAGTCATCAATATATTGACATGTAAACCACTATAATTGGCACTTCTTACTGAGCCATGCTATATCTCACTTTTAGTGTGAGAGAAAGGATCTTTACTTTATAGTTTTATCGGTGCCATTCAGTCACTGAGAACATACAGGATTACTCTGAGCATGGGTAAACCCATTGTATACCCAGTACTTTAGAATCTATTATACAAAATTAGAGATCAGGTGAATTTTTTATGGTGAGACATATAACCTCTGTTCAAGCTGGCCAGAGATACAGAATATACTACAACAATAGACTACACCTTGAAAAGTGAAGAAGATTCAATGAAATAGGAGAAAAATTATTAGAGTTATTCCTAGAAGGAAGAACTAAGTCAACTGGGCTTATCTAACCTAAAGAGAAGAGAAAAAAGACTTTCAGAGAACACTATTTTTTCAAATACATAAAAGACGGCAGGAAAATTGAAGGGAACTGTTCATCACAGTGAAGTGAGATCAGGCAAGAATGAAACAGTTCCAATTTCAGCAAGGGATTTTCTACTATATAATATTGGAAACTAGCTAAAGGTGAAGATAAAGAAGTGAAATAAATTGCCTATAACAGTTTGGAGTTTCCACTTTGGAAACCTTCAAGAAGTGATTGCTTGTAGATCTGTCAAGTTGATTTCTGCCTTCAGGCACAGTTAAGGACAAAACAAGCACTTTAATTCCTATCTGCTAGAATTCCTGGATCTTTTTTTTTTTGATAAATTTTATGTGAGACTTCTAAATACAGTTAATATATTTAATCAGTGAGTGCTCTAATATAAGCCAAGAGAAAAAAAAAGAAGCAATATTAACAAAAGGAATAAAAGAGAGAGTGGTTCAGAAAATAGGATTTATCTCAGAGCTGTTGTAATACTACTACTACTACTACTACTAAAAGTGTTAAGGTTTTGCCAGTGAGTTTTATGAAAGATAATCTAGTACTACTAAAATTGTACTTTTGAAATGCCCATTCCTGACAATATATACTGTAATTCAAAATAATAATAGAATAAAAGAACATTAGTACCTTTCAAAATCAAATTTATTAGACAGCGAGGCTACTATTTTATTGAGAGATACCACCCAGTTTTGTTGCTATTGCATATTGTAAGTTTTCAGCAATACATATATTGAGGTACTTCAGTACAAACAATCCTCTGTCCTCCACACGATCTTTGTGTAAAAATACGTTAAATGTCTGTCACAAATTATTCACAGATTGCACTGGAAGGCAACATTGCTTGATTTTAGAATACACTTCAGAATCTGTACAGCAGACCTTGCAGGTCTTGAAAATGAGCCATTCCAAATGTCATTTCCTAGTTATTGACTTCTCTCCTGGTTCTGAAACCTATAAAGAGATTTCTCTATGACTATTTTTCTCTGTGGGAGTTTAGAACAGTACACTAGGATGCATATAATCTCCTGATCACACTGCACACTGTTATCTCCTCGTAAACCCAGCTAAGCTGGGTGCATCTCTTAGCCACTTCTGTCCTGCTTAATAGCCCACAAATGACTTACGATAACACAGTTGAAGCAATGAATAATAAAACAGCAGAGGGAAATGAATGTCAGTGCAAGCACAGTAATGCACATCTAGGTAATAAACTGTAACTGTCTACTGCTTTGGGAAGGGGTGTTTCTAGAAAATCTTTTCAGTAAACAGAGCAGAGCTAGTCAGCATTGTTACTAGTTCTAGTTTGTGTGGGTCATCATAAAACTCATTCCCCTGTGCTTGTTTTTGTGCCTGGTCTTCAAATGGTCCTCATAATCTCGCTCATGGCTGATTCTTTACTGCCTTGATACATCTCAGACATGAGACAGCAGAGCAAATCAAGTAAAGAAGAGAATGAATGAAGTATACACAGCTAGGGACAGAGTTTTCTCCCAGACACTATATTCTCATACTTTCAGCATTCCTACAGTTCATCATTTTGTGACTCAGGCAACATGATGCACATACACTGAACATGATACCTTCTTTCTTCCATCCCAAAACTTCATGAGTGGTTTGCCTTGGTTATGTGATTTAATCACCATTTTGCTTTTCTAGGTATTGACTTATCATGGTCATGTTTTCTTCTGTTTTGGCCACTCTGTCTAAATTTCTCAATCCTTCTGCATAATGCTTTTTGAAGCTGTGGGAAAGTCAAGACATGTCCATCAGAAGTAGCTAGAAAAGAGGGGCAGGGTACCTAGAGAGCAATTGGTATTATTATTAAAACTGAGGTAAAGAAGGCATTAAGTACCTTGTTCTTTGTCACTGTGTTTCCCCCTGTATCCAATAAAGGATGGAGACTGTCCTTAGTTCTCCTTTTGCTGCTAATGTATTTATAGAAACATTTTTTATTGTCTTTTATGGCAGTAATCAGATTAAGTCCTAGTTGGGGTTTGTCCCTTCTAATTTTCTGCCTGCATAACCTCACAACATGCTTGTAGTCCTCCTAAGATGCCCTCCCCTTCTCCCAAAGGCCATAAACTGTCTTTTTTTTTTCTGAACTCCAGCCAAAGCTCTCTGTTCAGCTATGCTGTTCTGCTCACCATCTCATGTTTTGGCATATGGGAACGCCTTGGTCCTATGCCTTTAATATTTTCTTCTTGAAGAATGTCTTTGAAGAATGACTCCTTTGCCCTTCAGGACTGCCTCCCAATGTACTCTCCAAACCAGTCTCCTAAACAGTAGACCAGTCTCCTAAAAGTCTGCCCTCTGTAAGTCCAAGGCAGCAGTTCTGTTGACTCCCTTCCTTACTTCCCTGAGAGTTGAAAACTCTATCTTGTCATGATCACTGAGCCCAAGACGGTTTCCAACGATCACATCTCCCGCCAATCCTTCTCTGTTCACAAACAGGAGGTCCAGTGGTGCACCTTCCCCAGCTGACTCCCTCACCGTCCACATTGGGAAGTTATCTGCCACAAAATCCAGGAACCTCCTGGACTTTTTCCTCTGCTGTGTTGTATTTCCAGGAGACATCTGGTAGGTTGAAGTTCCCTATGAGAATAAGGGCTTGTGATTGTGAGACTTCTCCCTGCTGCTTGTAGAATATTTCATCTGCCTCTTCGTCCTGGTTGGGTGGTCTATAACAGACTCCCACCAGGATGTCTGCCTTGCTGGTCTATAAATACTCAACCCTATCATCACCATCATTAGCTCTAGACAATTAAAACACTCCCTAGTATACAGGGCCACACCACTGCCTCCTAAAAGGTAAAGTTTGGAAAGGAAAAATGAAATGATAGCTTGAGTCTAAGTTCAGAAATGTAAGGTTCTGATTGTATTATGTTTTATTAGAAGTGTCTAGATTCTGGGTTTGAGAACAGATTTAAAAACTATTTAAAAATTTAATTTGTTTTCTTACTCATTAAAAATCAATACTGTTTTTCTCAACTAACTTGAATAACTTTGTCTCATTGGCTTTTTGAACATACTATTCACTATCATTTCTAGAGTGATTGAATTCATGAATATTCATTAATAACTATGCTGAACCACATAGACCCTCTCAATATTCCAAAGGTTACTTTTCTCCACAGAGAAAATTATCAATTATTCTACATTTCTGTCTCATGTCTTTCCCTTAGTTATTTATTCAAGTGAGAAACACAGACCCGGTTTGACACAAATCACTGAAACAAGATGCTTAATTGTAGAAAAGCATTGCTGCTGTGGTAGAGTTTATTAGAACTGCTCACTCTGCCTTCTCATTATCCACAGAAAGGATTAATACAGGTTTCTCTATTATGACGATTTCATGCCAAGATTGTATAAGAAAAAAAAAAGAAATTCCCCATAAATGTCTTCAGTGTAGTGCATCTTAGTGTGATCTCAACAACATGAGAATTGTCAAAGTGACATTAGAAAAGATAAGTAGATGGCAGTAGTTATTCACTAAACAGTTCTGACTTACCTCATATCAAAAGATTTAGCAACAATTCTCCCTAGAACAATCTGAGCCAGGACAACTAAGTTACTTGTTGTTCCTCAGTATTCAAGAATAGCTCAGAGATGTGTCTGTAAAGAATGCTACTTTGTTATATATACCCTTTTGTGTTTTGGCTTACCACTGAAAATGAAGTGAACCAAGAAACCTCCAAGACTGAGACAAATGCAGGCATTGTCACATTCATTCCAGTGAGATGAAATGGCCAGGAGCCTCAATAGTATTTTGGTAAACAAATTAATGCATCATTAATGCAAGAAAACCACATGTGGGCTAAGACATGATGAAATTATTTGTTCTTCCAGCTTGGGTTTTTTTTTGTTCTACCAGTAAAATATTTTGGTTTCTGAGACTGCTAGGAATATACTAGGTTTTCGGTGGAGTAAATTTATTACTTTTTACTTGCTGCTGCTTGAGGGTTAATGTTAAACAAAAATGCCCCAAATCTGAGTGCAGATGCTTAAAACTTATCTTGAGTTTACATAGCTTACTAAATCAAGAACTAATTCTTAGCATTGAAACTAAAACCAGGATAAAAATGAAAGCAAGTGATTTTGCTGCAATAATAGGCAAAATATTAAAAAAAGAAAGTTGAAGGACTACTTTTGCTATACAGGTAAAATTTGCTGTGTAAATAACTATGAATATAAGGAATCATTCATAGAGAAGCAGGAAAAGCTCCTGACAGTAGAAGGTAGATAATTGTAACAATCTGTCCAAATATTTCACTATAAATTAACTGAAAAGGAGTTATAATGAAGAAAGACTAGGATCACAGTTCATTGAACAGTTCAATGTAATTGAGTTCCTGAAGTGATATGGTATGGATTAAGGGCTCAAC
This sequence comes from Corvus cornix cornix, assembly GCF_000738735.6. Classification (NCBI taxonomy): domain Eukaryota; kingdom Metazoa; phylum Chordata; class Aves; order Passeriformes; family Corvidae; genus Corvus; species Corvus cornix. The sequence continues at coordinate 24,434,534 of NC_046334.1, read as the reverse complement.
TTTATTGGGTCAAAGGATTAATTGTCCTTTTAAGGTGAAATTTCATGAGGTTGCTGAGCCAATTTAACAGAGAGTGAGTTGGGGGAATGAGTGCCACTTTTAGCAGCAGCAATTGCCTGTTATCTGGTGATACTTCCCTTTTCTAAAACTTTAGCTATAATGCCTTATAGCATCTAGAGACAAATGGGAAAACTGTGTAAGTCAGGAGAAAAATCCTCACAAGATTCTGAGGGGGTAGAAAAGGAGAATTTATTTAGCCTGAGTGGGCACTGCAGCAGTTGAATACCTCACTTATTCATCACAGTTAGTTTGGATGATATTCAAAGGTCTTGTTATGTTTTTGACTAAAAATATATTTGTAAGTGATTTACTTGTGAAGCAAAAAAACCAAAACATGTCTGCAGTGTCTTTCTTAAGTTTACTTTATGGCATTTGTAATATTTGTAATAATTTGTAACTTTATGGCATAGTATATTTTAGGTTCTTTCATATATCTGACTGCTTATTCAGAGATATAACCATTGGACAGTTTCAGTACTTGAAGAGAGTAAAAAAAATCCATGTGACCTTCCTAACACCAGCTGGTTGTCACATAGATGACCAAAACAGGTCTTCTGACTGACAGACAGCCAAGTATTTATCCCTACTCTGGTTTGTTTCTAGGTGAATTTAACAGAACTAGTCCTGTTGGTGTGAATAAAGTAGCAGCTACAGAACTCTTACAAAAAAAAGAAATGTAACCCTTACCAATACTGCAATTGTTGATAATAGGAACAGAATTATGGCTTAAAAATGTGAATCTCAGCTTTTGACATTATAAAATGCATACCCAGGTGAGGAATTAAAAATTTAAAATTTCTTTTTCTACTCCTTTGTAAAAGCTTCATCTTGTTTAGTGGCATGTATCTTGTGGGTCAGAAGATTCTCTAAGCAGTATCTGGTGTTTTGGGATCTCCAAGTTATGATTCCAAGAACTTAATTTCGTATCTTTTCCTAGATATACAGCTTGTATGTTCTGGTTCATGGTGGAGTCTTGGCTTTGTTTGTTTGTTCTGTTTGTGGGTTTTTTGGTTTTTTTTAATGCTGTTCATTTTGCTTCACAATATAGTAGTATTAGTAGGAGAAAATAACTTTAAAACTCTAATTTGCCTGTCTGAAGTCTATGCCATAAAACCAGTTCATTTTGACCCACATCTGCTTAGTGTTTTCACCTTTTGAGAATATGTTATAAGGGCACCTCCAGCATATAAATGTCATTTATGGAGAAACAGGGGAAAATAGCAGATGGTATTTTGCTGTAACAATGTGGTCACTTCAAAGCTCATGGCATTACTGCTACTGTGTAGTATCCTGGTCATGTAACTAATGACAGCAAAGATCCCTGCTGTGCTTAATTTTTCTGAGGTTTCTATAAATGGTGCAAAAAATTCATTAGAATTACAGTGCTCCATGCAGGCCTGAAACTTTTGTGTACTTCTATTTTTCTTGATGATCTCTTTGTAGAACGATTTTTAATACGAGACATACACGTATTTTTTTGTGTGTACTGTCTAGTGTATTTACATTACATGCTTCCCAAAATCACTTGGTAACACTGCAAACCTGTTAGTACCCTTAAAATGGAAGACCAAAGGAGCTGAGTTTCTCAGTGATAGAGTTGAGATGATTTAATAATACCCACTGATAACTCGAGCCTCACAGTCTCTGTTTCATGTCATTCTCAGACGTATGCTTTATGCTACTCTCTTTGCTCAGCTATTTAGAGATATACAAGATTATATATTAATGCTTTCAAAACTGTCTATATTGAACTATTTTAGCAGTAGAAATGTTAAATATTGTTAGCCAATACAGTGGAAATCATATTCTAATAATACTATGATTGAAATCAGGTTTAGGAAATAGCTCCAAATCATCTCTTTTTAAGACTTCAAATGCATGACACCTTAGAAGGATTTCTGCCCATGGCTCTAGTGATAGAATTGTTTTAGGGAGACTCAAATATTCAAGGGATTTTAAAATGATTGAAGCATCCAGTGTAAATCTCTTTAGAAGCTACATGTACAACTCTTCACTTCTTTTGAAGATTTCAAATACAATTTTTAGTATCTATTTCATTATATTATTTCAAATGCTAGTTAGAAGAAAAGATGCCTATAATTTTCTCATGATACCACTGTGTCTTCTTTCTGCATCTTGAATGAAGTCACTGGCATTTAAAGTGAGCAATCTCCAGGAGGCAATCTGCTTTTCCCTTGCACTTAATATTTCCTTAAAAGTAATTTGAAATAGGCAAATAAACAATCACAAAACTTAAAGTAATTGCTGCACTTGATTTTGAAATTTCCTGTTAATTAATAAGATATAACAGATTTACGCTTCTTTAATTATATTTCATTTAATAAACTTTTAAATGCTGGAGAGGTTTCTGAATGGAGAGCTGTTACAACTTGCCCCTGAAGGTGAGGGTAGCTCAGGTTCTTGTAATGGATTCCTCAGGAGATCTACTAACCCCTTAGGTGACCCTCAGAGTGAAATGACACTGAATGACTGGTGTTTATAAATATACGTATACATATACATATACATATATATGTATGTGGTTTATTTTAGTACAGTTTGGTTGCAAAGGAAGGCAGGTTTAGTTTAGCTGTTTTGGTTGTTACTATCTATAGAAATGCAACAATATAAAGGAATAAAAACAACACGTCAGAAAATGTATGAGGGGAAAAAAAGAAGGCGAAAGAAAGGATAAGAGTAGAAAGACATCACCACCCGTTGATCCAGAGATGAGACTTGGCTGTTGCAGTTTCAATGCCTGTTGGTCAAAGTGATGGTTGCAGTCTTGATCCTCCAGGGGTGGGGGAAATCCCGTGAAACACAAAGTCCATTTGGGTAAAAATACCCTGAGGTTAGGTGGGAACACCACAGTATCTCCCCTGGGGGGAAATTTTACACTGTCTGTTGCAACACTGTGGATCATGCACAGTCCTCTGCTGAAAGGTCCCAGAAATGAGTCTGGGGGGTGCTTTGGGGGTCTTTGATGGTTTATGAGCCGTTCTAAGACATGAAGCTGCCTCTCACATCAGCTCAGTTGAGCCAGTTATGCCCAGTGAGAAGGGATCAACATTCTCAGGCCTACATGTGTGAATATGAATGTCCCATAGGGATGTGACCCCCCCCAGGCTGGGATGGAGAGAGGACAATGGCATGGCAAAAAGCACTATCCCACCTCGAAGGATCTGCTTATCATCAGCCATTTCCCTTATCTGGCTCAAACCCCAGAGCCTCTCGTTGTGGGTGTTCACCCACACTATCTTATGCAGACCAGAGGCTTCGCCACTACACGCTCAAAAACTCCCTTCCTGCCCTTCTGGGCTTGCAAACGTAGCTCCAGCAAAGCACCCTGCCACCTCCACAAATTGCTAAATACTTGAGCCATTAACCATTAACATCTCAGTCTCTCACAAGTGCCAAGTCCTAAACATCTGAGAATGACATTTCACACATTTGGTTTTGTGACTCACTATACATTTTGTATTTTGGCTTATTAACATTATATTAGCACCAGATCTCAGCATTTTGACCATAAAATAATTGCATAACAAACCCGTCAAATAGTTGAGGTTGACCTATAAGTATGTTTTTTTCTGCTATTACATTTCTTTCCACAGCCTGTTTAAGTCAATGTATTCTTACTGACAAGGCTATTTTGGACAGGAGCTAAATGTAAATCTGTCTCACTCCTCTCTAAGTGTTGTCATTGAAATCAGGGAGGAATTAGTCACTATTGCTGATTTTCAAAACTGAAGTGTAGTTCTACTCAGTCTTGAGAACCTGAACTTCTCTGAGCAGGGTTCTGGGTTCTTGCTGTATTTTAATGACCTGGAAGTTAACCATCACTGTTTAACATGTCTTTAGATTCTTTCTGTGCTTGTGGTAGATAAATATGCACCTCCACCCTGAGACAGGAATGTAAAATAGATGGGCTGGTTTAGAAGCATGTAGATGATTAAAGATCATACTGAGGTAAGACTGAATCCCAATTTTTATTTAAACTGTCGTAGTTTCACCCCAAAATGAACCTCTGACTACTACTATAAGCATATGTTAAAGTAAGTAGCTTATTATGGATCTGTCAGTAAGGAATTCTTGAGACAGAACGTACAATAAATAATAGTCATTGGAAATATTTTATTTCAAGTCTCTCTATTCCGTATTGAGTGCTCTGGTTTCCATCTTGTAGAGATATTTATGTCTTTTCTTTATTTAGCCTGTTAATTATTCTGTACATTGAAAAACAATTTTCATAGGAGAGCGCCTTGTTCCAGACTAGGTCATAGCCAAGTGATCAAGGCTTTTTTCATGAGGTAGGTGCATATTTCCTCAGTCAAAAGACATATTGAACCTTACTGTCTTCTATGTTAAAGGAAAACAGTGCCAGAATTATGAAAAATAAAAGTGAAGCATCACTTCCAGTTGATGTACTCAGAATTCTGGCTGCCTCAAGAAAAGTGCTATCTGAGCAGGGTTTTGTAAGATATAAGTTGTATGTTTGAGAGCTACACTGAAAATTAAGTGTTGACTCTCTCTGTGCATCTGTCACAGTGTTTCTGCTGGCTTGGTCATCCACCTCTTTCTCAAGATTTATGTTTCCGCACCTCTGTAAGTTCCCCAGGGAAAGTTATTTGAAAATTTTGGTTTTAAGTCTAGCAGAGATTCAGTACTGGTAAGGATATTTCAGAGAGGTAACACATTTTCAATATGTCTCACAACTAATGGGTGATTCTTTATTTATATCTTGATAAAGTCTTATTTCCTCTATCTGTGTTAGGATTCAAAGAAAAATTAAAAGTCTTGTTAAATGCTTGGTGTTTAAACATGACATTAACAAAATTTGTCTCTTTCTCAGTACAAACTCTTTGTAATATAGCACTGAATGTGTTTATATTTCCATTCCATTGTTAATGAGTAAACAGATAAATAGTGACAGATAAATAATGGCAAACCAAACTGAAATCTATTGTGATAGACTGAGCACAATAGTACTGCAAGCTAACTGTTAATCTTTTCTTCCTATCTTGATATTGCAGTCTAGATTTACCCTCTGGAAGGATTACAGTAAAGCAGGTTGGAATATAGAATTAGCAGAAGAAAGTGGCTTATCTTTGCTTTATGATACTACCCTAAATTCTCTGCCCATTGACAGTGGGGCTTAACCTGGACTTTTCTTTCTCAAATACATATAAGACTATAACTTCTATAATGGTTTTCTTATTCTAAAGTCTTGTACCCTGTTTTTAAGGTCTATTAAGTAACTACTTTTTGCTGCTATAACCATTTTAAAAATAGTATTTTCATCATCTATAACCTTGCAGAGTGATATTTGCACCCATGTAGTTGTGTGACTAAATGTATTTGGGCACTAATTTAATTTCTACTTTTCTCAAGGTCTAGCAAATAGAAAAATCTGTCTTGGTTTTGAATTTTTTATGTATCTGTGTGTGCCTCCTTACTTTCTCTGAAGCCCATCACGGACAGCTTAAATATGTGTACCAAAATATTTATACATAAAACTGGTACTATGACTTTGAACTAATTCCCATTAAATGGGAAGAATAATTGGGCATCTTAATGAAGTATTATTTATCACTGAGGACAAAATTTTGCCTCTCCGGGGTGAACTAATAATTAGGCTGATTTGAAAAGCATCTGTTTTACTTGTAAATCCTGAATGGGGGTCTCCTGTGTAAATAAATGAATGGCCTTCCTAGAAGCAAGCATATATCTGCAAGTTGTGTCAAAGCTCATGTGTATGCTGTGTCAGTGTATGTCGTATTTATGGATGGATATAAGATGATGGAGAGCTAATAGCTGACTTTGCGTTGTGGATCATTTCAGTATGAAGTTACTGATTCATGTTGATTGAAAGAAACATTAATTTAGCAATCTCAGCTTTATAGAATTGCTATTTTTTCAGAGGCTATAGATATTTTTCCAAAATCTCAGCTTTTCACTTTCTCAGCCTGCCATGTCATCTGCAAGACACCCATTTCTCTTCCTCTCATTCTGCACTAAATTCTCCTAAATGTGTAATTCTTTTAAATCTGGTGGCATACATAGGCTATTACTCTGTTTGCTGGGTTCATGGCTGCTTGTTAAGTTGTGGCAACTGAATTGTGTGCCTTAGACCTCAGTTTCTTTAACGATTGTCTTTTAATCAATCCCTGGTTTTGGATTTTCAAAAGTGGGATAGTTATTTTGCAAGAGTGAAGCAGAGGAGTGGTACTGCTACCCTTTTGTCATGTGACTAGAGTAAAAGGACTTGTTTCCAGTGTAAAGGGAGTACTTGGTACTGCTTGAGTACAGCTGGGAACTGTATTTTTTTCCTGGATAACATATCTTTATTTCTTATATGACACAGACAACAGAGATGAATGTATAGAATCCATAATGTAAAGACAGAGATTTTGCAGGAAGGAGGATCTATGCTGCTGAGTTCCATGGGGAAAAAATACAAGGAAGACAATAAATACCGAATTCTCTTAGCACAGTGTAAAGAAGTAAATAGCGATAGCAAAATCATTCTTTTGAAATCCCTTTAGGTAAACAGAATATTTTACTCAGTTTTATCCCTAAATTTGGCTTCTGGTACATCTGAGGTGTTTTAGACGTTGACAAATATTTTTAGCAAACTTGTATATGTAATTTCACACATCACCAGCATCTTAAAGCCATTGAATGATGGGCAAGACAGTGTAAGATGCATGATAGACATTTTACAAACCAGATGAGCTCTTGCTATAGAACATCCATTTCAGCTAATAACATAAATCTTATGAGGAGAAATTTTCTAATTATTTCCAAATTATAGTAACATTTCTGGTACTTTCCAAACAAAATTTTATGGTGATGTGTGAAAAGGAAGAAGACACTCAAGAGAATAAGAGTCTGAGATAAACTGGCATATGTATTCCACTGCAATATCCTCTGTCTCTACTATAAAAATATAATAATGCTTGGGACCAATTCACGAACTGGTTTCCTTTAATCTGTAGGATGCCTGTAGACAACATGCACGTGGCTTTCTTCTTCTTTTACTGTGTTATCAGCTGATCTCCCTTTGATGTTGCAGATGACTGCACATAGAGAAAAAAAAAGAATGATGGATTACACTTGATTTTTGAAAAGATTTGACAAGCTGAATATACAGGAGCCATATAGTATTTGTTATTGCAAAAAAATCACATAATTTATAAATGTTTAAGTCTTGAACATGTGATCAAATTGGATAATAATCCAGTGTGAACACGCTTTTTTATTGTTTCTGTCTGCCACACAGCTGTAAAATTGGCCCAGAAATGCTATTTATCAGACATGAAAATATTCTTCTGAAACCTAATGAATGAAGCACATAGTGTAGACAGCACATTCAGCGTGAAAATGAAACATGTTTCTCCTTCTATGGTTCTATGAAAGTGGAAGAGATGAATGGAAATATTATGCTTCCACAGGGCTAACATAATTTATGTAATTGCCTAGGATAACTATGTTTTTGAATATCTGTATTCCTCAAAGCTTTTTAAAATGCAAAGAAATTGAAAACAGGGGTTTAAAACTAGGTTTTGTGATTTTCAGGACACTTAGCTGAAATTTTACATTCTGTTGTACTGTGAATGATATTGCTATCCAGTATGGTATTGACTTTTCATTTAACATGAAAATGATTTTCAAACATTGCTGAAATATGACTTAGTAGTTACTTATCTTGAGTTCTCAAAATAGTGAGAGCAGTCAGCCTTACTGTGCTCACTCTTAATGTCTGTGCAATTAGCTGAAAATTAATCTCAGTGTTTAAATTCAGTCATTGCCATAAATATTGGGATAATGGACTTCATTCCAATGTCAAAATTGTCAAATTTAAATAAAAGTTCTCCTTTAATGGGTATGTGTATCTATACATTCCAAATGGGATATAAAATCCAGTACTTAGGTTTAAAGTTGCTGCAGAAGATGAGCATGAATCATAACCCAATAAATAGGGACAGTATGTCTTGAGAGTCTTTGCCGTGGTCAATACTCAAGTTATGTGACAAATATTGGGGTCTCTCTGATTGAATTTTCAGTCACTGCAAGTCACTGTTCTGTGTCTAATGGCCACATCAGTTTATTCAGCTGCTGACCTGTATGTCTGGTATTATGGACTATTGCAAATTGGGTGAATCTGGAGTTTTAAGTCTAGCATCAGCTAGAGAGCTTCCCTTTATGACTTCAAATCTTCTTAGCGTTCATCTTTCCAGACAAATTTTCTCTTAGCTAATGTAACAATGCTGCCTGGTATTTCTAATTCAAAGACACCTACTGACCCTTATTCTCCTTGAGCTCTGCAGACATTTTCCATTCAGTGTGAGGGTGAAGCTTAATCTATGATTTCTGATTATATGCCTCTTGGAAGTACTGTGGTGATTTGTCATGTAAGGCCTGACTCCATAGAAAGCATTACAGCCCTTTATGCTCCTACCAGATGTTCCATACATACTTTTCTGGAAACTAATGAAGTAATGTAAATAAAAAAGATATTGTCAGTCCTAAAAATCTGTATTAAACCATTTCCTGCTCTCCCAGGTTATGAATCTGAATGATCCTTGTTACGTTATTAAACTAATTTTTCTTGTTTCTTGTACAGCTGCCAGTTAAGCTGAACAACATCAGGTACTAAGCAAAAGAAATAGTAAAAAATATTTAAATCCAGTGTCTCCTATAGTTGGGCACAGCTTTTATTGTCTGTGAGACTATGACATGTCCAGTAATTTATACTTATCTTAAAGTTCTGTTGATTAGATTTACTTCAGATGCAACTTAATTTGTCACTAAATTCAAAACATATGGGTTGTAATGATATCACAAGGAATTTTCCACACAAGTTGATCTAATGATTTTTGATAGTGGTATTTATTGCATTGTATGTGTATTACATTAAAAGCAAATAGTCTAGTGTCTCTCTGATAGTTGAAGAATTCCACTGCAATATCCTCTGTCTTTACAAATATAATAATGCTTGGGACCAATTCACGAACCAGCTTCCTTCAATCTGTAGGATGGCTGTAGACAACATGCACGTGGCTTTCTTCTTATTTTACTGTTATCAGCAATCATATATTAAAATATTATAGCCACTGCTTACTGATGCTAAGCAGACAGTAGTTAAGTGATAAAATCTTGAAGAAGGAGGTAGGGATTTTTTTTTTATTTTTATCTTTTACTAAGACCGGCGTCATAAAGTCCTTTGAACTGACATTATTGAGTGATTTTAATGCAGGTGCCTACCATCACAAGATGATAGGGATGTTGATGCCATGGAAAGATGATGTGTGGTCATGCAATGGGGGATTGCCATCCCTGTTAGAGGTGGCAGGAAGGTGACAAAAAGATTTATTCACATTGCAGCCTGTTGTTTTCTGTAGTGCCTTTGGGAGGAGATTGACAAGCAGAACATTGTGAGCTGTGTGAGCTGTTCTGATGACTTATTGCAGTTTTCACTCAGGAGATCATGTGTTTATTCTTTTGTGTAATCTTGGTACTTGTCTGCCTAGCTGTAATTCAGCTATAACTTGGTCTTTGAGGTTTTTTTGCCATTACTCTACTCTGAGAGCACATTGTGGAGTTTCCATGTTAGATGATTCCTTCATCATTCCTATTTGCCAAGAGCATTGTTCTCATTGGTGTCTATATTATGCTGCTTTTTCTCTCATTTTATAAAGTTTATTTTATAAAGGCCTTTTCTTAATGTGAGAAAGGTCATAGGTACCCAGGGGTGTGATATCTGTCTATGACAGTAGAAAACATAGATGTGAAATAAAGAATTTGTCCTCATTAATATCCACTGGGGGAATAAAGGCTGAACTAGGAAAACTTGTGACTTGTAATGAAAATCACATTGTTTATGTTCATTTAAACCAAATTCAGCCTTTTGGCACTGAAAACATCTGCAGCTTCAGTTTTTGCATACTATAAATTGCTGCTTGTGTTATCATTTCAGCCCTTATGGATCCATTTCCATTTATTCTCCAGAAAATATTTTTCTTTTTGAATTGAAAATTTTCAAGCTCAAAGGTTGGATCTTCTTATATCCTCAGATGATGACTGGACAGAAGGCAATAGCATACCTTTTAATACTCTTTGTACCATTTAGTACTTTACATATTTATCAGGGATTTTGTATTCTGAGCATGTCTTGAAAACATGAATTATTTTCAGGACTCTTTTTTGAGGAATTGTGTATTATTATTATTATTATTATTGTTATTATTATTATGTGGAGTAAAACATTAAAATAGAAGTGGACATTTTCTCACATGGAAATTGCTAAAGTTCTTCAGGTGGTGGGTTTTGCACTCATGGAGTTGGTAGCCTGAAATCCCTTTCAATAGATTATTACATCTAATGGAATGAAGTTTGAATAAAAGAAGCTCCTCAGCATTCTGTAGTGGTAGACTTGTGGCAGAAGTTGAAACTCTTGATTTGGCAGCACTTTAGCTTGACAAAGAAGGAGTTGAGATACATCTATAAAGTCAAATACACACAATCTGCAAGTGGCTTCACATACATTTCAAGAAATTGGGATAAAAGCCAGTTTTCTTCTGGCAGCCATGTAGGGCTGTACAAAGCCTGAGCTAAGCCATTCGTCTTTGCACCGTGACCATGTGGGCATGTCTGCAAAGAGAAGGGCTTGTTTACAGGGGAATGGATTGTACCCAGAGCAGTAACTAACTCCAGCTAGGATCAAAGGAATTTCATATGTGACACTGAGAATCATATGTGGCACTGACTTAGTGCTCTAGAGAAATTAATCTCCTTGGCAGTTCATCATTGCAAAACTGCTCCTGTGTGTTTTTAGATGGCTGCATACTTTACCACTATTACAGGAATTTGCTGTATCATTAATCATATTTGGATTTTTTTTTCCTGGAGCCTTGGCTGTCATACAGTGATGAAAATACCTGGTAAAGTATGATCACATCATCCATTACTGTTTTAATATAAATGGTTTTGATAAGGTTTGAAAGAAGATGAGCCAAACTGTTGGATTCTGCAAAAGTGCAGCTTTCAGGTAGCTCTGGAAAGAACACCCAGGGTTTGCATATGAAAAGAAATGTCTTTGTCAGCTTTAAAAACAGGCATGCAATTTTGTTAAATGTCAGTGACAAGCTCCTACCTAAGTCAACAAAGTGATTTTGTCTGTGAACAAATTGTTCAGATTCATTTTTGTGGAGCAGTGCTTATCTAAAATTTGGATTCCATGAGACTGGGACTAAATGTCAGCTGTAAAGTGGTCTCACAATAAATCTTTCTTCTTAGAGAGTTGCAAAAGATATTTCTGTTAATTGTGGCAACTTCAATAAATTATACTTGTACAATATCTTGAGTAGAGACAAGTTCTACCAAAAATTAAATATAAACAAGAGTAAGTAATTTTTTCTCTCATTTCTTGTGTTTAATTAGACAGATTTATTTTGAAATTTTCATCTGCCTGCTAAACCTTACATATCTGGACTTTTCATTTCAGGTAAGATCTGACAGATAAATAGACATATTTTTCGCATTTTTATTTCAGAGTAAAACTATAAAAACATGTAAAAATGGGAACTATGAGTAGGTTTAAGTAGAAAATGTCAAGGAGGAGATTGGAGATGATCACTTTCAAAAATCGAGAGGATATCCCTGCAAAATTACTTACCCATTTTCTGGGACAAATTATAAATATATTGGCAAAAATAAGGGCATAACTATTGGAGGGGAGAGTTCAACCAGTCATCAGTGTTTGCTGTAGTAATAATACTGTTAGCAGATTTTCAAAAAAAAAAATTTCATGCTTTGTATTTTGTGGGTTTCTTCTTTTCTTCGTGGGATTCTCAGAGATCAAGGCCTTACAGGTCTCCCTTCTTTATTTTATTTTGCCTTTCATCTCCCACTTCTCCTCTGGTAAGTTGCAAATTAATGGTATGAACATCTTGCTTTTGCTCCTTTTTATATTGCCATTGACAGTTTTGGTTTGCTCCCTTTGCTTTCAGATCCCATTTTTTATTCTTATTTTCTCTACCTTGATATAGTAGCATATGGAAAAGTTATATGAAAAATATTCTTTCTAAAAAATTAGTCACTTTAGACCAGTAACTTCCAGCATGTAAGGCATAAAAATGTGCTGTCAAAGAGGCTGAGGTCACTTGGTCTGTTCAGTCTGGGGAAGAGGAGACTGAGGGGAGACCTCATTGGGGTCTTCAGCATCCTCACAAAGGAAAGCAAAGGAACAGGTACTGATGTCTTCTTTGTGGTGATCAGTGACAGGACCTGAGGGAATGGCCTGAGGCTGTGCCAGGGGAGGTTTAGGTTGGATATTAGGAAAAGGTTCTTCAACCCAGAAGGTGGCTGGGCACTGGAACAGGCTCCACAGGGAAGTGGTCTCAGCACATAAGTGACCACTGCCAGAGTTCAAGAAGCATTCGGACAGTGCTCTCAGGCTCATGGTGTCACTCTTGGGGCTGTCCTGTGCAGGGGCAGGAGTTGGACTTCAGTGATCCTTGTGAGTCCCTTCCAACTCAGCGTTTTCTATGATTCTATGAAGTCAATCACCTTGATGCAAGAATTAGAATTCATAGTGGAACTTAAAACATATCCGTATTCTCTGTTTCTTTAGAGCCTCTTTCTTGTGAACCGGAAATAGGCAAACCTTTTATATTTAGCACTATACTGTAGGGGTTTTTTTCTCTACATGCTGTACAAATGAAACTCTTGAATGTGAGAAACAAACAAGCCTGACACTGCCGAAAATTCCGGGAAGCATGGAAGAAAGTAGATTACACACTATCTGAGAACAGGAAAGACATCCTGTTTTCTTTGAAGCCTGCAAGCCTTGAGGAAACGAACAAACTGTCAGGCAGATGGATTTATTACAGGCCTGCAACTGGGTTGCGTGCGAAGGACTGAACAGAGATTCTCACACTAAGTGTGTAAGTACTGTCTTAACTCTGCAACAAACAGACTCATTTTGCTCTCAGCTTTTGAGTCTCATACTCATGCACCACACTTGAAAACTCAAGTTTATGTTAATTAAAAAAAAAAATCTCACCGTAAAAAGCCATACGCTAGGCCTCTTCCAGTATTTCCAGTATTTCAGTTGAAATAGTGGTAAAAAATAAAATACATAAAGGGAATAAAAATAGAGAAGTGAAATTTTGTTCCACGAGGATGTCTTTTTATTTTATGTGCCTCAAATATCCAGTCACAGAGGCAGTTAAAAAGTCAAAGAGTGTGGCTAATTCCTGGCAGTGATAAAAAGCTAAGGAAACAGATGTTCTGATGCCACTCATCAAAAATACGAAGACACTGGTATTTTGGATAAAAGCCCATTAAAAGGACATGGGTTTAGCAACATGAAAGGACAAAAACTAACATTTCCTTCATGAGAAATGTCACCATTTTCCATTAACACTAATAAAATCCAAAGGCATTCTTTGCACAATTCCTATTTAAAATACGTATTTTCTGCCTACTGGTAGCATCATACTGGTTGTATGTTACCTCAAACTACTCTGATTGACTGACATGTTTCATGCTAATTCCTTAGGATCCTATTTATGGACATATTTGAATATGGATTTATTATTTCTGTGATGGAAATTCCAGCAGACTCCATATGGATGATTGTGCCTAAGTGTGATCTGTCTGTTTGTCCTAAAGAACTGAATAATTAACTTGAAATCAGTGGGAATTATTGTATGCTGAAAAGAAAAAACAGGATCCAAGTAACTTAACGCTTCATTGCTGGGATCAATTAAAGAGTTGGATGTGGAATAATGGTATGGTAGAGGTATTGTGTCCAAATGAATTAAGGAGATAAGATCTTCATTGCTTTTTATGAAGTTGTGGTTAGTATAGTTTCAGTTTTACTGTGACAAATGTGTTCCCTTATTCCATACAGATTTTAAACAAATCAAAACAAAATGTCTAGACAAGCTTTTACTTTTAGTTCTGGAATAAGGCACAAGCGAGGCAACATCCCTGCTCAGGGATATGAAAATAAGAAAATTTTTAATAACCAATTGACTGTTAAAAAACTAACAATTGACATCAAAGTCAGGACTAATGTATGGCAGAATAAATAATTACATTTTGATCTTAGGTATAGCAGATTTATTATGTTTTTGTGGATCTATTTTAATTTTGGAAACAGGAAACACTAACATGACAGTCCAGAAGATGACACACCACTGCCTTACCATGTTCAGCAAGGTGCAACTCATTAGACAAGTCACATCTATGTATATATAACAAATGCTTATGTATCTTACTGCCCACAAAATGCTGGGTAAGGGAGAAGAGTGAATAATGAACAGTGCAGAGTTAACAGTTTCCAGAAAAAACAGACATCATAGTGATAAAGGGACCATAGTGATAAAGGAACCAATTCCACTGCTGCTTAGTGAGTCTAGTGCTACCCCTGGAAATGCATATTTATGATGAATATGTAAATGAAACAACCATCCTTGGCTCTGACTAGGTATAAAGCACTGAACAAATGGAGGATTAAAAATGAAGGCAAATACTCTTTATGTTACAAAACGTCTTTTAAATAAAAAATGCTGGCAAAAATACACTAGTATAGAATGGAAACACCAAGAGAAATGCTATTTTTATAGTGATTTACTGGAAAATTCCTTGAAGAAAAACAATTCCTTTGCATAGAACATTTGATGCTAATGCCACAAGAATTTTCTTAGCTATGGAGTTTCCATTGAGGTAACTCTCTAAAATGTTTCATTTTGGTTACATTGTAGACAACCCAAACGTGGCAAAGGAGATTATTTCAATTTTATTAATAACTCTAAATAATACTCAGAGAACAGGAAAGATAAATCTCAGGGCTAAGCAAACATTAATGCAGTGAAGGATATTCAAGGCAGAAAATAGTGTGAAGTAGGATGCCAAAGGCAAATACTTCACAGGGTGATTATTCTTTAAGCAGATGATGCATAGAGGACTGGACTGGTTTTTGTGGCACAGTAGGTATCACACAGCACATATTGCTCTAAGAATAATGAAAACATTTTCCATCCCCAAAATTAAGGCAAAAATGTATCATGCTATAACTAATGAGCTGTCTGAGTTATTTTTGACTCAGTTTATTAAGAAAAGATTGGAGCAAACCACAGCAATAAATCTCTAGAACGCATACATCCCAGACTGATTTGCATTCAAGGTCATGACAAAGTTCAGCAAAAATGCAGATCTGAGCAGAACAACTCTTCATGTATCATGGATTGCTGTGTTTCTTTTCTTTCTAGGCAGCTCTAAAGAATAATGATGATTATTATATCATGGTGGATAAGATGTTAGGGACAGTATGTACATGTGCATATTTGTCTTTCAGTGTTTGTTGCATGCCCACTTGTAGCTTTCCAGCTAGAGTGGAAAACATTCAATACTCAACTTCACAAGTTTATAAAAAAAACCCAAAGTAGCTGTTGAGTCATGAGGAATATTTTATCTGAGAAGATATTCATACTTCTTGATTTTATACATCCAACAAAAATGCCTCACACAGAAACTTATATTCCTGTGTTATGAATGAGAAAAAAAAAGTTATTTGAAGTGGTAGTTTAGGACCTGGGAGCTCATCTTATATCTGATTCTGGTGTGCATCATCACTAGATTCAAACTCCATTTCAGTCATCTGATTTCTCTGGCAAAACCAAAGCACTTAAAATAGGCTTCAGCTCATCTAGGATCTTAACTTTCCCCATTAATTTTATGTGGAGATAACCCCACCTTAGTAATTTTTGTTTAGGTTTTAAGGTAAATCAATTAGACATTTAGATACCCTCTGAGCAGTAGTTATCTGTATCACAAATCTGGGTAATTTAATTTACATGTGATTTTAGATGGCATAATTTTATATCTTTTTATAGTTCAATCAGGGGATAAATGGCAGTAATATAGATATACTAAAAAGTAAAGTGTGAAATATACCAAGTCTTCAATGAAACCTAGAGTGAATTTCAGGGTTTATTGAAGTAAATCAGCTTATTTTTTAAAGTGCAAACCCTAATTTATACTCTGTGGCTAATAATTAGTCTGCTTTTCTCTCTGGAGTTCATCAGTGTGGTCCCCATCAGCTTAATGATGCTGCTCTTGTTGTGTGATATCTGCACTGTGTCTTCTTTTCTTCTATTTTATTTTTATGCCTGGCAGTATGTAGCTTTTGCATTTCTGTGATTGTAGCCCTTGGATAAAAAGGTTGCAGTGGATGAGAAAATGATTCTTCTCAAATAAGAGAATCATTTCCTACATATAGGAATTAACAGTACTGCAGAGAGACCACTAATCTGATAGTTACTGTATATTTTTATATAAATATAAATATATTCTGCCTTGTGAAGGAATCTCAGGAGTCATGCTCATTATTGCTATCACCACTAAAAACTTCTGGAAGAAAACCAAATAATTAAAACATCTATCACCAATGAAATCTCTAGTCATCTAGTCTCTGCATTAGAGAACACTGACTAAAGACGCTGACACAAGACAGTGTATGAGGCTAAGCCAATTTAACTCATTTGAAAGATACTCCTATAAAAATGGAACAAAAACCCAGGAGATTGAAGAAAAAAACATGATATTTTTTTAGATTTTTTGAAACAGGGAATAGAGATGGATGGATTCTTTTTTATTCAAAAATACCAAGCATTAATGAAAAAAAAAAAAGGAACTAATGGTAGCCAGTTGGAAAGAATGAAAAGCTTTTTTTGTCAGTTATTTTGTTTGTATTCAGTTAAATTTAAAGCCCTTAGATTTGTCATGTACAGCAAATCCTAAAGGCAGTCATTTAATTCCTTCAACAGGTTTTACTTTAAGAGAGAATTCTTACAAATCTTGTGAGTCTCTCTTGCTGCAGTGCCAAAAAGATATAACGTGAACAAAGGCAGACGAGGATGTGGTGTGTCAAATGAATCTCTTTCTTAAGTGTTCCTGTGCTTCTGTAAAATTGCTTTTTTCACGTAGCCTGATTATACAGTTTGCACATGAAACATTTTCCTGCCAGCGGTATTTTGCTGAAATAAAAATTCTCCAGGAAAAGCAATATTTTTTCAAAAAATTTCCATTTTAGTTCTAGGTTAGGTCAACTTTAATCTCCCTATTGCCTGGGTCACTTTCTTCTTTGTTCTTTTGTGTTTGTTGCATTATACAGAAACCAGAGGGCCCAGATGCCCCACAGAATTGTGCCCAATTATGTCCTGCCTCCATATTTGGATAGGTGGGAATGATTGCTACCATAATCACAGACTGGTTTCCATGCACATAAAATCTACACATGGAGATCCCACAGGAGTGTGAGGTGCTGAAACTGGAACCCTGGTGAACCGAGTGTTGTGCTGTGACAAACAAGCCTTTACCCTTAGTGGCCTTTTAATAGTCCTCTTTCCATATGTATGTTTCAGAAGAGGGAAGAGGTGCTGGTGATTATTTTGCCACCACGTATCGCCATGGTCTTGCAAGGCTTCTGTATTACTTTCTTGGGTAGAAATAGCAATGAAGATAGCTGAGGATTGCTTGTGCAGGCTAGCAAATGTATGGTCTCTGGAGCACTGTTGCCACCCTGTCCTCATTGCTGTTGTCTCTGCTCCATAGATGGAAGCTTCTTTGAGTATGTCTGCGTCTTTTGTACTTATGTGCTGAATTTCTCCTTAGCCATATTAATCTCATCTGTGTTTGGCATATTTTAGTAGTCAGAGTGACTCAAAATCTTCCGTCTCCTTTTCTTCCTTCCTTCTCTACCAGTGATGCAAATGATTTTCCTATAGAAAGAAGGAAACCTGGGCTGGCTACGTGCTTTTGCATTTCACTACAGCCTCACTAATAAATCTTCTGGAAATTACAGCAGCAACCTTAAGGGCTTATAAAACAACTGGACCAAAGGTGCCACTGTACAGAGCCAAGCTGGAAGTCTTAACACATGCAGGTTGGATAAACTACTCAAGAATATTTCAGAGCTGACTGCATTTTGATTTTTGCAGCTGTAAGAATCTAACCACCAGTCTAAATTATAATGCTGCGACATACCACTCTATGTGAGCTGAAATAATCCCTTGTTGTATAGTAATGGTGAACAATGTCCTTTGGAAGCGTAAATTGGAAGCATTATTAGATGAAGTAATTTCATTTCCCTTTGTTCTGCAAATTTTTTTACCATTACTCATGAACTAGTCAGGGTATATACACATATCTTTTTATAATGTATTTTATGTCAGCTGAAATTTAAAGTGTGTAGAAATAGACACAATGAACTAGAAGACTAGAAGTCTTACTGATACTATCATTCATTCCTCACTGTTCCCTATTTCAACAGGCAGAAAAGTTGTAAATGTTAGACTTATTTAATAATTTAAGCACCTCACAGAGCTGAGTCTGGGTAAAGGTGAATATACTGAAGACATAGTTCAAAAAAACCCCCCAAACACTCTGTCTGCCACTACTTCTTTGAAGTGACTGAACACCTGAAGTGTAGATTTTTAGCAATAAAAGCCTCTAGACATTTTGCTGCTTTTGTGAAGCTCTTAGGTTGCTTTGGGTTAAGACATTTAGCACTTGTCTCCCAAATAAACCCACTTAGAATGCAGATGCTCCTGCTTGCATGTATAAACATGTATTCATATACACACTCACACACATATATATTAATTATTCATTAGATGAAACAAATAAACATTCTTCATGGCAGAGAGAGCTCTTCCTTTGCAGCTGAGATTGCCACATCCAATATAAATGTATAGACATGAGGAGTCTTGCTCCATCATTGCATCATAGCAAATCTTGAAATCTGTTTTGCAGAGTGGCATGGTGAATACACCCCAGAGGCTCACTGCTGGGATATCCATATGGAAAAGAGTGTTTAAATTATCTGATTATCAAAATAATTAGAAAAAGAGAGCACATTTTCAGTATCTATGGGAATAAACACTTTATCAGAACTGTAAGCACAAATAGCTGATCTCTGTTGGAAGCTTATTGATATAAAAGTTGCTTTGCCTTGGTTTAAAAAAAGTGGAACCAATAAATAAGATATTTTTATAAACAAGTTTATAGCAAAATCCTTCCCATGTGGGAAAAAGCTGTATGGCAACGAAAGAAGCAACTCAGTAAAGTGCTATTCTCTTTCTCTCCAGTGTTTTTTCAACAGGATCAATGCAGTTAATTACCAAAGGCTTCAGATGGGCTGATAAACAGGGAACTATATGTCTCACAAATATAGTAGCTGAGTTTAACTATGCTTATGCTAAATTTAGGCTTCTATATGAGCCACTATTTTATCATTGTCTGGACGGATCTTTCTGTGGTCCTTGACATATTAGTGGCCTATGTGAAAAAAAAGTCTTCCATTAACACCTAGTTATTATTCAATAAATATTCAAAGTGTAGCTGCTTTGTTTTGGGTTGTGGCAGGAAAATGAGCTGGTAACTGCATGGGAAATAGGCAAGAAATGAGGTTTGTAAGCATAAGAGATTTATTTGCATCCTTAATTAGACAAAAAAGGGATAGAGAGAAGAAGACAAAGAAGAAAAACAGAGGGAACATATGAATGAGGGAAGAATTAGGAAATGCTTGAGATTGGAGGAGAGGACTTGGAGGTGAGGAGATAAGCTTTCAAATTTCTTATGGGAGAATTTGCTTATAATTCTTTAAGGGATTGGAAGGAAGAAAGTAAAGCAAGTTCTGTAGACTTGGGAAAGTGACACCACCTTTCTGTTTAAAAAAAACCAGCTATAGTCATTACAGTGTTATAAAAGGAAGCAGGATAAAGGGATAGTTTGAGCAGTGAATCAAAGGTGACAAGAGGCAGCTAGGAACAGAGAAGCTGTATTGTCAACTGGAACAATGGGAGAACCAAAAGTAAAGGGGTTTGACTCAACTGCAAAGCAAATCCACTGAAAAACATTTCTTATAATGGATAGTATGTGTGCTTGAAGTATTAGAATGATTCCATTTAGTAACTTAATGCTCTTCTTTAAGGTATTCTATTTTCTTCCTTTTTTTTTTTTTTTTTGGTGCAGTGTATATCTAGTGATTAAAACTCACAAAATGTTTTTTGTGCATTATCATGTCACAAGTCTCATGTCAGTCAACTCAAGTCCAGTCTTTATTCAGGGTACTAAGTTTTCTACTTTGATAACATTGATAAAATAAATAAAAAAGCAGACCTCTCTTAAATTCTAATTTTGTTTTTTAGTCTTAGAGTGAAAAACATGTAGTAAGCTGTAAGTGGTGGTGCTTCCTGCATCATCTGTATTTAAAATACAGAATGCTGTCTGTCCTTCAGACCTGATTTGCTTCCAAGGAAAGTCAGAATATCATAACAGAGTTTCTACTATTCTGAGGTTTTATGAACACTATTTTTCTGATCAGTTTACAGCTTTTTTTTTTTTTTACTTATTTTATTTGTGTAACAGGTAGCATTTATAGACTGCAGATTGTCTTATGAATTAGACTAAGTCCTTCAAGGTTATAGAACTGCCTTAGCAACACGATTTCCCTCCTGAGCTGTGTTTCAGAGAAAGGAAGAAATATTGCTGCTGTCATGGCTGCTGAATTCAGTGCTTCCAGCAGCTCTGAAAGACTTTGTAGAAAAGAGCAAGGCAGTAGCAAGTGTAAGACAGAATATACATTTCCAAAGCAAGTCCACTAGTAGCAAACTGTGAACACACAGTGCAAGAAAGACAAAAGTGTGTTACATCATGAATCACATCAAAACAAATAATTTTGGAGGTCATCAGTAACAGAGGACTGTGATGGAGCAGTAAGATAGGGAATGGCAATTTCAAAATAATAGCAGGTGCAATAAATTAAACTGGAAAGAAGGGAATCCTAAAATACTGTAGTTGGCTTCAATCTCAGGTGCTGGGCTGCACTCTGCATTTTCAGCTTGAAGACAAAATGAAACCCATGAAAAATAGATACTAAGACCTGTAACTTTTTGCTAGGTGGAGAACAGGAAGGATGGAAACACACTGTGCTTTATAGGAGCTTTTTCCAGCTGTGGTTAAGGCTGTAAGTAATTGATAACAGGTGACCTAACTCAGCATGGAGAAGCCCTAACCCAGTTCTGGTAGAATTTTGATAAGAACTTTTTTTAAACGCACATTGAATTTAGGAGTAGATTTTTAATAACCAGTTGCACACTATATCACCAACTGTTATCAATATGGAAATTCAATTAATCCTAACACATTTGGAATAGTTACAGTAATGTTGTAGCTGCTGTAAGAACTCAGTTGGACACAGAGCATTTTCTTCTCCAGCTGTCTCTCTTCCAATATGCAAGGCTGCGGTACAGATGGAATTACAACCAGACCAGGCTTGGCTGTGCTCTTGTACAGCTTCTTGGGTTCTTGTGCCACAGGGAGGAGCTCTGCAAAAAGCCAAGTTGAGGAGGTGTTCGCACCAGCATCTCAGTGGTGAAGTACACTTGCCTCAAGGCCTGGGTCGCTATTGTGAGAGCAGAGACTATCCTGAAAAGAAGGTGCTTAGGAAATCAGAGCTGCACTGGTGTGATATAACCTGTGTGGTGCTGGAAAAGGGAGCCTTCAGGCTGTGTGTTACCCAGAGAAGTGTTACAGAGGGAAGGAAAGCTGTACCTCTCAGCTGTCTGTGGTAAGAGCTAGCTAGCTTCATATCTTACTTGCATGAATAGAAGATAGTTTGTATACTTCCTTAAATCACAGCCTGCAAGGAACCCAATCACTTTCTTCAAATCTCCCTGTACAGAAGGGCCAACATTTGGCTCCA
The DNA here is from genome assembly GCF_000738735.6 of Corvus cornix cornix. Lineage (NCBI taxonomy): Eukaryota > Metazoa > Chordata > Aves > Passeriformes > Corvidae > Corvus > Corvus cornix. The sequence continues at coordinate 24,412,696 of NC_046334.1, read as the reverse complement.
AATTTGCCGTATCAAGTTGCTATCTACATACAAAATTTTTGCCTGGAAGTAAGAAGCCGAAAAAAACACAACTGGGGAAAACAGAATGGCACACAGTTGACTGTTGCCAGCACTGAGACTAAAATAATCTGTGTCTCAAAAGCAAACACATGATAGACATGTTCTAGTGAAAGGTATTTGTGCAATGCATCACATGCATTTGTACTGTCATGAGGAGACTGTTATGACTAATATATAATGTATATGGTCTTTTAAGGCCAAAAAATAGCACTGAGCGAATAAGGTAGATTTATAGTTTAATAGTCCATTTTGAGGACGTGTAACAAGATAAATTTGAAAAATGTAAGCTACACCATCTCCAGATCAGTAACTGTAAGAAACTGAAGAGATGTTTCAGTTCAGAGGAAATTTATGTTATTTATTTAAAATCTATAACCTTAGCTGTTACTATGATAAAAGTATCAGTGCAGAAGTCTTTAGTACATTAGCAGTATTTAGTAAATCACCAGGTAAATAGAATATTTCAGCTTCTGGAAAGTACAAATGTTGCCACTAAGAAAAAAACCCTGTAGCATAACAAGTTACTGTGCCCTTAATAAAACTGGAAAAAAAAAACCCCAAAACATTTTTGAATATCAGTATGCAAAATAAATGTATGACTTCAGAGCTCTGGTATGAGAAATGAGGAGCTTTTAAGGTCTATCCACAAACTTTGATAAGGAATTGGGATTCTTCAGCAATTTTTAAAGTTGAATTGCAGTTTTTGACATTTTCAATCCAAACATTTTAGCAATTTTCTTTTGCACTGCTATTACTGTTATTTTATTATAAACCAGAATTCCATGTAAAGATGGAGCTTCACTGTGCTAGAATTTTTGCTGTGTTAGAGTAGGTGCAGCTGTCAATTTACATCCTTTAGGTTCAAGTTGGTAAAAGCTGTTTGCAAAAAGCAATCTGCAACTTTGTGATTGCTTAAGTCCAAAGCATGCATATTTGTAAAACTAAGAACTAAGTATGTGTGAGATATGGTACTTCTGGGAGTTAAGGGGAAATAGGTATTATTGCTAACCAAAACAGTTTTTCAGGGCACTCAAAATAATGCAAATAGGAAAGAAAAAAATCTGTCTTCTTAACTTCTGGTTTTGGTGCCATATTTTTAGTTTATTTGCAAAATTATGAAATTGTTGCCATCCCAGTTATTAAGAATTAATAGAAAGAGAGACTGGTCAAGAAATCACAGTATTCAACAGTCGCAGGTTGGAAGAGACCACAGTGGGGTGATCTGGCCCAACCTTCCTTCTCAATGAGAGTCTTCCTAGAGCACATGGCAGAGGATTGCATCCGGAGGGTTCTTGAATATCTCCAGTGAGAGAGATTCAGTATTCCATGAGCTGGGACTTCCTTTCTAGCATTTTTAGTTGTGGTGGCATTTTTAGTTGTTTCTAAAACTTGGCTGCATAACAGACATTGTATTCCAGATATTTCAGGGGATATGTCACCTTCTGATCCTTCCCCTAATTTCTAGGCCAAGTAAAAACTAATTTTGGTTCTGTAGTCAAGGGAAGTCTACAATGCAGTGGGGAACTTGAATTACATCTTCAATCAAACCAGCAGGGATAGGTAATGAAAGTGTCAGCAGAAATTTTGGTGTGGGCTGGAAAGGAGGATGTTTGTTTCCACTCGCTTCTCTTGGCCACCCCACAGTGAGGTCCGAACAGGTTGGCCTGTTCCTGCTGACATTACCCCCCCTGCCCACAGTGCAGTCATTCCTCGACAGCAGGTTGAAAGCAGCAGTTCTAAATCTGCTGAGGGACAAACAGCCCATAGTGTCTACTCTGCCATCTGGGAATCGTGGCAGTCTCTAAGTTCCATCCTACCAAACCAAGTCATGTTGTTGCAAACCCTGAGCCTAGCAACAGGAAAAACAGCTATGTTTTTTTGTCAATATAATTTACACTTATAAACAGTTATTTATATGCTTTTTTCTTTGTGCCTAGTTTATTCAATGCTAAATGAAGGTGAAATTCTTCCTAAACATGTTTGAAATTGCACATATTTATGAAGATATATCTCACAGTTTTCTATTTAATTAAAGCCCAAAGAGCCTTTGTTCAGTCTGCATTTATTTTTCAGTTGTGTGGGTGTGTATTCATGTATTTTCCTTAAATTGTATTTGTGCTATCTCATTTCTTCAGTGAAAGATTTTGAAGCAATAAAATGGTGCATGTGTTACCATAGTGATAAAGATCTTAGAGTATCAAAAATAGTATCTTGTTAAATCCCACTGTAGGGTTGGTACCCCTGCAGTTCCAGCATCACTGTCTTTTACTCAGAATTTTCTGTTTTTTCTTTGAAATATGGAATGAGTGTGATATCATATGGTAGTCATATATGAAATGAAGATGTCCATTAGCAAGCACACTTCACATGAGAGTGAAATGTGACGGGTTATGAGAATAAAATAAGGCATGATTCCAAGTCCCAGGAAAGATACAGGATGTGGCAGTTTTCTAATTTATGCTACAGGAATCTAAGTGTAAATATGTTAAGGCCAAATTAGTTATGTAGCTGTTAAATGAGTAGAAGAGAAAGGAGTGTATTAGCAAAATCTTATGATCCCTGGATGCCAGTTATAAGTTTTAATAATAATTAAAATCTTCCAACAATGAATATGCACAAATAGGAATCTTTGGACAAAACCATTTGAACATTCAGCCGTTGATATTAAATTACAAGGGGTTTGTAACAGTGCAGAGATATTATAGATGTAGGTATGTATCTGATTCCTTAGTGTTAATAGTGACAGGATATTTCAGTGTGCCAGAAGTCTGTTGTGCAAAATGATAAAACTGCTTTCAATAAATCAACCCTTTGTTTCAAAAACTTATTTCCAAATGTTGGACTTGACATCTGAAATTTGTGAACTAAATTTTGTATCAAAAGATAATTAAAGGACTCCTAGTGCTCCAAGTCAACCTGCATATGCTCAAATTTGATTTGAGGTCTTTTGTATTGTGTAGAAATCACTGTACATGAGAAGAATGTTATGCTGTAGTAAAAAATGTCATATTCACAGTAGGAAAAAAATTGATTTACATTCTGATTTAATTTTCTTATTTACTTTAAATGTTACATATTGAAAAATTTTCAGTTTCCTCAGTAGATTTTTAACTCACGCATAAGTCTCCAAATAGTGAGGTTTCTGAGACTGCCCACTATTTTTCTTCCCTTGCAAGCCAAATCACCTTTTCTACAATAAAATATAAGTGTTTTTATATTTAACATCAGGTTGAGGAAAAATCAACTTCCTCAGATCTCTTCTTTCCCTATGTGTTTCTGTCTCCAAGTGGTTTTTGAAAGTCAACCTCTTTTCATGTTTCCTCAGGTGCTTCATAACACAACTGTGAAAGCAATGTTGTGGTTTCATTCATAATGCATATCTCGGATACTTTAGTCTTTTCCTGTGGACAAAATTAAGGATGAAAGATGTTGGATTCTGTGGCAAGACTTGGCATGACTTATAGACCCACTTCATTTAATCTGCAGGTGTTTGCTTTGGAAGGCAATTAGGCATCTCTATTCTTCTGAAGTTTCCCATACATTAATATCCCCGTCTGTCTCCTTGCTCTTTTGATTTTTTTAATGTGTTTCATAACATAAAGATCAATATTGAAAAGGAAGTGGCTTCTCACATTCCTGTGGATTTGTGATGATACTTATTAAATATAAATGATTAACCTAATAATGCCTGAGAGCTATACTAAACACTTCTAAAATTTACAATTTTTTTTTTTCAGTTACCCTGGTGTTTAACACTTCCTTGTGAGATAGGTGTTTATAGAGTTTATTAGAATTATTTACTATATTAACCTTTGTTAAATGACCATAATATTGGTATATCTTTTCCTGAAAGAACATAACTGAATTGCCTGTGCCACAGTTCCTTCCACTGTGGCAACTGGCAATGCTTTAAACCTCTCCTGAAGTCCCATTCCCTAATCAGTGGTAATTCTGAAAGTTAATAGGTTGAAATAGCAATATTGGCTTCTGAAAAAAATACTTCAGTAGGAATTACACATCTTTAGTTGTATACCATGGTGCTACCTGTCGTCGCAGTAGTTTCTCAGGAATAAGAGTTTATATCCAGAAAAGTGATCGTAATGTATTAAATACCACATGGTGCCTACAAAAGAAAGAAATTGTCAGATATCTGGGTTACAATCATGAGTTTTTCTATTTGTCAGTAATACTGTATCATTTGCAAGTATTTATTAGCCTCTTTATAGCTTCTTATTCAGAACAGGTGCACCGTTGTTATGATAAACTTATGGATGTCTTTAGTAGAGTTACTAAAGTAATCTATTATCTATGTAATTATACAAAGAACATTTTTCCAATTGAAATGAATTTTACATGAATCAGGAAATTATCTATAAATATCAGAGCTAATAATTTATCATTAGTTGCAATTAAATTACCAATGTAGCAGAGCAGTGTTAGAATTTACAAACATTTCAATCAATACTTTATGAAAAAAACCCAGTTTTTCTGTTGCTGATGTGCTGTACACTTTTCTTCCTGTATAGGGTGTCACAAATCATGTATCAATATTTCCATTTTTATTGTTTAAATAAGAGGGAAAAAAATACCAATGGCATAGAACACATCAATTTTGGGCAATATCTTCGTACTTTAATAGAAATTTATATTTTTACTAGGAAATCAATAGTCATTTTTGTAGTAAGAACTGATAAATAGGAGCAGGGCTGACATCATGCATATTTATTAATTTACACATGGATTTTTTGTTTGTTTGCTTGTTTAGAAGTAGGAAAAATGCTTTAGAATTTGGATCTGTCAGCATTGCTTTTCTGTGTCACTCATTTGGCCTTTCCTGTGCCTTCTTTAGTGTCTGAATATTAGCTTGAAAAGATATGTATTGGTATATGTTTCAAGTGATCTGGTCTTCCTTTTGAATCCCATATTGATTAAGCCTGCTTAGTTATTTGGAATGCAGTGTCTTGCTGACAGGTTATGAGAATGCCTGCTGGAAAGGAAACATAATGACATGGCATAGACTGATTGCTCTAAATTACATGGAACATGCAAGGTTTGTTTACAAACTCTTGGAGGGAAGGTACTGTGGTTTTCCCACTGCAGACTGATATCAAAAGAACTCTGTGATGCTCCTATTGTGCTGCAGGATATGATTTGGTTATGTTATTGGATCATTTAGTGTGTTTGATGAGAAGTGAAAGTGAAATACCAGGAACACGCAAATAATGTTGTACTTACAGTGTTTTGAAATTCTTGCTTAATTAGCTGCAGGGCAAAACCACTCTGCTTTTGAAAAAAGCCCCAGAGGATTTTAATTTTGCTAAGATGATATCTAAACAATGGTTACGAGAATGGCACTGGAGATGGGAAGTATACCTTGTTCCCTTTACATGTCTCATTTCTGTTAATTTTTTAAAAAGTATCTTTATTCAGTTTTTGCTTCTAAATAAGGCTTCAAAATATGCCCTAGTGTTAGATTCTTTAATATCCAGCATATTGTACTCCAAGGATCCCAATACAATCAAAAAGGGAGTACTATCTATTTTAAAAATCTATGCCTTCATTAGGTTGTTCTCTCAAATTCTCCAGTAAACTTTCCCCTGAAACAATAGGTTTTTCCGTTAGGAACACTTTTTTTCCCCCCCAAAGAGATAATAGTAAGTTCAGAATTACAAGGACACTAGAAATAGAAAATCTGCAGTTTTTCAGGGATACTTCATTATAATTTTTTCATTCATTGCACCTAATCTCAGGAAAAATGTGAATTTTCAGTAACTCCTCCAGATAGATATTCAATTTACTATTACATGCATATACTTGTATTGAAAGAAGAGCTGAAAATTTGCTTCTACAAAGACTTTTTGTTAATGGCAAGCAATGCACTAGGAAAGTAGGTTAAAAATATGTTGCTAGGAAACAGAAGAGGATCCTAGCAACTGCTTCTGAAAATGAAAATTGTATGCCTGTGTAAGGATAGAGCTTCAACCCACAGCAATCCAGCGAGCTAATATTGTTTTGTAACGAGGATGAATTCTGTAGCCTCAATCTTTGCTATTTGATTAGTAAAATCATATTTATTATTTAGAATTGTGTTCTTATAGAAAGAAAATGATTTTTGGCCCATTATAGTATCTTACAATGTACTGGTAACATGCTCAGTATTTAGCTGGACCAGAATTGTAAGCTTTTGAGATCCACATCCCTCATTTATATGCAGGACTCACCAGTTAGAAAGATGCTCATTAACCTGTGGCTTTATGCAATCAATACTTTAACAGAGTATTTGTTTTATTGAATTTTTATTGTTATGTTCAGGGATTTAACACCTCAGGGATGAAGCATGCAGTTGTGATCCCAAATTGTTTTTAGGAAAAGAAATAATAAGGGATTTTTGAAATATACGTAGCCTGCTCTTCTTTCAGCACTAGTTTCATTTCCTTCCTGGACTTTCTTTTTTCCATCTTCTTTTCCCTCTTGCTGTCATTTTCCACAATATTTCACCTCATAGGATTTGTACTTTTCTTTTTCTGTTAAACCTTTTCTCCCTTCCTCTTAAGGAAACTGCATTTCTTACACAGTCATCCTTCCTTCTATTTTGCCAGACCTTGCCTTCTCTTCTCTCTCTTACTCTTCCCTCTCCCCTGATCCACATAGTTATGTTCATTTTCCCTAATGAACCTTTGCATTGGAAAATGGGGTATTAGTTACAGGACACTGTAACGCTACAATTTGTTCTAGTGTTGCTAACTACCTTCAAGGCAGATAGGCTTTTATTGGTGAAAGCAGCAGAATGGTAGAGAAAAGTCCTTTTTATCTTCCGTGTCCAGGCTAATGCTGTGCAAGCTCAGGACCACTTGATCTACATCCACATTACTTTTCTATCTGCATATGTATAGACACTTAAATACAGTCACAGGTAGCATATCATCCTAAATTTGTATGTGTATTCTTACATGTGTGTGTGAGAGGCTGTCCTGATCTTTCCCACAATGTCAAGTTAAAAACTGATATAGGAGTACTATCAAATAGGTCAACATGCAGAGCTGGTGTAGGTTCCAGCATGAATTATCCTTCTGTATTATACACTTGAGTCATTCTTGAAGCAATAGAAAGAGTTAAATTTGTAAAAAAACCAGGCAGTTATTGTGCTATGATGTGCTGTACCCTGCAGTTCAAGGCCTGTTGAGGAGTAGGAAATCAGAAAGAGACCTTGATATCAAAAAGGACAGAAACAAGGGATGACAGGTAAAGAAAAGACAATCAGATGTGATTGAATTTACTCTCTGCAACTATCTCAGCTAAACTAGCTATGCATGTAAGCAGATATTGCTAAGGAGTAGCTTTGGAGAAATTATGATTTATGAAGTGGGAAACTTCTGGAGGAAGAAAATGAGTGAGTCAGGTCATTGTGAGGAATCAGCTGGTTTTTATAGGTATATGATGGGGAAGACTGTGGAAATTGAAAAAAAGTAATCCTCTTTCTTCCTTGTGGTTTGGAGGATCTGACTATCACAAAAAATAACTGATTAGAGGTGCAGTGGTATAAGTTATCTTTTATGACTATTTGGGGGGGTTTAGTTTGGGCATGTCAGTGATGTATTTGTAGGAGCTGTTGTGATGCAGTTGGGCAGCTCTTCTCTCACTCACCAGTCAGAAAGTAGCCAATCAAGACCTGAACCAAAACAGCAATTTTCCTCCTATTCATCTACTGACTCTTTTTATGTCCTTCTTCTTGAAAAGCTTAGGGAAATAACTTTCAGACTTTATTCTTTGCAAACTGAGGAAAAACACTGGACTGTCTGTGTCCTCAGAGGCAGGAGCTGGATCCAAATGTGGGGCTTCTCTCTTATTTGTTACTATGGTTTCAGAGCATGGTTGTCTTTGCTAAGATGTATCTCAGGTACAAAGACCTTGATCATTTAAAGGGCTATCGTTCAGAGCAGTTAATTTCAAGTTATTCTGGACAGCAGTAGAAAAAAGGTGTAGAAGTTCCAGCACTGCTTCCGCTCATAACTGTGGAAGGTAATATTTACCAAATAAGCTGCTGTAACCTACAAAACAGCCATCTGTGAATTCATGTGAAGTATAGCCCTGGGAAAGAATGCACTAAGTCTTGGTTCTTGCCTGTTCTTGGAAGATCCTTGCTTGTGAGATAGTCTCAGAATACTTAAGCTAAGAGAAATGTGGTTAATCAATATTAGTAACTGATATCTCAGTTGGGAGAGGACACACAGATGTGAGTCAATACACACACACATGTCCATGTGTACATACACTTATAAATCAACCCACAGGCAGTAAACTCATTTGGCTGTTACAAAGTTACTTTCATTACAACTAATAGTTAAAAGGAATCTATTTGCCTTATGCAATTGCATGCATCACTCCTTGCTGTAATATTGACTTCTCACTCCCACTGGTGTTGAAGAGTATTTTTAGTGTTACTCCAGTTTCATCAAATTAATGGGTAAAAGATGATTTGTTTCAACATGTATTTTTTCTTCTCTGTGTCTTTAACTTGGAAGCAATTTCTAGACCATAGAGTTTGTGTATAGTTTAATATTAGTGCAGAAACTTCTGCTTTATTGAGATTGAACTTGTTTCTCCCCTTTGCAATGGGAGTAGAATTGTGTCACCATGGCTGCAGGTTAAGAAGGAAGAAACTTGTGTGGTAGGATATTTAAATGATGTGGTTGTAAGTAAAACAGCAGAAGACAGTTATGCATAATGCAAAATGAACAAAGTTCTTCCTGGGAGCAATAATTTTTTAGAATTCTACTATGTGTGAAAGTTATCTTGAACTGCATAATCTCCTAAACCTTTCTTAAACATTTCATACTTAAAACCAAACAGAATTTTATGTAGTATACAACCATATTTTAATAATAAAGCTTATGCTAGTCTGTTTAAGGAGGAATAGAAATGTAAGTATCTTGTATCACTCACACCTGATGAAACAGGATAAAAAGATTGGGTTGCCAAAAAGTACAGGACCAAAGAGTGGGATATAGTTTTTCTGAGGTAATGAAGCTCTTTCAACTGTAGAATACTGAAGCTTCTACTAGTCTTTAAGCAGAGTTGCTAACCAGGCAAGGATTTAAATGACCTCTACTGTTTCCAGATTAGCAAGCGGTCAGAAATGCTAAAGTAGAAGTAATATTAACTACTTCTATGTGCTTGTATAACTTGAGGATAGATATTAAGGAACTACCTACATGATTACAAAGGTGGATGTGGGAAAAAATTTTAAGATTTTGGAAATCTCAGACAATAATATAAATGTCTTGCTGCAAGTCTGTTATTTATACAAGTTCTGTAGCATTGTAGTTTATGTACTTCTAAATACATCTATAAGTAAAAACAAAATACTATATAAAATTGTGTGCAACTTAAGAAAAGGACACAGGATAGCTTTTAAAAGATGCAAGGAAGCACAACATGCTTAGTTTAAGAAAATTAAAGTTTTTCCTATGTTTTATCTGCTAAGAAACTTCAAAATCCCAGTAGGGTTTTAGGCATCCAAATATCACAGTAATTTATGAATTGATGCCCACTTTAGTAACATTATTTCTAAAAAATCAACATCTCCAGTCATATCCAGAACTAGTGAATTGTATGCACATTTGTACTGTAGCTTATGGGATGGCATTGCTTTTAGTAAGGTCATACATAAGTGATAATATGTGGAAGAAACCTATGTGTGTGAAAAAGCTTAACAAGTACGTGAAAACACAGGAGATGAACCTTTTTAGGGTATGTGAGATGGTAGAAATCACTGGAGGGAAGATAACTATTCCTGAACTAGGGATTGTGTCCAGGGCTACCATAACATCCTGAGTATCTCCCTTTTAGAAGAACTTGTTCCTCTTCCATGATAATGTTATGGGTCATTGGAGAAACAGATCCATTTTGTACCTGCATTTGTTTTTTTTGTTTTAAGACTTTCTTCAACACTCCTTTCTACTGTGGAGGAACTAAAGCTATGGTATGTGCACTATAAACATGAGAAATGTACCTGGCTTCAGTGTCTGTCAGACCAATCCACTGCCAGCCTTGTGCAGTATGGAGATTTTGCACAGACTCATTTAATAAAGGTTAACTCTGCCTAGAAAAAATTATGTACAGTAGCTGCTAAGATAATAATGGGGCATTCTCCCTTCAAGGGAACAAACTTATTTTGAAGTGACTAACAGTGCAGTCCTTGTAAACACAGTGAAAACCTCAGTAAATTAAGAAATACTAAAGAATAATTATCCCTCTGTTGCGGGTCTTGATTAATGAGTAATTGAATCTCTCAAGCTGCTGAATATGGAGTTTAAGTTTTGATGAAATTAGATCTCTGTGGTGTGAGCTGATCTCCCATTTTATCTCAAATAAAATACCCATTGCAGGAATTAGTTGGATGATCTTACTCAGATCCTCAAAATATTTTGCTTTGCATTACTAAACCACTTAATTGTTTATCAAAAGTTGGTGAAAGTGTTGATTTCCAATATATCAGGTCAGGATGAAACAGCTCTGTTAAAAAAGGTGCTAGCACAGAGCAAACTCCAAGTATGATATTCTGCTTTTCTTTTGCTTCATTAAAAACAAAGACTGATCACATTAGATTTCTCCTTGTGTATATACTCATGTATTTGAAAGCATGGGGAATGCAGTGGGAGAGGTGGATAAATTGGGAATGAGAGATGATTTGTCTATTTTCCACTACATTTAGTTCCACATCTTGTTATTTTCTGGAGTATTTTCATTTGGCTTATTTCTGTTTGAAAGAAATACCTTGCGTTTCATATATTCAAAGGTGTATTTTTTTGAGGACCTTGACAGAAAATTGGCTGTCATGAATAATTTCTCTGTGAATGTCAGTCACTTAAGTCTCTAAGCATGGCTGAACACACAACATGTTTAATGAAACTTTAACAGACCCAAAAATTTGGTTTATGTGAACAAATGTTCATGATTAAATTAAGGATTGTTTCCAGTCCAAAGCCCAGCAAAAACAATCCTAATGGCTCCAGCACGCTAAGAAGGATTAAAGAAAATGTGTGCTAAAGCTGACAGTGATCACTGATCAAAACTTCAGTCTTTTTAGCCCTAAGGTAACTGGGTCAGATTTCATCATTGTAATCCTTAAGGTATAAAATAGAAATTGAACTTGCATGGTGATGCAAGCTGGCTATGAAATTAGGAGGCCTTGGATCACAAAATATGAAAAGTTGGCATACTCAATGGAAATGATGTTCAAAGCAGTTCACGGTAAGAATGAGAAAAACAGCTTGTGCCGCTTTGGAAAAAAAGCAAAATTAATGTCGAAGTAGGAATAAAAATAGTGATCCCTTGAAGTTTCTAAATGTTTAGAAATTGTCTATTGTGAAAATTCTGTGTGTAAAATATAAAAGCTATTTTTTTGTGAATAAATAAGCATTTAGGAAAAGATCCAAGTAGCTACATATAATAGTATATTTTCTAAAAAATAAAGCTAATAAAAAACCTAGCACTTGAAAGCAATTTGAGAAAATAATGAATAAAGGCATTTTCCTTTTGATACAGGTTTTTATGGTTGCATTTGTTACTAATCAACAGAAGTTTCTTCTGAGTAGATAGGGGGACTATTTATTCTATCTCACAAGCATAATTCTTTATATTGAACTCTAGGTTTTTAACTCGGCAAGAGGATTGGAATTTGAAATGTACATCAGAAGGAAGCATTACTTAGTGAGAATATCTGAACTGTGAGCACAACATGTTAGTTCCAATTTTACTTTTCTTTTCAAAATAGAACCAGAGCATTGTGTCTATAGGACTCCTCCTGAGATATGGGCAGAGACCTCTAAACAGAGTACTGGTTAAAAAAGAAGTCCAATGTCTTACCTCCTTCCCCATGCTCTGGGTGTCAGCCCAGGAGTCTCAATGCTTGACAGAAGCATCAGCATAATCAGCTGTCACAGTTCAACAAAATACCCATCCCAACTCAATGTGCTACAGCACCTATTCAGGAACACTGTGATCCCAAGAGCCATCATTTATTTAATCATGCAGACAAACAGGTAAAACTCTGAGTGATACACACTGAAGGAATAAGGCTCTCTTCAGCAATTTATGTGAAAGTGATATTTTTCTTTTTGAGGTGTTCCACTGGGTGCTGCTAGAGGCCCTCTAAAGACAGAGAGTACAAAGGGTGCACAATGCACTGTTGAGTAGGTGGGCTGTGACCACCTTGTGCTTCTTGTGAACTGTTTCAACACCATGTGAGCTTCTGCCAACTTTTTTTCCCCTCTTTATTTTTGCCTGTTGATCTTTTGAGTAAAAACCAAAATTAAGACTGTATAGTTTGGTATGTGTCTCTAAAGAGGAGAAAAAGGGTTACAAAGGATGTTAATTTAGAAAGGCACTAGTGAAAAGTGATGATGAGAAACTGCCACAAACATATTTATGAAATAAAATATACATTCTAAGCAGTGAGTGGCCACTGAATTACTCCCATCTAAGACATCTTGAAAATTGACTGGATGCCTGGGGGAGCAGCAGGACAGGGAGTGGAATATGCTGCAGTACTGGTAGCTGCAGGAGCTGGAGCCTGGTTTTTGACTGCTGTTGTGTACATGCATGTGCCTTACACTACCCTGAAAGAGATACTTCCCTTTCCTATATACCCCATGCTCTTCCACTGCTCCAAAGCTGGCAATTGCAGCAGGCTTGTATAATTAGCAGCTAAACCGTGAGTAAATCAAGCCATGCCTCATGGCTGGGCATATCTATTTAGCTGTTAAAGGTTTCATGTGGGAAGAAGGTATCAAACTGGAAATATCAGGAGGGGCTGTGATGTTAAAACACATGAGCACATAAAAGCTGAGCTGGCAGGGGGTTGGAGAACAGTCCTCCTTGGAAAGAGAAGGCAGCAGGCTGGATTCACCTGAAAAACCCTGACCAAGGATTAATTTAATGCCATGGACTTTTGATTCTGAACCTTAATGATCTGTGTATACTTCCTATTAAAATACAATTATTTTTGGTTAAGTTTATTGTCTGCCACCTATTTTGGAAGACAGTCTCCTAATAATGTTCCATTTATTGAAATAAATTTAGGATATTTCAAGTGCTGGAAATGTGGTTATTTCCAGGGACTTCTGCCTAGAAAAAAACATCGGCATAGGACTGGAAGAACAGATCTCCCATGCACATTTTCTCTCTTTCACACTCACAACATATCTTTAAATTGCAGTATGTATTTACATCCAGACCCACATAAGAAATTTAGGAGGTGATTTAGGAAATAAGAAAAATTATAAACAAACATAGCTTTCATGAGCAGCACTTGTACAGAATATGGGAATGTGAGATGTAATGATGAAAAAGGAACAGAGCATGAGCACCGTATTTATGGTGATGCAAACAGAAATAAAATAAGTAAGAACATTAAGATTCAATTGAAATATATAAAGGTGCTGTGAAGTAGAGGCCTGTTCAAGCAGTGGGGTGATTTCTGCTGGAAGGAGTGCTGTCACTGAAGTAAGTTCAGAATACACTGGAAAAAAATACGATTATGAGTAATCATACTTTGACAGAAGATAGAAGTAACACTGTCTCTATTTCTTTGGAGAAACAACAGGACAAAACAACAGACAGAAAGCATGCATTTTCCTAAAAAAATTCAATACAGTACTCTGAGTCAAAAATGTGGGAAGATGATGTTACTCATCAGCATTTCTACAGTTTTACTGATAGTCAGAATGTCCTGTTCTGCTTTGATATATGCATGTTTGATTAAGATAATGATTGGTTAATTGTAATGATGATTATCTGATGCTAATTTTAAGTGGTTAAAGGTGAAGCTCACCAGTGGAAACTGTTGGTTAATCTGCAGTAACCTAGTGTAATATTAGTTACTCCATTTTCATATATTCATGCAAGCTGTTGTGTCAAAATCACTCCTTGTATTAATGGGGAGGCAAAATTGTAGTAATCGTTTTCATTTGCATAGGGTGCCTCCTCACAGTTCCTCAAGGAACACTGAGAAGCTCCAAGAAGAGTTTCAGCCTGACTTGAGGGGTAGGAGGTTGTCTTTTGCCAGTGAGTAAGGGGAAAGGTCAGATAAAATGCTGGTACTGAATGTCAGCCTGGGGGTCTGTTCAACTCAGATGTCTTAGTGCCCTCCACCTGAGGAGTCATTTGAAGAACTGAACAAACATGACATGAGGTAAAACTGGGAGCTGTATACAGCTGGAAGAGCCATGTGTGCTTTCATGGAGATGGAGCTTGCCTTCTTACCTGTCTCCAGAGTAATTCAGTAGGAAGAGGCTGATGACTCTAGCTGGGATTTAAGAAGCAGCTCTTTGGGGAGAAAAGCAGATCTGTAAAGAGTCACTGCAAATCCTGTTCTGTGTTGCTCCAAAATGTAAGTGGACTTTAGTAGATAAATTAATTACGGTCATCATGAAACAAATGGAATAATCTCACTGCTGTCTTGGAAGAGAGACTCACTGCCAGAGTTCTCAGAAGGACTTAATGCATAATTTACTGTTTAGTTGCCTATATGTATGTCTATGTGTATTTTATTCATATTCTGAAAAAAAATCTTAAATATAATTATATTCAAAATTTTGCTTGAGAAAGCCATATGAAGAAGCTGCATTTAGATTTCCCACATTTTAGCATAGATATCAGCTAGGTTTATTTATTTATTGTGAGGGGCCCTTGATGTGTTGTATCTGGCCCTTTTTTTTGCCATAAGCCACCTGGCAAAGGGCTTTTAAAGAGTTCAGCTGAAGCTGAAGCAGTAGAACCAATGTACACAGTAGTTAATTAAATTGGCCAAAGCACTTTTGGCTCCAGCTCTAAGGAAAGGACTTATTAATATTTTCCAGTTTGCTTTCAATGATCTGAAAATTATTAGCAGCACACTATTCCAATATAGGATGAGATAGTTTATCAGAAAATTTTGAATTGACCACTCTAATTTTGAATTAAACTCTGTCTATGAAAAATCTATTTTCAGTGTGCTGTGATAGCAAAAATACTCTTAAAACAATAATTTATATGATGGATCTTTAAGATTGCATACAATTTTACTGGACATTTATGAAATTACCAGCATGTACTTCAAAAAGAATTGTAAGGCTGAACCTCATTTACACTGGGTTTTAGTGGAACAGTAAACTGCAGCGGAAATTAAAAGAGTATAAAATATGAAAATATCATATTTGTTATGCTTTCATGCTGTCAGTGCCATTATACCATCATACATTGCTTATTCTTGCTAATATTTTGGTTTCCAAATCGAGGAATTATTGAAGAGTGGACTTATATTTTAAGAAAATTATTATTCTTAGAAATTCAAGGAGACAATTTAAATGTTCTTCATAAGTAGGATCAGTTTTAAAATGGAGGAAGAACCCAGACTTCAGTACACACACAGAGGTAAGTTTATGCTCTGATGTATCCCTTTTTCACCAAATAGACTCTAGGGTATAGTCTAGGATTGATAAGGTAACAAAGGATGCAATGAGTTCCTTTCTTATTGATTTCATTGAGTAAGTTTAAAAATCCTGTTTGTAATGTTTCATTTTAATCCTGGTTCTCATCTGTTTGTGTATTGCACAGTTGTCTGTGCATGGGTTCCTAGGAATACCACAGTGCTTTAGCAACAGAGGAATTAAACAGCTCACACTAGAATGCTGGACATTATCTAGAGTTGTACAAAGCTGGCCTAGAGAAAAATATTCTGTGAATTATTTAGGGCTATAGCTATGACATCTGTTTTCAATCAATCTGTTCATTGGTACAAGTTATATATTGATAGCCTTACTGAAATATCAGTGGCTTAGTTAACAGGAGAATGTTGTAAATTAGATAGGAAGCTACTGCTAGAAGATGTACTTGGGAGTTAAGAGATACAAATAAATTTAGAGCCATTCATAAATTTAGAACCATTTTTTCCTTACACTTCACACATAACTCCTTTAATTTTTGTTGTTGTTGTTTGCTTTGGTTGGGGGGTTTTAATCATTTTTATAGAATAATTGTGAAGAATAAAATTCTGATGATAATAGGATACACATATATTTTGCATGAGCATGCCCATAGAAAAAAATCTTACTGTCCAAAAATTGCCCAACGTCTCATGCCAAGTCAAAGGTATTTGAATGTGTCATCTGAGAGAAGGGTTCTGTTCTTGAGCAGCTTCTTGCAGTAGAGCTCAGAGCTGCAGTAACTTTAAAAACTGCTAAAGCCTTATATATCTTTGTAGCAAAGTTGATGTGTGAGTTCAGATAGTTGCAAAATAACTTTCCAAACCCTACCTAGCCTAAGCAGGGCTATTACACACAATATTTTGATGTTCTACTAGAGTGTTGCAAAAGTCCATAATTTCATTTACTGCTTTCCTAATCTCAGATGGAGATCAGACTGTCATTTGGACCTTATATCTCTGCTATATCTGATTGCAACCCAAAGATTTCTGAACCTGGCTGCCTAAGCCCTAGATGAAAACTGCTGTTGATTGGCTTCATGACCATCTAGGTTTTTAGGTCTTCACCTTTGGCCATACACGTGCCTCTCAATCTGAATTATCCTCCTGTGATTTCCCTTTCAAAATCAGTACAGTTCCACAAAAAGCCTGTGTTTTGAAGAGTTAGAATTTCTTGATGTTTCACCAAAAATTCCAGACAAGTTCTAACCATTTTCCAGACCCACCCATTTTTTACTGATTATAACTTGCCTAAAATCACACTAAAAATATGTGAAGGAGGACATGCCTGCACTGGCAAATAGAGGCAGGTCTGAGCTCCCTTTGGTTGTGTTAGCCTGCAAAAACCTGGGAAATACTGGGCAGAGACACCCATGCAGGTTCAATTAAATTCCAGCTACCTTAGTGCAGCACCTTCACACAGCCTAATATGACCAGCTGAGAACTCACTGTTAGCTCATTGTGCTCACAGCAGCATGCAGAACGTGGTAATTTTACATGTGGTCTTCAGCATCCTCTGTTAATGAAGTCTGCTCCTCCCAGTGAACATACCTTCAAAATGGCCCTTTTTCCCGTCCATTCCAAGTAGTCACCAAACTGGTGGAGAATGATATTCTCTTTTATCTGCTGAATCTGTACATGGAACACTGGAAATGAGTGATTGTTTTCATTACTTGAATTTGCTTAAACTAATTCCATCGCCACTGATCTTAGCTCGTATATAAGGAGAGGTATGCTCCTGTACAGGGTGATTACACAACACTTCTACAGTAAACCCAAAGCATGAGGGATTCTGAGACTGAATTGTGCAGATTCTGGCTACACTGTCCATTCATCATGGCACTTTGGCTGGAGCGCAGATATCAGAAATCTCGGACAAATGCACAGAACTTTGTTGTGTTAATAATGGAGGCTAAGATTTCTTACACACTGGCTGCAGTCCCCTCTGGCTATAAATCCATGTTTGACTAATGAAAAAGTAATAGAACTAACAAGTGGCACGTAGAGCTGAAGCATGAATGAAGCCCCATTTCCTATGGACTGGTGCCTTGCAGTTGTTTGGCCTTGATGGTTAAGGTACAAAAATGCTGTGGCTTTTCTTAATACTGAATATTTATAAGTGCTGGCATGCAGATTGTCAGGTATCATAAAAATTTTACACTCCTTTTACAGTCTTTCCTTCAGCCACAAACTTACAGAATCTGATCTCACTCCTCAGTTTTATATTTATGCAAAATGCATGGAAACACAATAATCTTTGAGATCAATGTCCTTTTGTTTCATTTCCACTGAAATCAGACTGTGAGTTCCAAAGCTATTTAGGAAGCACACACAGATACATAAGAAGTGTACTGAGACAATGTTTGACAGCAGAGCAAACTATGGCAGAAACAGCACTGTATTTTTCTTAACTGTCATTAGTGAAAAGTTAGAGTACATTTTTCATAATTCTGGATGTCTGCAGGGGAAAATTGTTGTCTTAAAAATTTCTGCTTTGACAAGTTTGGACTAAATCTTGATTTGTGCCTTAGGAAATAATGCCAAATGAACTAGCTGTCTTGGAAGTTTCAAGACACAGAAATAAGATGATGGACAATAAAGCAGGAGATTACAAGACTATAGACTTGTGAAATTTAGATTGGTTTTGAAGCTTCAATTTGGCACTAACTTAAAACCCAATTGCCTGAAGTTCATTAAGAAATTTCTTTTACAGTAACCTTGTCTCTTCTTTTAAACAATAAGTTGGAAGTCAGTTCTTAATATTTTATAATTTTTGTGACTTTTAAACCTTACAAAGCAAATACAGATACCTTGTCTAACTTTTAAAGATCAAAGAAGAAAATTTTTAGTGAAAAGTAATAAATATTTCTGATTGTGTTTATAACATTGATTTAGTACTGATTAAAACAGAAAACCTAGTTTTTCTCTGATATAATATACTCCTGTGATGCATATAAATTACGATTTGTAAAATACAAGTTATCAGAGGCTTTAGCACCAGTAAAATATTATTCTTGGCAGACATCAGTTTCAATGAAATTTGAACCACAGTTTATGCAAAGTTCTCATAAGAAATTCATGCGTTCATCTGTGTAAGGCTGAAAAAGTCAGACCAGCAATGACCTGTGCAAAGTATGGAGAGGTCTGGAGAATGAGCACACAGAAGTGGCACTGACTACCTGCATCTAACTGCCTGCTCACAGATGCTGATGTCTCACATAGCTCACTTCTCACTTTTCCTCTGCTTTAGAATGTGACCACACAATAGCCCCTTCTCCCTCCTGATGTTGTCTCGTGACACTGCTCCTCTGATTTCTGCAGATTTATGGAGAAATCTACCAAGAGAGAGCTGAGTTATGAGGCAATATATTTATTTCTCAGGGGAGTTACCTCGTTAGGAACCCTCTTTGCATTTGCCAGTTCAATGCAAGTTTGTTCACTGGACAGCGAACAGACACTTACACGTGTACTGACTTACACATGCACATACACAGAGGAACAGTAGCTTTGAAACTGCATCCTAGAAGCAAAAAGATCATATTTTAAACTGAATAGCCTCTGCATTTGTGAATTAAATGGCTGTTTTTATAGCTGAATATAATACTGAGATATTTGCAACCCATTCACCATAATCCTGAGGTATAGAAGAGAAAAGTATGAGTTTCTGAAGGGAGCAAGGGAATATGTACTCTGGTTGCCAGCACCAATAGAAACAAAATGATATTTTTGAGAAGAAGGAAGTGTTATTTATGTCTGGGTTTTTTTTTCTTTGGCAGCACGTATTGTATCTGTTTTAATTTCTGATATCCTTGCTCTTTTGATTTGATCTCAATGTTCAACTGAGCTATATTCCAAGGCTTACACTCTAATAACTATTAAAATTCAGAAGTGTAAAAGAGACATGTTAAAACTCATAATCAGAAACTAGTGATTTCCAGATTAGTATGCTACATCTGTTCTAACTTCCAGCTATGGACCGTATTATCTTGAGGCCTTGATGAACAGCAGAGAATACTGAGGAACATGTGGAAATCAATTTGCTATGCTATAGGATACTTCTGGAAAGCTGCACAAACCTGTGCAGTCTCAGATGCATCCACAAACTGTGTTAGTAACTTTTTTTTCCCTTGCAATTTTCAGTCTTTACTGGAATATCTGAAACAAATGATACTAGACTGATAATGACAGATAAGGTGCTTTGTTAGTCTACATCAAGGTACAAAAGAACCCTTTGAAGTTCTTTAAGCATGTCCAGCTGAAAACCTATAAAACATGTCTGAACACTGAAGTTGTGTAGTGATGAATTCTTCTGATTTCCTTTAGAGCTGTCAAAAATATAACACATTTTCTGTGCTACCTCGAGGTCCTGCTACTCTTACCTAAAAACTCTCTCAATTTATATGTTATTGTCTCTTTTGAATAATAAGATTTTCAAAATTATCTCAATTACTTAGATCGTAAAACCCTTCAAATGGTTTTTAAAAAGTTATCTAAATAAATTCAATTTCCTAAGGGTGTATACAAGAAAGACCCGTAGAAACAAAACAAAAAAAAGATGATCAGAGGGCTGGAACACCTCTCCTATGGAGACAGGCTGAGAGAGTTGGGGGTGTTCAGCCTGGGGAAGACAAGGCTCCAGGGGGACCTTAGAGCACCTTCCAGTACCTAAAGGGCTCCCCTACAAAAGAGCTGGAGATTGACTTTTTACAAGGGCATGTAGTGAGAGGACAAGGGGGAATGACCTTGTGCCAAAATGAAAGAGGGTGCCTGGAAACATTCAAGGTCAGGTTGTCCATAGCTCTGGGCTCTGATTTAGTTGATGATGTGCCTGCTCACTGCAGGGGGGTTGAACTAGATGAGCTTTACAAGGTCTATGACAACATTCTATGACTAACATTCTATGACTCTATGAATAATTTCATGAATCAACACCTGAAATTTAGTCTGAATAACATGTAATATTACATTCCTATATCACCAATGACTGCAATGTATTTCTGTTTGGAAAAAACCTGAGTTGGTACTTTCAATCAGTGTTTTCCAAAGGCTTTGATGAAGTATGTGGAAATGCTTTTAAGAATCAATATAAATGTTCTAAAGACTAAATTTTAGCTTGGTAATTTGAAAACATTGGGATTTTGAATTTATCTTTGTTCTCTGTACAGTAATCAGAGTATCTAGAAACACAGGAACTGTGACATCCATGATTTAGGGGTGGAAGAAAACTCAGGGGAAGCATTGTATGTACTTGCTCTACTCTTCTGCTCTCCCTGGACCTCCACTTTGGATCACTGTCAGGAGCAAAATATGAACTAGGCAGACCTTTGGTGTGACTCACGTTCTTGTAAGTGCTCTCTGCCTTTTTTCTGTCACTTGAACTGTATTCCATTACAATAGTGAAGCCTGTAAGCTCAGGGAGTGTGCATGTTTTTTCACTCTGCCCAGCATAAAGGGGCATTGAACTCTGCCACCTCTTACTGCTGCCCTGGAAAAAGAAAAATAACATGACTAATACCATATACTACATTATTTTCTGCTTCTAAAGTAAAACTGTAGGGAATTTAGTAATCAATTTAAGGAAATAAAAATGAACTTTCATGAAAGTGATGAGAATGGAATTAAAGAGTAAACTGAAACACTAAATCAATGTTCAGGTAATTATGTGATCTTTTTCAAGTTTACTGAACCTAAAATAAGCTAGGACATTTGGCCTTCACTATGAATGCATCCATAATACCAACACCTGTATTCATGTTTTAATGCTGTTATTTTAGTAATCCCAGATCATGACATGCTGGTATCCTCTGCTTAGTCAGCTCTCCAGTTAATGTGGTGGTTTTTATAGCTGTGTAAATAATTTCAAAATAAATATTGCAAAGTTAACTGAAAGCAAAGCAAAATACGTGTGTCAGCAACACGTTTGACAATTTAGACTGAAGTCTAAAAATATTTCTGTAAGATTATTTTGTAATGAAGTAGTCTTCTGGCTTAGGGAAATTCCTGAGAAACTGGATGGATGTGCCAATAAAGTGTTTCTACATACTCACACCTCCCTTATTCCTTAGCTGGTGGTTGAAGATACAGGACTAGATGGACATTTGCTGTGACTCAGAAAAGCTGTTCTTTCCCTAGGCTGTTACATGCCGCTGATATGTGCATCTCCTCTTTCCCCATTGGTAATTTCATCAACTAAATGAAGGTTTCAGATGGCACGGTCCATGGAAACTTCTGATAGATCAGTACATTATTTGAATGATTCAATATTGCTGACATGGGATTAGATGAGTTGTTTTAAGGATCAATGGAAGCGTGCGTGCATGACCCTAATGTCTCTCAGAACAGAAATGAATTGCCATTTCTCTTGTTCATCTTGACTGTTCTTCTAGAATATACTCCATTGTTTTACTACCATAACTCTTTGCCAACCCATGTTCACCTTTTAAAAATAATCCTGCAAAAGGAAATAGATGTAAGGTTTCTCTCACCAGGCTCGCTAATTAAGTGAAATAATTGTTTTCAGTTATGTCTTGCTGACTGTTTATAACAGTTAAGTGATGTGTCGTCAAGTGTGGCCCATCAGAGTTTGTAAATTTAATTCTTTAGCAAGGACTCTTAGGACATGCCACTGCTGCCAGTAATATCCTATATATCTATGATAACTGATGAGTGTAGTTTCTTCTTGAGACTTAAAATACAATGCCTATGTCTAATTGTAGAGTATACTCCTATTAAAGTGCTTATCTGGCAAAGAGGCATTTAAATATTTCTTCCATAATGATATGAAAACATATGTTAAATGTGTGGGCTGTTTTTATATTATGGCTGAATGCATATAAATTAAGAAGTGTATCAATACTTTTAACTATTCCTGATTTATATTGAATTGAATTAAAGCAAAATTTGGCACATATTTTTATATTATCTTAGAGCAATACTCATGCTGCAGAACAAATTATATTTCCCAAAGTTTCAGACCTTGTATCTGGGCTTTTAAATGTTCTTTCTTGAATTCTCAGATTTATTTAATCTTTTACAGTTCTCTGAGGCAGAAGAAATGTTATTGAAAAATAATTCCATGCAATCCAAGAGACTTCTACCAGAAGGAATGCAGTGTTGGATCTGGTGGTCACCAACGTAAGGGAGCGAATCAGAGACATCAAGATTGGAGGCAGCCTGATGGAGTTTGTGGAGTTTACAGTCCTAAAGGATATGAGTCAGATAAGGATTAAAGATTTGGTGCCTGAACTTTAGGAAAGAAAACTTCTATCTCTTTAAGGAAATAGTCAACAGGATCCCCTGGGAGACTGCCTTCAGGGATAAGGGAGTGAAATGGAGCTGGCAGATATTTAAGGAAGTCTTCCATAGAGTACAAGAACTCACAATTCCCAGGACCAAGAAAATGGGCAAGGAAACCAAGAGACTAGAATGGCTGAATGGAACTCAGGGAATGAGGGAACTGCTGGTCAAACTAAAGGGAAAGAAGCAAATGCACAGGCACTGGACACAAGGACAGGTGACCTGGGAAGGGCACAGAGCTGACGTATGGTTGTGTACTTGGCAAAGAATAGCAGGAAGGGCTTCTACAGGTATCTAAACCAGAAGAAGAAGGTCAAAGAAGCTGTGCCATCCTGATAAATGAACTGACAAACTGGTAAAAATGGAGAAGGCTGATGTGCTCAACAACTTCTTTGACTGAGTTTTCAATGGCAGCTTCTCTTCCCACACCTCTTGAGTGGATAGATGGCAGGATGGGGGAGAAAAGTCCATCCCACTGTAAGAAAAGATCATTTTCATGACCACCTGAGAAACCTGAATGTACATGAGTCTACGGGATCCAGTGAGATGCATTCCAGAGTGCTGAGGAGGTTGGCTGCCATTTACCTAAGCAGTGTTAGCTGCAGACAGTGAATAAAAGCTCCCAGAATGACATACCTCTTTGAATCAAAACCATCCCTCATGACACTAAAAGGAGTGTGGTTTTTCCACTTGGCATTCCTGCTATACCTTCACAATCTCTGGACAGGCATTACAGCCCCTGAAGCAAAGCAGTCTTAAACACAGCAATTTCAAATCCTGCCTCCTCTGATATCTGTGGCAAAAATCCCAATGGAGACAAGATTTCACCATGTTTATTAAAGCTCCAAGGTATTCCTTGATGTTTATGAGATTCCATTATGCAAACGGAATACTATAAAAGTTCCTTTGACAGCAATTTCCCATCCACTGGCATGAAAGCAGATCTTGTTTGGCACAAACATTAGCAGCTGGCACAAGCCATAGTTAAACCCACTAGTCCCAAGACTAGAGAGACGCAAACATGTAAAACACAACCATTTTACCACCTCTCCTAGTCCTGTCTTCCATAAAATAGATCTCAGCTGACACAGAGAGCTGCATAATTTCTTCCAAAAACTAAACATTGAGAAATTAATTCTCCAGTATGTTGTGCGCTGTGTAAAGAATTCACGTGAATGTGAGGTGTTGTAAGGTTCTTTTAGCACTCATTTAGGATGACTTTACATTGCTCACAATTGGCAAAACCACAAGTGAGTCACATGGGTTAAACTACAACACATGGTCATCCTAAATGCACACCAAGAAAGTCTGCACCAGGAAGGCCACTGAGTCATTGGTGAAGCACTTATTAAGTAGTTGACAAGAGTTATTCACCTCTGGAAAGTAACTCTGGCTCACTATGGCATACCACAGAAAAGAATGACACTTGCTTTTGTTTCTATGATGTGAAGATGAAGATTTGATTTGCAGTTATTTGAGTCTAATCAGCAAACCTAGGACAGTCCAGCTTAACAGACTTGTGAGCATGGGAAAAATAAAAACAACATACACTTTTTTGTACCCTAATTGTGTGCTTATGTATCAGTCAAAAGCTTCAATAAAGACACAACTCATAGAACAACAATTTAAATAAAACAGTTAATTCTAGACTGTGGCATTTTCCAGGATAGAGTTGACATATCTAATATGTGAAATTATGTCTCTTGCAATATGGCTGGCTTTATATTCAAAAGAACAAATGGTTAAATTTATATCCCTATACAGTTATGGAGGGGAAGACTGCTTCAACAAACCTTTTGCCTTGTGCTGTCATCCTAAATTCTGTATGCAGCTCTTCTGCTAACACCCTGAATGTGACATGCTGTTCTCGAAAACAGGTATTGGAATAGTATTTTCAGTATATTTGTCTTCTTTCCTTAGTGAGTCCCTCTATTACCAGCTTACATTTCCTGGTACACTTTGGTGTCCTATTTTGAGTCATCAGTTTAGAGTCTTCCACAGTTTTGTCCCAAACAGTATAGCTGCTAATATGTAAAAGAAAGACTGAAAGGGTTAGACCTGCAACTTGTTTGAGACTGAATGGAAAATAAAAGTTAAATTTATTGTATTATCTTATTGATTTACTATGGCCATACAATTAATGCTGTGATAAAAGGGAATAAACTGAATGTTGTGAACTATAACTGTAACTAGATCTGGGATAACAAGAACATCCTGTAACAAAAATCTAATCTATTTACTTCCATGCCTGGTATTACTTGCAAATTTCTCTTGTTCTTCTTTCCTACGTACATAGGGCTTCTTTCTTGCTCTTTCCATTTTCAGTTATTTCTTACTTTCTCATTTTGCAATCTTCCCTATAAAAATTTCGTATGAAAATCTTGTTCAGACCGGTAAGTTTTGTAACAATGACAATATTTTACTCTCAGTTGCAGTTTCAGCCAGAATACTTCACTTCATAGAAATAAGACACTTTTCAAAAGCAGACCTTTCTGGGAATGAGAACAGGTGGCAGTATAATGATAAAAATGCCAGACAGTAGCAAAGAATAAACCATTATTGTTAAAAAAGGCATCACTATGCTGTTAATATTCAAGCAAAAATTTACAAAATATTTTCTTTGTTATTTTTTTAATGATACTGTCATTCTGCAAGATTTAGTCATAATTGCATTCACATCATTTAATATATTCTGCTGATGAGTACTTGGAGTGGCTGAGTCAGTGAGAGCATTTGAACCTGTGATGCCAGACAGTCTAAACTTGCTGTGTTAGGATATCCCTTTCCTGATTTCTTTTTGCTTTTTAACGGAATGTCTTTTTTAGATTTACTTAGAAATTTCTATCTCTAGTGCCAGGATGTTCGGCAGCTACTGGGATGATTTACTTAGTTGTGAATTTGCTATCTTACTTTTAATCCCAGTCAAATGATCCACCTGCCTGGTACTCACTTCCCTGACAGTTTCTCCAATAAATCTCAGAAATAGGATTGGTATACTGGTTTGTGTATTATGGTGAATAGTTTTTTTCCTTAAGTTGCTAATATTGTGTATTTTTTTAGCTTTGAAATCAAAGAGTTTTGTTCAAATAATATGCAAATCCAGTCATACTTTGTCACTGTAACTGTCATAGAATATGAGATATCCATAGGGTGACCAAAGAACTCACATTAGGCTCACTAAGGGAAATCTACATGTTCTATGTTTACAGGATGAACAGAAAGCAAATAAAAGCTACATATGGTACAATCTTATTATATGTTTACAATGTTTATAAATAACTCAGTTTTCAAAATGTATCTGCTCAGCAGAAAGTTAAACATCAGTGAGTTAATGTTTAACCAGATGGGCATAAGCCCACGTTTTAGGAGAGGTACCATGTTCCAAATTGCAAAACATGTGCCATGCTACAGCATTCTAGAGCAGTTAGAGCTCTGTTGATTATCAGGGCATGCATGCACATCCATGTTTAGCTAAAGATTCCCTGTCCAGGATGTCAGAGATACAAAGTGAGTGTATCATTGTTCAAGGGACGAAGCAGAATACTTCAGAATGGAGCAGCATCATCTCCCTAAGAGTCTTGCCTGGATCTTGCCTGTGTAGCATTTCTGTTAGGGTACAAGATTTTTTATAAAAATATTCATTTGATTATGTTTTTGTTATTCTCATAGAAACTAACATCCTGGATTAAGTAAAATCAAGTGCCTCTGAATTACATTTTTTGCAACCAGTAAGCTGGATGGAGGTAGTCTAGTAGCTAAACTGGAAGTAAGATGAGATTTCTGTGCCCTGGTTGCTTGGCATGTAGCTGTTGACTTTGAAGGAAATGTGAATCTATTACAGTGCTTTGGAGCTATACACTTAAGTGAACAGATTTTTTTTCACAGAAGTTCAGCAGTGGAGATATTTACTAGAATGAAAGTGATGTCATTTCAATCACCTTCTGTTTGATTTAGAGTAAGGGCTTGAAGTTATTTCTGTCACGCCTTAAGAAATGGCAGGTAAAGTGGGCAGTCTGGGAGATTTATTTCCCAACCTCTCAGACTGGAATTGCTAAATTTTGAAGAAATAAATGCTAATTTCAGGAGTACTTTAAACCTCTTTTTTCTGTGACATTATTAAGTGTCATGGTTATGAAACTGGAGAACCACTTTCTCATATTTGATGGTGTGGGTGTTTCTGCCTGTACATGTCTGTCTCCTGCCATCATTCAATGACTGTTTTAGTTTGGGCAGAGGAGCGACAGAAAGTGTTGGGTGAGCACTAAACCACTGAATTTTTGTGTAAAGTAGAAACAAAGCCTCTCCTAAGTCTGGTTTCATCCCAAGCCTTTTTATGGAGGTCTCACTAGTGAGTATGCTTTCAGAGCATCCTAAGGACTCAAAAGAACAGGTGAGTACAAGATCTGTTGGGCGATTCACACCAGCAGCATCAGAATTTGAGAATTGCAAGTATGTGATGACATAGGGAGCAAATACTATGTTAGACAAGTACACCCATTTTGGATCAAAGGGAACCAAAGTATTTATTCTCCAGAGTACCTGTGCTTCAAACCATCTAACACGAATTAAATTTTTAAGTCTGAGGGGATAGCTTTTTCCCTGCCTTTTTCACAGAGGCATTGCTGTTAGCATACTGGTAACTGTTTTAATCACAGCAGGTGGCTAACCTTGGACTATTTCATATTGTGTTATTTTCTCCAGTATAACTGCATAAAGCAATAGAATATGGTAACTGGTAAGGAAAGAGAATGTGGCACATGTATTACAGGAAAGAGCACTTAAAATGCAAGATGCAATTTTCAAAATATTAAAACAGTAACATTTTCACACTTTTTATTAACATCAGGGAGATTTTTCAGCCTATACATTAGGATTTTTTTTCTTTAAGTAGAGGTTTTATTATTGCAAATAATTTCAGTTTTGCTCAAGGTTGTTACTTGGTATCCAGAACAACCTAATGTGCAAATTAAGAGAGAAAAATGCATCCTAAAATGAACACATACACATCTAGTCAGAAGACGACAGTGCCACTTCTATCTGTAATCCAGATTTTCTGTGCTTTTATCTCTTAACCTTGTTCCTTTTACTTTTCTGTAGTTATGACAAAGTTGCAGGAAAGTTTTTGTCTTCAAAGGAGCCTCTTCAGTTTTGAAGTTCAGTCCACTCAGAAATGGATGACGCATTGCTGATTTAAAGGCAGCATTTCAAAGTTTTTGTAATGAGAAGCTTTATTTTCAAAATATAAGCTTTTTCGGTGTCTTCAGAGAATCAAACATCTCCAGGAAAACTGCCACATTTTTTTCCCCTTTCTTTTTGTGGTGCTTTAAGAGGTACTAAATTATTTCTGGAGGATTTTGTGTTGAAAAGCAGCCTTTGCTGAGGACAGTGTCATGCTTGCATAACTGCATGACATATTTTTCCAATTTGCACCACAAGAGAAGAAATAAAGTTTATAGCATTTATCAGGCACTGGGTAGAGTGCCAAATCCCAGACAAGGTTTTTCTGAAGTTTGCACGTGCCAGGAAGGTAATGGATAATGGATTGGTAGTAAAATGTTGATGCCAGGGGAAAATACTGGCCTGCCATGAAAGTCCCAAAAGGAAAAAGGAAAGCTATAGCATAGGAAGTCTATTGCCAAAAAGCAATGAGATCAAGTAAATGAGTGCCATTTTAATGCACTGCCAAGCAGCAACATGAGTGACATTTTTATGGTTGCAAGCTTGTTTTTCTAATTCTGACCTTCCGAACTGAATAAAAATGCACTAAGGTTAATTCCTCCCATCAGGCCTCTGAGGTGCTCTCTCCCAGTGTTACTATGATCACTGAATAGGAGCCATCAGCAATGGCCCGAAGATGAGACTTCCCTCAGCAGAGCCACTCACAGGTTGGATAAAACAAAGGAGAGTCCTATGGAAAAGACAAAGTTGATTTTCCCTCCTTGAGTAGTTCTCTCATAGAGAGCTACATTTGTCTTCATATTCACTCTCTACACTGCAGCTTTCATATTTCAGGTATGTTTACCATACCACAAAAACACTGCTGAGCCTCTGCTAAAGTGGAAGGTTGGAGGTAGGTTGTTGTTCTGTGACTTAAGAGAAGTAATGGGTTTATGTCTGCTCTGATCCATGCCATTTCATTAAAGAAAATTGGAAAGACAGAGACTCCTAAACATTTAATATGGCAATAATTTCATATATTTTTTTAAATTCTAGTTTGTTTCCCTGTGATACGATAGCGTATAAGGTGTTAAATTCAGTTATTTTCTTAACTGAAGAGAGACAGTATGTAACACAGCAAGCTTTAAACAGCAGTAGGAGCCAAATTTATAGGAAATTGAAATGCTGTGAAAACTGGGAGAAATATTTTTGCAAATAGTACTTTTTTCTGGCCTTGATTTTGTATGTTTTCTAAAAGAGGGTAAACTATTTTAGAAACTGATTAAAATGCAGTCTTTATTGCATTCTACATATTGCAAGCACAGAGGTGGGTTTTTTGAGGGTTTGTTTTTTGGTTTTTTTTGTTTGTTTGGTTTTTTTTTTTGCTAAAGAGAGAATTAAAAAGATGACTCACTATTTCACCAGCCAGAAAAATCAGAGAAGAAAAAGCTAATTCCATGGGTAGAACTCTAGCTAGAATTTAAGACACAAACTCCAGTTGCTGTGCTACTGAATACTTCCAACAAATTCCTGAATATATTGCTTGGTTTCTGTTGCACTTTGGCTTGGCTCAGCAGCACTCCTGTGCCTTACAGGCCATACTGAGGCAAAGCTGCAATAAAGGCTTTGGAGGGCTCAGTGCTACAGGCACAGTACAGACATCCTCTATAGAATCTTACAGGTCTAAGGGTGTGACAAGGAGAGACCTTGCTTAGTGAACAGATTACAAAAAAAATGTGTCATAATCAGGTAGTGTGGGCTACAGAGCTTCTAATACTCATCAATAGCATGCAAACAGGAGCTCAGGGTTTATAAAAATGAGTTTAATCAATTAATGACGGCCTTTGCTTGTATCTCGTTAGGTATCCCAGCTGCTATTCAAGCTGGTGCTTGCAAAGGTCCATGGATACACAAGTGTCTCCACAGCCAGAAACCAAATAAAGGAGGTTATTGTATGCTGGTTTTAACAGTGAGGAGTAACAGGGTTCCTAAATTACCACAGGAAAACCCATTTTATTAATATTTAAGCAGATAATGCAGTTATTCTTTCCTATAAGTGATAGAATCTTGCATGTGCTAAAGGTGCGGAGTTGAACTTTCAACGATAAGATGTGCAGGGGTCATTTTACTTGTATCCATTACAGCTGAAGGAGCTCATTTCTCTCCTTGAGAGGCAGAAATAAAGAAGGTTTCTTGCATGCTGACCCTCCTTTACATGCCTAGGCAGGCGACAATTTGAAAACTATGATTAGTTTACCAGGTTAAGTTAATTCTTTAAACTCTTCTGGGAACTGGTGTTGCTGTGCCTTTTTCTGAGTTTTCCAAACAATAAATATTCTAACTTGGTTCTCTGGAAAGTAATTTTTCTGTTGCAGGGAGTATGTTGTAATCACTTCTGTCATCTATCCATATTTATTCCTTGTTAAGCCGTAGTAGTAAAGATTTCCAGTGAATAGTTTTGTCTCTAAATATCATGAAAAATTTTATGCTGTATGTTCCTTCTCTCATTGTTGCTTTTAATTACAATCTTGCTTCTTTTTTGCTTTTAGTAGATATGACTATTATCTGGGATTTTTTTGATGTATTCTAAAATAAAGGGAAAAAGCCTTCATATATATATATATGATGATAATGCAATGTATTGATAAAATATTTGTAATGTAATTTGCTCCCGAGTAAGCAGTAGTGGATCAAATTTTGTCTTAGAATGTATGATATTGAATTCACATGAAAGAGAAATCCTGAACATTAGTGATATATTTTTATGATAATTTGGTTATCACCACAGCCTGATCATAGCCTTAGACTACTTGAAACTATTGCATTACCTTGGCTGTTTCCTTTGCCCAAACATCTTCTGTTTCATATTCTATGTTTATTTTTAAACTATCAAAACACTTACTACAATCTCCTTTGTTTTCTTATGAATCATATTCCTCACAAAAGTAAAATTAAAGTATTTTTTGTGTAAAGTCTCAATGGGAATGTGGGAGCTGTTTTTAAAGTTTATCTCCCTGAACCTGCTTAACTGCAATTTTTAGGAATGGTTAGGAACCAGAAATGGTGTAGAAAAAATACCAAAGTTTAAAAAGATGTGAAGGGTTACATTATTTTTCATTTCTCATTTTGTCTAATCTTAGGTGCCAGAGGTTACTGGTGATTACTGCTGATTAAGGCTGCAGGCTGGGGTAGTTTTTCCAGTCTAGATCTGGGAAAGGCTTTTCTTCTCAGTCTCCTCTCTTATGTTGTTTTTTGTATTAGCAGGAGTGAAGACTTGCAGTACAGAAATGTTTGCTGTTGAAAAGCCGTAAGTTTGATTTATTTATTTGTATTTGGTGGTGGCTGCTTGTGTTATTCCTAGGAGGCAATGGGAAAAAGGAAGTGTTGGAGAGACATCTTGAGACTTGTAATAAACATACTGTATGTAAGAAGAAAGGTAGATCTAGGTTATGCCAAGCAGATATGTTCTGGAGGAGGGTGACTTTCTATTTAGTGTGCATAGTGCTCATGTGTTGGCAATACTGTTAAGTGTTGGAATGTAGAATTGTCTGGGAGAGAGGAATCCTGGCTTTTGTATGTATCTTCTTCTGGCTTGGAAAAACTTTCATACACCAAGTTGTTCTGATCCAAATATGGCTTTCAGTTAAAATCATTAAGGGTAAAGGATGCAAATTGTGAAGGTCCATCCCCATACTAGGGACTGCTTGTTTTAACACAGAGAAATTTCTTTATTCCTGTATAAGCTGTGTCACTGCTTACTGATATGTGTGCTATAATTATATAATTACTGAAGGTTTTGCCTTGTTTATCCTAGAGCCAAATAATTCTACAGAGTATAAATATTGATCCCCTCCTCTGTTTTATTGAATATTGAACTTTCATTCACTAATGGAACTGTACATGTGATCTTAGAATAGTATTACACCCCTTTTTTGTTTTGTTTTCACTTGGAAAATCTAATTTTAAAAGGATGAAGTAATAGGTAAAGCTGCAGCTAAAGAAAGTCTGTTAATACTGGAAACTCTACAGCAGAAAATCTTTATTATTTTACTCTCATTTTCCTCTCCTCTAAAGTGTAAATCATGGGTTTCATTGGGAATTTTGCTTCTTGGTAAACCTTTAAATAAATCCTTATCATATTAAAAACCAAATATGAAAAATACTTTCTGTAATTCATGAGTTTCTGAAATCAGTGAGGAGCTTGCTCGTTAGATTAGGCTTTTTTTAATCTATAAAATATATAACTTCTCACTTGATACACCCAGCCAAAAACACTGCAACACTTCCCCTCAAGATGTAACCACAGTTTTCTTAAGCCTTCTGATGTAAATAGATTTCCTTTTTATGTCTTTTAAGAGGCATTAAAACGGAACAATTATATTCATGGGAAGTAATATGAAGTTAAAAAGCACAGGGAATGGTGTCTTGTAGCTTTGTTTCTGTGGACCATGGTGACCTGGCAGCATTTGGGTAGCTGGTAAGTGAAGGCACCTGCTACAAATTCCCTCCATAATGTAATTTTTGTTTCTTTTTTCTGAAACTACTCTTTGGTTCTCTGCCAGGGAACTTTCTCAGTCAGTCTGTTTTTGTTCAGTCGAGACCAGACACGTTTATTTCATGCATTTTCCATGTTGAGGTGATGCGGCTTCAGACCGCTCACTGAAAACAGAGTGAGGCCCCAGTCATTAATGCTGGCTGAGGGGAGAGCATGTTGTAGCCCAAGAATTTGGGATAGCATTTGAAAGTAGTTTTAGACATCCTTCATGATTTGGTGATTTTTGGTTGTGTAACATAATCTGAGGGTTCTGTGGTGAGTATACACTGTTCTTGGAGATGCCGTGTCATTTGAAAGTGCGAATGGCCATGGATTGGTGGTTTTTGCTTTGGATGCCTGTTTGTTTCAGTTTTTTGTTTGCTTGTTATTCTAGACTGCCTAACTACTTGCTGTGGGCACATGATGAAAGATTGGACAATTGGGATTTGTTATCGATTGATGAGGCATTAAATATTAATTAGTGTTGGTGCTTTAGGTTACAGAAGGAAAAAAAATAATGTCTGGTCATCAAGAACAATAAAGAAGTTTTGGACAGTAGGGAATGTTTTTAGAGATCATGTTGGACTTAATTACTGTGCTTTTTGATAGTGATGGGGGAAGCACATTATACTCAAAATAGCTCACCAAGACTGCTTTGAGTTGCTTTAATTTAGAGAATTAAAAAACTTTTAATGGGAAAGCAGTCTCTCAACAGAGAGAAAACAGTAAATTATTTTGATTTTCTTTGTCTTGTAAAAGTATACAAAACTTTTAGAAAAGTATAGTTGTGTGCATATCTGCAAATCTATCTACACACTTACGTATATATGTACACACCATAATGAATTTTACTCAGGTTGTCAAGGGTTGGTGGTCCTTCCAATAAGTGGCAGAAGTAGCACCCAAAATACAGGTGCACCACACCACAGGGCTTATTTAGAAACTTCCAAAATCTTTCTCAAATGACAATTTTTGGTCAAATGCTGCACATGTAGGCTTTGGTATGGAGCGGTCTCAAGAATTGTCATGCTGTTTAAATAATTTCAGCAGCATATAAGAACCAACCAGTCACACATTTTCTTTTCAAGCTTCTAAAAGAATTTCACCAGCATGAATTAAACTGTCACAACAGTGGTAGATGTTCTTATAGAATTGAACTTTGCAATAGTTTTCCCTTTGTACTATTACGACATTGGACATTGTAAATCTCAGCAGGCTCAGTGAGTGGAAATGAAATGTCACGAACACTAAATTCCAGAGCTGTCAAATCATGACACAGAAATAATATTAACTCCTCTATCACCCTACATTATAAAACTCTTCTGTATAACACTGAACATGGCAACGACTTTGGTGAAACTGTGTCTTGGTTCATGCCTTGAAAAAGCAGTTATGGCAAATAACCTGAGCAGAGAGAGAGGGGAGTTTGGGGAACTGGATCCCTTCATTTCAGAATTACTAGTTACTATAGCAGTGATAGCTGAGATTTCCATCAAAACAATGCAGGGGGCTTTCAAATTGAACTAAGCTTAAGCAGTCCAAGTGTCAAGGGCATTGTAGCCTTCTGTTTTGTTAGGAGTTACATAGACTAATCAATTAGAAAAAATCGACAAAAAATTAAGCATGTCTCTGAGTAAAGGCTTCATTGGTCTGAGTCCTAATAATTTCTGTGCAGAATTGAAAGCAGACTTAATGTTGCAGGCTTTCCAATTTGAATTTTTAGGATCAGGCTAGCCTTCCAAACAGATACACTGGTAGCCCACTCCAAGAGCAAGAAAAATTCCTATTGCCCCTTGAGATGTTGTAAGAGTCCTCTAGATTTTGATCAAAATACAGAGGTAAACAGGGTAGAAGAGCCAACTGACTATAAGGCAAAATAACAGCCTTCAGCTGAACATTTAGAGAAGCTTAAGTATCTTGGCCAGTAAGGCTTTTGACAGTCCTGTTATTCTGTTTGTCAGCTTTGAATCTGTGTTGTCAAAATCTTGCAGATAACTTGCAAATGGATATCTTTTTCAGGCAGGCTTCTTTAAAGGTAAGTGACTTTGAATTTCATGCTTGCAAACCAATCAACAAACTGCAATCATTTGCCGTTGC
This sequence comes from Corvus cornix cornix, assembly GCF_000738735.6. Lineage (NCBI taxonomy): Eukaryota > Metazoa > Chordata > Aves > Passeriformes > Corvidae > Corvus > Corvus cornix. The sequence continues at coordinate 24,378,089 of NC_046334.1, read as the reverse complement.
CATAAAAATTTATCTGAAGATTTAATATGGTAGCAAAAGTAACATAACTTTGTATTAAAGGAACATAATGAAAACATATTTGTCACATACAGTTTTACAAGATAGATACAAGCAAAACCAATAGAACAATCATAAAAGCATGCATTTTCCTGTGGGCCATCTACAGTCTATATAACATGCAAAGAAGCCAATATAGACCTGGAAAAATTCCATTTGCTAGACATTAAAAAAGAGAAGCCTTTTACTTTTAGATGAGGTATGCCCACAGTCTGGGGAGGATATCAGAAGGGCAAGCAAAACCAGCTGAAAGAAGACCAAGAAATGTGTTACACTGCTTTAGTCATTGGCCTGTCTTATTTGAAATTCTTTTGTTTCCACAGAGCCTATAAATTCTTTCTTGAAGCTTCGGTAAAATTATGTAGCCCTATAAACATCTGAGCTGCAAATCAGACTTTCTTCAGAAGTTTGGATCTGTGACATGAAGAAAATAATTAAAAGGATTCCTTGAAAACAAAGGGCAGACTGAATACTCTGGCAGAACCTTAGAGACTCTCATTGCTGGTCTTAAGGGATGAAGGTTCCCCTTGCCTTGAGTATACCTTGGGTTCTCCAGCAAAAGTTACTATCAATGAAACTTCTAAGGGAATGAGTCTGGCAAAGAAAAAAAGCCAATTAAAAAACCCCAAAGAAAGGAAGGAAGTAGAGGACATTTGAAATGCAACTGAATTTCCTTCTGGATATTAAATGACAGTGGAGGAAGTAGGGTTCTTGTTACATCTGAATCTGTTTGCCTGGAAAGCTCTGGCAAAAACTATCCTGCACGTTCCTCACAGAGCTCTGATTGCTGTCGCCCCACTCTCTTACGGAGTCTAATGCTGTATTTCGCATAACTTGATCTGGGACCTATAAAATCTTTTGGAGAAAAATGTTAGAATTACTACAGCTATTCTGGATTTGGGTTTGCTTTTTTACTCTAAGTTTTGGAGAGTAGTGTTGCTACTGTGTGTAGACACTTTTAAGTGACCACATAGAATAAAAGACTGGAGCTATTATATTACTGTTAGAAGTTAAAAGTGAGGGAATTGCAAAGTATCATCATTAGCCATTAAGGTGCTTTCTAACTTAAGAGACCTAATGTGATTTAAGGTAAAAATCCTTGCCTTCGGAAGTACTCTGCTTACTGTCGTGCTGAAGAAACATCCCTTTCAGTTCTTAGTTCCTCAGAAAAGAACATAAGCTCCATCATCCAGTACACTTAGATCACCTTTTATGAAGTAAACAGAGCCAAAGTGCTCTGAAAGGAAAATGGAAAATACTGGCAGATCCTTTTGTAGAGCTACCAGTATTGAAGCCAGTAGCTGTATTTGCTCTGACTCACACTAAGTTGTTGCCCTTGCCCTTCTACTCCTCCCCACTCTCAGCAAAGCTGTGATTAAGTGCTAGAAAGAAAGACTGTGTTTCAGACAGCTTTGGGATGGTGGGAAAGAAGTGATCTGTGATTTAATCCAAGTGGCTTCCTGGGTGTGAATGGGTAATGCAGAGACCTCAAAGTCTGTGTAGAATAACAAATAGGAAGCAGCTTCAGGCTGTAAAATTATTTGATGCTTTTGCAGGCATCACCCAGTTTTCTAAGTCTTGAATGTTCCATGCAGGACAATGTGTGTCTTGAAAAACTCAAGGCATAACCTCAAGTGTATTTATGCTCATAATATCTGGACTAATTATCAGTTGGAAGACATATCTATAAAATCTGTGTCCCTTCATCTGATACAGAAAGAAATCCCCTTAAGATGGGTTTTTTTCCAGATTAGCTGCTTTGGTGAATTGTACCACAATCAGGAGCTTGGAGGAACGGAAGACCTAGAGAGAGAGATAGAGATTGTCCTTATTTAACAAGTTTGTTCCTTCCATTGTTAATAAAAGTTATCCCAGTAGTCTTTCTGTAAAAATCTGTACATCTCTGTGTTCTGCGTGTCAACATTTTAGAATGTGATACAGAAGTTCCTGGTGTGGGTAACAAGCTAGCCTGGTAGTAAGAGTAGCACATCTGTGCACTGTGGCTATGGTAATAAACATTAACACTAAGAACAGAGCCTGCTAAATACCTTTTCCTTTTTTTTCCCCTCCCCCTTTTTAAGTTGCTGGAAAACACCATGTTTTTCCTCCTATTTTTCAGTCAGGACACAAGTGAAGAGCTATTTGAAAGATGTGTGAAAGAAATGAACCTTGTAAACGTGAACATGTAAAATACTTCAGTAAATACTTTGGCATTAAGATTAAAATTGGAGCATGTTCCATCTCCCTGCATGTTGTCTTCCCTCTCACTTCCTCCTCCTCACTACTGTCTGGATTTGCTTGTCTTCAGCTGACCTGAATTATGGTACTATCCCATACAGGACTTTTGGGCAGGGCTGGTGTCACAGGCTGAGCTCCTTCAGTAAATTAATGCCTGTCATCTTTTTTTCTCTACAGTAGCCAGCTTGACACAGATCAGAAAGTAGGGCAGTGTACTTTTTTTTAAATTCATAATAAATCTAGTATGCTTTTTTTATTTTTCTGCAGGTTGCATTGTCTCAGAATAGATCTGATCTAGCCTCCACAAACATACCACTATCCAGCAACTGAAATGATTTTAAAAGAACAAATAAGGTTAAGTTGGCAGTGGATATATCTCTTGATGAGACTTCAGAAAAATTTATGTCACCCGTAAGTACAAAATGATGAAGTCTGTTTCCAGATGGAAAAGGCAGTCTTTTAATGTGTGAGGTGGGAGAGGAAATGGCATTGAATGTTTTTTGATCATCATTTCCTTGAAATCTTTCATATGCAACATCCCCAGAGAGCATTTTTCTGAGAGGAACAAGTATTCAGTGACTTCCTAGGAACAAAAATAAGCCAATGTGTCTGTCTTTGAGAAGTTATACTGGAGTACATATGCCTTCTTTCTCTCTCCTGTGTTTTCAAACAGCCTCCCAGGGCAATATTATGAAAATTTAAAAATATTTTTATGCTGTCTTTAGTAAATGTGATTGCCCAAGATATTAAACTCTAAAGGATGTCATTAATCAATAGAAATGATACATTTAAGGCCAAAGAAAATTTGTTTTTCCTTTGTGTTTACATCTTTCTCATTTAATATGTGAGTTTTGTTGATCATCTGGGATAAAACTGTTTCCCACTTGAGGCCATTTAAATTAATTATCACAAAGCCTTGTTTGTGTAAATATTTTATTTTTTTCTTCACAGAAAAATAATTAAATAAAAAAGTAAAAGGGCACCAGATGCCAGAAGCTATCATGTTTTCTGCAACATTGCTAAAAGTCAAGATGGTATATCCTGATTTTGCCTACAGAAATAAGCATTTGTCTTTGGGTAAATATGTCTATAAATTCACATTCACATGTGTCATCATCAGTCTCACCAGACTCCTGCACGTCAGCCAAGGAAACGAGAGTCCTAGGGATCTAGGGTGAAAAAATGAGAGCCAACAGCTCCAGAGTCAGGGAAAATGGAATTATGATATTTGTTGAGAAGCAGTTTTTACAGTGAATATTCCAAAGCCCCTGCTTGTGTTTTGTTTATTTTGTATTTGGGAGACTCCTTCTGTCAGATGTGGAACTCTATTGCTTGCAAAGCACTGCTGACGAATTTCCAAATGCAGCACCCAGGTGAGGTGAGGTAGACTGTGTCAGCTCGTGAGAGGTTTGGTGAAACCCTAGACTGTGCAGAGGTGTCGTTCTTGTGCTGCAGCTCTATGTGAAGTGCACTGGTCTCTGAAATGTGCAGTTGCTCCAAACAAGGTCTGGATTCTTGCAAGGCTGTTCCTAGAGCTGCCCAGGGGTGTGTGTCTGTGATGGGCCTGTTGCTGTGGGAGCTAATTAAGTTCTAAAGTCAGCAGTAAGATTTCCTTCTGCTTTGATTCCCTGGAGAGGATGAGCAAGTCCTTTTCAAATGCAAATCTTCAGTGTGCAGCCAAAGTAGAGGGAATAAAGATGGGAAGGAGAATAAATCTGTCTTAAGCTTCAGGCATTTTCAAATTGCTTGTGCTACTGGTACACTGTTCTAACATTTCTTTTTTCATTTCTGCAGAGCATTACCTTGCATAAGCTCTGCGATGCTAAAATCAGTCTGATGTTTAGGAGTGATTTTTCTTTTCTATGTGCAGGAAGTTGGTGGTTTTGGTGGGAGTCTACATACTTCTCTCCCTGACAATGGGGAAGTAGAAAGCTTCCTGCTGCCCCAGAATGATCATGTGCAGTCTTGGACCTTTTCCAGTAATGCACATTGTGGGGTTTTTCTGTTTGTTGGTTGTTTTTATGTAGGTTTTTTTCTTTTTCCCCAGAAGTAAATAGAAGCACAGGATGTGGCATGAAGGGAAGAATTCTGCCAGTGTCAATTTGTAGCTCTCTTCTGACTGGGCTCAGGGAGTTACCATTGTCCTTGTTCCCTTCATTTCCTTTGCCTGTGAGAGCCCCTACCTTATGGTTTCATCATTGCCTAATACTGGATTGCAGAGAATTAATTTTAGATTTCCTTTTTTGACTTGCAGAAATACTTTATTCTGAAACTTGTCATCAGTGCTAAATTACTAATTACAAAGTACATTCTTCCAGCATTCCCAAAGTAGCTATTTCCACAAAAGCCTGCAAAGCGTTCAGCACCTTTCCTGCAAGGACATGCAGAAGCCTATAATTTGGGAACCAAACTATGTTCAGTGGATGTTTAATCAAAAGTTGAAACTAAAAGATGACTGTTGTTACTTGCAAGAAGATGTTGTCTGCTTGATGATTTTAAAGCTGCCTTCTCCATGAAATCCTTACAATTTACATGCTTTAGGAAAATCTCTTAATGGCTAGGCCAAGATTGCTGCTGCAGTTGGAGAGAAAGTACTGTAAGTGTTGCTTCTGTGTTCCCTTAACCTGGGACTGGCTGTCCACTGAGTTCCTTCGAGTAAATCAGCCTTTAGTTCTCTCTCTTACTGCCATCAGTGCCACTATGGGTCCTTGAACTGCAATCATGGGATAGGGCAGTAACAGGTAAATGCAAGAGAGGGCAGTGTTGCTGGGAGGTGCGATACTATTGGATGCTAGAGAATAAAGCATTAGGGCAGATACGGTGCTGAATCACCCAAAACCTCCCTGAATCACCCCAAAAATGTCTTGGATCAATTAAAGGAAGAACAAGTATCATCTGTTTTGCAGATGGGGCAGTTGTGATGTATCTATTCAAATGAATGATCAATGAATCAAAATACCAGTTTTCCTGATTGTGTAACCAACATCAAGGCTGTTCAGCAGTCTTAATTTCGGGGTAGTATTAGGATTTCACTGCTGTAGTTCCATTGACTTCAATGGCATGACTTCTGCTTCTCAGGGGAACAGAAAAAGTAGCTGGACTCATGTTTCCGAAGTTTCTTTTAATTCTAGTTACTAAGTAGGTCATGACTTTTGCTTACCATGTGTTTCCCATAAAAGCCCTGGCTGCCTTGAGTGCTATATGATAGGTTGTCTGGAAGCTGCAGACAAAGTGCATGCACTATGCTAGAGACACTTCCTGAAATGTCTTGTGTACAGTAGCTGTGGCTGCCACATGCTGCTTATGCTACAGTGTCTGCATGTGGTCACAGTTACAGTGTTCACACTGCAGCATTCCCCAGAAAACTATCCAGTGATGAAAGGGCTTCAGTGCACACAGGATGATGCAAAAACAAGTTAAAAATAAATCTGTGCAACATCTAAGGAGAGGGAAAAAAGACTGGGAAGGACAATGCAAGCCCGTGCTTTTGTGGACAGTGGCAGGGAAGGGAGAACTAAAAGCACATGTCAAAACAAATACATTGAGGGATATAAGAAATATTCTCTCCTTCCAGATTTATCTTCTGTAACAGAAACCAAGGTTGAGAGTTAAAAGAAAACTAATCTGTGTTGTGTCAATGTAGAATAGCACGGTCTTAGCTTGTGGAAGGCAGGTTAAAGGGTGATGACCCAAAGCCAGCACTTTACTGAGCTATTTTATTAAATTGACTGTTTATTTGGCATGTGGCAATAGCAAACTACCAGGATTTTCATGCTGGGGAAAGTGTGTGGGAAGGGCTGTTTTGGGGTTTATGTTGCCACTTTGCTAATGGTTATAAACTTTCAAGTCTGGAAACTGACCATTTGTGTGTAAAAATGGAAGAAAAAAATAAGTTTACTAGGTTTTTTTACCTTTTTTCCTTTCTTGAAAACCTGTGTTTCTTCAGCCCTGCTGAATTCAATGCAAAATCTTCCACTTTCAGTTATCATAGGACACCATTTAATATTCACATCATCGCTCAGTCTTGTGGTGTAGGTGGTCTTGTCCCAGCTGTGGTTTCCTTTCACACCGCGGTTGTGCTGCATACAAAGGATACACCCCTGGGACAGCATAGCTGTCTTCAGTGATACTCCAGAAGGGACACTGATGACTTGGCAATATTTCTGGGAAGGGGAGTCGTTTGCAGACACCATTGCCCGCAGTGTGGTTGAGCTGTAGAGCAGACAGATGAGCTGCTGGCGTCTGGTGTGTTCTCCCTCAGCAAAGGCTCAGTGCCAGGGTATGACATCATGGACTAATGGATCAGGTGGGTGCTGGTGCATCAGGACTACTGCTTTTGTATTAAGGAACAGTTTCCTATAAAGTCCAGAGGTCAACTTTGATGAAGGATGAGGTCTAGGCAGACAGACTTTGGGCTGAATCCTGCAATTCACTGCTCCTGCAAAGAGACAATGAGTAGCCCCAAATTCTGGGGTTGAGCTTATACTGGTTAAAATGTGTGGACTTTCTGCTGAAAAAAAGAAAAAATTACCAATCCTGTTGGAATTCTTAATGGCTTTGAAAGACAAAGATTTAGAACCCAACATTCTTGTTATTAAAAAAAAAAATAAAACTGCAGAGTTAGTTTCATGTACATGAGTGATCTCTTTTTGGTTACTTCTGTACAAAGTTTTAATAGATTCCTCTGTAATTTGGGAGAAGGGGCAGAACATAATCCCTGGCATGGAATAGAGAAATTCTGAATAAAAATGATGAGCATAAAATCTTCCTGTCTGCGCTCTAGTATGCTTTCACCATGTGACATACAGGTATGGTAACCGAGGAAACTATGTGATGTTTTAAGTGGGTTTTGGAATAGGGAGCCTTTTCTGAACAGACAGAACCTTGAATGGATGGATCAGGAAAAAGGCAAATGTCTTGCTGAAAAATCTGTCTTCTCTGCATCTAAATGAGTTGGGACTGTAAGGCTTTTATGAGGAAAAGCTGATGATTAAATCTTTTGAGTGCACATAAGCACATAATAAATCTGGATCTGAACTCTACAGTGTGACTGACTGTACAGCAGGGTGTATCTGAAAAGCTATAACTTTGAAATCTGTGAAAAGATTTTGCAGTCCATTCTCCAGTTCTGCACTTTGAATTAATCAGTTGCAATTTATACTTCTGTTTTGATTATGGAGCACTTGAGTAACTTACATAGCAGTACAGGAGCTAGATTTATAGTGGAAATGTATTAATCCTTGTGAGATAAATATCTAAAATCCTATTTGTAGTCTAAATAGAAGGAAAATGTGTGGGAAGGTGAGCGGGATCTGGCTGTGTATTTAGTCTTTAGTAATTGTTTAGGAGGGGTGTTCATAGATTAATAGGAGCAGTCTTCTTGGTTGCAAGGAAAATTCTCACTGGGTTGTGTGAATGTCTTTGTTCTCTGGGTTTATTCTGTAGTATTACTCTGACTTATTCATTAGCAGGTTTACCCTGATTAAATGAGATTCAGCTCATGTTTCTGGTGAATGTTAATAAACAGTCATGTTATGGCCAGGTGTATTAGATCTGAATTCATTTTGCTAGTCAAACTCACTTAGAAACTGTTGTAAACCCCAGGAAACTATTTGAGAGTATAAATGGCATCTTATTTTTCAGGTGGCTGAATCTGAACTTTGATTAAGTATCATGAAAAACTTCGAAGTAAATTTGAAGGAGCTCATCTTGACTCAGAGGGGCAGAAAAAGACAGGGAGGTACAGGGTCCTACACTGTCCAGGTTAGATTCATGATGTTTCATGCACCAGTCTGAAGTGGGAGAGGAGAAACCAAAATGCAACCAAGTTTGCTATATCCTCTATGTTTTGCTTGGATGTATAGGATCACTTTCCAAACATGGAGAGGGAGAGTTCAGAATTTGAAAAAAAGTTATTGTTACCAACTGGGAAATGAATGTGCTTGTAGGGTAGAAGGGGATGCTGGTTTAATTATTCTTGTACATCCTGTCTTTTGATAGGGCCAATTCACAAAACCCTGAGTGTGCTGTTTGTTTGATCTGCAAATCAAGATTCCTCTCACTTGATGAGGAAGAATAGCTACTGTAGAAATGGCAGAGCATATTGTAAGGAATATGAGACTCTTCAAGCCTTAATTAGGGAACAGGAAAAGGAAAGAGAAATGACAGTGCCAATGAACTCACTTGCAAAAATCAAAAATTTTGGTTTCATTGTTGTAGAGGGTAATCAAATAAAGCTTTGCAAAAATGCTGATGCTTTTTTGCACCAGTACTTAGGTCAGAACAGTTAGTTGCAGGTGTCATTGCAAACTGCTTTTGACTCTTTCAAAGGGTGGGGACAGCAGGTTCAGAAGACGCGTTCACTCTGTACTAGAATGGGAAAGCTTTTGATAGCCTTGTTTGGAGGGTGGTTTAGTTTCTGCTTGGGGGTTTGTTGTTCTTTTCTCTTTCTCTTTCTATTTCTTTGTTGTTGTTCTGGTTTTGCTTTGTACTGTACCTCTATGTCAGAAGACTTAATTCAAAGGAGAACTTGAGTTTAAGACCCAAAAAAGGAAGGAAGGCAGGATGTAGTTCTCTAGAATTTTCCGTCGTTATGTAACTAGGAGAAGAAAAATGGATATTCTTTCAAAGATGTCTTGTTTTGCTTCTTCAAAGAGTTAGTTAGCCTCTTGCCATTTTCCACAAGTGAAAATAAAGTATTTGTGTCTTACTTTGATAAAGTGGCCCCAATTATTTATTTGTTTTTTTCCTGGATTGTTTCAACATTAGTCAGGACTCCCTTCTGGAGCAGTGTCAAGAAACCTTGACTTATCTGTGATAATGTCTTCTGACAGATATACATCATGATGTGAGGAATGATTTGACTGTACCTTTCCCTGTACTAAATTTCTCTTTACTCCTCTGCCTGACTCAGATATTTTACCATTTCTCTGTGGAAATGGAGGCCTGTCCACAGTTGTCAAAGCTCTCTAAACTGTCCCCAGTGCATTCTCCTGTGTCACTGATGAATGTGACAGATCTGGTGTGAAGAAAAAAATGAGCAGAAGGAGATAGGAAGGGGTCAGTGTGTCCCTTCCCATCTAAATTACAGCAAAATTTACCAAAAAAACCCCTTTGTGGGCTAACATATTTATGCAAAACAACTATTCATGTTGTGTACCCATCTCACTGGTTCTTTTCTCAATAAGTACAAAAGATTCCCCTCTCTGCAAATTACCAAGTGGAACTGAGGGGCCAGCAGCATGAGATGTTGTACAGCAATATCACTAGTGACCTATAAAAGCTATTCAGAACATTTCATAGCTGTTACACTTACCCGAAGATAACTGTATAGCAAAGCTAAAATATTACTTTTTTTCATGAGTGAGGCATGCTGCTCTGTCAGTCTTGATTGTATCTATTGGATTCTTGTGCACACACACACATATGGTTGATTATGCAGTTAGGCTATATGTGCTGCATCTTATTTATCTGTTTGCCAGGATCAATTCTTTATGGTTGCATTTATGCTTTAATTTATAATTGGTTTTCAGAACATGACATCTATCCTGAATAGATCTGTTAGTATTCATGGGTTTGGATGTCCTTTAATTTGCTTTACTATCAAAAGAGGCTATACATAAGACAGAAATATTCATGTCTCATCCTCCTTCATTTTCAGTTTAGGCTGCATCAGTTTTATTCCACTCAGTAAGCCTAAGGGCCATTATATAGCTGTGAATACAGTTCTTTCAGTAAAAAAAAAATTAGCCTGAACTTTGGCTCTTTTTTTAGGTAGAGGGTTTTTTGTGAGGCCACTCAGAAGTGGAGTACTCTATTTTTCTCTTTCATAATGAATTTTGGAAAAAGCAGGTTGGATACTGGGAACACACTGACCTCCTTGCCCTCACCACACGAGTCCTAAAGGATTTTTTCTCCTCAAAGTGTCTTGCTACATAAACAGATGACCTACCTGTTTACCAGACTCATTCCTGGATATGAAATAAATTCCAGTGACTCAGTGCTTCCTATTAAGTAATATTACCAGTATTCAGGGGAAGGTGGTGGAATTTTCCATGCTTTCTGTGGCAAATTGTTTATTTCCAGCACGTCTGAAAGACTTACTGCAGATGCCTTTCTGATATCATTTCCTTTTAGAAACTGAAGAGGTATTTTTGGTATCTCAATACCAGGTAATATACAAGTATTTATACATTAATAATATTACACCAGTAATCATTTCCCCAATTGTAAAATTAATGGAACAGCTGCAAACAGTTTTCAGATATGCTATAAGAAATGTGAATGTAATGTGAACAATTTTCTACAGTCACAATATGAAAGGCTGCTGCTGCCTGTGGACCATTCCGTGGTCCATTGTTATTTTATTTAATCATCGTCTTTGATCTTCTACAACACCAGTCAGAAATTTTAGGTGGGGTCCTGCACTTACCTGTAAGGGATGACTTTGTTGCTGCATAGATCCCCATGCGATTGTCATCGAGGCTCTGTCTATATGTGGCCATTTACATGACAAAAATGGATCTGGGCATGTAGCGAATCATGTGTTCCCCATGAGTGCATTTTTATTTCAAAGACTAAGAAATAAGTAAGATCCTGTTCTGCCCTTTTGTGTCTGCCTGGGTACTGCAGTATCCTTTGTCTACTTGAAAAAGAGGTCAAGAGCTCAGTGGGCAAGAAAGCCGAACTTTTAAGGTTTATTTTCCAGGGTGAAGGCAAGCAGGAACATAATATTTCTGTAATCTCTATTGGTGAAGATTCCTCTCTGAGTCTTTCCTAAGCTGTGTGCTAAACAGTTGGGAGGGAATGGGTATGCACGCAGTTTTTTATGCGTGTACTTATATGAACAACGATGGATATTGGGAGCCATTTCTAATATATTTTTTTCTATTTTGATGAAAACTGTACAGAAATCAATTCTAGTTGGCTACTTCCCATGAATGCAGTTTGCACAGGCTTCATACCTGGCTGAATGAAATGCTGGTGTAGAAAAAGAAATGCTAAATTAACTTCTTGGTTAAAAGATCTTACATGGTAATCATACCCCTTTATATCAAACCAAGCTACTTTTGCTTCAGGTGTGAGTTAGAACTTACCAAATGCTGATTTGGGAGCCAGTGACGCTGTGTGAGTTTGCCCTAGCTAAGGCATCAGAACACCCCAGTATGCATCGTGTTGTGTATCATCTCACAGTAGAGTCAGTATTGTGATTGGTTTTGGTGGAAGTCCTAGGTCTCCTATTGTAGCTTTGCTTCTCTCCTTCAGATTGTTTTCATAGCTCCGCTGAAGTGTGAAAGACAGATCTCCTACATGATCTGGAGTGTAACTTGGAGTGATTTACATGGCTGAATCATTGATCTGACTTACAGTGACTTGAGGCTTGATGGTTAGCTGTGAATGGAGAATAATTGAACTGAGGGCAGTGGCACAGGTATAAAAAGGGTTATGGAAGAACAATGAAGTCCTGGAAAGCAGAATGAATTGGTATCTTGAACAAAAATTATAAGGCTGAACAAATTCTTTTGAAAAACTATTTAGCTGAACTCATCCTACTAAACTCTTGTGTGGCCATAGCCAAAGAAGAAGTAATTCTTGTCTTGGCCGAGAGTTTACGGTGCAGTACTTTTAATGCTGAATATAGAGAGATATATTTAGCATGCATATATAACAGTAGCTTTGAATAATGTATTGTGCTATTATAGCTAAATGTCTCACCCCAAGATGAATGCACAATAGATTCTTTTTTCCTCCTCTAAAGATTTTGATTGAACGTCAAATTTAAAATCAGTAAAAAACCACTTATTTGATAATTTAAAATCTGGAAAGTAGATCATGAGTGTCAGACACTGATTTTAGTGATGGGGGTACAGTATCCTTAACAAATGTTACCTCTTTCCCTGTGTGTTTCCTTGTGTACACCTGATTTACTTGATCATCACCATATTTTTAACCTTTAGTTTTATAGGCATTGTCTGTATTTCAGTTAAGGGATTGGAGGGCTACAAAAGACTGTCCTCTGGAATGTTCCCTAATTTTATTTTATTACAAAGTACTTAAGTGTAATGTTTCCATATGTGTTGTAGCATTTTGTATCCTAAATAACTCAAATGATAGGCAGGCATTATCATTATATCATTTCTTCATGACTCATTTCCTTAAAGCGAAGCTGTGACCAGTTGGTCTTTTATTTAAGGAGAAATACTGTTAATCTGTCAACTCTGTCATGCACTGAGAATGCATGAAATTCATTCTCCCTGCATCTACCTACATACTTGCTTAGTATAATATATTTTTAAATCATGCTTGGGGTGTTAGTGGATTTTTTTGGTAGCTTACATTAAAAATTCAACAAAGCTGTAGGCTTTTTAAGCCCATAGTGTTTTTTAATCAGTGAGTTATGTGTATTTCAATTTACGGAGCATTTATTTTCTTATTATTTATTTGAAAGGCCACCATATCTAATTTTAAAAGTAAAAATAAAGTTAATTGTATTTTCCATTGAAGGGTTGCAATTTCTTGTGAGCTGCTGCAATCTTTTTGCTCTCTTTCCAGGAAGACAACTTCAATAAATGTCAGATGTAGAATGCCATGACGTATAATGACATTGCTGCAACAGAGCTTGTAGACTTGTCACATGTAGCTTAGACCTTTGTCACCAAAACTACCTGGCAGAAAAAAAAAATCCAGTGTGTTTTTCATTTCTTTTTGCTTTCCTCCTTCCCAGAATGATCCCTTCTAGACACCATGCCTAACTCCTCTCTCTAATATATTAAGGTAAATGAAGAGCAAAAAGATCAGTGTCATACCTGTAATAGTGTTGCCCTTGTTGAAGGAGAGAGGCTTTTGCCTGAGAATTGTGATTCCATCTCAGGGGAAAAGCCTTTGGTTTCTCTAGGGCTTTTGAGAAAGCTGAGTTGAAAGTTTGTTGTCCATCTTTTTGAAGTGTTCAGAACAAGGCAAGACACTTTCCCCCCAACCTTCCTGAAGCTCCTGATTATTATTTATTTGCTATTCAGTAGGACTGTGTGTACCTGTTGCAGACCTGCTCAGGTTCCAGCTGCCAGCCAGCAGCTAAACTGGTATGCTGTATCTGTCTTGAAAATGGATTTTTCAGGTTTCACAAAGGAATGTGGGAGATGTTATGCACTGGCACAGCAAAGTTCACTCACAGCCCAACCTAGATCGTGGTCTGCTGTTTGAACAATCCCTGTCCTAGTGTCCCATGCTTAATTTGTCCTCTCTTGCTTTTCTCATTGGTTCATAGGATTTATGCCAGCAATAACAGCCAAAAGATTTTGTCTCCACTAAGTGGTTTGGATTATACATTGTATTTGTCAATCAAGCACCTCATGATTACAATTTTCCTCTCCCTTGTTGCATTGCTTGCCTGTCTGCAAATGTCACAGTACCCGCTTTCTTCTACTGTGGAAAAATGAGCATTATGTAAGGCTGGTTTTCCTGATCTTTTTAATCATGACTTTTACATGATTTTTCCCTGTAGAGTCACCATGGTAACACTTGTCTTTTTAAAAGCGATAGTTGCATTTGCTAATAGTAGCTATTTATAGTCATTGACCTGCTAGTAGAGGGGAAACTAGTGCTTTCACTACATAAAACCTTATTTGCAAAATCCAGATGCTCAGTAAAACCCAATTCCCTATATAAGTAACATTCCTTGACTTTTGTAATTTTTCGTTAGATTTATCCTGCTAAATTGTTAAAATCCTGTTTTTTGAACTTTTGCATCCCTGTTTCTAGAGCACCAGCAGTTTAAATGACTGTGAGAAGAGTTACTCTTCTGTTTCTGCCACACAGGAGGCAGTGTCTCTTTCACGTTTTCTTTTATATGTGCATTTGTAAGTAACTTTAAAGAGCTTGCTTGCAGTGCAGTGACAACCTCATGCTTACTCAGCAGTAAAATTTTTAACTATTAATTATTTTAATTGTAAACTTTATTTAAAAAAAATTAGTTGACTTTTGCTCATCAAACAAAAGGTATGGTATTGATTTCTAGTTTACTTTTAGGAATGGGTGATGCTGGAAAATGATGTAGAACAAGAATGTAGAATGCAGAATTAATATTCTTGTCATCTCCACAAATGAATGTGAGGTTTTCAAATGGTATAAGGTGCCATGCTGGAGGGATTTTAATTCCTAATATCTATTTACTTGAGTGTCTGCATTGCACAGCTTAGATGTCTTTTGTCCTTGGACTCTTCATGTATGTGTGTGTAAATATCTTTCTGCAACGTTTACAGAAACTTTGTATGGCAGCCACATTCCTGTGGAGTAAGGGTGGGGTCTCTGCTGTGGATTTAATGCAACTGTTTCTCAGTCCTTGAGAACTTTGTCATCCCTACTTGACTCATTTGTCTTCTCTCCTCTCCCTGCCTTTAAAAGAGTTTGCTTTATTTGTTTATTTTAATCAAATATTATAACTGCAATGTCATCAGCTCAGCTTAGAATAAAAAGAAAAGCATATCCTGGTGGGCAAAACAGAGGCAGATCTCCATTGCACATTATCAGTGATACGTGGCTTGGAATTACAAATGAGTTTATGCATCTGTTTAATATAGTAAAGTATTTTAAAGAGAAGGAGTTAATGCACAATTTTTAAAAAAAGGGTTCCTAGCCAATGGTGATTCTGCAAGAAAAGATGGAAGTAAATATGAGAGGAGAACAGGAAAACTAAGTAAAGAAAATTTTTTTATAAATCTAAAGAACTGATGCTGCATCACAGGATGGTTAGGATTAGAAGGGACCTCTGGAGCTCATCTAGTCCAAATCCCCTGCCAAGGTTGGGTCTCCTCGTGCAGGTGACACAGGAACTCTTCCAGTTGGGTTTTAAACACCTCCAGAGAGAAGACTCCATGACCTCCTGGCCAGGCTGTTCCAGTGATCAACCACCCTCAAAGTAAAAAAGTTCTTCATGTTGAGCTGAAACTTCTTGTGGTTTTTTTTATTTGTCCAGTCTCTGGGCACCACTGAAAAGAGTCTGGCACAACTCTCTTGACACCCACCTTCAAGACATTTAAGTGAATTTATGAGTTCCCCTCTCCAGCTCCTGCAATCTCTCCTCCTAAGACAGATGCTCCAGACCCCAAATCATCTTTGTGACCTCTGTTGGACCTTGTCCAGTCTTCCTTGAATTGCAGGGACTGGAACTGGACACAGCACTCCAGTTGTGGCTTCTCTAGGGCCAAATAGAGTGGCAGGATCAATGATTTCAACCTGCTGGGTGCACTCTTGCAGACGTTCCCAAGGATCCCATTGGCCCCCTTGACCCCAAGGCTACCACTGGCTCATGGACAGCTTGTCATCCACCAAGACTCCCAGCTCCTTCTCCACAGAGCTGCTGTCTAGTAGGTCAGTCCCCAGCCTGTGCTGGTATTTGGGATTATTCCTCCCCAGGTTGCAGGACCCTACACTTGCCCTTGTTGAACCTCATTAGGTTTCTCTCCATCTAGCTCTTCAGCCTATCAAGGTCCTGCTGAATGGCAGCACGGCCTTCAAGTGTATCAGCTTCTCCCATCCAGTTTTATCATCAGCAAGTTATTCTGAATTATCCTGTAAGGTATCAAAATACCTTGATCTTGCACCTCTGCAACAAAATATTTTGTATTTTGTCATGGAACAATAATTAAAAGAAAAATTGTGCTGAAAGGGAAGAGCCAGAGGGAATTCTTTTAAAAAAAGTACACAAATGAGCATTTGAACTGGAGTTGCACAACAGTGAATGCCAAGACTAACTATTGCTGCGTCTGTCAAGTTTGGGAATGTAAATGTCATGCCAAAAATGAAAGAAGCGTTCAGAAAGAAGTAAGAAATTTTACTGTTGCCAGAACTATACAGGAGTTCATTTAGATACTTTGCAAAATCTCACCAGGGTAATTCATGGTGAGAATTTAGAAAATGTGAGAGTTGTAACTGTTTAAACTATTGGAGAAAAATGATCATCTGAAGAGAAGTTTTCACTAAAGGCAATCTAATGAGCAAGCAACCAAACATCAGTAAAGATTTTACCTTGAATGTTTGACATGAAGTGACTTCATATGGTTCATTTCCCAGAGACCTAGGAGTTAAGAATTAGCTTGGAAGACAGCAGAGTTGTGACTGATATGAGTTTTGCACTTGTCTGCCTCTGGTGGATTTGGGGATGGTGCTCGCCTCTGCATCTCTGCTTTTATACTTTTACTTCTGGAACCTGGAAGACTATCTTAGGATTTAGGGAGTAGGGCAGGATGGTTGTTGTAGGCTGTGTTTGATTTTTCTCCTCTAAAAGACAGACATGACTTTTGAAATTCAGAGAGGAGAAGGGTGGGGAATTTGGAAAGCTAGAACTTGAAATAACATGCAGGTAGAATTTCTGTCACATGGAACAAATTTTACTACACACTGGATTTAGTGTAATACGTGAAAGAAACCACCATTGCAAAATACTGTTATTGAGATTGTTCTTGATTCTTTATGGGATTGCTCAACCTCCTCAAATCAAGTTGTTAGTCCACAATCATACCCCTTTTGACCCTAATAAAGTGTATATGTGAAGCTGTATAAAGATGACAACATATGCTGGGTGTAAATACAACAGTCTAAAATACTGTGCTGTGCCTTTTAGTACCTTATAGCTGGTTTACACTGATACTGTAAATTTTTTGTTTTCCCAAACCTGATTCTAGTACATTTAAACCAAAATTTGGCTTAACACAGAAATCTAGCATGAGGGAGCAGGTGGAAGAGGGAGTACAAAATGTACACATTGGCAATTACTATTTGTACTTCCCAGCTAATAATAAGTTTTCATTCTTCAGAGAACAGAAAGCAAGTGAACTTAAAAATTAAAAACTTTTCAACTGTTGAAAAACATGGCTGTATCCACTAAAGAATAAGATCAAAGGAGATTCTTGGACTAGTCTCTCTCTGAAGGCTGCTCAGTCACAGCCTTGCTTGTGGAACACAGCTTTGAATCCCAGCTCAGTTCTGGCAGCTGGCAGCAGTTTATAAGGCTGCATTTTAACCCTCCATCTGCCTTGCCAATGCTATCTTTGGTCTGGTTCCATGGTATCTCAAGGATTATCTGTGTGCATACTCCAACAGTTTTGCATGTCTCTTGGCAATATCCGGCTTTAAACTTAATACAGTAGGAGGTCATTCTTCCCATTGCTATGCTTCTTATTTGTTTAGATTTCATGCAGTCACTGGATCTGCCACAAGCTTTAAATTCTTGCATGCTTGGTTGGCCAGCGGGAACACGTGTATAACTTACTGATAAGTGACACATTTTTGTCATTGTTTCCAGACTGGTGTAGTTTTTATGCCTGCCGTTTTGTGTTCAGTGGTAATCTCTTTCAGCTGTTGTATGCTGAAGTGTCTTAATAAACTATTGCTTCAGACAAAGTACCTGAATAATTTCATTATGCTTATATAAACAATTATCTTTGTTGTTTTAACACTTATCTTTCTAAGTAGAGATGTTAAGGCACAGCTGAGATGAGGAAGTGGTAAACCAGTTTTCAGGGCTCAGGGTTGTAAAGGCTGGGTATTTGCCCACCACCTCCCTCACACCCATGCCCAGTGAGGGTAAATGGTACAAGAGTCACCTAAGGCAGCTCAGAGTTGACATTGCCTTAAAAATTTCAGTTGTGCGAGGGTGTCTGTGAAGTTTTATTTACTTGACTTTGTACTTACTAGAGAAAAACCAGGTATTTGTCCAAAGGAAAAAAGGGAAAATATCTTCTGTGGTACCCATAGCTGCTATAAAGAGAGGTGTAGGGCATCACCAGGAATTTTGACCGTGACCTAAGAAATAAAATAAGATATATAAAAATTGACTAGTAATAGTCTGTTTTCATTTCACTTTCCAGAAGTCCTAAGAATGTAACACCATAAAAACTGAACTGAATATTATCAAATAATTTTTGACTGGGCTGCTACTTAAAAAAAGCTCTGCTCTGACTCATGTGGTACTTAATCAGAATGAAATGTGTCAAGAAGCTCTTAACTCTTACTGATGTTGCCAATTGTTTTTCTAGAGCATGATTCCTTGCTTTAAACTTGATGACTTCTTGAAACACTGTTACGGTTTTACCTTGTTCAAAGTTATTTTAAGCCTGACAATATCTCCCTCTAATTTGGATTTCTTCATCATATAACAACACTACATAAATGCATTTCACTCCTCTAACTTTTAAGAACAGATTAACTATTCTTAAACCTACCTTGGAACAACAGGTTTAGGTTTAATCCTGAACATGCACAGTCAAACTTTGGAAATGCCACTCACCCACTGCCAGCTTTTTCCAGAATGAAACAAGAAATTTCATTCTGAGATTTCTGAAATCATTAGCCACTAGTCTCATGCCACCGTACAAAAATGAAAAACTAAATGGTGCATAATTAACCAAAACATTATGTGTTACTCAAAATTTGTAGGCGTATCAATTGGAAAGCCACACAGGGTTTCCCTGCGGTTTGCCGATTCCTGTGGAGAATTTCCAGCTGATGCCTGGCTGTCACAGCGATGGCTCGTGCCCCTGAGCGCAGCAGGGAGGATGGAGGGCAGGGATCATACCGTGCTGTTCGCTTTGGTGGCCACCGGGTGTCATTCTAGGAGCAGGCTTTGGCCAGCCCCGGAGCACGACTGTGGCAGCAGCGCTGGAGGCTTTGCACAGTAAGTTGCTTTGCAACCAATCGGCCTCTAAAGCAATGCTCATTTACCTTCTGTATCTACTTTTTTTTTTAATAATTATTCTAAAGTATAAACAGTGCTAACTTCCATCTCTGCACTCAGAATGTGAAATGCTGGGATGTAACAAAAAATACTGAGGCATTTGTGTTAAGATGTTCCGTAAATGCTACACGTGCAGTTAGGGAAAATTCTGCATCTACTCATCAAATTTGCATGAGCTTTAATACAGCATTTGTGAAGATGTTAATATGTATTTTTAATGACTACTTCGTGGGCAGTTTTGAATCTGTACATAACTGACACTTTACAATTAAAGTGCAGGAAGAATGAGGAGGCAGAATGACTTTTAGACAGAAAAAAATAATCTCTTTCCAGTTTGGCTTTTTTTTTTTTCCCAAGTCATGTCCAATAGAGATGGAAATCCTAGAAAAGTTCCATAGCACCATGTAAGGGACCAATATGGGCTTAGGTGGGTGTTACACTGAAGAAAGCATTCTGAATTCAGTGTTTAACTTATTGCTGGGCTTGTTTTAAATAATTTTTAGGAGGGGTACAGCTGGAAGAATTAGCGAGTGGGTGCACTGGATATCTTCAAGAACAGGAATAGCAGCATGAAAAGAGCATGTGAAGAAAAGGAGATGAAAGGTTTAATGAGGTGGAGTAAGGTCCATGAGGCAAAAAGGACAGATTTTGGTAGGGCAGAGATTTATGAAGCTTTAAAAGTGAAAATGTGAAACCTGAACTTAAAGCAAAAGTACACTGGAAGAAAACTGGGTTGCAAAGAGGAGTAGAAGTTAGCATATTAGAGAGCACTTTCAATGTCCTGTAATGAGGAAAAAAAAGGATTTTTTTGTTCTGTATGTCTCTGTTTGCCTTCAGCTTAGCATATTTTCTTCTTTAATTGATAAAACACACAAAGTTGAAAGCATTGGTGTCCATCCTAATAAATAAATCTGGAGACCCATGTAGAATGCTACTAAATTGCTGAGAAGTCTTTCAGGAAAACTGGGAATGGACTTATAGTGAGGCTTTTCAAGTAACATGTACCAGAATTGAAGGTAGTGCTGGAATTATTGCTTCAGGTTGCATATGGTCTCAAAAAAAAAAAAAAAAAAAACCAGCCCAAAAAACCCCCCTGCTCCTTATGAAATGTTAGTTCCCACTTTTTCCATTTGGCATTTATCCCTCAACAAAGATATTTGGTGTTTAAATTTTAAATATATTTGTATATAATTATATAAAAAGTCATATATTTATGACTGTTATGCTGTTTTTCCTAGCTGGCACACAGGGACCTGTCAACTCCACCTTGACCTACAGAATTAAAACTGTTGCCCCTTGTCTTGTCACTATCTGCCCATATAAATTGTCCCTCTCCTTTTCATGAAACTCTTTTAGGTATTGGAAGGCCACATTGTGGCAATGGTATTAAACTGAAAGAGGACAGGTTTAAACGAGATATTAGGAAGAAATTCTTTACTGTGAGGGTGGTGAGACAATGGAACAGGTTGCCCAGGGAAATTGTGGCTGCCTCATCCCTGGAAGTGTTCCAGGCTGGGTTGGACGGGGCCCTGAGCAACCTGACCTAGCAAATGGCATCCCTGCTCATGGCAGGGATGGAGGTGGGCTGGAATTAGGTGATCTTTAAAGGTCTTTAAAGCCATTCTATGATTCTATGAATGCCCAGAGGCTGTCAGAGTGCTGATATTTTTGGTCTTCTTGATAAGTTGAGAGCAAGTTTTATGGTGAGTTTATACGATACAGGGAGTTTTAGGGTGTTAGGTGGAGAAGGGCAGACACATTTGTCTTCCCTGTGGAGGCTGATGCTCCTGCTGTCATCTTTGAGCTGGAGTAGTTCTCAGAATTCCCAAATGCAACTGGGTTGATTTAAAGATTTTTTTCTGAAGCAGTTGGACAACTTGTGATTGTCCAACAACCTGTGAGTTAAGTGAAATACAAGCTTTGGGTTTTCATTGGATCAGACAAAGGAACATTTAATTTTTTGTCATTTCACTACGGTTGCATTTCTAGGAGTGTCAGACCTTGAAAACTTACCTCCTTTTGAACCGATAGATGTTTTAAAGGCTGTCACATCTACAGCCAGTAAGCTTTCTTGTGAAGGTACTTCCACAAAGGATATGGAATAAGGCTCTCAGAGAACTTGGTTTCTTTTGAGCTGTTTTTATATTAGAAAATTAGTCCTTTTTAAAACTCACATTTCAAGAAAGATCTGTGCCCCTGTTCTTTGTGCTTTGCATCATTATTGTCTGTACCATGCTATCTGAGCATCTGCTCATATTGAGTTAATCAAGATTACCAGTCTCTCAAGTGGTGCTTTTCTTTCTCTTCCCTCTTGCCTCCCAAATTTTTCACCAGGAAGAGAGTGGTGTATATTATGTTCTGTATGTTTGAAAGGTCTTACATACACAGGCTACTGTGCAGGTGTTAAGAGATGGCAAAGCCAAAGTGGCATGTGAGTTTAGTTCAGAAGAGACATTCCTTGCAATAGTTGCTGATGTGAGGAAATCCTGACTTTAATTCAGGCCAGAATCTGCTTTCTAGGGATTTTGGACACCTTTTGTGTCAGGCTTTTGATGATTTGAAGGAAAAAGTCAGGGGACTCAAAACCATCTGGATGGCAGCTGAAACAACTGTCATCTCTCAACAACTGAAAGTAGCAAAACTGATAAAAAAGCAAGCCAGGCAGGAGCAGAATGTCAGTGAAACCTGAAGGACAAGAGGGTGAATCAGCCAGGTATGGCTGAGCAGTTTAAAACTGAATGGGACAGCATTGTGCTACCAGCTGCTCCAGAACCTTTCCTGTGCATGATTGCATATTCCTCTGCTTCCACTAGCTCATTTTAATTAAGGTATGAAGTCATTTGAGTATTTCTTTGGCAAAAGCAATATGATCAGTGATTGTGAATGATCTTACTGCTGCTATTTTCCAAGTTTTAGCACTTTATTAAAAATCACTTTGTGTCATTTCTAATCACTGCTTTAAAGATTGTCACCCCTATTGCCAATAAAGTTGGTTACTGGAATAATACCATGAAGAAAATACAAGCTATGTCCATTCAGTGGCTACAGATAAGAGATTGGAGGTGGATTTCAGATTTTAAAATGCATGTTGGTGTTCCTTCCAGTGTTAAAATTTTTCTGTGTTCTGCTGGATGCATGCCACCTGTTTGGGAGTGAAAGAATTTGTCAGCTTCATTTTGCCGGGGCTAATAATAATACACAGTTCACCCAGAACTGTTGGTGTGTCTCTCAACCACCTTTCCTTTGCAACAGAGTATTTATTGACTTACACCTGCCTGAGGGAGCTTCTTCCCAGAAGCTGTCACAGGCAGTACAATTCCCACCCAGACTCTTTTTCAGGCTGATCCTTGACAGGAAACGCTCCTTAGCCCCTGGATGCTGTTAAAAACTTCAGTTTTCTCCTGATTCTTCTCTCATCTTCCTTCTCCCCCTGCCCTAGCTCTAGACAGGCTCAGCAGTAAAACAAAAGGATCTATACAGCAAATGTGTACAAACAGGATTTTAGGTTACAGATTGAAAATAAAGGTATTTTTGAAAAGCTTTAAACTAGAATTTTGTTTTATAGCTCAGATTCATAGCTGCCTAGCTTGCTTAATCTACTTCCTACCCCAGCATCAGTGCTAGGAATTCGGTGTGCTGTGACACCTTATTTCACAATGGTTGCTGTTGCTTCTGAATTTTCTTCCAGTGCCTCTTTCTGCTTTAGTGGTAAATTTTAGGAAAGGAATGAATTGCCATGAAAAAAGTGACAGCTAGAAAGAGAAAAGCTGGATACCTCATAGTGGTTTCAGATACCTCAGCTGATATGCAGTTTACTGGGACTTAAGTGAAGCACTTTTTACTGGATGGATACTAAAGAGCTACTCATGTTTTAGCCGGTCCAAGGGATTGCACAGCAGCTGTTCACTTTGACTTAGTAGTTTCATTTATATTAAATGTTACCACACACATAACACATATTCTATGAAGTCTGTGATTTCTAAACAAATACCAAATTTATCTTGTGAGTACATATGATCTTACTGACACAGATAATTGATACATCTAAGCCACATATTGTTGGCTTAGATGTATCTATGAGATCTAGTCTTGTTTTCAAGTGTGTTCCCAGTGTGTCTTCTTAATCCTGTATTGGAGAAAAAGGTTTTGTTTTTATTTTTATATCTTTTATAACAAGTTATGCTAAACAGTTTGGGGGGGTTGCAACAGATCTAATTATACTTTTGCGTTCTTAATGAGACAGAAAAATGTTATGTTGCATACAAGTAGTAATTACTGGAAGACTTAGAAGATACATTTGAAAAAAGATCTGCTGGTAACTGCTTAAAATACTGTAGCTGCTGCAGAGTTTGCTTTTAATGTTGGGTTGGGTATATATTCATACACAATACATCTAGTTACCAAGTCTGACTTAACTAGTAGTTGTCGTGCTTATGACGTTGAACAAACAAAATGGAGAAAAATACCACTTTTTTTTTTTTGAGGTTTATTTTCAATCTAGGTTTTGTTTGTTTTTATCTTCTTTTTAAAGGAATAATACTGTTGAAAATCTAAGAACGACAGGGTTTGAAAGTGTTATCTTGAGCTGGGTACTGCTGAAGCTGAATTTCACCATCCCTCTATCCTTCTTTTTCAATGTGGAACATCTTTAAAGGATGCGGGGATGTGGGGGTGGGGGTGGGGTTGGTGGGGGGGGTTGGGAAATATTAGTTTTACCAGAAGAGAATATTCTCCATGAATGTCTGCCTATATAGAAGCACAGAGAGAAACATCTGCTGCTTCCCCAGTGATATCATGCTTTTCTTGAATAGTCATGGACTGCAAGGAGCACAGAATAAGGGAGGGAGTTTAGGCAGGCCCTATTAAGGCTTAATTGCCATGTTTGGGCAGTTTCTTACTCAGGAGCACTGGAAAGTGAGGCTTACCTTCTAGCTCAAAAAAACTTTCTTGTTTTCATTCTGGTAATATGATTCTAAATTGAGACCCTACATCTGTGCATTCATGGCCTGATCTCTTCTTAAAAGACAGACTTTTTTTGTTTTTTTTCAACAGGAGAAAACTCTATTTGTAGTTGTTAATTGTTGCATGGGATGGGATGTTCCTGGTAATCCAGTGTGGTGCAGTGTTTTGAGTATTGACCATCTTTAATTCTACTCAAATATATTTGAAAAAGAGAGTGTGTATTCACATTCAACTTAAGCATGGAAATGCTTGAATCCAACGGTGACCACCTGTATCTATTTGGATAAAAAAGAATACTAAATACCAGAAAATTAGCTCTGTCCTTCTGCCCTGTTTTTTAGTGTCAGACACAAATGAGAAACTGATATCTCTTTTAGTAAGAGATGGTACTTGAGAGAAGGTAAAACAGAATTCTTTCTCCTTCCTCTAGTTCATAAGAAAATGTTCAGGTCATGTAACTGAAAACTAAAGCATGGAGGTTTGCGGTTGTTGGGAAAACAGTGTTTGGTGAAAGTCTTTCTCTCCCTTCAGGTATAGATTAACTAAAAGTTAGCTAACAAAGCTAGCAATAAAGTTCTATTCAGATAGTATATAAAATAGCTGCATTTAGTAATAATTAATACTGTGTAAATACTAGCAACAATTAACTAAGATATGAAAATCTCTTTAGTTTAAATATTACTTTGTATGGTCTTCTTTTGCTCCAGCTCTCTCCAAGGCTTTGACTTCTATCTCCAGCAAACAGCCAGAATCAATATGCACTCTAATATCATTGGATCTGCACTTCCAACACAGAAATTTACTGCTGGTCTGATATGATTATAGCAATAAGAGAATTGTGTGCTTCATGGTTGTGCAATTAATGCCACTAAGTGCTGTGCAATATTTGTAGAGAGTTACTGAGTGACTGGAAGGCAACAAGTTCAGTTACATGTAGCTCCATTTTGGCATTAATTTAGTTCTCTGGAGATATTAAGCGAATTTTTATTAAGGGTAGGACAGATCCCCTTTGAGGGTTAATTGTCTAGCAACATAGATATTCTGAGTGGCACTCATTTTATTTTTTCTTTTGGAAGATTACAGATTCCTAATCATTTTATACCACCACCTTTTTCTGTCTCTATTGGAATAATTACTCTAGGTCATTATACTTACAAGCATAGGGTTTCATATTAGTTTCACTGACTGACTTTTCTCAAATATCTGTAAAAAATCATACAAATTCTCTCAGCTTTGACGGCTTTTGCAACAATCATGGCACATCCACATGGTCACCTATAATGCTTTGGAAATGAGGCCTGGAACATTTATTTAAATTGTGTTCTAGAAGTCTACAAAAAATATTGTGTCTTCTTACCAAATGTTTTAATTAGATAAGACTTTAGAGGCTGTAGTTGCAAATCATCACAATTTGCATGTCTGAGGAGTGGAGGACCTAAATCTGATTCCAGAACCAGATGTTTTCTCCACACACTGTTTTGGCAGACCGCTAATTTTTAAACTTGAAGTACAAAGTAGTAAGGTAAGATATATGAGAGTGAGGGTGAAAAGGAGAGCGTGATCAAAACCTTAAGTAGAAAGATAGCTGCAGTTTATGACACTGAAAATAGCAAACAAAATACACAATTAAATAGGATTGATCAAGATTTATTTATTGAACCTGTTCAGTTTTTTTTTTTTTTTAATTGAAGTCACCACTGGAATATTAAGAAAGAATTTGGCCTGTAGGTTTTAGTATGCACTGCCATTTTGGGAAGTTCTCTGAGACTTGACTTGGAACTACACACATCTGATTTGTTTAGTTTTTATTTGGGTTTTTTGTGTTTGTTTGTTTTCCTTGCTGTGATCACTTATGACTGAGACAAAATGTGTTCTTCAACATCATTGACTGTTTTATTAAAACAATTTTAAACTAGGTATTGCTTTCATCCATCTAATTTGCGTCTGCGTATAATATGCTTTTTCTGGTGTAGTAGTTCATAGGGCTGCAAAAATTCTAAGTCTTTGCTGAGGAAATCTCCAAACCAATGTTTTGGGAAAATAAGGGTCAAGGAGTGGGGAGACTTAAAGATTCTTGTTGGGGAGAGGGTAGATGCAGGGAGGGAACAGAATTATTATCCTTTATCTCTAGGAAGCTATTACATTTTCAAACAGCATGATGCATGCTTTGACTTCCTGTGGATGTGTTTTAGTTATTTACAATAGAAACCCACATAGTTGTCTTTTACAATTAATTTTTGTAACTTCCAAATGAGGCCAAAAACTTAGTATGTTTCTTTGTCAGGAACTAAATAGATAATTCTGCAGACTAAACTTCTATGAGTATGTTGGAGTGAAAACTGGTTTGGTTTAGATGGAAGTTAAAACGCATTTCCCCTAGTCAGTGGGGATTTGATCTTTTTCTATAGGTGATGTAATTTGTATGACTGGGTGAAGAAACTTATGATATGACAATTTTGGTTATAGGGCAGCTGGAGTTCAGTGACTTACGACTCTCAAAGTGAAATACAGGTTTGTACAGTAGTCCTCATTTCAATGCACTAAACCAGAAGTGGAACACTGGATTTGTCTCTAGTTACTGCAGACATTTAGCTGACAGGATGGGTCGCTTGCTCCTGCAGAGCACAGGACCAGCTGGCACCTGCAGAGAGCGTCACTGACACTTGTATAGGGACAGGTAATAACATTGATTACATTTTGCACTCATACACAAATACCATACTATGCATAAAAAATTTAAAAAGCTAAAACTCTCCCCAGGTCAAGTACCATTCTCTGTTAGTTCAGCTGTGTCCTTTTACAAGCTGTCTTTAGTGCTTTCATTGGTTGTGCTCTTCAAAGGCAAACACTGCTCCCTTTGGAGGCAGTTTCATAATCAATAGACTTCATTACAGGCAATGTTTTCCTTCACTTTGTTCATTTTGTTAACCCTAGATGACTCTTACAATCTCTCAGGAATCTAATCCCTAACTCTCTTTGGATCACTTCCATTCCCCAGCCCCCATCCTTATCCCACATAGTTTGGAGATACCACACAATGCCTCCTAGCAAAAACTTTCAGGAATTAACTTCTCTTTGCACTGTTGAACAAAGAGTGCACTTAATTATTCATCTGATATACTTGCCAAAACTATTGCCTTTTTTTTTCCTTAATGACTTTGTTTCCTATTCACTTTTACTACCTGGTCCCATTAGGAACAAAAAATATATATTTTATTTTTCAAATGTTTGGGAGAACAAAATTGTTCACAGGACTAGGTTTGGAGATGCAATAAACATACAGCTGTGAAGGATGTTAGATTTCCAATTGACTTCCTAACCAGTACTTAAAATCTCTTTGAGATAAGAGAGATACAAAGGCTAAACTGATGCAATGTAGTGGAACACTAAATAACCTTTTTCTTTTATATTCTTTATTTGCACAATTTGATGGAATGGATCCTTTTACAAGGACAAGATTAACAGGAAGTGATCCAATATTGGTATGATGTGACAGATTTTGGGTTTTTTTCCTCGCTAGAATAGGAAATAGGGCACATATGCAAGGATTAGCTCAACCCAATATGCCTCAGTTTATGAAAGATCCTTAAAAGGTGAATCCTGATGTAGTTTGGCACAAAAATGCTGTGAGGAAGGTGAGCATTAAGCAATTTACTTTAGAATATATTTATTACTTACGTGGGCCAAAGTATTTGTAGGAACATGTTGAAACTCTCGTTCTTTCTCTAACTTGCCTTAAAAGCATATCTCAGTATAATCTTATTCATTACTTCTCCTCTTTAATAGTATTTTTTCAGTTCATTTAAACCAGAAGCCAGTATGTCTTTTCAGATGGTGGGAAAGACTTCTATGGTAGAAAACAGCTAAAATCAGAAACTGAAATCTTTGAATGTTCACCAAGATGGAATAAATTATTGGCCTCTCATTATTTTGTAATTAGAATGTGAACATTGAACCCTGTGAGAGATAAGAGTATGAGAAAATTAAAAAGCAGATTCCTTTCATTCTACTTGCTTCTGATCAGGTCAGATAATGGCAGCATATGAAAAAAATCCAGTAGATGAACATGAAAAATTATTGATGATGTTTGAAATATTGCATAGTTGCCACAGACCTATCATGACATTTTTTCAGAAGAGGGCAAGCAGCTGCCTTATTAGCACTGCCAGACAGGGCCATACCCAGTAAATTCTGCTGCTTAAATCAGATTCTACACTTTTTGACATAAAAGCAGTAGCAATTTTTGGTACTTGTAACTCTTTATATTGTTTCAAAAGCAAAATTTAGTACTGCAGAGGAATTAAAACAAACTCTCCCTGTTCATTCTGTATTCTGAAGTACTCATATCCTGGGACCTGAAGGAATGATCAGCACAGGATTCTGCCTGTACTCTTCAATGCCCTGAGGTTATGAATATTTATTAAGAACCAAGCCTATTTCATAATTTACTGCTTTCTCAATGAACAGATAAAAGTCTAGGAGCATAACTAGAGTTAGTGTGATAAGGAGAATTATGACTACCAAGTTTCTACTATACTCCCAATTAAATCCCAATATTTCCTGCTAATTTCACTTTCCCTCTTGCTTAGAAATATGGATAAGCCTTACCTTGCTCAGCTATTTTCTGATTTTTTTCAATGGGCAGGGAAGTGAAAAGGTTAAGATATGCCTTTATTGTGGGATTTAATGCTTAACCATTATTCCAAAAAGTCACTTGTGACTTTTCCTTCAAAGACCAGTCTGCCCCTCTGTGACTGAATTCAAAAGGTCACTCAAGATCCCGTAGTAAGTAAGCTGTGTGCATTGATCCAGTTCATAAACTTGTATAAAATATGATTCAGTGTGCATGCTCCCATGAAATAAATGATTAATTGTGTGGAAAGTCTTCAACCTGAAATTTGAACACTGCTGTGTGATGCAGGAAAGAACACTTTATCTCTCTGTGGGCTAATCATTTATTTAGAACTTACTGAGAAATCTGTTTGAGGACAGCAGATAACCATGGCTCATCCAGCCATGGGACATTAGCATTTCTAAAGAGGTAGAAGCAGTTTATAGTCCAAAAAAGACTTCAAACTGTTCTGTGGATAAATAGCAGGTACCAATTTTAGGTAGGTATCTCTCTTTCTAATGTAGCCCTGGGAAGAACTCGAACTTTTGAAATGGAGGAAAAAAGAAGTAGGGAGGTTGAGAGGAAGAAGTGTTTGTGCACAAACTGTGATTCTGCTTGCTGATAGTAAAATTGAAGACAAAGCTCTTGCAATACATGGGATTGAGTTACATGACTGAAAAACATCAGAGCAGCTTTGCAGTTCAGTACACAAAGTGAGAGACCATGGGATATGATCCCAAAAACTTGAGTTTTTTATTTAATACCCTTGGTTTACCTGCCTTTGTAATAACTTGTGTATGTTTGGGATTGCTAATGAATAGTTTACTCTTTTCCCAATCCCTTTATGTAAGGCTTCTTCAGAGTAAGAGCAGTACACACAATTCTATTTTACTGAATGAGATGATAAAATAAACCAAACCAACCAACCAAAAGCAAAGCAAACAAAAAAAGAAAAAGAGAGATAATGGATAGTTGGATAACTTTTATAGAGATCTAAGAAAATTCTTGTTGCTACCCAGAAGAGGTTTCTTTGTGAAGCTGGACATACAGGTATGGGTGTTCATAAATACGTCTGTATATGAGACATTTGTGGTGATCAGAAATATACCCAACATAAAAAACATAAATGGGAAGAACAATAAAATGTTCTTTTCACATTTGAATTGCAAAAACAATGAAAGATTTTTTGAGGGTTTGTTTGTTTTCAACCCTCAACTTTAGCCAGACTATTATTTTTCTAGAATATTGCCTTACAGATAAGCCTGAGTTCCAGAAGGGACAATTATGATTTATTTCTTCTTGGCCCAGCTGTTGGACTCTCACACAACCCTTCTAGAGACTGCAGCTGATCACTTATCTAAGGTTTATATCACTTCTAAGGCTGCATTTATTGTAGTGCAGAGGGAGTAAGGCACTTGTCTGCAAGCTACTTCTTTAACAAGCACCTTCTCTAGAGCATTTTGACAACTGGAGCATCAACTCTGTCCTTATAGCCCACCATTATAATTGAATGCTTCATCGTTCAAAGCAAGATCATAAATATGCTAGTTGTAATGTTACAACACTTCTGATTGCCCTGTTTATCAGTACCTTGTTCTATTCCACCTGATAGAGGAAGAGGGAAAAAACTTTAAACAGCCATGTTTTCAATCAAGTCATATCAGATTAAATAAACCCTGTTTTGAAGTTTATTTAATAGTCATCATCACTGGTGACATTAGAAATGCAAACAAGTGCTCTGGCAAAGCTGATGAATGAGTCATGACTAGAAAGGTTTAGTAGTTTGGTGGGATTTTTTTGTAATTATGAAGTATTTGTACTACCAGGACATTGTTTTAATATCTCTGTGCAGTCTGAATCCCTGGTAAACAGTCAGACTGAATTTTCAAAATATGTATTAAAGAACAAAGTGGACTACAGGTAGGAATCTTACAGACCTATATCTCATCTCTCAGCTGTTTCCATGTAACCCTCACTGCATACATTACTCCTTTCTATGTCATGTGGTCTGTGCATAGTGTATACTTTCTCAGGAAAATAGCTGAAAATAATTCTGTAATTTCAAGCTGAGGATGTGCCATCCACTCTCTGCCTTTGCCATGTGTGCATTATATTCCAATTTTCCCTGGACTGCCAGAGTAATTTCTGTTGTCACTATGAGCAATGCATTAATTTCTCCCTTTAGATGAATTACTACAGCACTCCCACAGTAATGAGGGAAGGATACGAGTCTGTGCATCCACTAGGATTTGGGGCCCCAAGATTTATATCACTATAAGAGGGAAGAAGGTATGTTTCTGTGAGAGGGCAGAGCACCAGGAGCTGCTATATTAGTTAAAAAGAAGTATTCATAACAGTGCTAGGTATAAGAGTCAAGCCAATAAAAAGCTGAACCCTGGCTCTGGATGCAGAGAACCTGCACCTGACACAGGAATTTCTGCCAGCAGCCCAATTTGGTTTTCCTCTGTAGTCAGGAAGTTCAAGCAGCTGCATAATGATTACCATAAATGCACACACACTAAGGTGGTGGCTACTGTTGGTTCTTTCTTTCAGGTGCATCCAAGTAGGAAAAGTCAGTATTTGGGCTCCTCTGTTGGCAAATTGTAGATCTACCACAATTTACGGTACATTTTTCTGCTTTTAAAATAAATGCTGAACCCAAGAGCGGTGTACATACCTTGGAAAGTACTTGCATAATAAGGCTAGTACTCCCTAGTGAATATTTTGTAGGCCTATGCAGTACAGTATCTGTGATTTTTCCTTTTTTTTTTTTATTTGTGGTGGATTTTTCAGTTTTGTTTAGATTTAGCACACAAGAAATTCTCCAGGCTAGTGGTTACTGCAGCTGCCAGCCCACTCTGTCCTGAAAGAGAAGAATGCAGTGCTCTTGAACTTTATAGATCCAGCTGCATCAAAGGAGTTCTCACTGTACACATTTGTGTATTACATGATTTTATATATGATGTATTAAAAGAAAACAAAATTTCTCTCCTCCTTTCTTCTTACCATCACTAATTTTATTTGGTTTTATCAAGGATTAGCAAAATATGAACCTGGAAAGGATTATCTACTGCTTAGTTTTGAAAATATTCCTCCTCAGGACAATACTTTAGAAATTTTTTACAGTCTATAAAACCTACAGAAAATCATAAATTTTCTTTGGCAATCTTTTATTCGAACTGAAGGAAATTAAAATAAAGATAATTTAAATAGAAATAAAAAAAGAGAGAAAATGGTGGTCTGTTGGAGTTTAATGGAGAAAGCAGACTAAAATGTTTGCTTTATTTTAGCTAAAATAGATTTCCTGACTGTTCCTAAACAGTTGTCTACCTGTGCTCCTTTTTGAGAACTTTTTGCCTTCCAGGTTGGATATTGCATATTTAAATGCCTATTTTTGAAAATGGAGCTGATTTAGAAATTCCTACCTTGAACAAAATTCATAATTGCTTCCATTCTCTCTCATGTACTTACCAGCTTCTTTTTCTTTTTTTTTTAGCTCTTAGGTGGCTAAGCTGCCAAAAGTATGCACATAGCAGGTCCTGATTGTATTTTATTGACAGTTAAATTACACACAGCTAATATTTCAGCAAATATTAGGTTTTTAAAGTTCTGCATGCATCACCCTAGTCTAATATCTAAGTTAATTATACAAATGAAGAGAAATGGAACACAGGGAGTAAAATCCTTTTTTTTTTAATTTTCTTAAGGCCATTTCATGTGTAGAAGCAATAAGCAGCTATTCAGACTTCTGGTCTAGAATGAAGGCACATCTTTTATTTCAGATTTTGCTAGATTCTTAGTACATAAGTACATTAGCATTTATATTAGATTTTGACTTTTATTTCTTCCTATCTTGCAGTTCTCTTCTTCATGGCATGCTGTGGGCATCAGTTACAGTTCAGAATAAGAATTCTGGTCTATTGTGAGCATTCCTTCCACAATTACATTCTTCAGTGAAGCTGTTAAAAAAGACAACAGTCATGGCAAACAGTCTGAAGTAAAGATGGGTGTTAAAATCATCACATGTCCATATTTTGGGGTGACCCTAAACCTTCTGTCAGATTAGGAAGATGACTTTAGAACTGCATCTTTTTTGAAACAGCATGAAGTCAGTGGGAAAGAAATATTTACAAATGTTTGTATTGAAACAAAACTAAATACACAAACAGCTAAATTTGCATCTTCACTTGTTATTACACCATCACAGGAAGTGGACCTCACAGTATCAAAATGAGCAGAAAACGGCCTCTGTTTTGGGGGGGCAGAGGGTTGTCTGTTTATTTGTTTAAATTTTGTTTTGTTAAATGGAAGAGAAAGAGCAGAAAGAAACTGATTTTCTGGTATATGGTGTAGCTATGTTGACCTGTTGCTGGCAAAGAACCAAGAAGTGTAGAGGTGGTTGCTGTAGTAAATGCTTTTTTTTCAACTGCCTTAAAACTACAGTTATCTGGGGGAGTTACTGCACCAGAATTGTTTGTCTTCACTCATCCTTAGAAAAGTTAGACTTTTTATCTAGAGGAGATCTGACCAACTGCATGATCAAGTTTCTAGGAAATCTGGAAAAGGCTTTATAAACAAGCTGTTTCAAACAGCCCAACTAAAACACTGCCCTCATTTCTTGGAGGGAAGGAAGATCATTTATATGGTGAAAAACCTTTAATCTTTTAAGTTTTGAATTCAAGTTTTGTAGGGATGTAGAAGTAGTTCCAAGGTTATGTTAATGTAAAAACATTCTGCATTTGTTTCTATTATGTTCTCTCTGTATAAATGGCTTTATATAAAATGACAATGTGAGTCCACAGATCAATTTCATGTGTGTAGAACTGTGTCAACAGGATTTCGCAAATACTTGGATACATCCAAATATATGGTCTGTGATTGCTTTAGTCGGATAACTCTGCTAAAAGAGAGTCAACTCTGCTGTAGTACAGGAAAGTACAGCACTGAAATCCATAGAGATGTACTACTGCAGTATTAAATAAGGACCACATCCCATAGGAACACTGTTGATAGCTCATCCTTCATCTTGAGTGAACTGGAGCATATTTTGTAGGCAGTCTAAAGAATTGCTCTGTAAGGTTTGATGAGGATGCACTATTTTCCTACTTAAAGGACCATGCAGGGCCAAACACATACACAAAAAAGTGATATAAATGTCAGGTCTTTTGGACATCAGGCACTCAGTATTAAGCAGTGCAAAAATTGAGGCAGGATGGGAAGAGAGAGGAGCAAGATTTTACAACTGTGTTTTTATATAAAAGGATATTGTTTATTGTTACATAAGAACATAGTATTAAAGGGAGTCATAAGGGCATGCAAATGGTGAAAGACGGATCACTTTCCTCTGGGTATTCCCATAACTTTCCTGTTTCCATATCTCTGAATATAATAGTGCCAGTTCAGCCAGTTTTCAGGTCAAAATGCATTTACTTTATTTTTTAATTCGGTAAATGTGTTCTCTGCAGTGAGAATCTAAATCTATATGAAATAGGAAAATGAGTGTACATTGTCATATTCCAGCTAGAGTCTTAAGTACCAGGCTGTATACATTCTTTGCTACCTTTCTCTTTGAGGAGACTCCAGCCTGCTCTGAATATCCCAGTAAAACATACAGAGCACACCTCGCTCCCGAGTCTCATCAGGACTTTCACAGATGTGGCCTGAAGGGGGTTCAAGGTATCCTGAACTATGGGGCACTAGTGGTACCTGATCGGTTCCTCTGCACTTAGATGGCATCTTGGAAGTGCCCTGATCTTCCTTGAAGGTCTGTGGTGCCTGGATATTCATAGAATCGGATCCCATGAGACAGAAATAGGTAACATCTGCTGAGGACCTGAGCCTTGACATCTATTTAAGAATAGTGCTGTGGCAGGGAAAGCTGTATGTGTGTTCTGATACAGATTAAGTGGTAAAATTGACTGAAGTCTTTTGACAAACATGTTAGGGTGGATTCATTTCATGCTTCAATTCTACTGCAAAATGTTGATGAATCTCGCCAAGACATGCATCTGTTAGATTCCCTTCCTCTTTTGAAGCTTTGAATTGTTCATGTTACTGCGATCTGGATTTCCACTGATGTTACCTTGTAAGCAAGTAATTCCCAAAAGGTGAACTGCAGGGGTGAACAAATATTGAAAGACATAATCTATATAAACATGAGCTCTTCAGCAAGTGACTGACAGGAAAATTCAAATCTAGTCCTTGATATGAATTGAGAACGCTTTCTGTTGAATCTGATGAGGGACTGCTGTCATATTCTCCATTGCTAACTTTGAGAAGAATCAGCAGCGTGAGGGAAAACGAGTGCTTCAAGGATCTTTAGTAAAGGTGTTGCTATATAGCAGGGCACTAGAGTTCAATTACTGTTTATGATACGGTATTTTGTAAGTTAGGTTTTGAAACGCTGTGACTAGAGACTCTTTCACCAGAAAACTGTATTGGAGATTTTACAACAGTTTTGAAGCTGTTAAAATGTTTTTCAAAATGGAAAATCAGTTAGACTTTGTTTCAAAAAAGGAGCATAAGAAAAAAGACCTGTTTAAACAGTCTCTGCTATAAGCACTTCCTGTGGCTGTAAAGGGCTATATAGACCCTGGAACTGAGAGAGGAAAAGGGCAAGCTTGAAAGGTGGAAGATTCCACCTCTCAAGTGGATGGACTGTATTTCATGGTTCTTGGAGTCACTGTAGTAGGGAAGCCTGTGTTTGAAAAGGGAGATGAGATATGGAAGAACAGGGCAGGCAAATCAGCTTCTTGCAAAAGAAATCTCAGCAGCAAAGGGAGAACAACTGACATCAATATTGCACTTGGAAAAAGCCAATGAGCTTGGAGTCTGTTGTGTAAAGATTTCTAGAATTATGGTAAAAATGTGTTTCCCCTCACCTGACGTCTCAGTAAAGATGAAGAAAGCTTTTAATCCCTGAAGAATGATTTGCGATACAAGCTCATTTTCCATCCTCTGTTTTTAGACCTGGGAAGTATAGTCCAGAATCCTGTGTATCGACCAGCTAAAGCTGAAACGGCAAGAGGTGGGAAAGGGAGGGATCATCTTTTTTGTTTATGTTTCTAAGGCAAATTTCAATGAATGAAGAAGATTATTTTTTAAGAAGTCACCTTTTATTGCAAAAGTCTCACGCTTGCTTTTTAGAAAAAAAAAAACCAAACAAATTATGTGCCTAGTGCAGGGAACCTTCCCTGTGGGGTAAAGGATTTAAATATTTTGGGTCCCATAAAATAACATAAAGCACAGCACAGAATGTTATAATGAGTAATAATGAGAGCTGGCAAAATCCTTCCTTTAGATCACAGACTGTGTTCTGTGTTACTGAATGTACTTGCAAAGGGCTATCTCAATCATCACCCCATCTTGCCAAGCCCCATGTTATTAAGCAGCAGCTGCAGTACTAGAAATGAAAGAAAAAGTCATTAAGGTCCTGTAAGGGTGAGAAATGTAGGCTCCATGCAGCAGCAGCTGCCAACTGTTGCAGTCTTGTAGGACAGTGGTTGTAGGGGTGACATTTCTGATCAGGCTATCATTAGGAGAGGGTGTTATGGATGGATTTGAGTGTGCTATGTAATTTCTTCAGATTTCCAGTGTGAAAAATTCTAAATGAAATATGCTTGCTATAGGAGAACTAATATTTTTTACATATCTTTGTAATGTACTGCAAGGTTCCATTCTTTTATCAGCAAAGATAACCATAGTAGTGCTAAAGATTGTGAATAGGAGGCAGGAAAGTTAATTTACCAGGCATTTTGAAAAGAGAAGAAAATGATGGCGGGTGATGCAGACTTCCACAGGATGCTACAGAGTAAGTTCTGCATTTTGCAAAAACCCAAATGCAGAGCATTTCTTTGGTGTACCTACAATTAAAAGATTTAAAGGAAGATTAAAAATGATGAGCTGCAGCAATTCTGCGTAGTTAGCTCTGGACATAAGATGCAATTTCCTCAAGCCAATGTACAAAACCACAGCTTTAATCTTATACCTTTAGGCTTTGTTTCAGAACAGGAGCTGGCAAAGTCAGTTTTTCCAAGTCTGATTCAGCATCTTCATTTGGAAAGTCTGCCTTGCTCATCATCTGAGTACATTATGGTTACATCATATAGTATCCCAGGGTCTTTTTTTTGTCAGTTCAGTAACATAATGTACCGGCATCAATGTGTGTAGTTGAGGATGAGGATCCTCAGGCAAGGTAGAGGCCTAAGAGGTAGGCTTCTTTCTGCATATTATTGCTTATGCCACTCCATGCCCCACAACATGCATAATCATACTTTTCTGGAAAGAAGGTAGTAGAAGAAAATATCTAAATCTGCATTTAAATTTACAATTGCATAAGAGATATATGTCTCAGAGATGTTTATTAGCAGTAACCAGTTCTTGCTCAGCTTTTTAAATCTAAGCTCAGCAATCTGAAGTCAGTTTGCTCATGCCCCTGCTTCCCTTCCTTGGAGCCTAGCTACCTGTCCCAGTCTTGCTTGGGACAACTTTCTCTGCTGTATTTGCAACTTCAACCACTTCTACTGAATTTGGACATAGCAGGGAATGGGTTTTTCTCAAATCCCACTGCTTTCCATTCTGTAGAGGGTACTTGTCATCTGGAGTGAGACACAAAAGCCATAGCAGTTGGCTGCTGGATGTGTAGCCAAAAGAAAAGGAATTTGTTAGTAATTGTACCTGAAATGTGTTACTTGAAGACAATAAATGGATAATGAAGAATACAGGAAGGTAAGCGATTGTTGAAGCTTGTAAATGTATAGGAAATGTTAAGTGACATAACATGAACATAGAACTGAAGGAGAAGGTGTAGAAGTAGAGCTCATTTGAGAAGCTTTATACCTTTAGCCACTCACAGAAATAATAATTTTGTGTAGAGTACAAAAAATGCTCCAGAGCTCCCCAGTTGTGCTGCACAATTCAGTCAAACTTGAATTCTGCTTGACACGGTTCAATCATGGAGACCTAATACTTGGTGTTTCTAAGTCGTGAAGCACATTGCAGATCTGTAGAGGAACAGCTGTTTAGCAAAATGAAAAATGTAGATAACACAGGTCTAGAAAAGTATTTTATTCTATTCTTAATATCTGGGTGATCATCAGATAAAAGGCTTTTTAGTCAGAAATGCTAGAGATTGTACTACTTTTATCTAATTAAAAATGGAGAGAAAACAAATAAAAGAATAAACTATTGTTATGTAATATCATGCAAGTAAGTTAGAAATTGGCAAAAATAATTTCTATAAAAGATGTGACTAAGTATGGTCTGTATGAGTCCTGTCCTAGCTGCCTTAGCTAACTCATAAAACACAAATTTAACCATGGAATTGATTATTTACTGCGCATTTAGGTAACATTTACACAATAATTGGTCATGAAAATTCCTTTTGCTAATGCATTTTCTGTCACTTGATGTAGCTGTGCCTGAATATTAATATGCCTTGTGCTTTAGGACATCCTGGATGTACTAAAGAAATGCTGACAAATCAGATCATTCAGCTGTAAAGTTCTCCTTGTGATCCCTGCTTCTCTGTTATGGCTTACATTATCACAGTACTTCTAATTCAAGCTCTCACATTTTTATAGAGGTGAGTAAGAAATATTGCTTGAATTACATGGCCCAAGGAAAGCAGGCAAGGAAAATTAACATGGGATAATTCAGGATCTAAGGCACACCACCACAACTGCTAATCATTTCTATATAAATAGGAGCTAGGCATGGGTTAAGGTAGACCTCTCAAGGTAACTGTGAGGACAGCTACTTAATTGCTGTTAAATGCATCAAAGATTTTGAAAGTAAAGAAATATTTGAAAAAGTCCAACAACTTTTTTTTTTTTTTCCTCCTCCCTTCCCTGCTCCAACCCCTTTCAGGTAAGAGGAGAAAGAAGGATACCATCCAAGTAAAATAGCCCCATCATATCTGTAATAAAAAGAGAGAAGAGAGGATTTTTATAGTTTTCCATTTTAAAGCATTTTTACGGATTAGAGTACCAGCAGGTCTCTTAGCTGTGTTTTGTGCCAAAAGCTTATAGAGTCAGTACCAAATAACTAACAGAATATAATTTCAGTGTGTGCTATTAGATGTTAATAAGTGTGTATTGAGGGCAGCTCAAAACTAAATTTCACTAATGGTAATAAGAGCTTATAGAATATCTAAATAGAAATAACACTAGAAAAAGGAACATTTTTCTAGGATAAGAAGATTTGTAAGGAGTCATTGCTAGAAATGCAGTATTTTTCTCTTCTCCTTTCATTGATCTGACAAAAACATTGGATGTGGTAAGTTGCTGTGGTCTTTGCAGCCTCACAGAAAATTCTTATCTGTTTAAGTAATTTGCGGTAGACTTCAGAACTGCTTCACATCACTACCAAATGAAGTTCAACAGACTGATACTTTCCATAGGATAACTCAGAGTCCATCTTGTAACTAGTCTTGTTCATGCTGTTCAGTACAGTGAGGTACATGATCACTGTGACTTTCAAATGAGCATTTGGATTTTTTAACTTCATGAGTGTCACTTATTCTCTCCAAATAGTCTAAAAAAGCTAAATGGACAAGTTAAGAATTCTTGATTATAGCCACACATAGGTTATCCACTCCAATTTCTGATTTACAAGTGCTGGAACAGAAATCGATTCTTCTCCAGACAGCTTTTAATTTGGCTGTCAGATGAAAAATTAGGGCTGCTAGAGGGAACAACAAAAAAGAGTGTCGACCCTCTAAACTGAACTCCTTGTCTGAAAGCTGCTCATTTTTTGGCGTTTGCTGAGTAATAATAAATGCCTACTGAGAAATGGACCCAGAAATAAAGGCATTACTGACAGGCACTTTCAAGAAAATAGTAGTCTGGCATCAGGCTCTCCACAAGGTGTATTAAAGTTTTGAGCTTCTTTTGTCATGCAGGATAACTCTTTGGGAGCTGGACAGGAGATAAATCTGTGGACTGGAGTTCTCCTATGGAAACACCAGCTTCCCCCTCTCTGGAGGACACTGTGCAATGAGGTGATCAGTGGCAATGTTCAGACTTTATGCTCACCAAGGTGTCACTGACTAAATTCCAGCTGTGAGAGATCACAGAAATTGTCCATTTGAACTAAATGCAAGTGCTCAGTTCCCGTGCAGTGAGATTAAATGAGTTAACAGGAAGCACAGTTACTGCCAGAGGGGCTGCTGAAGCTGTAAACGTGCTCCTGACTACTTTCAACACAGCACGAGACTCTTCAAGATCGCAGCCATATGTAACGCTAGCACTGCAAGTAGCCTGCCTTTTTGAGGGAGCACACAGGTCTATCCAAACTCTTTGACTGGAAAATCATTCAAGTCAAAGGATGCACCCAGCAGCAGGTGTGCCTTGGCCCACAGACTGAATGGCAGCGTAGATTATTTAATGCCTGTGTACTCACCAACCCTTTATTCACCTATGCCTCAAAGTGCTGTCATCCTCAGCTTTGAGAATTTTCCTCTAGTGACATCAAGAACTATATTAGCTATTACATTGTCCTTAATTTTAAACTTGCATCAAATTGTAAATAATAAGCTTCTGACTACTTGAGACAGAGGTAAACCTATCAAAACCACATTTGCTTACAGTCTAACTCGGATTAAAATTTTGTGCTCCCTCATGAATCTCCACAGAAATTTCAGAGTTGGGAAGGAAGTGTGAAAATTAGATATGAAATTACCCAAGGTTCTCTGGTAGAAGTATGTGTGGCTTTTTGTGAGAGTTTAGTGACTTGAATTACCCTTTTTTTCCCCTTCAGATCAGGGGAACATGTGCACATGCTTGTTTTACTATGGTAATTGGCTACATAAATAATAGACTTACACTGACAGTGAATGTAAATGTGTGCTAAGATTAAACTATGTTAGACAGAAGGGGGTTTTTTGTGGGTAATTGTCTGCAGCCAAGGGACAGTACGAGGTGATTCAATAACATCAGTGTTTTGAAGTGTTACAGCCAAATCTGCCAAAACTACTTCTGTCTGAGACTTAGGTCTCATAAATA
Organism: Corvus cornix cornix; assembly: GCF_000738735.6. Lineage (NCBI taxonomy): Eukaryota > Metazoa > Chordata > Aves > Passeriformes > Corvidae > Corvus > Corvus cornix. The sequence continues at coordinate 24,337,489 of NC_046334.1, read as the reverse complement.
TTAATTTGTGTAAGTCCTGAGGTAGGACTTTCATACCCTGAACTTTTTTCCCTGTGTTTACAGCTAAAACCAGCTTGAGTTTTGCAGAGCTCTCCTTCTAATAGAATGAGACTAAAATTCTCCTATTATGCATTCATTAGTATCTTGCATTATGAGCATGAAAGATGCCCGCTATTGTTCAAAGAGAGAAAAAGTTAGACTCTGTACCTTCAAGTGCTTACAATCTTTGGACCTCTTCCCTCCTGACGTGGTGTTTTGCAGTTGCCTGTAAAAGGTGCAGGACTTGATTCTAAATCATCCTACAAAACATTTAGGCTCTATTAAATAAATGTACTTTTGCTAAGGAGCTGAAGAAAAAAGCCACCAGTCTAACTTATTCCATAGAACCAAGAGGGTGATTAAATGTTCCAAATATGCAGAAGTCAAATGTCCCATTTCTGCTTTAAATCTTTTCCTTTTATAGGCTGTGGGTAATACTCCCTGCTTTGAAAACCTGTGCTGTTTAGGAACAAGAATTTATTTACAGTTTTAAAAACTTGCAACTAATCTTGGATGAATAGTCTGAATTAACCTTTGGCAGAGAAGTTGTAATTTCTAAGCCAACACATAACTGTATTTTGCATTAGTTTAGGAATACTGGGTACTTTGAGGGGTTAAGAATGAAATATTTTCCATGATTCATATCTCTTTTAGCTTGAAAAGTCAACAACTTGATTCCAGTGTAGCCAAAAGGGGTTTCCAGTCCAAAATGTCTCACTGCTTGCAATTAATTTGGGCTCTTGCAATTAGGGTTTTGTATCCCAATGCATTAATGCATGAAAGCAGCTGCACAATGAGTAGTGCCACATGTTTGAACTAAAAATAATCTGTGTATATCGTTGCTGTGCAAACAGTTGTACATTTTGGTCACTGAAGATAATCTCTGTGTTAGAACAGCAGAGATGCATATGCAGATGCGGTGCAAATTGTACAACTGTGAGGGGACAATTGTGTGTGCCTGCTTGTGCCACTTACCCACTCCTTTTTGTCCTAACAAATATGCTGAATCCTATTACTTAAATCCATGAAAAAGTACAACAAAACTTTTCGTAATAAACATACTTAGGCAAATGGAAACAACTTTATTTTCCATGAAGTAAGGATTTTGGAGCTTAGACAACTTGACATGGTGCTTAAGGGAGGGGGGGAAAAGGCTGTGCTACTTTAGAATGAATTCTGTCTTGCAGATGTATCTATGGGAGAGGGTGAAAAACCTTACCATGAAAATGGCATGCTTTCCAACTTTCCGAGCTCAGTCCTTCTTCCACTGTGCTGGTTTTGGCTGGGGTAGAGTTAAATTTCTTCACAGTGGCTAGTACAGGGCTATATTTTGGATTTGTGATGAACACAGGGTTGATAATATAGAGATATTTTTGTTATTGCTGAGCAGGGCTTTTCTGCTTTCTGTACTGCCACGCTGGTGAAGACATTGGGGGTGCATCAGAGGCTGGGAGGGTACACAGTCAGGACAGGTGACCCCAACACACCAAAGAGGTATTCTAGACCATATAGCATTGTGTTCAGTATGCAAAGTGAAAGGAAGAAGGAGGAAGGGGGGACATTTGGAGTGATAGCATTTGTCCTCCCAAGTAACCACTACAATGATGGTGCCCTGCTGTCCTGGAGATGGCCGAATACCTGCCAGCCTGTGGCAAGCAGTGGATTAATTCCTTCTTTTGCTTTGCTTTTATGTGCTGCTTTTGCTTTCCCTATTAAACTCTCTTTATCTTAACCCACTATTTCTCTGGCTTTGACCCTTTCTATTCTCTCCCCAATCCTGCTGGTTGGGGAGTGAATGAGTAGCTGGGTGGTGCCTGACTGCTGCCTGGGGCTAAATCACATCATCTGCTTACAGTTCAATGTTTTGTGGCACCATTGAAGAGTCTTTGCCTTTCCAGAAACTCCAGAAAATTTATTCTGATCCCCAGCCTGTTAACATTCAGTGACTGGGTGACTACTTTATCCAAACTCAGAGTAACCTTTGGGTCTCAAAGGCACTTTTTCTACTTCCAGCCTTGCACCTTAATCTCTGCTCCCCATTCCAGAGTAAATTATACAGAGGAAAAGATTATGTCTAAGATTTTTTCTTTTGTTTCTGTTCTGTGGCCTACATCTTAACACTGGTGGCTCTCCAGTGCAATACTGCACTAGACCAGAGCCTGGGTATTCACACATGCTGGGAACTGCTGCCAAAGTGCAACATAATGAAGGAGACTGTACCATGTTCCATTAGAAGATAACAGGACTGCCAGCTATCACTGCTTTGTAGGTATTAACATCCTAGGCAAGTTGTCCGTCTTTATTTTCCAAGCCTCAGTACAGCGCAATGTGCTTGACTGCCAACAGCCATAACTGACAGATTTTGGCTGCTGCCTTTCAGCACGGACTCCTGTCTCCAGTCAAAATGCTTGGATTATAAATTTCCTGTGGAAATTATGAAACTCCACTCCTGCAAGTAAGTTATGATCTTATTTGATGGGATGCAGTTGCAGGTGGCTGTTGACCAAATGAAAGCTGAACAGTCTGTGTGTGCCCTGTCTGAGCACAACAGAATGTCAATATTGGTGAAAAAACATGCCCAGTTATAGTACTAGCACATAATTTTTAACAGAGGATGTTATAATTATGATCTATAAACTAGGTGCTTATAACCATTTACCTGTCATTACATAAATATCTAATGTTTTCAATAGTTCTCTTATATCTGTTAAGTTGATAGGATAATGACAATATATTATCAAGCTGATACATCACTTTCTGGTTGTCCTTCTTCCAAAAATGCAGCATGAATTGAATACTGACAGTGGAGAAAGAGGGGCTGGGATCCTGAAGCTGAGAACACAAGAAAGGCAGAATAGAGATGGAAAAGTGTTTAGTTTCACATTCAGAAGGAGTCAAGAAAGGAAGTTCTTAAGTCCAAAGTGCTAGCTATAAAGAGGCTCTGATTTGTGATTAAAGAAGCTGACTGCTATTGCATCTCTTCCTGAGAAAATGGGAAACAAAACCAGATATATTCCCTCTAATTAGGATTACAGCTAAACCTGGTTATTAACTACTTCTAAAGGTGAAACACTTGACTATTTAAGTCAGAAAGAGTGATGGTTTTTGAGTACTTCTTTCTCTTATTCCAGACATTGTCTCTGCTTTTAGCTCTGTGTTCATTTGTCCTTTCTTTTTTTTTGTTCTTTTTTTCTCTTTTGAGAGTGAGACGAGTAATATGTGCCCATGGAAGAACTTGCATTGTACAAGGGTTTCCACTCCATGTTGCCAGACAAGTAGATGTGGTTCTGGCATCTCATTTGTGCTCATTTGGGGTTGTTTACTGACAGTAAAAAAACAAATAAACAGAAGCTGTGAGATAGAATTGTTTTTATTTGTACTTTTGCCAAGATGTACTTGTGTACTCTCTCTGCGCCAGGATTTTCAGTAACAATGGTGTTAAACTGTCCCCTCTTCTCCCTTTGGTCATAACTAGTAAGCTCATTTGTTTTTATTTAAATTGGCTATTTTAGAAATGCTGTTATCAGTTAAAACAACTTCTCTTTTCTAGAATAATATCATGGTTGTGTGATTAAATCAAAAGTTCAGACTGCAAAAAAGACCTTGTAATGTAGAACTAGAGAAAAAGATGTATTAATTTCAAAATGTATTAAAGATTTCTGTGTTTCTCCCTCTCTTTACCATAGTAGTTTGTTTGGACAAATTTTAATGTACTGGTTTGGCCCCAGAAATTTCAAGGTTCTGAAATCTGGATTTTCTTTTTTTTTCAGAGGCTTAAAGACCCTATACAACCAGCATCCCTTTACCTAAGTTTCATTCTCAAACTTTTATTTATAGACCGTGAACAAAGGAACTAAAATATTTGTAAACGCAGAAGAAAGAATTAGTATTCTTCAAAAATATCTAGAATTGTGGGTTTTGTGCCTTCCAAAAAAATAAGTGGTAGCTATTAACTTGTGTGAATTTCTCTGTTGATTTAGATAAAATTTTGAGAACCAGCCCTAAGCTTCAAAGCCTACCTTCAAGACCATGTACACCATGGGGAGTACTTGGGAAGGTTTCATGACTAAAATGCAATCCAAACATTTAGGTTTCAAAACAGACACCTAAATGTGTCCAGTTAATAAACTGTCAGCATTAATTTTTTGCATCTAATCTGTCTCTTCACTTAGGTCTTGGTGTCTATTTTTCATCAGAATCCACATCCTAGAACCTTCTCTTTGTAGAATGTGGAAGGAATGGAAATCTCTTTTGAGTATAAAAGCCTCCTTGACTAGGCTGCCTGTCCAGCATGTCCAGCACACAGGGGAATTTCCTTCTCTGCTTGAAGAGATATGGAAACAGAAGGATGCAGGATATCTTGGAAACTGGGCTTTCTGCCCCCCTTCCCCCACCTTTTTGTTTTTCAGAAGCTGCACCAGCCTGAAATGTGGGGATAAAAATGCATTGCCCAGTAAATCAGAAGGTGATCATAAGAAGGTATGTGACAATTTACTAGCTTATTGTTCATCATCTCTCTGGGATGAAGAATAGTCCAAGTATGTCAGCATTTCATATTAAACAGCAGCTAAAGAAATAATATATTCAGTGTTGGGAGTGGGAACTGAAAAGTAGCGCTCCCACCACTACCTTTCCTGGACCACAATTTGTCACTGTTTCCTTTGCTTACTGTTCCTTAGGCTGTGTTCATCTAACCTTCACCGCTGCAGAGACACTCTGTCTCAACAGCAGAAACAGAATGTCCTCCCCCATCCTCATTTTTGCACAGAAATATCCATGGTTTGACCAAAGTCAAACTTTCAGGATCTTAGATTCAGGGAAAACTTGTTTGTGAATCCCAAGCCCCTTTGTAGGTGGTATAACCAAGAGAGTTTGCAGCTCAGTCCATGTATCAATGCTTTTGGCTATGCTCAGTTATGGGATAGTTTTAGTTTTCATTTTATCTTTGCTAGTAAATAAATAAAGGTGTGTGTCAACTCATAATTGCTTAGACATGTGAGCTGCTGTTGTTACCTCTCCATTGTTTTTACTGCCTTGTACTTCAATGCCTATATGCTACCATCTAATTTGCCTTTTCTTTTTCTCCCATATCCTTGGAAAATTCAACCTTGAGGAAAATTGGATGCACCTGGAAACATTCAAAAAGTGAAGATTCAGACACAAACTTTGAAGAGGAGGGCTAAGTACTAAGACACCTCAGGTTGCAGGATAAAGCAAGTAATACAGGGGTTTGAAAATTTTCAGTTTTGGATTCAAACACCTAAATTCCAATTCATGCCCACATTAGGCACCTAAATTTTGCTTTTTCCATATATTCTAAACAAACAGTAAGGGGTTTCTGTGGAATTCTCACAGCTTTTTACTGGCTAGGCTCATAGTTCAATGCCTTAGAAAGCCTCGGGCAGCCTAGAGAGGTAGCACGGGCAATCCAGCATTTCAGTAGCTCTGAAAGCGGCAAATGGTAGCTGCAAAGCTGATACCACCAGTAGAAGCAAAGAGGGAGAAATATAGTCTTCAGTTTGCCTAATTCCTGCAATTAGAAGCTTTCAAACAGAGACAGAAACACACAGACGTTCGTAAAAGTGACGCAAAGCCAAAGAGCGCGGGGCCCCCTCTCGGGCCCTTCTTTTATTGGGAGAAGGGGAAGGGGAGGACTGGGGGCGGACCCGGGGTGAGCGGCCAGTCAGACACTGCTAAAGAGTTTGAGGTACATTTGGTTTTGCCCACTCTTGGAACAAAGGAGTTCAGAGCACATGGCAGAGGCAAGTCCTGGCTTGTCTTGGGGAGGGGGAAGGGAAGCTCAGAACAGGCAGCATCAGGTTTCTAACAAGTATTCTTTATAGATATACTCAGGTTCCTGGTATTGTAGTTCTCTGTAAAATTGAACACATTTACTTTCAAAGTAAAGGAATGTTTAAGAAAGAAAAAGTCTCTTTTTAAGAAAACATCAAAATGCCAAAACAAAACCTAGACACCCAAAAAATCTTAATATCCATAATTTCTGGTGCATAAAGAACTGGACCCACTCAACTAGTGGTTCATTTAGACTTTCAGAAAGCTGCAGTATTCTAATAAAAATATGCATGTTGCTCATAATGACTTGCACTAAAATGGTGCTCATGTAGCCCAACTTCTGCATGAGAGACATTTCTCTTCCCTAAGAAAATGTAGACACCTAAATCCAGAACAGAGGATGAAGCTTGGCTGCTACAGACTAGCACTTATTCCCCTCAGGGAAAGGGGAAATGCATCAGAAAAGTATTAGCTAACTTCTAACTTTCTGAATATGAGCTGTGGCAAGAAACAGAGTTGTGAGACATCACAGGATGACAGTGGAAATCTTTGGCAGAATCCCACAACAGAGGAGACTGAATGATCAAAGAGGAGCTCTCAAAAATCTGTGAGTACAGTCCTGCATTCCGTGCTGAACAGGAACACTGAGGCAGTGTGCTGCAAGCTCCTGGTGAATTGAAACAAGTGGTATTGGAACAACAGACCCAAATAATGCAGATATCCAAGTAAGCAACTCTGCTGTGTACTGCATTATTAAAATATGATTCAAGTAATGGACCATGTATCAGGGTCAGAACTACTTGCACCTATTCTGCTTCAGGAACTTGGGAGAAAAAAGAATGGAAAACAGCAGATGTAAGGAAAGATTTAAAATGGAGGGTTTAAAATGCATATGGCTATTTAAGTTCTTTTTCACTGAAAAAGTTTAATAAAAAATGGGGCACTATCTAATCAACCTGTGACTGAGCTGAAGCTCTTACCTACATTTCGATAAGCCATGCTATTAAAAGGAAGTTAAAGTACTTTGAACCACCTCAAAATACTGCTTAGAAGTATAAATTTGACCAATAATTAGGAAAAACAGTCATGTAGAACATGAAGTCTCCGTAGGTGAAATAAGGCACTAAAGATCATTCTTGATTTCCAGTGGCAGATAACTGTTTGATGAGTAGTATAGAGGGCTATTGATAGCCAATAAAAAAGAAGAAATCTATTTTTGTTTGTTTGTTCAAGTGAAATTAATTATTTACAGGCAATGGTTTTGCAGTAAATAAATTTATTTCTATGTAAAAGTAAAGAGCAGTCATTGCAGCAATTCTTCACAGAGCATAGTTTGGTGGGGGTTGTTTTGCTTGTGGGTTGTTTTGGTTTTTTTGACTAGGAATCCCAAAGGAATCTAAATATAGATAATGTGGATCTGAATCAAAAACTGCTTCCTTTCTGTTTGGTGAATTGACAAGCTGCAAACAATTTATGAAAGAAAACATGCAATTTAACTGTAAAATGTAAACTAGTCAATCCAGTGAAACCTGATGGAAAGAAGGATGAAAACAAGCATGGAGTTACATTAGTAACAGCAACGCGCATTATGGGGGAAGAACAGAATGCTGTTATGCTGATTAGAAAAAAGTACATACCATTTCTTTATAGTAACCCTAGAGTATTAAGAGGTTGTTTACTCTAAAACTTGCAAATATTAGTACTTTTTACAAAAGTGCTAGTGGCTTTCTCCTGTAGCACCTTGTTGCCTGAGGATGGTTTCAGTCATCCTCTATTGTGCAATCCCTTCCAGGGGTCTGATGGCCTGGACTGCTCTTTTCCTTCCTCATGCTCTCAACAAGTCATGCTTCTGAACTCCAGACTGACAGGTTCAAATGCTGTGTCACCAGGGTAGCAGGATAAAGGGTCTGTTTGTTCCTTTTCGTATTTGGAAAAGCAAATAAAGAAAATAAATAGTTTTATTAAGGAGGCAAAAATAAATTATCCTTTCCCACCAAAGCGCAGTAATGAGAGTGAGTTGGAATGAAAAACAGGAGCTGGAAAGAAATTTTTTCCCTCTTTGGCCAGTCTTCTCACATGCAAGTCCTTTCCCTAAAGAAATATTGCTGGATTTTGCCATTTTTTTCCATTCCCAGAGAATCTCTTTTTGAGAGAGGGGACCTACTCTCTGTGCAGTACAATGTCAGGGCCTGAGGTTACTGTAGCTTATGGTTCCGGGTGCTCTAGTGCTGTAAGCTACTGAGGGACAAAACACTACATAAATCCTCTCCTGCACTTGGGAAACTTATTACTGGCTTCCTTATCATATCCAGACTCCTCCTTATCATATCCAGTAATGGGCCACAAAAGAATAATAATCCCAGTGAATACTGTGCAGTAGAAGCTAGACTAGCCCTTTTACAAAAACAAAGCATTATTTTTGGGGCAATAATTACTCAGATTTGCTTGTGCTTGAGCAGTATAGTATATGGCAGTTTTTTTCAACTTCATACTATTTCAGCTATTATTATTATTATTATTATTATTATTAATCTCTGATCATAACAACCAGGGATAACCTCCTGTCTGCAGAAATTATCTGGATGTGAACAGTGACATATACCCTAGAGAAACAGGAGTTTGGGTGGGGGCAGGGCAGGAAAGAAGGGTCTAGATGCAGTACTTAGAAATCAGCCTTCTAAATTTTATTAGCTTTATTATGAGATGATATAGAGGCTGCCAATACTTGTTGAAGTTTTTCAATGAACCCTTCGTTTTCCATAGGGTTTTTTCAATTTTTTTTCCCCCACAGATTTAACCTCCCTTCTGTTTTCCCTTTGTTGCTGCTCTTCACTTACATAGTTTTTTTCAGCCATGGACTAGCTGAGAAGTGTGAAAAAATGAATGTTTACACATGGCATAAAATATTCAGAGGTGTGCCAGCATTTTTTACTGTACTAGCTGTAGCAATAAGAACAAAGTATATGTTGAATAAACCCTCTAATTTCTGAAAGTTAACAAGGAAGACTTGTACCATAGCAGGAAGAATTTCTTTGTGGAAAGGGTGTCAAGCACTGGAACAGGCTGCCCAGTGAGGTGGTGGAGCCACCATCCCTGGAGGTATTCAAGAAATGACTGGCTGTGGTACTTAGTGCTCTGGTTTAGTTGACATGGTAGTGTTCAGTCAAAGGTCGGACTTGATGATCTGGGAGGTCTTTTCCAACCTTAATGATTCTATGATATGAAAAGCAAGAGCAAGAACTACAATCCTCTGTTTACTTGGTAGCTGTCCTAGAGTAATTTGTCCTGTAGCTAATTCTTGGGCTTAAATACGTTAGGCAAGTCTCTGGTGGTGCAATGGTTACCCAGGGTTTAGTGATAGAGCAGCATCAAACAGCTGCCCTTCCTCAAGGAGGTCATACTAGCATCAGTGACATGACTATTTGGAATGATAAAGGAGCACACAGGAGATGTGGCACAGACTTAAAGATGACAAGTAGGAATGGAACGGAACTTGCTCAGAGCAGATCCTAAGTCTTCTTCGCAGGAAGAATTTTGTCCTGTGCTTTTAAGGCCATATGTATAGTAGATAAAATTACACCATTTCTGATACTTCTACCAAATAATTTCTTAACAATAACATCTTTTTTGAATAACTTTGGAAATCACCAAAGTTATTCAAAAATACAACTTACTATAATGTTTTAAATTAAAATAATTACAATCACTTAGAGAGAGTCTGTAGTTGATTTGGTTGGGGTTTTTTTCAAACAGAATTATTGCTCTTCCTCTTTTCTATGTCAGTAATATGTAGTAAAAAAAGAAAAGAGGAAAGTCAAATTTAACAACACTGCTACAATTACTAATGACTCAGTTTCATTGCAAGATGCAAAAAATATCTGGAAAGTCTATTCTATGTTCAATATGGCTTCTGTCATTCTTAGAAGATGCAGCCATATCTGATAAAAATATTGTATTTAAAACTTACATAGGCTTGTTCCAGTTCCACTAGTGGAGTCTGCAAAGCTAGGAAAAAGTAAAAAGGACCAAGTTAACATGAAAAATTACATACCTGACAAAAATTAGGACCTTTGTAGTGTGTCAGGTTACCAATGCTTTGAGCCATTGGCAGTAACTGGTGTTTTCAAAGATGATGTAAATGAATCCTTTTCCAAGTTTAGAAATTAGTATAAGGCAGGTCAGGTGCAGATTTCTGCTGTCTGTTTCCTCACCAGCCTACAAAGAGAAGGGCAGGGGCTTGAATAAGTCTGTGAAGGCAACGTTTTATTGCCCAGTACTCCTCATATGCTACCATGCATTGCTCCAGGTCAGTGTACCTGAGAAGTCAGTTACTTGTGAATACCAAAGCCAGCATCTTATGTGCTTTTTGGAAAAAAAACATCTATGGTGTTTCACTATGCTATTATGTGGTTTTAAATTAATTTCTATTTTGCTTAGGAAAAAGTAGGTGGCTGAGAAATGCAGTTTCGTTGTCAAAAAGCTAGGTGAGCACAGAATAATTCTTCATCATAGGTGCAACCTTTTTGTGTATAAAACTGCCAGTAAAATAAGTGGTAATTAAACATTAAAATTCTAAATGCTATCTGGCTTACAAGTTTAGGTCTGACAAATGGGTTTGGAAGTGACAAGCCAACGCAGATCTACAGAACCAGTACAGACTGTTCCATCCCAGGCTTCACTCTGTCCCCTGTGGCATTGGTAGTCTTGGCTGGGCAGGTATTCTTAATATCCTGCCTAGCTATCCACAGACAAAACAAAGGAACAGAATTCTTACATTTTATTCTGAAGTCCCTTTTAGAAATACAGCTAATCAATTCCTAGTATTAATGATAGATACATAACTATACCATGAATAGATGTATTATTTCATATTAACTCCATTCCCAATATCATACTGAACAATGTGAAAATGCAGGTAGGTCATAGTTCATTGAAAAGATAAAATAGGAGCAGTTTCAAGAGGGTGTAATTATTGTAACTAACAGAAATTGCCTTTTTTTTTTTTTAATATCCACGCTGATAATGAAATACAAAGCTCAGCTTATTCAAATGAGAGTAAAGGGACTAAAGGTAGATGATACTGACCCTTTAGGGATGGTAGTTAAAATGAAGTACCAAAAGAAATTATCTCATAAAGATTTGGTTTGTAAGTCTTGCTACAGACTGATATTTCAGCCCTTTGTGTGCACCACCCTTTCACACAGTATTTGTGTTGGCACTTCATTGCCCCTTCCCACACGGCCTCACTAGGGTTTTTGGGAACTGATGCTATTTGGGAGGATTTTTTTCTTTAAATATCTTTCTGTGTAACAAAGCTCATAACATAAGGGAAGGCCAAGCCAAGAAAACTAATATAGTTAGGAAAGAAAGGAGGGTAGCCACAGCCAGCACACACTGGCTGTGGTAAGGGAGCCACTTTTCCATTTGGAGGTTTTGTGGATTTGAGCAGACCAAGTGGAACAACCGTCTATTTTGGGACTGTGAAAAAAAGTAAAAATCCCTTCTGGTATACCTTTCTCAACACTAGGTGCTCAACCATCAGAGGGAAAGTATAAACAAGAGTTTAAAAAAATCATTTTGACTATACACATTATACAGACAGGGAATATTAGACCAAAGAAAACCTTGACCCCATGGAAATCACTAAATAAATGTTTCCTTCACTGGGAAATGTCTTCTACTTATTGCTTTCAGCATTAGATCTTTTTTCAAATCCAGCTTTTATTCCGGTTGCAAAGGGGAAAAAAAATTAATATTGAAAGGTTTATCCATCAAAAAACTGCCAGTGATATCACTACTACTCTTTCATCCTCAGCAGAATTATTTTCATTATGTTCTTTGCAAGCATGGAGAATTAATTGTAGTAAGACCATCTGTTACTGTGTAGTATTACACCTGCTTAGTTGTCTTCTGGTGTACAATCTAAAATATTAAATGTCATCATTGGTATTGCATCTGCCACAGTAAAAATAACAAAAATCTGAAATTTAAGCTTGTGCCAAAGCTTTAATATACCTGTGAAACACAAAATTTTCTTCTGCAAATTGATGGGGAAGGTTGCTCAGCTGGAGACCTCAGACCTTGCTCTAAAACCTCTAGCCATTCAAATAACTCCTGCTCTGGTGGCCAGTGAGTTCTTTTGTAGTAATGCTACAGAGTAAATAATAATTGTTTCATTTTTGAAGTATTGTATTGTCTAAAACAGCATTTATAGGAAATAAAAAATGAAGTAGTAGCATTGAACATCTACCATATCAAAGCATATCACCTAAGATGAGCATCTCAGCATTGCTAACTTGTAATGGGGTGCTCTCAATCTGTAGCTTGCCCCACGCCAAACTTCATTTAAAATGGCTGAAAAGAGTCACTGTTCCTTCTAAATTCAGTCAGAAAGCCACACAATGAAAAAGGGCTGCTCCTTGTCACACTGAGAACCTCCTACATTGCAGCAGTATGGCCCCCATGACAAGTGAAGATCAGGAAACCATGCACATAGGAAAATAATTAGACTATGGTAAAATAATGACCTTCCTGAGAAAGTATGTGAAAGTAGTAGGAATGTCTGCAATCTGGCAGAAATCAATAACGTAATAATTTACACATATACTACATTTACAGTCAATTTTAATTTATCTTTTAGCAACCCAACACAAAATAAGATGTGAGGTACAAGAACAAAAGTTCCTGATAGACATTTTTTTCTAATATTGTTATATATAGGGGTAGTGCATCTGTCATTAGAATACACATACACAGAACTGTTTCACATGCTAGCAGATAGATTGACAAAATATACCAAGTCAGCGATAAACTTTTTACAAGTGTTAATCACCTGTCTTTCATCTTCATAGACAGAAAAATACCTTCCCACTATGTGAACATGTGTCAGATAGGATTATAAATGTTCCATCACTATCCTCACAGTAAAAAATTGCATTAAAAAATACTAGGTTTTAAGTGTTCCCTTTTGCCTGTTCTTTCCTTGGCCATTTCTTACCTCATTTGTTGGTTTTGGCTACAAATGCAAACCCTGAACTTTTACTTCACCACGTACAACAGGCCATATTTTGGTGACAGAAGCCTCCTGAGTGCCCAAAATGAAATTACAAACTACATTTGGCATGAAACTGTTAAGTCTTTGTTTTAGAGCTAGGTAATGCCACAATGCCCAAGGAAGGATGTCAAATTAGTGTCTTCCTTCCCAATCCTCCTTGATGGCAGAAAAGAAGATTTGCTACCAGCAGCCTTAGGGGCTTCCTCTCATAGAGCAACCACTGGTCAGGCAGGTGTGAGCAGGCAAGTAGCAGTGACTGTCAGGGCTGGAAAGAGATTGAAGTGTGGCACAGTGAGTGCATTCAGTGCCAGACACATCCAGGCAGGACAAATGGAGAAACATCAAAGTTTCATATCTCACCCACACAACCAGCTTTTGCTCAGATCCTTATGATTTTTGAATTACTGGATTCTTATTCAGTCTTTGAATTCACACAACTTTCTAAAAGACTGAATTAGTTCCATGGGAAGTCGTTCTTCTGGGAGGTATAGGCATAGGCTAGAACAGACCAGTTCACTGCTCCTGAGGCATTAAGAATGTTATGCATGCACATACAAATCCCAAGATCCATTTCCCTCATCCCTGAAAAAACATTGAAGGAGGTAAAAAAAAAGGTAAATACTGAAAAAACAAAAAAGATAATGCAAAGGGTTTAGTCTCTCACACCACAAATATGACAAAGATGACATTGTTTTCCTGATGTGAAAGGTCTTGAGAGGAGTGAAGCTGCCACATCTGATCTTTAACATTGTGCCCCTTGGTGTAAACAGAGGAGACAGAACAAGCTTCCCATTTAATACACTTATCGCCAGATGCATTTTCTAAAACCTAGAATGGCAAGTTAGAAATTCCATTTGGATTTTGTGGTGATGCTGCTGAAATGCTTTGTTAGCTCTCAGTTGAGCTTCTGTACTCCATTGTGGCTCCAGCCAAAAAGAACCTCTAGTTGTGCAAAAGTCTTGATTTTGGTATAACTTCTTTCCTATGAAGAATCAGTTGACCAACAGAAAATTAAGTAAATCTACTGGGTGGTGATGAGACCTTCTGATCTACTGGTACAGTATGGGAGTGCTACAGTCCCTTGCTCTGTAGCCACGAAGGGCCTTTACACCACGAATGAAAAACAAATTAATAGAACGCTTTGATATCCTTCCAATAAAGCCTCACCACATTCAAAGTCTCATAAATTCTGTTACTTGAAAAGTAACAGAATATACTCATATGGCTTTCAGTAGATGAGCTCCTGGAAAGGGCTTTCTTGTTTCAAGAACCTCTGTAGAACGAGTTATAAAAACAACAGTAAATCTTCCCTACACATCCATTAAACACCAGAGTACAAACCACTATTATCTGATTTCTGTCCATGCAATACTATTGAATTTCCAGTGAAGATGGTGAAATCAACACAGTAGTAGGAAAAAAGAAATATCACTCTCCTGAACAATCCTGAATGCAAGAATTGAGGTTTTACAGAATCATAGAATCATTAAGTTTGGAGAAGACATCCAAGGTTGTCAACCCCAACTTTCGACAGAACACCACCATGCCAACTAAACCATAGTGCTAAGTGCCACATCCAGTCATTTCTTGAACACTTACAGAGACAGTGACTCCCCCACTTCACTGAAAGGGTAGTTAAGCATTGGAACAGGCTTTCTGATGTCCAACCTGAACCTCCCCCAGCACAACCTGAAGCCATTTCCTCTTGTCCTGTTGCAGTCTGTCCTGCGAGGAGAGACTGACCCCCACCTTGCTACAAGTTCCTTTCAAGTAGGTATAGAGTGCAATAAGGGGGCTCTCTCCTGAGCCTCCTTTTTACCAGGCTGATTCTGACCTAAAAACAATATGGGAAGCTGTTTAGAATGCTGCTCACATCCTGCTCCCCACTTTAGCAAGGAATTCTCATTCTCTGTACCTGAGTCCTTTTTTCATTTACCCAACTGAGAACTTGGTATCCCTCTGCTGCTACCTGACAGCCTGTTGTTACCTGTGCATAACAGGAAGTGTATTACAACTTTGTTTCCCACTGTATTTTATACTTACTGAAAAAACTGCTACATCTTTTGGGGCATAGAAAACCTTAAAGAAACGTGAACTCCACTACTTAAAGTAACATTTGAAAAACAATCAAAGCAACCAAAAAGCTTCACAAACCCAGAAGCATGTGAACTTCCTTACATAATTTTACTGGTATATCTTTTGATACAGCCAATACACAAAGCTATTTTAATGGGACCTATAATACGTTTTTAATATTAATATTCCTATAATATGCTTTTTCCTTACCATCACTTTTAGAGGCTTTTATAGCTAGATGCATGAGATGAAAAGCAATTCAGAAAGTGTCTTTTCCAGCTTTAAATATCAAACAAACTACTAGGGAGGTAGATTTACCATCTGAACCAGGACACAAGAGAAATAGATATAAAAGAGGATTGAAAGCAGAAGGATCTTCAAGAAGTCATAAATAGAAATTTTTGTTTTCTCTACATCTTTCACTGCTTTCTTTTCTGGACAGATTCCCAGACTTGGGGGCTTGCTAGTGTATCTCCCCTACACTTCAGGCAAATTGAAAGCTTTCATTCACAAAGAAATTAATGCCTGACAATATGCATCAGCTTTTGCTAATAAACTCCATAAATCAAAGTTCACTACAAAAATAAATATCTTTCTAACATTACAGACGTTACCTATACTTGATACATTTGTGGTCATCCACAGGTGCATATGACAAAATGAAGTCTAGCACTTCTAGCAATTTTTAGTGTTGGAATGAACATCAAGAAGTCTGTTTCCATAATTTATTTTGTAAAACATTATTAAATAGTAGCCACTTAAATCTTTTCATAAGAGGACAGGAAGTTTTCTGAGATCTAACCATACATTCACTCTGTAAAAGTTGGGGAGCTACTCAATGATTTCTCATGCGCAGACAGTGAGTCTGCCTTTATACAGGAACATATATGTCAATGTACCACACCTACAGCTGAGCTTATCACCTACAGCTCAAAAGCAGCACCTCCATAATGTGTTTACAGCCTATTGCTCATATAGTTTATACCAGTGGAGACCTAAGACAAGCCTTGAAAAAAAAGCATTTTAAAAAGAAAATGAAATAATTTAAAAAAAAAAAAAAAAAAGGAACAGCTTCTTTTGCTGCCTGGGCTTACTTAACTTGATTGCAATATTCATGAGTGACACAGTTAAGGGGCAATGGTTCTTAACATGGTAAAAACAAAATAAAAGCATTTGAATTTTCTCAGCTCAATCACCATTTGGGACTGCAGTGTACCAGAAACACAGACAGAATCCTAATTTCCATTTCTGACGCAGAATTTCACCTGATTGATGGCACCTTGACTGCTAACTTGATACTTGTCTGAGGTAAAAATCACTTTTCAGGCCTGCCCTACTCTGGTTCACATACTTCAAGTGTCCCTGTAGACCATATTTTATACAGTGGGCCTTTATGTAGTTTTGTGTAAGCTTCCAAGGACATGCTTATAAGATTTTTTTCTTGTCTTCTTAAATTTATTTTAGTCAGGTTAATCTTTAAAGTTTACTTTGTTCCAAAGTGTCTGTAAGGATGAATGTTTGATCGTAATGTCTGAAAGCTCTTAACCATTTCCTTATTTGCACAGTAGAAGAAAGAAAAAAAGAAAAAAGTTTCTTTTAATGAGATATTCCCCATGATGAGAATATTTTGAAGAGCTGCAAACATTACTGTAACAGTGGCATAAGTCAAACCATTCACTAAATGCTTCACAAGTTGTAGTTTCCTTTGCTAAGAATAATACCTTATTCTGTCTGGAGTTCAAAACACTTTTCTAAGATGTTAAGCCACTTCCCACAAACTTCACTCTCAGGAAGTTTGAGTTGGCTGTTTTTCCAAAGAGGTTTGAAGGATGCCAGTGTTCTCAGCTTTGTAAACTCAAAATGAACTTGTGTTCATGTTTCAGATCAAATGAATGGCTTGAGTTTTATGTTTTATTTTTTAATCACTGTGGTGGCACTTTGGAATCCAAATATCTGGTTCTCTTTTTCTTTTTTTTTTTTGTAAGCGTTCACTCTCATATTTTGCCTAGTCTGTTTGACAGAACCATTAGCTTCAGACTTTTCACAGCAAAAATATGCAAACACAGATATTGTATTTCTAAATCAGAGGCTCAGGGGGAACTCAAAAAGGCTCCATAACAATAAATAAAACAAATAATAATCAAATGAAATAAATAATGCACAGTGGTCTCAACATACCTGAACAGATCCACTGAAAACTGTCTCAAATTTATTTTCTTTTTTTGATCATACTTGTTAGATTTATAAGCCTTAGACATTTTTATTTAAATAATGAACTAAGTAGCAGTGATAACAGCACTAGTGGCAACATACTTTGCTTAGCTCTGCAGGAAAACAAACTGAACCAACCAAATAAAAGAAACAAAACAACTCAGTAGTTATCCCAAGGACTTCAAGAGCAGTATCAGGTCAAAAGCAAATACAGCTTCTCATGGATATAACACAAGAGAATTTTTACAAGTACCCTGTGTAAACAGTGAGTAAAAAAGAAACTAATAATAGCAAAAACCCCACACTTGAAAATTTGAGATAAAAGTCTTAGGTCCAAATTCTAGAACAGCCTTATGGACTACTACTTTGTATGTAGAGTTGAGGTAGGGTTGTCTCAAGGCCCAGCCAAGGACAATTCTGTTCTGAAGGTATGCAGGTTTGTCAGCCAAGGGGCCATTGTCATAGTTCCTATTTGCAGCCATGAACTAATGGAAGACAAGGGTATTTAATGTCTCTAAGCCCTTCCTGAATTGGATTGCACTAGTTTACTCTTCCACAAGAGCAGAGTCCTGAATTTCCCCCCTCTTTCAGATCTTCTCTCCTACTTATGAGTGTTTTCACTTTTTGAAGCAAAAAGCAGAATGACTCAACTGTCAGGTGTGGATTTAAGAGACTACAGGATTTCCTTTCAGTCACTAGATAGGATTATTTAAAATAAGGGGTGGAAAAGAGAATGAAAAGAGCACAGGGAGGCAGTGCTGCTATTGATTGTCAGCTGGTGTACACAGCCCATTACCCTTTTGGAGACAGCCTAACAAACTCCTTTAGTGATTGGAAGAATGTGCAGCTAAGCTGAATATATTGCTTTTACTTTCATTTGTTATGTGCACCGGATACCATCCCATCATAGACAGAGACTGGATCCATCAAATTTATTACAGTTCATAGCAACAACTGTCAATACCTAGAAATCAGACAGGAAGCTTTCCAGAAGCTCAAAGTGTCTCCCAAATTATTGAAAGAACTGTAAAGGTTAATGTTTTACACATTTTCCATGTTTATTCATTTGAAGAGTTGGATGTTTGGGTGGTTTAAAAAAAAAATCTTTAGAAAAAATCAAAAGGAAACCCTAGAAGTCTTCAAAGAAACACAGCTACTACCAAATATAAACCAGCACTATAAAACAGTCACAATCACATAATTTAAAAATTGTTTTTCATGTAACTGAGCTACACTACAATAAATATTCTGGACAGTAGATGTCCTAATTGTAACTTGGCAACACCTTTTGGCTGCACCAACACATTTAAATGAAGTGTCAGACAGTTATTGGGTAAAATCCACCTTATATGGCAAAGAAAATACTTCAATTTGAGATGTGCAATAAGCAAAAACCACATAATATTAGGTTTTGCTTTTGAGATAAAATAAACATACAAAATGTGAATCTGATAAAAGTTCCACAGCTGTCGGGTTAAGTTTCTTTAAGAAAATATTTGTGACATTTTCCTTGTCTTAATGACATGGACAGGTAGAAAGATCCCTGAACTGTGTTAATGTGGTATTCCCAGCCAGGGAATTTATCATTAAAGCTGGTAAATTAATTCACAAAACAAAAATAACAAGACTGTTAGGGAGATCAAAGATAACCTCCATCGCCGATCAGTGTTGGAAAGGCAAGTCCATCACACTGTGTTAACACAAAGGTCAGATAAGCCCTTATTTATACAAACAATAGGCAAAAGTGCTCTGAGACTGAGAGCCCATAAACCTGAGACAATATCTAAAAACGGATTCAAATTTTCTCCAGGCACCATCCAACCGACTAATCAATCCTCTCCAGACACAAGTTTTGTTGGCCAAATAAGTGCAAACAACAATTTTATTTACTCTATTGTAAGGGAGAAAAAGGTAGAGCATAAGGAAGTGCTACAAGTCACAGCATATGAAGTATAAATAACCTTAGGTTTTAGAAAATATAAGCCAGGGAACTGAGCATTTCTGGATAACAAACACAAGGGCTCATTTTAGACAAATGCATGCAGAAAGTCTTAAAATAACTGACAGTCTTACTTTGTAGTTCTACTTCTCTGTTTTTCCAAGATATTTTGGAAACTTTTGAAATCTGTCTTTTCTGTGGAGAATAAATTTCAGTTGCAAGAAAAAATTTATTCCACTATTGTCTTTTAATAACAAGAGACAAGCTGCAGTGTATTAAGAGTAAGAGGTTATCATTTTCTACAATTATCCAATATATCAAAGAGAATTTAAGTGGGTTAAAAATATCACGGAACTAAACAATCACTCAAAGTTTGAGAACTTCTTGCTTCTGGAAAATGCCAGAGATGCCAAAACAGCTTACACAAGTCAGAAGCAAAAATTCAATGAATTTTTTCTTGATACTGACACTGTAACAAAGAAAGAGTCAGATTTCTTGACTGATGGATTCCAGAAATACAGGGAAACAAAAGGTATTTGAATACAGATCATCAAATTATATTAAAAAATCAATTAAAATATATGTCAGAGTTGGTTCTAGACTGCAGACAAAGATTTGAGGGTGAGGAAAACTGGGAGGGTAAGATATACCATGTGTTTATCTGAACCTAACATGCAAAATAGATTCACGTCTGGTATTTCCATCTACTAATACAACTCCAGTCTAAAGCTCACAACAAATTCACAGTAGTCAGCGCATGTTAAATGAAAAAGTTTCTGCTCTATACATTGAAATGACTACATCCCTCCACCCAAATACCTGCAAGTGTTGTTAACTAAAGCAAAGCATGCCCTGAAAAGGGAATTACTGTTACTGGATCTGAGCAAGGCCACTGGGATCTTTTGTTTTGAATCAAACCTAAAGTAAACCATACAAGTGGACCATAGTATAATGTTCATTTCAAATACCTACAGATTCTAGATCTTAATTCAGAATACAATACATTATATAAGAAGATATTAAACATGCAGCTTTTGGACCATACATGCTTTGATTGCCAGGTTATACTCAGTAATTAAAGCTGGTAAACCCTATCAGCTGAGATAACCAGGATCGGGGGCCTGGTGGGAAAAGGAAACTCTCTACTGTGAGCTTTTCCCTTCCTATCCTTTCTGGTCATGTCTTTGCAGCTAAACAGTTCTCTCTTTCAGTAAGTCACATGACAGATGTTAGCTGTTAACCCAATTGAAACTATTTTTCTTTCCTTTCCAGTACATTCCAATCAGCAGCATGAACCACAAAGAATGCCCAGCGATTGGTGAGTGGCAGATGCCCGAATACCACGTTTTTCATCTCCTTTCAATATCCTTGACTCATGCATCCTGTCTGAGCTAATGTTAGTTTCCTGATTGCAGTGTGTCTGTACCCTGGGACTCTAAACAAGGACCTGAACCATCCCAGAAATCTCACTCTTCCTTGCTAGACTTCAGCTACACTGTGCTTTTTGTGACTGTCTCAAAACTACCTTGTTTTGCCAATTCACATCTGTAATTTCTAAGTTTGCATTGATATAGCAGTCCATTTCTTTTCCTCTAATTTTAAAGTAATTCTAAGTCATCGTATTAAAAAATACTATTCAGTTCTGACTTTATTTGGTCTCTAAGAAGACAATGTACTGCCACCACCAGTTATACTCACCACACTCCCATTATTACATTATCACATTCTTCCACTCGAACAAAATGCCCCCAAAACAGATCTGAACCAGAAAAAAAGCATTCCTTGTTTGCAATGTACTTGTGCCTTTACTTGACCAATACTCTGAAATTCTCCTCTCCAGGTTACTGTCATTTTCTAGGTACTGTAGCAGTGATTTCACAATACTTAAGACCATTTAATATTTCTATGGGTATGAAGATGAAGTGCAGTGATGCCTAGTCCAAGGACCTGAGTTTTAAGGTAAAAGGATGCCTTTTAGAACAGAAGGCAAAATGGAAAAAAAGGGAAAAAAGAAAAAGACAAGAAAAAATTTGCTTTACTTTTCGCTCTGATTCAGGAATATCAGCCAGGAACAGAAAGAAGAGAAGAGAGTTGCCGAGTACTAATTTTTCTTAAGTACCCTAGTTGTGATTAAAGTACAAAGAGTTACAGTTCTGTAGCAAACTGATTAATAGAATTAGCTAAGGGTGCAAAGCAGTTTTCTTTTTTCATCCTTTTATGCCACACAGTTAATACCAAACTCAAATTAGGGTCATTGTCTTTATCTTTACATGCTACAGCAGCAGGCCATATAAATTATATGACAGAGTTGGACAAATGCTTTATCAAGCTACTAATTTCAAACTTCATCTGCATACATTTCCACGTTCAGTTATTTACCATGGAGTCCTTTTTCTTTCACATTAAAACTTGTCACTATTTCCTTAACATTAAAAATATTTCCCCCAGACCTTGTGACAGGGAAATACTCTTACCTCTATTTTACAGAAGGAACGAAGATACAAGATCCATACAGAAAGTCTGTGGCCCAGCCAAGACTCCAGATTTCCTGAGACTCAGTCCAACACTTTCTCCTCTGTAGCCTTTTGATCTTTTCTTTCCTTCGTGAATGACTAAGCTATAAAAGACCTCTGTCTGAAGAATAGGCTTTAAGAACAAATACACACTTCACATTATTTAGAAAAACTGATCAAACAAGCTTTTTAAACAAGACTTGAGTCTTACCCAATTCCAGCTACGTATTCAGCACGTGCAAGCTTATATGAAACTATAGGCACCTAATGTTGCAAACATGTTCAAAAGTTCAGCAAATATGAATTTGTGGCCAATGAATTGTGCTCAAACAGCCTACAAAAAAGCACATAGCCATCTTTAGTTCTCAAAAGATCAGTGCATGTACATTATTTGAGCAATGAGAAAATGTACAAGGCCAAAAGCCTGCAGGGTTCCAATTCAAATGTATTTACTCAAGTAACATCTAAGCAGTAATTGCCTCAATAATTGGTGGGTGGAGGACAGTGTCTCACCTTAAACTATGACAACAAAGGAAGAAATAGTAATAACAGCAGCAGCTGCATAATCTAGCACTTTGATCAGAAAGTTTAGGCAACAGATATAGATTTGTTTGGTCTGTTGTGTTTTTAAAATCAAGAATATTGCTATCATCCCAAGGTGCTGTCCACCCAAAAGAAACAAACTCAAAAAATGAGGAAAGTGAGGGATAAACTTGAAGGCAGGAAGTGGCAAAGCATATTTTGCAAGGTATAAAATCATACCTTGCTTCTTCATAGACTTCCGGTTGGGAAAGAAAGTTATCATATTTTCCTTTTTCTGCTGATTACTCACAGTGTTTATTCTCCCTACCCAATGTCTCTGAAGGCATTAACCACTTTACCACCAGGCAGAGTGGTAACACACAAAGTAGAATCCCACTGCAGAATTGTGGGTGAACAAGACTCCCTTCTGCACCAAAATAATTCAGTAGCAATGCTACTGTTGAGACTTTCAAAATCATCTCCTAGTGATGCTATGATGACCATGAAAAGTAACTTTTCCTCATTTCTGTTTTAAAGCACTGGGCACTCTCCTTTATTTGTGAAAACAAACAAGCACGCAACCAACCTAAGCCCAACTTTCAAATAATGGCATTTGTTTCTGATTGCACTAGCTTTATAAAATAATACAAAATTACTAATGACACAGTTCAGTTTACAATAATGCAGTTCAACACTGAAGAAATGTTGAGCAGAGTAAGGTGGTAAGTATCACAAGTTCACCCCAAGAAACTGTATAGGTTGTGCAATGCACAGCAGATTTCTATTGCGATTTTCACACTGTTGATAACAAAGACAGTGAAAAAAACCAAATGAGTGATTTTCATTTAAAATTGTTCAGAAGAGTCTTACTGGAATCCATCCTGTGAATCTGCATTATTCAGATGGCATTTAATTGCTCAATTTGTGGAAGGAAATGATAGCTCATAGTCCTTTTGATAGCTGCAAGGAAGCTACCGAAGATGTAGGAGAAAGAACTCATTATACTCCTCGCAGTATTTTTAAACTTCTCTATTCTTGAACCAAAGCATAGACTGCTCTTGATTATCTGTTCAGCCCATTTATAATGCATATTGTGCAGATTAAGACAAGAAATCTCTTCTTCCCGGCTGTGCAAGCATTGATCACAATAGCAGTCCCTCAGACCCATAATTTTCAGCCTCATTCAGCAGTTTTTTCCAAGCTGTATTTACAGATCTCATAGTTATGCACATCAAAAGTTGATTCTCTGCCCTCTGAAGTGAGCACAGCATGGTGTGCAGGCAGGGAAGAAGTCTTCCTAAAAGAAGCATTTAAGAAAAAAAAAAGGTATTTTACCTTCACTGAGAAGTAACTATAAGGTTAAGTTTATAAAAAAGTGCTTTAACATTGGTGTATCTACACATCTTGTTGTATAGGTTTATCATGATAGGTGTGATACCAAAATGGATACAAAACATAGAAATTAAGTATCTTGCCAGCTTTTGTGGGTTTTGGTTTTCTGGGGGTTTTTTTGGGGTTTTTTTGGGGGGGTTGTTTTTTTGGTAAGGGTATGTGGAGCTGGTTTGGTTGGTTCACTTTTGCCTCTATTGACTGTAATCCTTTTTAAACTATTGCTACACTTCCTTGACAAACCTTTGCTGAAGATGCCCTTTGGATGTAGAAGTGTTTTGAATTAAATGTAAGAATTAAGTGATTAGAACATCACAATTTTACTTCTTGGACATATTTGGCAATCATATTTCTTCAAATCAAAGGTCAATAGTTTCTTCTTGGAAGCTGTTTATAGTGCAGTGCAGAGTTTTCCAGGAACTGGGTTGCACTGATATTATACAGATACTTCTCCAGTATACAATAGGACTTACTAAGAACCCAATTCAAGTATCCTGCAGTTGCAAATGCAAAATGACAGAAGGTGACAGAAATGTGACATTTCACATACTCTAAACTCACAGCAGAGAATAAAGTACTACTGAAATTATTCTGAAACAGTCTGAATGTTAGAACTGACCACAGTTATTTGTATTACTGCTAGCTTTTTAAGATACATTTTATCTTGCACTTGTCAGGGAATGCAAATGTACAAAGATACAGAATGCCCACATTCATGATATTAAGAGAGCTTAGAGTATATCTTTCTGGGGGTTGTTATGAAATATTTGTATGTTGCCACACACAGCTGATCTGATTGTTGTTAGCAAGTTGTATTGATGAAGTTGTGGCAGACTGGTGGCAGAAGCACATCAGACTGAGAGGAGCTTACTGGCCATGGATTCACATGGTACTGCATGTAGCACTAATTCACCAGGTGTAGCCCAAGCAGGCCTGAATATAAACTACTGTTTTCAACTGACTCTCAAGAATGCAAAGAATTTAATTTTTAAGATTTATACCTTGTTCTTGTCCACAGGGAGCAGGAGCCCTAACAGTCTATTGCTCTGGATTCCAAGATTCCTCTCATATCATCTTATTAATAAAACTGTCAGTCACAAGACTGGCTTACATTTTGTTGTAGATTTCTTTATTTTTCTATGGCAAGAAGCTCACAAAGTCTATTAATTGCTTTTATTTGATCACCTACTCTATTAAAATGAAACTATATCTGTCTAAGGGATAAGTGCATTTAAAATCAAGTTACATTTTAAAATCCTGCATGGAAAAAACATGAAGTGGTTTGAGACAGTGAAAGTTTCTAGCACATAGAAGACTAATCTATGGTTGGTATCTGATATACATTCTTCACTGCTTATCACCAAATTCAGAAGGACTCCCTCTAAAAATGAGAGTCACCATGTGAATTTCAGTAAAGTCATACCAATAATTATCTTTTGGAGGAACAAAATAAAGGTTTGTTCGCCATTCTATAACAAAGGGGATTTCTTTGGCAAATGGAGTCAGGCAAATCTCTCAGACACATGATACGATCCTTGGAGCTGTCCTGTGCAAGGTCAGGAGTTGGTTGCTTCCAACTCAGGATAATCTATGATTCTATTAAAAAAAAAAAAGGTGGGAATACTGATTTGCTATTTCAAGGCAGACAAGGGAGGATTGCAAATTCAAGTGCCTTAGTCACATCACATTTTACTAAAGCTGTACCCTGGCTGATCATGTATGAACACTGTGCAACAGTACTTAAAAGTCTATACTAAACATCTTGCCACAGTGCCTTCAATTTTATTTATATCAGCAGAGTTTGCATCTTCATTACCTCTCTGGTTGTTATGCTGCAGGACAACGGTGATCTCTCCTGATCTGCTGGAAGGTTTTGTAACACTGGTGGTGAACTCAGTTCAGGCTTATTTTTACCAGCATAATTCAAAATATTTCCTGGCAGACTCAAGTTTGCTTGCCAGCATTTTTGTTTTGAGCAGTCTTCCCGCTAGACTTGAGAACCTACTCCAGTAAAGTCCCAAATTTGTACAGATATCTCCTTTTTTTTGTCTGTTTTGCATAGACTCACTGAATTTGAAGAAATCTAAATTTCTGCTGTTATTGCCACATTCTCTCACCTCAGATATTTTATAACCAATTCACCCATCATTTTATTTTCTTCAAGACAACATTAATGAACTTTTAATTGGGCTAAATAAAATCAATTGGTATAGACAACAGCACAGTAAGCCTAAGACTTTTACTATGGCAAGAAAAGCATTAGAGAAAGTAATAGTATATACCCATTTTTAAAAATGTCCAGGTACTTCAACTAGGTTAAGTCAGGGAGGTATCCAAATTTTAATATAGGAACAAACTTATAGACAATAATGGGCATTTGATACATATGTCATCCCTCTTACACGGCTGGCACATAGACTTAAAAGTGTAACAGCAGATTTGAATCCAAATAGGACAACAGTTGTTCTATTCTCAATGTTTTGAACTATCTTTTCTTCCACATCATCTACCCACAAGATTTACGAATCACTCCATTACGAATCAACCTGCCTCATTTGGGGGTGGGGGGGGGGAAGGGAGGAGCAAGGGGGAGGATGAGGAGGATGTTTAAGAAGTTGTCACTGTGTGAATTAGCTGCATCTCACACGATTTGCTCATGAATTTGGCTTGTGAAACTGCAGTGACTCCTGCTTCCCCTTCCCCACACTGGAATGATTGCCTCCTTTCCTTGCTCTGTGTGCGTATGCAGAGTTTCACAGCTCAAGCCCCAACTGCCCTTTGTACACAACCCAGCCGAGGTTCACAGCTTCAAGGCTTCAGTGACATCCCTGAATAGTTCGAAATCCAGAAGTACATGCAATTATCATTCAGCTACTGTGACGACAGACAGAAGATTCAATTCACCATAATTTATGAGTTTCTCAAGACAGCATGATGAAGTTACATAGACATCTTGGACTGATTTCTTTGGGGGTGAATGCAGAACTTCCTTAGAAAGGGGTAGGCAAATTCGTAGGGATTGGGAGTTACCTGCTGGATTGGCCATAAACCTATTCTTTCAAGAAGAAAAGCTTTTTTCTTTTGCATGTGTGGATGAGCACAGAGATCTAAGCACATTTAGAAGCTTACCCCCAATAATCCAAGATTTGTTCTGAGTACTGGTTATCTATCGGGTTTTTTACGAGAAGAAATAGCATCATTATGTATGATGAGGAAAGGAAATCTTCCTACCTTAAAAATAGTTTTTAACCCAATAGGTACATGAAAATATTCTGTAGATGTGATTAGGAAACATGTCCTGACTCATTCTTTATTACTGCTGGACTTAAGTCATACTTTTTTCCTTTCAAGCCTTAAAGACAGCATTGATGCCAGAATGTTTTTGTTGCTTAAGAAATAATTAAACCATTTACTCCCTTAATAATACATTGCTACTATTCTGAAGAAACTGAATTTTAATTTGAAACCAGCTTTGGATGCTGGGGGTTTTTTTCAGTCTAGTGCTGACACAAGCAATTAATCAATTCCTGTTCTTTTTTATTTCCATTCTCATCAAAGCTCCCAAGCTCCTGACTATAGACTCTGAATAATTTGTTATTGAAAAACTGCTTCTTATGCTGTTCCTGTGACTTCTGTGAGAAAGAAACATTAGGAGTTTCTGGGCAAGAACTGACCCTAAAAGCAGTGTTTATTCTAATTCTTAAAGTGGGTTGCACCAGCATTATCAGAATCTGTCTAACAACAAAGTCTAAACACATCTTCAAGGGAATAATATAATTACAACAAAAATGGCTACAACATTTTCTGTGGAGCTGCCAAATTATAATCCTAGTAAGACATGTCTACAACACTTGCTAAATCTTCCAATTATCATCATATTGTTTGGGGGTTTTTTGTCTTGTGTGCTTTTGCAACCATATGTTTTTTATTTGCAGGTGAAACTGTAAAGGCATTTACATATAAAGTGCAGATTATCGGCAAATAATAGAAACCATGAATTCCATTGAAGAAATATCCACGAGAAAGGATTCTGTCCTCTTAGCTCAGCCTACATACTGTAGCTGAACTCAGAATATAACACAATTTGAAGCAATGGAGGTTTTATATACTATCTTCTCCTAAAATGTTGCCAGCCTGGAATATTCCTTATAACAAATGTAATGATTCCTATGCTATTCCTTTTTATATGCTTTAATTTTGAGCTCTAAACATTAATGTTTTCAGCTGGTCTGCAGTTCCTTGCAGTCCTTTTGCTGCACATAATATGCATCTTTAAAGTCTCAAGCCTTCAGCCACAACACATCATCAAAACTAGCAAGACTACTGTTGATCCCACACATCTGGAAACCATAGCTTCAGGACAAAAAACAAAACACAACAAAACCCAAACAAAATGGAACAAACAGAAAACCACACAAAATGTCACCCCAGCAAAACCAACCAGAAATTCCCACTGCTAATTTTACTTGGTCATACACAACATATGTTTAAGTAGTTTTATATATCAGGATTGCACAGCTAACTTTGCAGTTCATTTCCATTTTTCATATAGTATGCATAATACTGATTTAAACTGTCTCTCTATTAAGCAATCTAAAAAAACACAATTTGCCATCAGAAAAAAAGTGTTTTGTACAACTGAAATGGACTTTAACTTATGATAAGAATTATGATTTTTAGTGATTCTTTACAAACTAACTTTTTGTAAAAATAGGTATTTTCATTTAACTTATAAACAACAGAGGAGAAATGAACTCAGACAGTTCCCATACTCTTTTTTGATATTGTTTCAGAGTATGCTATATTCCTAGACTCTAAGATCAGGATGGCAAGAATATTTTGATTTCCATTATTAAATAATGCAATTATTTGTGATAGCAAATGCTATCACTGAAGAGGAAGGGCACTGATCACCAGAGGAAAGATTTGCTTGTACTCCTGCAGCATTCTGCATGTCCACAGTTCACTGGTCAAATGGCTGTAGCAATATGGATTTGATTAATTACATTTCTGGGGAGTATTTTGATATGCATGGTGAGAGGGATGCTTGTGAATAGCCTAGCAAGTGCTGGCTCATAAATAACCCAAAAATAGAGATCTGTCCAAAAAATACACACAAGCAGATATTTCTGTATTTTTACTAAATAAACAAGCAGTTGGTTGGCTCCTGACATCCCAGTGCTTGGCAGAAATGCACACACAAATAGTCTCTTCCACCAAAACCCAAATATATATATAAAATCCATTTATCCAAGATGTAAAAGAATGGATGGATGCATATAGGTACATTCCGTGCTGGCTGTCATCCAGGGTTATTATGTGGGGCGGGAGCCAACCTCCAGAGCTGGTCAGCTCCCCTCACTGTACTCATTCAGTAACATCAGCCCAGTGTTTGAGCTGGGAGCCTCTGCTGTGGTAGCAACCATGAATCCTTAAATAAATCAGACAAGGTTAATCACCAGTGTGTTTATGTATAAAGATGATCTGTGACAAGAAAGATTAAATACAGGTAAAACACCAGGTTGGTAGTTTAAGCTTTTCATTGCTGTAGAAGTAATTTTCTATCTCATGATCACAGCTATCAGAGCACAGCTCTTTATTCTATTTGAGAAGCCAATTCCCTCAATGTTGCTTTATTTGATCAAAAATCAGCATCCACACAGCACATATTTCCCCCCTCATAGGCTATCTATGTCGCTAGGCTGGGCAGTAACTGAACAGCTCTCACATGCAGACGTATTGCAGACCTATAAAACATTACCACAATTTACTGAGCCTGGTAAGGATGCTTTTGTTACAGCTTTTGTTTTAAATCCAGTACTGTGTCTGCCTCCTAGGGCCATAAAGTAAGTCTCTTTAAAAAGAGCTAGAGATTTATTCTTCCACTTTGAATAAGTGAAAGTGTGTTTTGTTGAAAACTCCTGCGAATAAATGGATTTCCTATAGAATCCCCTTTTGTTTATGGCTTTGATGAAAGCATTTGGCACTTGATGGTTCCCAGGCTATCCCCAGCTTAAAAAAGAAGAAATCAAGTGGGCTGAGTGTTAAAATGTTTTCAACTAACCTCAAAGCAAGTGTAATATAAAGACTTGCATCAGGTGTCAAATTAGTATGGAAGGGTGGTGCCTCCTGTTTTGCCTCCTCGATATTTACACTCAGTTTACTGGCCAATTTTGTTCTTAAAGGAGAGCTATGGGCTGAACCTATTCAGGCAGCCACCTGAAAGCCAAACCTTTTCCTCCCAGTTTTATCACCTACTACTTCTTCCATTTCAATTTCTTCACAAAACTATGCAAAAATTGTTGGGATTACAGGCAGGTGCTGACTCCCCACAACCAGCCCTATTACAGAAAGAACTGCAGAGTGAATAAGATTGAAACTTATTTGAACACAATGAACTTCTGTTAAACTCCTCATAAGAGATTATGTTCCACTAGCAGAGTGGTTCAGAATAAAATTTCTAACAGAGAGCTATTGACACTATAAATACACAGAGGACACAATAAATTGGCACTTCTAAGAGGCTTTCTGTAGGATTGGTTAACAGCAGTCCCAGCTTTTGGTGAGCAAACATTATTTACACTGAAGCAGAGAAATATTAAACAAATTTACATAAACTTTTGGGACAATACTAATTATTCATAATAAATTACCATGAATTAGTAAGATCTTTAACCCATAATACATCATGTGCAAATCTCAGAACTACCTATTCCCATTTGGAATAGCCAGGACTTTTTCCATTAATTATTTTGAGAAAACAAATACTTATAATTCTAATCTAATTCATTGTAACTATAACATTGAACTTAACATTGTCTCTTGTTTCATTGCACTTTTTGGTACTGTTCTTTAAAATAGATATGACACAGTCTTGGTAAATTGATCCTAACTAGCAAATATCCACCTGATTGGATCAACTGTCTCTGAATGGTCTAAACAGCATGGTTCAAAGTCATTGGTTTTAGAGTAATTTGCAAAAATGCCACAGGCTTATGACCTCTTGTTTGATGCACGTTTCTATACGTCATTTATCCCCTGCTCTATGTCCAAAATAACTTCACCTTTCATGTGCTTTGAAACACAGTAACATAACTGAGGTCATAATAATTTCTACACTTCAAGAAATAAGCAAATTAAGCATCATTTCTAGTCCATGGGATCTCATTTCACCCCCGTATCTCCTATGATACAGTTTAAACCTCCTGCCCAGAGACCACTACGAGCCCCCAACTTAGGTGTAAAAGACGTGCAAAAAATAATCATGGACACAGTTTTTTCAGCCCAGTTGACAATCAAAAGGACTCCATCCTTCCCTTCAGAGGGCTTGGGTTCCCAGTGCTCCCTTCTGTGAATCACTAAGTTAGATATTGTGTAAAGTAACTATTTCTTCAGCTTAGTTTCCTGTAGTAGCAAGTAACATCAGCTCACAGGAAGGGCCTGTATCCCAGTCCCAACACAGGCAAGTGATGTGAGTAGCACTTCTTATTTACAGTACAGTGAAAATGGTCCATAGCATAATTCTGCAAGGTGCAGAAAGAGAAGGAAAGCAAGCCAGCATCTTAAAGGTACAGTGAATAACCCTATGAAGACATCAGGTCAGTGCAAACATGTCTATATTTTCATTTTGAAGCACAAGTACAAGGGAAGCACAAGAGTAGGAAGAGAGTAGTAGAATTAGTAAGTGATAAAGTGATTGCAAAAAAGATTTTCAGTATTTGTTTCCACACAAGAAATTACTAAATCAATTGTTTTCATCCTGGCAAGGATAAAATTGAAGGTAATGTGGCAGAGGCTCATAAAACCCCCTGTACTGTGAAAAAATAAGGGGAAAAAGTAATTCACTGCCCTTTTTAAAATAAGGGTTAAAGAAAGATGAGACTAGGATCAGAGCAGTCAAAACAAACCAAAATGAGGCTTCTTCTTAAAATACAATGTATAGTTAAGCTTGATGCCACCAAACTAACATGTATGTTTGTTGTTGTGCTTTATTGCTTGGTTTTTGTTTGATGGGTTTTTTTGAGGGTTTTTGTTTGTATGGGTTGGGTTTTTTCTTACATTCATCTGTGTAGGAAAATGAATTAAATCCAAAACCACTCCCTCTGCTTTGGGTAGTCCCTGAACCATGTATTTGCCTAATCTGTAAGAGTATTCAGAGAAATACCACCTCCACCATCACTGTGCTCTACCCTGATACTTTTTCATACTAACATTTTTAGGGAGAGAAGAATAAGCTTAGCACAGCTCTCATTGGTCTGAAACACTGCTCACTATTGGCAGGCCTATGCAGAAAAAAGCACACTTTCACTGGAGGACATCCCCAAATCTGAAAATCAACAAGCTGAAAGTTACTTACTGAAGCAAAGCTCTTATGGAACATTAATTATTTGCATCATCTTCACAAACACCTATTAACAATGGTTCCTTTTTTCTTCTTTGTTTTCTCCTGCCATTTTCTCTTAATCATCAAAAAAAAAGATGGCTCTTCTTACTGCAAGCTGAAATAAGGGGCATACTACATGCCCCTTATTGAATAAGGAGCGTACTAGATTCCTAAATTACATTTCTCACTTTAATATGTTTGGAATCTATTTTATATGCTTGCCGATGACCCTTCCCTCCTGCTCTCCTCCCACCATAATTTAATCCAAACTGGGGACAATCCAGAGATTTGCTTCAAAAGCACATCCCTAACTTGAAATGCTAGTGCAGTCCAATGTGCCAACAGATCAGGAACATTATAAGATAAGACTGTAGGAAAATAAGGAAAGAATTTAGAGAGTACAAAACTGGACTTTTTAAATAACAATTGGACTTCTAAATAACAGCTTAGATACCCAAGAAAACCCTGTCAGTTCTGTTCTGTTGCCTTGTTCTCATACTTTATGTTCAAACAGTCATGAAGCAGAACTAGGAGCAGGCATATTCTGGGGATGCATGAAAATATCTCAGCAAACAAAGTTGGGCATTCAAGCACTGCCCCTTTAGGAATCCTCTTACCTGTGGTAGCAAAGGATGCAAGTAGGTAGCTGCCTCTCACTCACTCACTTGTCCTAATCTCACAGAGGACAAAGACAAGGATAAACACAAGGTGAACTTTTCAGTTCATCTATTCTTTTATGTTTTGCATTAAGGTTAATGTTTTAAAGAAAATTGAATGGAAATGTTGTTCCTGTACTTTAAGCCAGTACTGAGTAATATTTCAATCTGTGTACCTGCTTAACCATGGTCTGAAAGTATCTGTCAGTATAGCTTTAAACAATGTTTAACAAATATTGCCTTCATGAATCGGGCTCATAGCCAGAATATTTTATCTAGTGCTGACTAAAATTGGTTATTTCTGAGGAAGGTACAAAATGGATACTTACAAAATAGCATGTTCAGAAGACAACTTTCCTTGGGTTCTGTTAACATTTCATCACTTAAAATTTAATCCATTTCTGTTCTGTGCCCCTTTGCCAAATACCTCTGCCACTTTCATACTTGAGTATAAGCTAAAGAAAAGCTACTGGCTACTTTCTGGATTGTGTTTCCAGTCTCCGAGGGAAAGGCTAGGAAAAAAAACCTGAGAAATGCTTGCAAACAACTCTTAGTGTGTTACACTAACAGTACATCTTCTTGGAGAGCAGCAGCCATCAGACCACATTAGCCTTTTTTGGCATCCCATCTCTTCTGCCTCCTTTTTGCTGTTGCTTTTTCCCACCTAAGAAGAATGCTGTATCAGCCTAACTTAAAAAATTAAATCCCATTATATCTTCTTGCCGTTTATGCTGTTCCTGTCTCCTCTTTCTCCGTTTGGTTCGGGATATCAACATGACAAAGCAGCAGCTGTATACATTAGCTGAAAACATTTCAGTTGTAATTGATCTGAGACATAATAACTATACTAAAGTTCTCACTTGCAGTGCTCTCATCAGAGCTTCAGCTACAAAAAGATTTTTGCAATTTTACAGATTAATTCCCTTCAATCTTGGTGTAACTTTCCAAGTGGCTTCTGAGAAATCAGTCTGTGCATTCACTGGGGTAAGTCCTAGTACATAGCAATAGTCAGTAGTTATATGGGAAGGAGAACCATTAGAACAAAGACAGGAGCAAAGTGAACACAGATATCCCATATGGCAGGAATTCTCCTTTCCAATACAGTCACAAACAAAGCACGATAACCACAGGTTTTAGCAGTCCCAAAATGTAAATTGCTGTTTGTAATCAACTTCCTGCTCACTGATATAAGGCTTTCCAGGCAGTTCTTAGTTTTTGATTGTCATCCTGGGCCTACTGCACGTGTAAGACATATTAAAGCAATTTTCTCCTAAAATCACTCCAATGACTTTAAATTTAATACATTCTTTATTTTGTTACATTTATCATTAAGCACAGGTACTGTTCATCCTGTATGGGCACTTACCCTCTTAAAACATTATAGCTACAGGCTAATTACCAGACTACTTCTGGATCACTCAAGTCTGCAGTCATTACACACAGTTGTCATGGCAGAACAAGTTCAGAACAAGTGTGAAGGTATTCATGTTCAACTCTACCAGGATGCAGAGTCCAGCCAACAGAAATGCCTGCAGTTTTGGGAAATTATAAAGTGAGTAGGAAAATCTCCTTTCATGCTCAAGAGTGGCAGCAAAGCCCCTCTTTTCTCTGTTCTAAAGGACTCCCCCCTCTCCTTCTGACTGTGCCTATCACAATCCTACCTGAACGCACTAACAGGATGGCCAGGGGCAGCCCCAGTGATGAAGACATTCACTTCAACAACACTGAATCCGTTCCACTGTCAAAGAAAATGGACCAGATTCACTCTCAGAAAACCTACACCAGTGCCTAGGCCTCCTTGTCCAGACATGAAAGAGAAGTGCCACAGCTGGTTAAATAATTCTGCTCAGAAGATTAAGTACGTAAGGCAGGCTGTCATGCTTCCCGTTGTCCTGATAGCCATGCACTTCACAAAAGATGCCAAGCGCTATTGCAAACACAGTTTGTACTTCCATGACAGTAAGTGCTCCTCTGTGTCTTTTCATTGCCACAGACCAGTGCTTTTGATCCATCAGCAGTTCTCAGGGCACATTCCCAAGGGAAATTCTTTGAAATGTACCTTCATTTTGATCACTGACCTCAAGCTGGTCTGCACCGTAAGCACTAGTGCAAAGAGCTGCAGTTGCTTTGTGCAGAACTTTATCTGATTACCAGATTTCAAAGAAGCTAAACCCAGGCTAATCCACCACATAAAAGAATCAAACTATTTTTAATGCACGTTCTCTCTTTTAAACCTTACAAGCGACCTAAAATTCAGACCACAATTTAGCACAGCTTTTTTTTTGTCTCAGAGCCAGTCTGCTACAGTTTATCAGAGAAGATTATGCTGTATTAAGAATATTATTCTAGACATAATAGAGCATTAGAAATACTTAGGAAAATCAAACATACATACAGATCCAAGAAATAAACCCCCACAAACACATAAAGAAGATGAAAATGTAACAGCTTAATCCATTCATAAACAATTAGCTGTTACTACGTTATTCTGGTATTACTAATATATCTTGCAAAGACATATATTTTGCTCAAATTAATGACTAACAAAGACTTCATGTAAAGACTAATTCATTTGCCTACTACATTTGTCACAGAAGTTCCTTCATAGTAATTTGTGTGGATGTTTTTACACATAACATCTGCAACACTTTAAAAAAATATAAATGCTTATAATATATTGAGAGGCCCAGCTGTTGTGAGAATGAAGAAATCCTAATGATATCAGAAAGCAGGAATTATATTTCATTCACCCTTTTTGCCATGGTGAAAAGTCAGCCAACATGATCCAGATGTTTGTTCTGGGTGTTAGAGAGTGTCTATGTGGTAATTGTTGTGTGAGACACGAGCCTTTTCTTTATAGTGCTGAAATAATTGATTTAACCCAGAAGTAAAGAATTCAGAAATACAGCAGCCCTCTTCCATTATTTTTCAGAGTGGAGGACGTGGTTTAACATTTTTTTCACATTTTGATACTTAACATGAAATCTCATGAAATTTTTCAGTGGCCAAACAAATTAAAAGGATAATGATAGAAGTAAATAATGAGGTATTAGAATGGCAATTTAGGTTTCCTAACAAGTTGAATGAAATCCTAGTTTTTGGTAATATATGCCATTTGTCACTAAAGTTACAACATTCTTTTTGTAATTCTTTTCAGTTCTATATGACAATGATTCTACTTTTTTAATGGGGGGAAAAATTGAAGTTTAGCTATTGAAAGCACATTGTTCCTCTAGACCAGCTTAGGCTTTTGGAAATTCACCAAACAGAGTCAGAGATTTAAATCAGCCATTAGTATTAACATTTATGGTAACATTACAAAAGAGCTTTAGCACCGCTACTCTCAGAAGCATCAGGTGAAGTGACAACTATTCCTGAGTACCAGAAAAGAAAGGAGCAGTAAATAGCTATACTTGCACTTGCATACAAGTTTCCATCATTACATTATAACAGGCTGAAAGAGTGTATATTTACATCACATCCCCTTTCTTAATCTGCTTTACAATACCAGCTGTGTAAAAAAAAAAAATTAAAAAAAAAACCACATAACATTTTCCATTGATTTCCCCAGTTGATGATCAATGCTTCTGTGACAGACAACCATCATGTTGCACAGCCTATGCAAAGTCAACAGCAGCATAAAAACAACTGTATTTGCAAAATTATTGGAGCTCTTGAGGCAGGAGAAAATGCAGTATTTTTACAAAAGGTCTGCTTCCCCTTGAACAGACTTAGGATAAAATGGAATGTATTCAACTGCAAGAGCCAGAGAAATCTTCTAAGAGAAGCACCCAGGGAATGCTCTAGCCTTGCTTCTTTTTGCTTTAATCTCCTTGCTGTTACCTTAGCATCACAGGCATAAATTAAAAGCCTTTTTATTATTATTTATTTAAATGAAGGTGGCAATGGTAACTACAAAACTATCCCCCCCGATAGTGGACAATCAACTGTGATGTCCATAAAGTCTTCTCAACTGTAGTATAGTGACAATACAGCGCAAATATTTAACACAACCCACCAGGGTGATGCCAATCTTATGTGCAACACCTGACTTCAAAGACTACACCAGTTGGAAAAAAATAATGTGATCCATAAAATGAAGAAATTTACAGCTGCAGTTAACTGAGTATTTATTGACAAATACTATTTGCTTCTTGTGCACCTGTGTTATGCACCAGATAGCAATTAGTCAGAAATTCTGGTCTTCAGATGCTACTTAAGTGAACAAGTTTGGATTGGCTATTTATTTTGTAATGCATAATTTATTGCCAAATGCTTCAGACCCAAAAAAGCTGCGATGGTGTTTGCTCACATCCAGCTTACAGTATTGGAATTAATCACAC
This sequence comes from Corvus cornix cornix, assembly GCF_000738735.6. Classification (NCBI taxonomy): domain Eukaryota; kingdom Metazoa; phylum Chordata; class Aves; order Passeriformes; family Corvidae; genus Corvus; species Corvus cornix. Next base: position 24,300,571 of record NC_046334.1, on the reverse strand, counting down.
TTCTGCAAAGCCAGACACAAGCCTGGTTTCCTCTGGAAAGAGGTAGCATACATGGTGCAAAACTTAAAATCCTCCCAAGCAAATCCTACTGAAAATTCCCTGAGGTGATCAGGAAACTATAAACTTACAGTGAAGCTTGAATCTCTATCACACATCACATTCATGTATTAGCAATGAAAGGAGCTCTCCTAGGAAGACAGACAATGTCTGACCTCTTTTTTGGTACCAAAAATCTGTAACACCACACTGAAGTTTGACTGGGGGCAGGGTAGGAATGAACCCAAAATACAGACATCACATTCAGAAAGCTGGCTGGAGATTAACAACTCAACTAAGATGCAGAACATTTCAGGATAGTAGCTAAAACACAGATGAAATTCAAGCAATAAATTTCATTAAGAAGTTGGAACAACAGCGTCCTTTGCAAAAAAAGGTCTTGAATAAACTTCCAAAAAAGAAAGACAGGCAAACAAAACGCATTAAACATTATTTATTTTTGAGGTGTTCCTTGACTAGTGATTTCTTCAGAGCTTCTTAGATGAGGAAAACTTTGGGTTAAATCTCTTGTTATTTACATTAAAAAAAAAAAATAAAATCCAGTCTGTAACAGCCTTTGCATATGAATAAGATAAAGAATTAAGGGGAAAAACCAAAAAGAATGCAAACAAAACCCAATACCTAAAATTACTTAAACTACTAAATTGCCTAGATTATTCTAAACATTTCTAATATTTTTATGGAAAATGGAAAAAACAGGAACATGCCAGTTGGCTAGAAGAGCGAAATTTCTAAACAAATTGTTTATGTAAACACTCTACATCCAGTGGTAGTGGTTAACATATAAAGACAAAGTTTTCTGTCTTGATAAAATACCAATTTTATACTTATTTATTTAATTGTTAAAGTAGCAGTGAAGGATCCTGGGTGTCTACAATTGTGTCACTAAATGTACCTGTCTAGTTTTGAAATAATCTCTCTTTATAGACAACAAAAAGAAATATTTCTGGGTAATTCTTTTTTTTTTTTTTTTTTTTTTTGCCTTGAAGAAGGCATCTGGAACAGGTCAGAAGAATCACACCCTAAAGTTTTCTCTTTCTCTTCAAAGATTTTTGCAAGAGCTTGATGAGAAGCTAAGGGGTAGGCACCTACATCAGGAAACTCCTATGCCCCATTTCTGACAAAGCCTCTAGGGTTGGAGTCACCCCAGCTCTTAGGTGCAAGGTTCACACTGTTAAAATTTTGGGATTTTTTCCCCCACTATGCATACAAGCCATCTCAGTGCCACTACAAACACCTTGTATCCTGTTTCTCTCACCAGAAGCGAAAAGAATAAAGAGCTCAAAAAGTAGAGCATGACAAGTTTGCTCAGAGGACATTGAAACAAAATAAAAACTTCCCAGAAAAATAGGACTCTCTCATATTGTTTCCTCCCTATTAAAAGATCCATAGTAACCTCCAGTTGTTCTGTCATAATAGTTATCTGGAAGTTTAGAGAACTGTACGTGTTGCAAAATGGAGATTCTGTTTCAGCACATAAAACCATCTCTGAAATGAAAGAGGTTAAGGATCTTCTTATGTTAATGAAATTCCCCAAACAAATATTTACATGGGTGAAGATAAGTCTTCATACATGTTTAGCTTTGCAGGAGCCTGGGAAAAAGAGAAGTATGTTTTTTGCCAAACTAAAGACATCACATTGTGCTTTTGTGGAAATCTTCCCCCAGATTTCCCACCTTGACTGCTAATATAGGGCCTATATATGTTGGCAGGAAAGAAGTCAAGGAAAGAAAGTAAGTGACATTTGGGCTCAAAGTGCAGCAAGCTCTTGTTCACTTCAATGGAACTGAAATTCATCAGGATCATTATTCTTGTGTCTCATATTCTTGACAAACCACATTTTCCTTGTTTAATTGTTCAGCATTTCCTGCAGACCAGCAGACACATGAGACAGTCAGGGAAGCTACATGGTCACAGTGAGCTGAGTCCTTGTGAATACAGAGCTGATATTTTGTTTTGCATGGTTGCGAAGGCCATGTACCACAGCCTGACAGTTCGGAGCACGCAAACCACCATCCTAGCCCTTCATTATAAATACCACAGTTATCAAATATAGCCAGCAATGAAGTTCACAACAGACCACAAAATGATACTTTCTACAAAAGTCATAGTGGTCCTCCATTTCCACTCACACCTGGTTTTGATCAAAATATTTGCATGGATTTTTGGCTAGTTTAAGCCATATACTGGAGATGATACTATACACAGCTCACAATCCTGGAACAGGGGACCACAGAAGCAGCAGCCCTGCCAGCACTGCACTCCCCAACTACTTTGCTACACTACTAGCTTTGTGCCAATACACAGGATTTTTTTCCTCCCCACATTTATATAAAGACAAGGAATTCTGCATTTAAAAGTCCAAGGTATACTAGGTCGTGATAAATAGTCAACTATCAAGGACAGTATGATGCAGGTTATTATTAAAAATCAAGCATCTGATTAACAAAGAAAGTATTGTCCTCAGGAAAGAAATACTAAACAAAAAGAAAGTGAAATAAGCTGGGGTCAAATAAGTCAACTCACTAAAATTTAGACATGTTTGCTACAAATATATTTTAACATGGCTTTTGTGCCTTTAGGTTTTTGCTGTGCAGACACATATCCTTCAGGGGGGATTCATTCAAAAAAGGTGCATCTTAGTTCTTACAAAATGTGGTTGTAACATAGATGGCACCAGGGGTGGTGTAAGAAAAAGAGGAGAAGGAGAAAGGATGGAGACAAAACTCTGAACTGCTACTAAAGTCAGGAGAAGTCTCCACTGCCAGCATAACTTGGGTCAAACAGCAAAGGGTTCTTCAGTTGCTGACACAGGAGCAGCCTGAAGCCAATGTGATATAAATGTCAAGGTTACCCCAGGCCCGTAAGCACCCTCTCATGGCTGTTGACTAATTACAGGACCTTGGCAACCTCTGTCCTGACAGGGAAATGGTTCTTTTCCCACCTAATGTCCTGGTTGGTCTAGAGCTTCATGGATGACCATAGGTCTTGTTGTGACTTAGTCACACAGAAAAATAATCTGCATTTTCACGCATATCCATCCACTGTTTATATGTTGAGTGGGGAGTGCCAAATGCTTACATTCAGGAGAGGGCAGCATTAGACACATTAGTTGACCTCAACACTATTTTAAAAGTTAGAAGTTTGGTAGTGTTTCCTCTCTTATGCATTTTGACACTTCCTAATTGAAGGAAGGCAAAAATAAGTAAAAAGAAATTGAAACCACCTCTGGTGGTTTTCAAACTGTGTGATATTTTACTGTTGCAAAAGCTTTTGAAGTTTGATTGCCAATTACATACATCACTGACTCCTGCAAGACTTTGTAAAAGAAGACAATAAATTTCCCTTTTCCAAGACTAATAAAAATTGTAACAGTGTCACATAGGATTGCAGATGACTTTTCCTGCAAAGTATTGGAATGTTGATTTTGGCTCCATAGAATATATGGCTGTATCATTATAGTTTACTAGAGCATCTTAACCAGAGGGCAAATCATACCCCACTTCATCACCCTGCTGTTCAAGGGGTTAAACATTTTTTTTAAACCCCTTTGGCAGGAAAAGCAATAGAAGGCAAATATAAAAGCATCTCTATAAAAGAGGGGAGTTGCTTGCTTAGGAAGCAGATTGAACAAGCTTAGTTCTTCGTTCTTCTCAGTAAAATAGCCATATATGCATCTACTTTGCAGCTGATGTGAAAAACAGGAAGAAAAATAAAATCCCTAGTTCTGAACCTAATTGAACCATGTTAAAAGGGAATAACATCCCAGGCAATTACAATCTTACTAAAGTACAGGTCAGTTGAAGTGATAGTGAGAAGTACTAACTCAGCAAAATTCAATGCTCTCTCCATTTACTTAGAAATAGGTATTATCATTATTGCCCACCATTAAAAAAATAAAAATAAAAATGCCTTATGAATTGACTATTAATAATTTAAGTTTGAAGTGGTCTTCAAATATTTAAAATAAAATATTTCTCCCAATTTTGATATTAAATACTCAAAACATTTTCTTCAATAAAAACCATTTTTTGCCAATTTATTTGTCTCATTTAAATAGTATTAAAGTAATGCTTGTGAATAGTTTTTCTTGGTGTCCCTGTCATATGGCTATGGTGTCCAAAATGTAATGACATTTTGCCCCCTTAAAAGAGAGGAATTTATTTTGCCTAATATGTGAGTCAGTAGATAAATCTGCAGACAATGATTGAAATGGCTAAACTTGAACAAGAAACCATTTGCAGTTTCAACTGTGATTTATTGCTTTCTTCTGAAATACAGTCAGGCAAACCATTCCAAGTACCCGATGCTGTACGTAACATGACACATCAAATCTGTGGAGGTAGAAATACTTTCCTTGTAGAACAGGAGTAGCGTAGAAATATTCATGCATTTAACAGGCTCCAAACCATTATGCTTGTTCCTATGCTTAACCAGTAACTCACACAAAAAACCCCTGTTGAGCTGTAAAAGGCTCCTGACAATAGTAAAGAAGCAAAGGTTTGCAGAAACACTGTTTTACTCACCCACTTCTATGCATTTACCTCATTTTAGAAAGGCACAGTTTGTGGTATCAGTTTAGAAGAAGCATAAAGATATTCGGGCAACTTGACCACACCAGCCTGAAAGTTTCATACTCAGAAATCTCATTTGGCTCCTACCTTCCTCTGTGATACCCATATTTCTTGAAGGGTTTAAAGAGGTGGCTGACATTCTTTCTGCACAAAGGGAAAGATCTTCTGGGCTTGCCCATAACTGCCCAAACCTTGGCAAAGCTAAACAAAGAGCATAGACCCAAGCCCTGCCAAGATCTCTGAAGGTGATCCCCTTCTTTGCCAGGTTTTCTCAGCCCATGATTGGTCTTTTTTTCTTATCATTCTCACTTGTGTTCTTAAAAAAAAACCCCCACCAATTCTCTAGCTAAATCCCATGTATCTGGAGAGAAAGGAGGGGCATTCTCTACACCAGAAGCACCCTTACTGGAACACCTGGCCAAGGAACAAAACATGGCTCTAAATTCCCATCTCTGCTGAAGGTGATAGAACATGAAAAGTAAATTCTACAGGTTTACAGTGCTCTCTGACATCTTTCTCCACAGAAGTAGTGCTTGTGTGGGAAAAGTACTTCACTGAAAGTGAAAAAGAAAGATATTGTAAGTTATTTTATACTCAATGACTCAATGTCAGAAAATTGGGTCCACAGAGAGCAAATGTACTGGCACAACCTAAGAATTAGAACATTTATTCAGGATAGGGATAGCTGGCCAACCACACTTGGTATTTTATATTACATATGCCATTATTTAAATGGCTAATTGAACAATTCCACAAGCAAAACTGAGAGTGCTTTATCACAGAATACTTTTCCACTCCATGGCTTAAAGCATTCCCACTGGAGACAGTTACATAGCGGTCAAACATTGCCATTAAAGAAGGAATTTCAGCCTTAGCTTTCCAGAGCCTGATAAAATATTTCAGCTTCTACCTAGATTTTTAAAGGGTTATTGTTCCAACAGTGTTTTCTTTCTGAGAAGCTTATTAAGGGTACAAGCCACTGACGGCGTGGATATGCTTCAGTCACATTTTGTGGGAACAATTAGTCCGTTCTTTTAAAACAACCATCTGTGGTTTTTGTCTTGGGAACAGAACTGAATTTAAACACAGCTTAGTATCCCACTAAGTATCTGATTGGCTGTACTTCCCAGATTATCACATTCACTGACATTGGATTTATTAAATTTGATGAAATGAAATAAAGGAGACTGGAAAAGGAGTGCCAGAAAACAGTACCTATCTGTGTCTTACAGTGCTTCTTCCTTAAGGGCAACCGGAGGTTGCTGCAGTTTCAAAATTGCCGTTTCAAAACCTTCTGGATCTTGGCCACAGAACATTCTTTTCAAAATTGCCACAGACACAGATCACTCAGATAATGGGACACACAGAGACAAAACAAAAAGCCAGAGAGATACAGAGCCACACACAAGCAGCTGCTGACTGATACAGGGCACAGGTGGACTGCCCGTAGGCCTAGCAATGCTATTCCTTGCCCCTCATCCCCCATTAGACATAAAACTACAAAAACATTAAATAATCTCTTAACTTTCTCCAAGGCTACTTTTACATGCTTTAAAACATTTATATTCTACTGGGGGTTTTTTTCCCTAGCCTTCTCAAACTGCAGATTTTCTTAATCTAAAGTGACAATGAAGACATTGTCACAATTATTTGGACAATGAAGATCCCAGTTCAGCAACTTGTTTCTTCAAAACAAAAATCCCTCACTGCCACAGGAATGCAAAGGAGAAGAGAAATGCAAACTTCTCAGTGCTGCATCTGCTAGAAGGTCTTTGTGCTAGTGCAAGGACAGGAAAATGCAATGCCCAGGGCTTTGCAGGAACAGGAAGCACAACAGGTGTTTGCAACTTCTATCAGCTGAAGAGCAGCACCAAAATGTCATCGCACCCAACAGCTAAATAACTCCTCCAGAACTCCCACCTGCCTCTGTCTGGCTGCATTTAAAAGAGCAGGCCTCCAAAAATGATAGTCCAGCAAACAGGGGGAGAGGGGAGCATAGGGAGGGAGAGAGGGAGCATCAATGCCTTGTCTTTCTAGATTAGTATATTAATTACTATTACATCAGTAACTGGTCACCAGTTCTAGCATCAATTTTGCTCTAAAATCAACCAAAAAAAAAGGGCATATATGTCCTCCTAAGCTGAGATTTTGTCAGTACCTGCAGGCAGTCCCTGTGTGCATATGCAACAGATCAGGAGAATTGCCAGGAGCTGTGTAGCCAATGCCCAGATTTCAGAGAAGTTGAAAATGCCTTGCTAGAACTCCCCAGACCAGGTCAGCCCAGCCAGGCATAGAAATGAAATGCAGGGCCCTAAGAAACACCTGCGGGGAGCATGCAGGTGTTGCAAATTCGAGTTTAGGTGCCAAAAAAAAAGAGGCTTTTTTAACATTTTGATAAATATTTTTAACATCTTAAATCCTTCTAAGGTCTCCTCTGGAGTGGACCACAATTAGAAAACTTTACATCACTTTATTTGTTTTCTAACTGATATAAGTAAGGGGAAACATGAACTGCAGAAAATAAATATACAAACATTCTTACCTGTCACAGATGTGATAGGAAACATACATGACACTTTTTTACTACACAGAAAACTAAATTATTTACACAATACTTACAATTTTTTTATCTTGCAAATCCTGACAGTGTAACAAACAATTCTTAAAATTAGATTTGAGAAAGGGAGAGTTCCACTTCACAAGTAAATTATTGACAGAAATACAAATATTTCATATAATGCTGTTAAGTTCTATTTCATAAACTTTTAGCAAACAACATTACTGTATCTGTCCTCCAATTTCAGATCATTTACATGATCCGTGTGTCTTTACATATGGCCACTAGGTGTGCCTGTTTTAAGAGTCTAATGAAATCTTGAGCCTTTCACATATTAGAAGATGCCAGACTGCCAACTTTTAGGAAATGAACGTATCTATGGCTTAGTATTGGAGTATTTCAAATAGTGATGAGTTTCAGATCCGCCAAGTCTTACATCACATACTAACCAGCAACTGTAAAGCAAATATGTGAGTTTTCAGCTTAGAAGTGGTGGAATTCATAACTATTAGTTTCACAAGTGCTTAGAAGTGCAGAAGACGCATATTTTTGTGAAAAATTTTTGACAATGATTGATGGCTCAATTTTCCATTTGAAAAATATACTTGCTGAAATTTAGTTAAAACTATACTATTCTGCATCTTCAAAATTTGGTAAATTAACCTGCTTTGTTACTGTTATGAAAACTGTAAGCTCACACAATTTTGCAAACTGAAACATCCGATACAGGAAAATTTCTACTTCTTCACAATGAAACAGTAAAACAAAACAATAAAGCTGATTTTCAATAATAATTTTAAAAATAATTAGTGTGTATAAACATCAGTTGTACTAACTTTTAAAAGTACTGATGCAAGAAGCAAAATTAAAACCCAGAAATTTTATGTATACTGTAACTGTATTTCACATTGTTACTGTAGGTTGCCAGGAGGAACAAGAAATTAATTTGGTTTAATTTTTTTCTTACAATAATTTCTATGATTTTAAGAACTTGGGAAGTTTTTAACTTTTACATTAGATTTAATTTTTTTTTTTTTTAAAATCTTACTCTAGCACAGATAAGCAGTAGGATTTAATTTTGATCACAGGATCTTGATCTTTTCTCAGCTCTTATTCAATAAGACAAACTGGACATATAGAAAATCATGTGCTGAACACAGTTGTGCATTCCTGAAATCCTTCTTCTATAAACAAGTGGAGTAAACCCAGCCAGTAGCATAATTAATTTCAAAGATGATGGGAAAAAATCTGGGGTCACTGGGTGAATGGAAATTCATTCACCTTTGTAATTTGGCCAGTAACCAAATTCAAAAAGACAACACAGAATCTTGCAGAACCAAACTGAAGACCCGAGTAGCCTGTAAAGCATGGCAATGGCAGTGTCAAGGTTTATCAAGCAAAAATCTGAGATCAACACCTGATCCACAGCTCAGGGAGTACTATGTTTTGAGGAAAACATTATTTTAAAATTCTCTGTTGTCATCATAGCTCTCTGAGCCATTGAATTCGAAATTAATCTTACTGGTTGGAGTTGTAATATGTGTCCTCTCTGAATAGGAAGTGGGTCAACACAAACTGGTGGCTTTTGCATTCTCTGCTGCAAGAACAAGATATTAGTATTACTTTGAGACTGTATACCTTGCTGTCCAGTATCCAAAAAAATGAAGGCAAATTTATTTTTAAAGCAATCTTAAACTCACACACACCACTACTTCTTAGATAATCACACTTTTTTGAAAAAACAGTATAAACAAATTGAGTCTATTTTTAGCTTTGTAATTTTTCTTTTTTAAATTTTTGTGATGTTCTATTTCAATTGTCATAGCATTAGGAAGTCAAATAGAAAGTTCAGTTATCCTTGCTGATAAAGTGTTTGTCTGGGTTTTTTTGAATGGTATCCTAAAAGAGAAAGCTTGCATTTCTGAAGCGCACACAGAAAGATATGTACCATCCTTGCCTCTGAAAATGCTTAACTGGTTTTCTGAAGAATCAAAAATACTATCCATTGAAATATTAGTTCACCAGATGTCTTGTAGGAGCCAGAAAAAAAGCATGAAGCAGCAGAAAAATAGAAACTACTGTGTTGATTCAAGAAAAAAATGGAAAACCTTAAAAATAGAATGCCCATTTACATGCAAAAGAGTGGGAGTATCTTACTCCAGAGACAGTGACTGGCAGCAGATGGAACTGTTCCAGAGAGTAAAATTGCTGCTGAAGTAAATTAAGACTATGAAGACTATTAAGACTATATCCTGCAGGTTAGGATAGCACAGGTAGAAATGTGGCCTGACATGGTGGCAAGGGACACAGTGTGACACATGGACTTTTACATATTCGCTGTCATCTATCCTACAGCTCTCTGCTGTGGTCAGTGGGGGACGTGGAGGGACCACCAGGAGCACTCTTGCTGGCTCCTGTGCCAGCACACGCAGAGCACTGCTTGTGTAAAGGCACGGACAGCGTGCAAGGAGAGACCTCTGCCTGTGCCAGGGATCCAGTTACAGCCTAAAGCACCAAGTTAGTTCCCCTTACCCAGCCAGATATGCTCTTTGCAAGACCCTTTGTATGAATAAATACAAAGGAGTAAACAGTGAAATACCCAATCTGTGCTACCAAGAAGAATTTGAATGAGTTTTCCTAACATGAAATCTGCTACCTGACACGTCTTGCATGGCACTTGATTAAACTCAACCAACTTGGGGTCGGGTTCTTGGTTGCAATGTGGCTGGGTTTTGCCACCCTGCACCGCTGCTCTTCTCCCCAATGACTGCAATCAAGGAGAATTTTAAACAAGCCTAAATCAGGGCAGTCCTCAGGTTGTTTTATGGCTTGTGGAAGGCAGCCCAGTCTGCAGGGGACCACGCAGCTGGAGAAATACAGGAAGTGAAAAAATAGGCCACTGTTTAAAAAAATCGGCAATTCTGAGCATGGATGAGAGTATCTGCAAACTGCCTTAATCTGGAGCCATCTATCTTCACTTATCCATTTGAAGAATCAAGGAATTTAAGGCATCTTTCAAAGTAAGGAAGAACTCGACTCTTTTCTCCCTGGGCCTTCACAGAGTAGCTCTGATGATTGGACTTACATTACATCACACTTATGGTGGTACAAGTAAGCAAGCAATGGAGGCTGGCTTCCTGCCCCTTTTTATTTGCATTCCAGAAACTATTTTTGCACCATCTGTGATCCTGTTGCAATATCTATATGGGGATAAATATTTCCTTCAGACTTCATTGTAGATAAGACCACACATGGCAGAAGGCATGAAGAATGAGCTCCCTGGGGCCTTATTCACAGATGTGGCTAAGTCTCCTCCTCTCACAGGTAACTAGCTCATCAGCTGCTGTAAGGGCAGCTCCCCCAGTTCCTGCTCCCCGCATAACTGAGGACAGGAGGGATGTGCTTATTTTCCCTACTGAGGGAGGAGCTTTTTATGGTCAGCCCTCTGTAATACATGAATAGATTTCCACACTCCCAGAAGAGAGATGAATTGGCTATACAGCCATTTTGCACCAGACCAGAACAACACAATAAATCAGCAATGCTTTGTCAGGGATGGGGATGTGAACTGTGGTGCCTGGTTCAGGTGTTTCTCAGCAGCTTTCAATATAATCTGTAAAGAAATGCCTGCCTGGAGTTGCCTCTACAAAGCCATTCAGTTCATTGCCCATGGGAAGCACGTACTTCTCGCATAACCCTTCTTCCCCTCACAGCACTTTGATTTTAGTAGTATGGCAAAACACCAGACCTATCTATATTCAGGCACAGCTTTTGCATGGAAGTCTCTGTATAGCGGGCAGCTTTCTGGCTTCTTTTCCATCACAAATCTTACAGGAGAAGAGCAGCAGTTTCAAAGACTTTTACAAGGAAGCCTCAGGGCTTCTTTGCCAGACTTCAATGGGTATGTTTAGAGCCTGGTATATGGAGGTTGAACTGCCTGACTCTCATTAACATTAATAGAGTCAGAAGGCTAAATGCCTGCGCACCATTCTGGTGACGTACCCGCAGCATCTGGCAAGTAGTGGGCTGCCATTTCTAAGTCCTTTTGGATATGATGTTTCCTTCTTGAGTATCAGGGTGGCAAAGTAAAACAGAGAGAGACAGCCTACCTTCCTTCAGCTAAAATATTCTGAAAAGTAAAATAACTGTGAGGGTTCTGCCTGAATTTCAACAGAGAACCTTCCAATTGTACATCAACCTACATGAACTAGCAGCCTTACAAAAACTAAATTTAAAATTCCATATCAAACAGACAACAAACTGCTGTCAACCTATTTGTTGATTACAAAAGAGTAGGGTAGCAGTCACACAGGATTCATGGTCTCACAGAAATTCTAGGATGTTTGGATTATATGTGCTCTTTGAAAATTATAGATAAAGGAGTTACTTTTCAGACATGAGGCTGTTGCACAGCTGAAGCAAGTAGCTAATTTAAAATGCAACCTGTATTAATATAAAAAATCCTTCACTCCCTGTTTATGAACACCTGCAGTTTTTATCACACACATTTTTACTGGAAACAATCTGTTAAAACTGTAAAATCATTATGGTGTAGTCCCATAGTATGTCACACTGGCAGTACCTTTGATCTCAGCCCCTGGGAAACATTTTTCCATGTGGGCAGCAGCAGCAGCTGTAAATACAATGTTAATACTGTTGAAGTATTAAATTTCTCTTTTATTTTGCAGGCTGAAGTCTGAGTGCTTATGCACTACTACACTTCCCATATAACATGCTTTCAAGTTTCTGAAGTTTCAAGATTATCTAGTGTCCGAGATAATGGACTGTCTTAGATACTTTTATAATGGTGTTACAAGTGAAAAAAAAGTACCTCTCAGTTTCTTTAAAATCTGGGAAAATATAGTTCGGTGATAAATCTTAATCTCTCAACATCTTGATCCCCCCCCTTAGCTGCAGGACAATTCCCAGCTTTTCTGCTTCAAGCTGATTAGAAACAACCTGTTGGCTAAATTACTTTGTTATAACCTACTGATAGATTACTGCATGTTTTTTCTCACATGTGTAGTCCTACTTAAACAAAAAAGATCTCTTTTTACAAAGAGTTCTCTGAATCCCTGGTGATTGTCTTATCACAACACTAAAATTCTAGATTGTGTACCGACTTTGCCATACACAAAGAGGACAAGGATCCACCCTTATCAGCCACCACACACCCATCCCAACTATTCCTGAAGCCAATGGTATAAGGACTGGATAATGCTCTGAGCAGTGTAAACAATAGCTTGAGCTAGATGAATGCTACTCGAACCCCTACAATCTTATCCTGGTGGAGTTTCTTTGCAATAATATCTTACTCATTCAAGTTTTATACTGGGAAAATTATAAAGATTGGGTACGTCTTTTATTGTTAATGTACTGAGTGCACATCCTCAGTAAGAATATTTCTTAAATGACATTTTAATAAAACAAACAGCACACACATTCTGTTAAGTGAAAATTTACATTTATATCAGTTTTTTAAGCGCTTTTTGCCTTTCAAGGGCACTTGCAATAAAGTGTCTTAGGAAAAGTGATTCTACCAAATAACACGCAAACAATCTTAAGTGGCAAAATTATCTTGATTTAGCCTCTTCTATTGACTGCTTTTGATTCTGAATGAGCACACAAGCCACAAGGCCTGTTCTAGTTTGTATGCTCTGTACCCACTGCCATCAAATGTGCATAATAACATACATTTTTGTTCATTTTCAAATACCACTGTAATAGTCAGTTGTGTGCACACAAAGCTTTTTAAATGCATACACTGGGGTTTTGTGCCTTAAGGCAAATCTCATTTCATGCTCCTTGGTATCAATATAGCTTGGGAATGCAAGGACTGAAGCCTATTTCCAGGGTCTAAATCCAGAAAAGATATAAAAGACCTGGTAGAAGGAGGTGGGGATGGAGGGGGGGTGGGAGAAAGAGGGGCAAGCAAGAGAGTACACTTCCTACCAAGGTAGGTACATGTCTTTCTTCTTCAGCCTGTGAATAGAATTAGGCAGCCATTTGAGACTTAGAATAGCCAGGAGGCTAATGTTCCTAATTTTTTTGTTAATCAGGCATCAGGTAAAGCTTTTAAATAACCACTTGCAAGGACTGGAAGTCAGCCTTCCCCTTTTCCCAGGCAAGAGCTCTAACTGCCCCAGGACACCTAAATAACATGACTATTCTGTGCACACTCTCCCCCACCTGCTTCCACTAATGAAAATAAGTATTTCTTTTATTCCTACATATTCTTTTTAAATGTGGAGCTTTTCACAGAGGAAAGCCATATTAGAAGAGCTTTTACATGGAAGATTGGGGTGAAAGATGGACCTAAACCCCTTCTGCCAGGCGGAGCTTGAACCCTCATTGCATACTCATACTCCTGAATGAATGGAGACTCCCATCACCTTCTGCTGCTGTTGTGTTTCATGCACAGCCTGCACCATTAGTCATGCTAGGAGGATGCCAGCTGGATAGAGCCCCTCAGGTGAAGGAGACTGAGGAATGCCTTGCTTCTGAATTCAAATCAGGCTTGAATGTAAATTATGGTTGGGTCACTCCACACTAAGCTATTTCAGGGATGCCCAAGAAAGAGAGTTCAAAGCCTTCAGGAAATACAGGGATTTTGACATGAACAGGTGGCTAAAGACAGGTTCAGTCTGCACTCCCTCCAAACCAGCTCCAGCTAAGCCTGCTCCATTTGAGAAGCTGGGCAGCCATGTCAGTGTGAAGGCTCCGAAAAATGCATGACAACTAAAGAATTCAAATTTACTCCAAATTTACACGGCCCTTTTATAACTTCAAGGAGTCATAGACACTGCCATTTGGAACACAGATCCTTAAAGCAAATATTAGGCAACTTTGTTCTTTCAGATTCATCCAGTCCTGATTTTCTTCAGATTACTTATATGGTGGAAAATCCTAGTTAAAGAAGTTCAAAATTTTAGGGAGGAAAATTTCATATGACTTTAAATACCTCGATGGAAAGAATTACACATCCACACTGCAAAAGATGGTGGTGTGTAAGAGAACAACCTGTCAGAAGTGAGCCAAGAATGGAAAAGAGGGACAACCTACATGACTTAGATATGCAGGTACCAGCTCTTGCTTGAGGGGCAGGGTTCCAATCACATAACATAAGGGGCTCAGTATGACTGTATCACAGCCTCCAGTGGCCTAAATCTATTTGCCTGCACTGACAAAGTTGGTTCTTGGGCTGCTCTTTGCAGCCTGGTTCTGGGTCACAACTGCAAGTGCCTTTAACTGTGGTGGCAAAGAAAATTGTGCTAGGATGGAGATGCTTCCTGAAATCTAACAGGATGCACATCTGTGCATCCTTGACACCAAATCAGTTAGGGATGGCACCCATCAAGGATTTATGGAGGAGAGATGTCTCTTTATAGCTTGGAAAACCGATCTTGCCTCATATCAAATATTCTAAGGCTCCTACCTCAAAAACTGTTAAGGTCTCCCAAGCAAAAACTCCCATTCCCTGACCATTTTTGTTTTGCACACACCTACACAGTTTCACAGAGTACTAGAGGAATGAAATATTTTAATAGAAATCATTCTCAAAAAAGCTGTGATCAGTGACAGGATGATGCATTTTTTATGGTAGATTTAAACTATGATAAGAACAAGTTCTTTGAGTAGCTCTGGTATTTCTCACTCATGTTGCTATACTAGATAGAGAAGAAACACTATTCTACTTACGGTATAGAAATCAACAAACTGTATTATATGCCATGTGCAAAACATAAAACTACTTTTGTCAGAATAAATACTTATAGAACTGTGACTTTAAAATATTGCAGTGTTGTTTAGTAAAGAACTTTTCCTGCAGTTTAGAAATACGAATTCTGGTAAAAAAAAATTCAGGAGGTACATTTTCCTTTCCCACAGCATCCTGATATCCAAATTGGAACATTATGGGTGGTGGGTCTGGATGGGTGGCCTACTAGATGGGTGAAAACCTGCCTGGGCCCTGAGGCCAAAAGGGTGGGTGGTTAATGGCACATGCTCTACCTGGAGGCCAGTTGTGATTTTTTCAAGACCTCTCTTGTTGAACACCATTTTTCAGTGACCTGAAGGAGGGGTCAGAGTTCATCTTTACTGAGCTTTCAGGGGACACCTAGTTGGTGCATGCAGCCAATCTGCTTGAAGCCATGGCCACCATCCAGGAGCTCCAGGCAGGCTGGGAGGGATGGGCTGGGAAGAACCCTAAGTACCAAAGCAAGAACAATCGCAAAGGTGTACCCCTTGAACATATGAAACACTTGCAGTGGTACAAGCTGTGGAGCAGCTCTGTAGAGAAGACATTGGTGGACTCTCATCTAAAGATGAACACGCTCTGGCAGTAAGGAAGGGTAGCAATGTTTGGGCCTGTATAATCAGGAACAGACAGTGGCAAGGGAAAAGTCTGTGCCCTTTAATTTCATCTGTCAGCCCTACCTAGGAGACTGTGTCTGGTTTGAGGTCTCTTGAGCAGTAAAGGAAGGCATTGTTAATGCAGCAAGTTCCATGGAGGAATGCCAAGATGGCTGGGACTGGAGCAGGAGTGCAGGCATCCTGTAAGGAGATGCTGAGGCTTGTTCATCTGGGGAAAGGAATGGTGCTTCAGGGGACCCAACAGAGCCCATGGTGCTTATGGTAAATTTAGCACGAAGACACAGCCACAACTGTCCATGTCAGCAGGGTGACAGGCAACAGACACAAACTGAAACGGGGGAGGTCCCACTGAAAACAGGAGAATACTCTTTTACTCTGATGGCAGTCCAGCAGTGGAACAGGCTGCCCAAGGAGGCTGTGCAGCCTTCAGCCTTGGAGGCTTTCAAGACCCAGCTGGATCAAACCTGAGCAGCCTGAGCTGACCCCAGGACTGATTCTGCTTTGAGTGGCAAGTTGGACTAGAGATCTTCTGGGGCCTTTTCCAGCCTGGATTAATCTGTGATTCATTACATGTTTTAAGACCTTTCCTGGAGCTTCCTAATCACTATCTTCTTTAACTTTCTTTTGCTTTGACATGAAAATCTTCTAAACTATTTCTAAAAGTACATCTAAAAGAACATCCTTCAAAATAACTGTTCTATTTTAGGTAAGTACTGTCATTATATATATAGATATATATATTCAAGTTCGGAATACTGCAGCTTATTTTGAAAGGCTCTTCATGAAATAATGAAAGCAAGGGCAAGCTTTTAAAAATTTAATCTAGATGAGCTATGTAGGAATGAATTCATGCCTAAGGATATGCTGTCATATTTAAATGTAGAAAGGTATAATTACAAGTGCTACAAGTACGAAACAGCTTCTTAGAGAAATTAAGACTTCTTTAAGGAAAATAAAAGGAATTGAAAATGTCTGTGTGGCTTAAGTTTTCTTCTTTTGTTACTATGGCTACAATAAAGAATTACCAAAGGAGAGAATTGGACTGGTACAGTATTAAAGATTTGGAGTGCTAATTAGTATTCTACTTCTATTACTCTGATAGCCACATAATCCAGAGCCATTTATTCTAAATCACTTAACTCTGAACGCTTTTTAGCATTGTTTTGAAAGTAAATGCCAACTTTATTTATTACACATTTGTCTGTATTTAAAAAAAGACTCGGTTCAATTAACATATTTTTGAAGTCTAGACTTCTTCATTTTTTAAATACTCCAGACAGCCATTTATTGTCAAGTTTTAGGCATATTATTTTCTCTCACACAACTGTATTATACAGTGTACTTCCTTTGATATATAGTCATTTATATGGTGCCTCTATACTTTCGGCCACACATAACATAATTTGAACATAAGCTTTCTCTATCCCAAAAATAGCCCTTTTAAACTGAAACACATTCGGATTTTATACCATTTTAATTGAACATTCTTATTTTTTTTCTAACATTGTAGAAATGTCTTTAAAGCCAAGCTGTCTATTGAGTACTTGAAAACCTCCATGCTGTTTTTTAAATCTGAATACTTACATTTCTCTCTCATTTTGTAATCTAAGTTTGCATGATGTATACACACAAATTAAACCAAAAGTATATAAAGCTGTTTGCAAATAAAAATAAAGGAGAGAAAGAAATAAGGTACTTTTTGTGGGCACAGTTCAAGTGTTAAACCAGTTGGTGAAAAAGACCACTAAATGGAAAACTCAAGAAGAATGCTAGGCACTGATATTGATTCAGATTTTGATTCATTCTTCACTCTGTTTCAGACTTGATAAGGGACAAGATATCTAATCTCCTTCCTGCCTGAGGTGGTAGATCCTGAAGCTGATCTGCCTGCTGGCTGCTGCCATCCTCCCTGTCTCAGCTCTGGCCCTGGCTAAGGCATTTCACTATGAAAAGCTGTATGAAAGGGTTTTGTTCTCCCCTCCCTACTTTCCCCTGCTTTTTATAGCTTTAAGGCACAGAATCAGCCAAAATCAAGGCTGGACAAACATTAGAGTTAGTGTGAAGAGAGGCTTGCTGGTTTTCCAGAAAAGAGAAACTGCTCTAAGTGAGACTTAGTTACACTGCATGGACTATCAGCTTCAGTTTCTCTGTCTGTAACATTGTTTCAATGTTGGGTCCCTCTTTATTTTCTCCTTATTTATCCTAATTTGTTACCTGTAACCTTTTTTTTTTTTTTTAGCAGTGAGACATATTTGGGAACACTTACTAGCTATACATAAAGAGCAGATGCATAAAAGTTCTAAAGGAAAGATGCTGAAAGCAGTGAGAGGAAGCAACAAATGGATTTCTGCCAATAATGTATTATAGTTAAAGGCTTCTGGGAAGGTGTTTCAGCAGATGTGTATGATAAGTATTTGAAAGCACTGGAGGACATTAATACTCTTTATCATTACTACTAATAGGTATTTTAATAGATGAATTAATAGCACAATGTGCAATAATAAGAGCAAGCAAACCACAGGGCCTTCCTTGAAAACGTTACTGACCCAAAGATAGAACAAGGGGTCATCAATGCTTGGCCACATTTTCATCACAAAGTAATTTTTTTTACTGTTATGTCTGGTCTGGAAAAAACATTCTGCTCCGGGCATGGTAAATTGGACAAGATTACTGCCTACTATTTGACCAGTCAATGATTTTGTCTGTGTCTAGGTGATAGTAATTTTTTTTTCCAAGACAAAAGGAACAATTGAAGGCTTGACTGGAACTGGGGCAAGACTGTCTTAGAATAAGCTAAGGGTTAGAAAACTTATGGAGGGGAAAGAATTGGAAAAGATTTAAATCTGAACAAAATCTCACTGATTCCCAAGAAAAAATGGGACAGAAGATACTCTTATTTTTCCTTTTTTCAAACAGTCTGGGAACAGCAGGTATGAGGTAGGACAGTGCTACTGATCATGTGTGTTAGCATAATGCTAGCTTTTTAATACAAGGTGGATAGGTGCAATTGCCTAGAAATCCCAAACCTATGGACATGGAAGTCCATAGTATGTGTGACCTGAACATAGTTCTTAACCAAGCCCATCCACCTTGCAGAGCTCATGGAAATATCTCAACAGTGAGGAGGCACAACTCACTCATCTGCACGAGTGGACAAGACAAAGATCTGTGAGAAAGAGCACACAGATAACCCAGGGCTCTGTGTAGCTTCCAGGAAGCAACATGAGCCAGATAATCTCCCCCACAGCAGCAGTCCTTGGAAAGTTCAATGCTGTGTATAAAAACACATATATTTAAAGATTTTTTAAGTAACCTTCTTCAAAGGCTTATACAGGGGCTTCATGAACATTAAGAGGTCTCATTTACTGTAGTAGGACTAGTTACATATGTTAAACTGAGCCCATCTCTAAGCCTTTGTAGAAGAAAGCCCTTGGCAAGTACATGAAATGTGCCAGTGACAATGAGTTGCTGACAGTGAAGTTCTTTAAGAAACTCAGATCAAAACTGAGCTTTAGGAGGAATTCACTGGGGAAAGGACTGGATCAAATGCCACACCACCCAGCTGCTATCAACAGATGGGTAGCAGCCCTGGCACACTGAGCAGCTCTTACAATGGTATAATGACAACTGGGCAGGAAAGGAAGCAAAGTGGCTGGAGAGGTTGCTATGATTTTTTGCATAAACAGCAATGACCTCATATGAGAGGTGTTTTTTCATTCCTTCACAATTTGCTAGGAGCTAACAGACAGAAAAAGCCAATGTTTGGTACAAAAGACAGGTCTTTGGCAGCTCCTTTTATAGTGTCAATCACTCGGCATGCAGACTGAAATATCAAAAGAGAAGGACACAGACTAGACAACCCTATAAATATATTCTTCCATTAATAATGGCTTTGTACAGTTAACACAGCTGCAAGAATTCTGCAATATTAAAAGGTTCACCAAAACCAATACATAATCCTTATAAGGAGCTTAAAATAGACCTGGGAAGTTTGATGTCTGGCAACTTTCACTCTCCTCCACCTTGGGATAAGCTGATACAGAATCTTTGAAGAAAACCAATAAATCTATTAGTAAAGCACTAGAACTGAGATCCTTAGGGAGACTATACACCAAAGCAAGGTGGATTCATTGTCATTAGTACCATTATCGATGCTCTTGTGTGCAAGGGATGAAGCACAGCCTCTGTCAGAAGACAGCAGGCCGATCTAGACTTGATCTCTTTTGGAAACACGTCACAGTCTTCTTTGAACAAGCCTTGCCAATATCAGTGATGTTCACAATTATAATACTACATTTAATACCACCCCGTGACAACCCTGCCTCCCTGCCCTATGAAAAGAAAGAAAATGTAAAAAGTAGCATTCTGGAACTGTCAAAATATTTGAATTATTTTAAGGTCCACATTAGACTTTCCTATAAATTTTGTGTGCAGGACACTCAAGTGTTAGATGGATTATCTACAATGAAAAATGCAATGGTCACATATAAACTTAATTTCAGTGATTTACAAAAAAACCCAGCACAAATAATACTAATAAATTTATAAGTAGAAAATAGATGTAAAGACACAAGGATGTTATGACTCACCCAATGACACATCACATCTTAAAGGGATATGAATAATTGTTATTTCAACAATCAAGCATTCAGTCTTAATTTGATGCTATTGTTGGGAATGAAATGATACACAAGAAGAAACATAGTAATTGTTATGTGCCATTAATTATTTATGCCACATATTGATGTTCCCTACAACAGAATTTCAAGAAACTTCAGTGCAGGTCCTGTGCTTTCCATCCAATTTCCTCAAACCCATGTAAATCTGTAAATTCTTCACTGTGGGTGAAGTATTCACATCTAAGGCGTGCTGTTCACGGTTATGAATGAGTCAAGAATTCTCCTAAGTCTTTGGTGTAGGTGGAATTGTCAGTGCCTGGGTTGCATATTGAAACACTGCAGTGGGAATAAATCTGTTGTCTCTGGTATAATCACTTTGATAGGAAAAAGGCATTGGCATGGCACTGATGTATCATGTAGGTGCAGCAGAATCTAATTATAACTCAGAATGATTAAAGCATCTTTCACTCCTGAAGCTAGAACCTTTTATAATTAGGATTTTCTGTTCTCTAAATGTATTTTCTCCTAAGAAGTGACAAAAGCAAGTGTGAGAAGAACAGAGAAAGATCCATCATAAATTCTTATCAAATTCATGTTTGCAAATAGAGTTTTCATAATTCCAATCTCTTCACGATATGATTGAATGAATATTGACTCATAAAAAAAAAATTAAATAAAAACCACAATTTCCTCCATTTCCCTTAAGGCTTATTTCTGAGTTACTTTTCCATTTTAAAGAGAGAAAAATGTATTACATATATTAATACCCAAATAAATGTTAAATGTAAATAAATAGAATATAAATACTAAAGGCTTTATTTTGTGCTCATAATTACAACATAAATAATGTGCATGATTTTCAGCACTGGTCTGTTTTGGTTTCTTAAGATAGGAATTTCACTTTTTTAGATATATAATTTTATGCGTGATAGAAACTTCTACAGACCACATTCACATGCATGTTTACCTAAATAATCTATTCAGCTATTAAATTACTGAATATCTCTTAAAAATTCCTATATTTTCACTGATTATATGTTATTAATATATAATACACATGCATAAATTTTTTCCTATGTATTTTACTGTCATTTAACCTTTCTCTCAGTTTCCCTGAGGTATCAATCTCCCCTATCCCCTCAACTCATTATTTTCTGTTCCAAATAAAGCAAACATAAATAGAAAGAGAATCTGACATATGCATTATTCAGTCAGCTTCCTGTGTTATTTTTCCCTTGAAGTGGTTCACTGAAATATGCTCCACAGGGCATATGAAGGTTATAGCACCTAGTCAAAGGAAATACATTTCCTAATAACTATTATTTCTTTCCTGAACTTCCCACCGAGACCTTCACCTGAAATAGTTTGCATTTCTAGAATCTATCTTTTTAGTCTGATTGCCTACAAATTTCCTGGAATACAGACAGATGAAGAATCAGTCTTAAGAAATCTGACAGAATAGCACTTGGACAGAACACAGACACAAGACATCAATGACAGTCTGAAGAGGCTTGAAGGATACCATTATAACATCCCTGTATTTATTAACAAACTGAATACATCAATTGAAAACACTGCATGACCATCAAGCTTTAGCACATGTTAAACCAAGACCCTACATATTTTACTACTGTTCCCTGAAATTTCAGGACTATAATAGTTGAAATAGGGAATGTGCACAAGTGCCCATGGAAATACACTTATTGGCTATTCTGAGGGTTATTACATCTTCACAGTGCAATCACATCATCCATGTTACTTATGGTGAACTTTCATTGTTCAGTTACCGTGCCTGCACACATAAATGGGAAAGGGATGTGTATTATGGAATGGTGAAAGGAACACTGTACTTGCCAAGTCGAACAAATACAAGAGCTACTGAGTGAGCTAAAGATGGCCTGCATGTACCACTCATAAATTGTCAGCTGTCTGTTCCTAAATAAATACAGGCAGCTCTCACAGCTTAGAGTTGAAGGCTTGACCTGCTTCAGTATCAGACCAGTGATTTAAACATCTACACCTTCTTCCCTCTTCTTCTATCCTAAGTGTAAAAGAATATTTATAGCTCAGTACTTCCTAAGTTGTTTCCTAGAATAACTGCTAAAAAGGAGATGCTGGGAATTAAAAGCAGCAAGCAAGGACACCGCCCCCATCTCCCTTCTTCGTACAAACTTAACCCTCTCACATGATTAACAGCCATAAAAAAAATCTCAGAATTCTCATTGAAGAGGGAAACTTACTATGGTCTTAATCAATACAGCAACTTGTTCCACTGTCACCCAGTGCTGCATTTAGCATCATACCCTCCCCTTGTCTTCTGGAAAAGTCATCACCACGGCCATAAGATACTTTTTGGTCCATTAAAGAACATCCAAACAGTTCCTCAGACTTAATATCTTGTCTTGTCCACCTGATACACCTGATTCCATGTAGATGTTTGAATAACTTCAAGGACACCCAATACTTACAGAAGAAGAGTTGGAGTTTTTATGATGCATACATCAAAAATTCACAGTTTCTTAACAGAAATTTCATCCATGACTAAATACCCATACAAGAACATTAAATCCTGTCCACCTGGATCTTTCTGCTAGTATTTGTGAGATGCCTGAGGGTTTTTTCACTTTTTCTTGTGAAGATTCAGGCTATTTTATAGAAATATGTATATATACAATATGGCACAATAAAATACAATACAACCTCTCCTCCAGCCTGTGCCAGTCTGACAACCAAATTGAATCTACAGAAAAATATGGGGGAATCAAAATATTCTGTTCAGTCTCTTTCCTGTAATGTGAAATATATCATATGTTTTATATGCTAATTAATGTCTCCTATGATTTTCTGCAACTGCAGACATGATAAGAATAAGAAATACTTACTTCTAGCAGTGACTGATACAAACCAGAAGGAATTAAAGCTGTACATGTGTGGGAGTTGCTTTTACGCATAGTGAAATTCTTTGTGGGTGAAAATGCATATGAACCCTTCAACAAGGTGGTGCACCATGATTTATATAAGAAAGACAGCTCACACATCTCACCTATTGGATTCAGAAAATAATAAAATATTAGAAATATCACACATTTGTGAGATGGATCAAAAGGTGCTATTCAGACAAGGCTTTTGTATCTTTTTTCCCCCTAAAACTAACAAGATTATGTCAAATTGATTTTCTTTTCCAAAAAAAGATGGCTTCAAACAAATCAAGTTATACTGAAGTCCCACTGTCTGGAGAAAAGGAAAATATTCCTGGAAAGAAAAAGTAACACTCCAAATCATATGCTACTTTTAAGTAATAACTGTGAGGAGCTTCTGTGATAGTCTAGTAATTCTTTACTTCATTTGCTTTCCAGAGACTCCATAGTCTATAAAAGGACTGGAAATTCTTATAATGAATACTGTAATAGAATTTATTATGCCAGCAGAATGAAGCCTGTGTCAACACTTCCAATTTAAAAATCTTGGTTTTAAGAGTTTGTAACTTATCTCTATAAATACCACATACCCCACTGTATAATAATAGTCAAACTATTATTTTCCCACAGCATAAAATTATTGCAATGAAATCACTGGCTTTAACTGAACAAAGGTCTTGATTAACAAAGATGAAAAGAGAAAATAACCTTATTGCTTTATCAATAAAGTGTTTATTTTTGCAACAGTGTGTCTGAATCTTAAAACATTCAACACTGGTTCATAATTGGGGTAATGAGACTGGGGATAGGAAGAAGCTTCCCTGTTGTCACTGAGTGTAACGGTAAAATATGCAGCACTGAAGACATTTCTTTCTCTGTAATTTGCACTCTTTACCACTCATTCTTTTGTCAATATTATGTTAGGAAGACAGCATAGAAAATTAATAGAAATATGTGCATAACACAAGAATGTATGGTAAGAAGGCAAAGCTAATTTCATACAAAAGGTAAGAGCTGAAACAGACACACATGCAACCAGGGATGTTTTCACTCTAAATGTAAAGTCTAGCCTATGAATGCACAAATAAGGAAATACACATGTATACATATATATATAAAGAAATATCACTTTTCATTTTGAAACATTAATACTATACTCCAGAGATTTTCAACAGTCCGGTGCCAATCTGGAGCCACATGTTATATTTAAGCTCCACAGTTTTAGGCCTTTTTAAAAAGTATGTTAATTTAGATAGTCAGACTCAAATTTTATATTCTTGCTGATAAGTTTTTATATTTGTAGCTGCCAAAAGAAATATAAATTTGGATTTCTTTCAATAGAAGGAGTGAGAAAGAAGAAAAAGATCTTCAGAAAATAATTTGAATACTGCAAGATGTTTTAGGTTAGAGAGAAGCATTTGCTATGTCTATAAAGAAGACTAAGAAGTGTAAAGTTCTCCCAGTTACTTCAGAAATGGTCCCTAAAACAGGAATAAATACCATTTGCAAATTTATCCAGAAATTAAAATGACTGTTAGTGACATATTGAACACGGATTTCTAATATATCACATACACAGTATAGTGGTGAAAAGGCATCTGACCTAATGAAAACCAATTTATTTCAATCCCATTAATGCTCACATTTCCAAATAATCCATAGAAAGTAAAGCGATTTCCGTATTATCCTTCAAGCTACAGGTGGTAAGAAAAAGCTTCAAGGAAGACAGAACCACTGAAAAAAACAACTACTCCTGAACTCCTGGCTTTTCAGGTAATTCACACTTTAATTAACTTTAATTTGCTGGGCTATTATTCCATCTGAAGCAATGCAGACACATACCAACCCAAAAGCTGGAATCCATTGCAACCTTTAAATGGTGCAACACTAGTTCTGCTGATTTGGAAAGAAACTTGCACTAATGAAGATGTGCTTAAAAAATCCAACCAAAACAAAAAGGTACCACACTTCCATTTTAATGCATGACTGGGTTACTGTGAGAATGCAGAAGTTTCAAAATTATGAATGCTGCATGCAGCATCTCAGCACTTTGTGAAATAATTACCTGGGGAAATCACTGTCTTCCCCTTATGCAGCAATTCAATTACATGACAAAAATTTCTGCAGTTCCATTTCCTTTTCATTCTGTATATCCCTGGGTTCATCTATGTGGTATTATTCCAAACCAGCTTATAACAAATAAAGTTGCATTTAGCATGGCAATTCCATATTCAGAATTCAAAGTGCCTTGCAAAGAGGCACTACATCCAACAGGGTAAATTAAGGAAGGGAGAGGGACTTGCTCAGCAATTCATCAACCATCAGTGGCAGCACCAAGAATATAATGCTGATTTCCAGTCTGAAACATTACCATTTGCAGGCAGAGGAGAAAAAGATGTTATTACATTAAACTTGGAAGCACAGACTTTGCTTATAACAGCAGAGAATCTGTAGTTCAGACTCACAGTCCCAATTTCTCTGGTTTTTTGTAATGCATGAAATAAACATTTCTGCTGTGTTCTGCTCTGGCAAAAAGATAAACTTTCCCATGCAAACTGAAAGGGCAGTTCATTATTGTGTAATCTGCCAGCTCATTAAAGGTGTTTATGGAATATCACAAGAGAGAAAATAGGCACACAGCTTAGAATGTGTCTCTGTCATCAAAGAAAATTTGATTTTAAAACCACTTGGAGCTCATAACAATCCAGCGCCAACCTTGGCAGAGAATACATCAAGCAAAAATCAGTATTAATTTGGACAATTTTTCCAATATTATAAAAAGTGAAAGAAAAGATTACCATTAAGAGGATCTCTCTGTGACAAATATCCAAACTAGTAGCCTTCCAGCATTTGTGCACATTCATTTGTGAAGGAGCTATAAAGCTGTACGGTGTGATCTGCTGTACACAACCTGTGTGTCTAGGTATTTACATGCATTCCTTCTTCAAATGTGCACTCCTGCTCTAAACACTGTGCAGACATATCCACAGAAGACCATGTGGAAAACAGGGCAGCTGACAGACTGCTTGATGGGCCCCCATCCACTTCTTAAAAAGAGAAGAAAATAAGATGATTTCAATATCTCTACGCTAGGAAATGTATCAATATAAAGACACAGCAGAAGCACTAAAAATGGAGAAGAGAGGTCTCCAGCCCAGCTCTCCCCAGCTGAAAGAGTGCATGGTAATAGCACTGAAATTTCCCTTTGCTTCAGACTTGTCATGCACCAGAGGTGAGAAGACACACAGGACAGGCAGCTCTGTAGAACACACAGCCCTGCCCTCAGAGGCTCCCCAATGTGCCTTTGTGCCTGCCCAGCAGGAAAGAGGGTCTGTTTGTGTTTGTTATTGGGCAAATGAATCCATACTCAGATGTCTGATACAACTAAATTGACAGTCACTAAACTGACAGGCAACATACTTGGAAATAGTCTTAAGCTCTCAGTTTCTTCTGAAAGGACAAACATATTAGCAAAAAAAAGTACATGTCAAAAAGCTTTCTAACTTTATGTAGAAAGCTGAATATTCCGCTGCAAATAAAAAAATACTTTTAAAAATCTCTTGTAGAGTGAATGCATCATGTTATCTTCCCATTCTTCCCACATGAAGCAATTTATTTCACCCATGGGAAACTCAGGAAAATATACTTCACAGTATGTACCTCTGGTAAACAATTTTGCTGGAGCTCCAGTAAAAAGAAAAGTTTCAAATAATAGAAAATTAAACATAATACCTCTGATTACTGAAAATACTGCACCTAGAGTAAAAATGAAATCAAGCACAATAGGCTGAGGGAACACCAAGGAACTTAACACAGCAAACAGAAGACTAAACTATCAAAGTAAAGATATTCTCGATTGCATAGCGGGAGAAAATGTCTAAGAGACGTATACAAGCAAGTTTTCTTTTTAAATTAATTTCCCACTTGCTAGATTTGAGTCTCAAAGTACTCATGTCACATAAATGGAAATTGCAGCAGCTCTTTCCAGCTGTAAAGTTTCAGGATTTGCTGAATTAAATAATAATAGACTGAAGCTGAAGAGGACATGCCCCAATAATTAGGAAATAGCCAATACATTGAAACATTTCTTTTTTCTGTTTAGAATTAAATATTAGCCAGTTTCTCAGTCACAGTAAACTTAAATCATAGGTCTGATCCTAAGTTTTTATGCATATTGTATGTTTTAACCAAATGCTCAGCCTCTTTAAGTTTTCCTCAGCCATGTGCAACCACAACCAAGCTCTTGCCATTACAGTCTTGAATGGCTTTTCAGCAAACAGCAGACAACCTCTCCAAATCCCTTCTCCTCCTTACAATCTTTCCCTCTATTCTATGCTTTAACACGAAATAGGAACAGCTGAGTATTTGGCTCATTGAATTTAAACACAATGCATGTCTCCTTGCAACCTATTAAATGCACATTCCTCAGTCAATGTGTTGGCCAGGCCTTCAAGAATCACAGCCTACCCTCTCCATAGTAGATTTGCTTGCACAGGACAAAATGTTTCTGCTCAGAGGCTGTGAAAGCTGTACACTTCTAGATATCCTGGACTTCTATACCTCCCCATCCATAATGGTACCAGTGATAAGACCCATGGATAAAACAACATTGCTATAATTATAGAAAAGGTAACTTTTTAATTTACTTGGTCAAAAGCGAGATGCAGCAACCAAATATCAAATAATAAATTTAGTGTGTAATTCTACTATATAATCCCAGAGTGAGAAATTTGTGTCACATGACAAAATTAAGTATTTTAAAGTATTTGGGTGGCAGTAAATCCCACTATTGCATTTCTTTAAGATGGAAGTAACCATCCACTGTTTCATGGATAGGGCGACAATCCCAGGCTGTAGTCTTCCCCTCCACACCCTCTCCGCAGTCCAAACTTGCTTACTGATATCTCTGAGCCACAATCTTTGGCATTCAACTCCAAAAGCAATTGCCTTCCTGACAGCTATCTGAACTTTCCCCCACCATAAGAAGCACACCACAGCTTAGTTTCACCAACCCCCCCACTTTGTTTCACTGTCTCAAGAGCTCAGTCCCCCTGTATCCCAGCTTGCAATTCCAGCACTCTCTGCACTGCCTGCTCTTCCTCCCACACTCTCTTTACACTGCCTTTGAAAACAATCAGGTTTTGACTATTGATCAAATTACTGAAGGACAAAATAAAAGCAGTCAACTGAATTAGAATGCACCCTGAAAAGCACTGGCTCGAGGCACAGCCACAGCTGAGGCTCTCACCACTGAGAACTGCAGCTCAAACCAAAGATGTCCTCTTTCTTATGGCAGAATGGCAAAGAGAGCAAAACATTCAGTGAAAAGAAGGAAAGGACAGGAAAATATTCTGACAAAACCTTAATCTTTTATGACTTCACAAAGTAATGACAAACCAGACAGAACCTTGGGAGATGAGTTTCCCTCTACAGCCTGAGAGAAGCCATACCTCACAACACATCCAAAGAAACATCACCCAGAACAGCACATTTGGTACCCAGGTGTGAAGGCATGGCAGATCTCTCCCAGTACAGCATACTCCCTGCCTAGACCCTGTCTGTCCCTGATGGCATACCCTTGCAAGGCCAGTCAGGAGTGCTTCTGCCTTTGTGGCCTCCGAGAAGACTTCTACTTAGGCACCAGTGAGACCCCTTCAGCCTGCTGGAGTCAAGGTGCCCATTAACAGGTCTCTGCCATGCTTGTTTTTGGCATCCTACACTGTCAGGCAGAATCAGAGCAGTGTAAAACACAACTCATCTTCCTGCAATTGAGATACCCACCATATTCCTTCAGAGCTCCTCAAACAGTGAACACCACCAGTTCCCAAACACAACCAGCTTCCTTCGTAAACACCACCCATTGCCTTGTGCTTAGTTTCTTCAGTCTTCCTACATCCCAGTCCCTTTTCAAAGCTTAGTTCCTGATGCCTTTTTTCTTTTGCTCAAAGGGGAGACTTTTAAAGGCAGTAATAAAGTCAAACCCTACAGCCCACTGGCTCTCAAGAGGTGCTTACCTTATATTTGTGTCCATAAAGGGTTCCTCTGGCTCTTCCACTTTTCATCTGTAGAGATACTGAGCTTTAAATTTTTAAATTTAGCATGGACTAGCTGCTCTTCTCCACTTACTAATTCTATTTCGTCACTACACTGACACTGATCTGGAACATCCAAAAAAAGACCGTTTCTACTTTCTGAGGCCTATTAGCATAGCTTGAAGGCAGGAAGAATATGCTGAGGCTCAGGCAGTCCTGATGCACTGTTTGCAATACAGAAGAACGTGCACAAAAAGAATATATGAAAACTAACAAAGTTAAATATTTGATTACAGGTTTTTTATTTTAATCTTTTTTACATTTTCCTATTGGAAGGAAATTTAAGTTTGAAGAGACAAGACAATCCTAGCTCAGGAACTGGAGTCCCCTTTCTGCCAACTAGGAGTGGTGTCACTAGCCATCTTCCTGAAACTTTATCTCCACCTGACCTCTTCTCTTGCATTTAAATAAGATTGCTGTCATGATCTCAGGGTTTAAAACTGTCCCAAAGGTCACAAAGAAACTTTACACTGCAGCCATCACTCAGAGTGACCTCCGAGGATTCTGCAAGGGCAGCCAAAATTCTAAAATCCATTAAGATTACTTAAAATAATTATGAACTATGCTACCATATTTAAGGCAAGAATTTTAACCCACCACACAAAGTGCTTTGACGTGGTTGGTTGTGGTTAGTATGGCAGTGATACGTTAATTCGGGTACTTATAGAGTAAATTATTTATATAGAGAACCCTCTTCACTGCTTTCACACTGGAAAGAATGTTGCCTTTACTGATCTAAATGCCACCTTGAGCATGGGCAAGGGGAACTTCAGCATTGCTTAAATGCTCTATTGTTTTTCCACATTCCCACGAGGCAAAAAGAATTTTTAAGCATTAGGATAGTTCAACAATCTCTTTTTTTTTTTTCTTTTTCCAGGAAGACTAGGATGATTTCATTTGCCTTTACATATTCTCTCAAAGAAAATCAAGGACAAGTCAGCTTTGAAGAAGAGCATCCTTTCCACGGTTGACTCCCAGGGGTACTGGTCCCCAGCCGTGCATCCTGTGGGTATTTACATAGTGGCCTATCCGTGAGTGGATGGTTATCATCATCCTGTGTGGCACCATTCCTGGCATTGCTGCCCCTGGACATGCCATAAAATTGCTCTGATGTCATTTACCAAATGACTAGAAACTCACAGGCTCTTTTTGCTCCTATGAGGTACCTTTTGTCAGGGCAAAGTACTGCTAGCCAGTATGAGGGGAAAATGTCTATGTTCTTATTGCTACATAAAGCAAAACTAAAACACAGAGATGCTCTGTAAGAAATTCTGTAACAAATTTCCTGTAAGAAATTTGGTAAGAGTTCAAAGGCTATCTCTTATACAAGAAACTTGATCTTGCTTGAAAAATAAAGGTGTGATTTCACACAGGATATTGGCCTAGATATAGGCCATTTCCTATCACATAACATACTGTTATTTCACATCCTTATCTTCAGTTTTTATCTTGAAAGCAATAATTAACAAAGCAGATATAAACCCTTAGAAGCTTTTTCTGGGAGAAACTGAAGAATTTATCAGATCATAAACATTACAAGGCAATTTGATGCCTAGGTATATCCTTTATAGCATAATACTTGACTCTGTGCTTATTAATTCTTTGTTCTATGATGATTTGAAAATCTCGGTGTTAAGACAAAGATTTAATGTTTGTAGAAATTAGATGTGTGCTAAAGATGCGTGCTCACAGAAAGGCTGAGCTTGGAAGGGATCCCTGGAACTCATCTAGTTCAAGTCCTTTGCTCAAACAGGGCTACCTAAAGCCAGCTCACCACGTACATGTCCAGATGGCTTTTGAATATCTACAAGCAGGGAGATTCTTTGTGAAAACTCTGCCAGTGCTTTGTCACCCTCACAGTGACAAAGCATTTCCTGACGTTCAGAGGGAAACTCCAGCTTTTCAGTTTGTGTCCATTGCCTCTGGTCCTGTCAATCACTGAGAAACACTGAAGAGAACCTGGCTCCATCCTCTTTGCACTTTCCTTTCAGGTATTTGTACAAATTTATGAGATCCTCCTCAAGCCTTCTCTTTTTCAGGCTGCACATTCACACCTCTCTTAGCCTTTTTTCATACAAGAGCTTCTCCAGTCCCTTATTTAACTTAGTGGACTTTTGCTGCACTCTCCCCAGTACATCCAGGTCTCTCTTGTACGGGGGAGCCTAGAACTGGACACAGCACTCCAGGTGAGCCCTCAGCAGTGCTGAGCAGAGAGAAAGGCTCGGCTCCCTTGCCCTGCTGGCAACACTCTTCCTAATGCAGCCTGTGACACCATTAGGCTTCTTTGCCACAGATGCACGTTGCTGGCTCATGTTCAACTTGGTTTCCACCAAGAAGGACCTTCAGATCCTTTTCCTCAAAGCTGCTTTACAGCTTGGTGGCCCCTGGAATGAACTGGTGCCTAGGGTTGTTCCTCTCCAGATGCAGGACTTGGCACTTCATTTTGCTGAACGTCATGGGGCTCCTGTAGTCCCTTTCTCCAGCCTGTCAAAGTCCTTCTGCACAGCAGCACAACCCTCTGGTGTATCAGTCACTCCTCCCATTTTGGTGTCATCTAAATTTGCTGAGGGTGTATTCACTCTGCCCCAACATCCACCAGTAAAGATACTGAACAGGACTGGACCCAATACTGATCCTGGGTCACTCCTACTGACCCACATACTGCTCTCCAACTGGAGTTTCTTCTGGGTTGACCATCCAGTTTTCAATCCATCTCACTGCCAGCTCATCCAGCCCACACTTCATTAATTTCTCTAATATAGTAGCCTAGTTTTGTTTCATTAATTGCATGGAATAAATCCTTATTTTTAAAAGTAGAAAAAAAGCTACATTTTTGGCATTAAGGTGCCACACTGCTTAACTACTGGAAATGTGCAATTGCCAAGGTGACTGAAAGGAATTCTTCAAAGTCAGACTTCCACTGTGGTTTAGGCCATAATTTTGTCTCTTTTTTTTGAGATGTTTACACATCATCTCTGTTTAGCAATGGCTATGCTTTAAAGTTTGCCTTCAATACTTCTTGAACTATTGTTAGCAATAGTCAAAATTTCAGCGCCAAAAACATGCTAATATTTTAATTTATCTGAAAGTGATGGGAAAAAAAGAATATGCCAAATGTATGAGAAAAGATTTTTCAACTTGACTGATGCCTTGGGTGTAATTAAATGCACAGAAGGAAATACATACGCTAACAATGCTTTGTAAAAGAACAATTAGTAACTTTTTTCTATCCTTCCTGAAATTAATTAGTCCGTATGACACTTTTATTACTTTTCTTGTACACTTCATAGTGCATGCAAGAAGTGTGTTGCTTCTCCAGTGTAAAAGTTACTTCATGATCCCCCTGTCTTTTTGGTAGTGAAACAGCTGATCTGCTCATTTTGAACCTGTTCAGCTCAGGTGTGACAAAGGAAATCAAGTTTAAGACACTTATGATAACCATCTTTCTGTGAGGCAGAACCTGCACTGAATTTCAGCACTCTGCGATCACATCATGCAGAAGACATCCATTTATTTAAATGGGCTGTGTTTTACAGCTGCTGCTGAGGATGTTAGTGGCTGTAATTCAAACTCTGGCTAAAGGAGTCCTAAACTGCTGATTTATGGAATTTGAAAAGCATAACATACTTGTATGCTTTCATCAATGATCACTATGAATAGAGACAAGAATGCTGAACTAGATGATCACTTGGTCTAAGGCAACACAGGCCTTTTGCTTGTTTTCCTATTCATAGACTCCTAATTCTTCATAATCAATAATCAGTCTTCTAAGTGGAAGCCAGCCTGTCACCAAGGACCAAATATGCCAACCATATCTCACATATATGTACAGACTGCTTCCCAAAGAGCCAGATGCCATAAAATTGTCAGGAAAGGATGCCCTCTCACCCTGCTCCCCAGCCAAGTGGAGATTACTTCTAACTGTATCAGAAGTTTTTGCTTAAGCTCTGATATTTAACTACACAACATAACACAGAGTAAAATCGTTGTTATAGTTCGTTGCTTAAGGCTCTGGATAAAAAAGCTTCTTATACCTCAGATATGCTTTGTCTTTCAACGCTTACCTTCAACATGAGACATGAAAAACTAACTAAACAGGTAAACAGATTTGAGGCTTTGCACATGGGGCTCATCCTTTCTGGAGAACAATGGTGGAATTTTGTTCATTTGAATTACTTACACCCTTCAGCTAGTCTGCTATGACTTTACAATTATGTGAAGGCACCAAAAAAGCCAATTCCTGCTTGGCACCTCCTCTCTGCAAGTGTACCAGAAGTCTGCTTAGCCTGCAAGCATAAAGATGCTATATGGTACACAGGTCACTGATTTCTCCTCACTGAAAAGTACATAAGTCACAATAAAGGAGATGCCACCTTGAAGGCTGAAAGAATCAGGGGGTCCAGGCTTTTAAAACCTGAGGAAATAGAGACTTACGTGTTTACTTTACTGTTTTTGAGGGTAATCACTCAATTTATGACAAAAGGATACAGAATAAAAAACTATTAATGGGGGTGAAAAGCAGCCTCTCTTCTGAAATTGTGGAAAACCTCTAAAAGAGTGAAATCAAAGTTTAAATATTTTCTTCTTCTCAGTCTCTAAATGAAGCCTTTTGAACAAAGTAGTGAAGTTAATTTTACTATCTTTTGAGTCTCAAAGTTGATAATTGTTCTGATCACTGTGTGATGCTGTTTTTCAAAAAAGAACCCTAAACATTATGGCCTTCACTGGCCTTCTCTCTTAAGTTTTAGTTTCAGGTGCTGAGACAAGATCCACTCCACAGATATGAGTGAAGCAGGACAAAGATAAGCAAGTTTTCTTGCCAACCTTGCTAATTTACTGAGATTCTGCACAGTGAAAGGAAAGCAAGTCTACTGAGATGTGGTTTATCACTCACCCTAAACAGGAGAGACACCACACCCAAGCTAGCTTGGATCTGTCTTTAGTGCAGCAGAATCTGATGAAGGCAACAAGGGCTTGAGTCAAAGTGGCACTTCTGTCTTTACTTCATTAGGCAAAAAAAAAGCTGGCCAAATCAGCTATCTGGAAAGCCATTCCATACTCCAGAACTCCTTAAGACTCTTTGAGAAAGCACTGTATTGTTCAGAAAATAGGCCTGTATATGGGGTATTCCTGTTGATGAACCTTATGCACCTAACAGAGCTGCCTCATCTGGGAGGGCCAGACTTTGCCTCTATACTTGACGAAGACAGACCAGCTCAGTGAAGGCTGACACAGAGCAAGATTCAGAGCAGGAATATAGCTTATGTGCTATCACAATTGCAAAAAAACCTGTCACCTTTCTCCCATGACTGAGCTGTAAAGTTATTTTACTTTCAACAATCTAGAAGAATTCCAGTGAGGCAACAGGCAAACTGTTTTCCCCGAAAAGTTTGCCCAATTTATGCTGAAATAAGCAGCCATATTTTTTACACTGTGATTTTGGCAGACAAACAAAACCACTGGGCTTAAGAGGTGCACAAAAGGGCTTTTGAAGGCAAATTTATAAAGCATCCCATGCAAAAAGTGATATAAAGACCAATCTTGCTGAAAGTAATTTAAATATCATATGACAAACAGAATGAGAAAAGTTGGTCTACTTAGCTTCAGCACCTGGTTTGAACAAGAACCTTGCAACCATGATTCTTTAGCATTTCTCCATGAGGTTTCATGAGAGAGCTTTGAACAGTAGCACTACCATTGTATCTTCAGAAGACAAACAGAAAGTAAATGTTTACAATTTTTGTTTTCAGAGTTTGGAGTAATCAAAATGAGACTATTTAAGGAGCTAGCATCTGAATTGCAAATTTTTAAGAGTTTCAACACAGTTCTTTGTTAGAAAGGAAATCAGGTAACAGCTTGCATTAGCTGATGCACTAGCTAATAAAAACCAAATCTTTGTGCTTCTGTCTATCTTTTTCTCCATACACTGTTGTATCATCCACATTTTTTTTCTCCTCTTCTGCTGAAAAGGAGCTGAAAGCCTGTTCAACCAGGCAGACATAGAGCAAAACCACTTAAACTAATTTAAGAGCCAAGAGATCTGCAGTTAACGCTCTCAGTGAGTAAAGATATGGTGCTTCTCCACATGACTCTCATGCTGGCCATAGCTGACAGGAGGGTTCCAGGAATGTGAGCATCTACAGAATGCATAAAAACAAGGCTCAACATCAGTCATCAGTTCCCCCACCTATTCCTCTGGGGGGAACAATTACTTTTAACTGAAGACATTTATTGGGCATAGGATAAAACCTACAAAATCCAGACTATGCTATTTGGATTTTGTCTGTATACAGGAGCGACTTCATTCTATTCGATTGTTTCCACTGTTCAGACCCATTAGAAACAGCCATTATTGCCAAACACTGATGCTTACATTAATGCAATTCAGGAATTCATGGCTTAAAATAGACAGCAACACTTTAAAAAAATCTCCACAAAGATGTAAGATCAAAACTTGCAACTTGTATTCCGCATTAGAAAAATCACAGGCTTACTACCCACTTTTGTCAATCTTTTTCCACACATCCTTGCATTCAGCTGCCATTTCCTGTAGCTGTGAAAGGCACCATTAGTTGCTTGTTAGTAATCAATGATTAATATCTTCAGTCAGTTTTTACCACACCTTTTGCTCAGATGTCACCCATGGCCAGGGGCAGCTGCTCTGCCTGGCCGGACCCAGGTTGCAGCACCAGGCAGGAGAACTGCACCCTTCACTGCTCCCCTCAGCTGCTGCCTTTCCCACACCCCCTCCTGCAGGAGAAATGAGCCTGCCCAGACTCTTTCAGCTAGGGAGGAGGTGGAGTGCCAAATCTCCTGAACGTCCTGAACGTCCAAAAACAAAGTCTAGGCAAAAGTGGTGAGAAGACAAAGCTTGAGCATGGAGCCGAGGGGGAGGCACAGAGCTCAATGGTGCTTGACAAGAGGGTGGCAAACAGAAAGGATGCTGATTTTGGGTCAGAAAAGAGAAACAGCCCTGTGAAGCTGGGATACAAGGAGCAAAGGGGTGAGGAGCTCAGATGCAGGTCCATAGAAAGCAGTTGGGAAGGAAACTGGTTCAAGAAATTGGCAAGGAAGAAAGTGAGCCAGAGGAGGGCAGTACAAAAAACTACTTGTGACATTTGGAAAACATTACTCTCCATAATCCCACATGGTTCCAGAAACTCCCCATTACTCTGCCGCCACCAAATATCTACCCCAAAATTCATGACTGGACTTCTTCTCCTAGCAAGTCTACAGAGAGGATAAGACCCCCTGCATTTCCCCCAGCACAAATTTCTGTAATGGAATTACATTTTTTGATTCTTCTGCTGAATTATGATTCCAGAGGCTATGATTTCTGTCTTTACCTTGACTTGCTGTTCAAAAACTTTTTAAATAAAAAAAAAAAAAGGGGGACAACATTAATGCAAAAACATCCCCAACATCCCTGCAACACACTTCTGGTCGAAGACTCAAAACTCAAGTAAACCAGGTTTCTTTTGTGACCATAATTCTGAATTCTGACACAGGGTTAATATTCAGACTAGATAATTATATGTCACATTTACACCAGATATTTTTCTTATTGAGTAGGAGTTTGAGGGTGGGGACAAAATAAGAAGCCACCTGAGTATTTTCCAGAACTGGTATCAGAAAGTCATACCAACTTGCAAAAAACCAAATTTTCATCAGAATTCATTTTCACTATGGAAACAATAACAGAAGATGTTATTTCAATCTGATGGCTTCACATCCACACAATTTTGAACATTTTGAATGTTTATACAAATAGCATCACATTAATTCCTCTCCTTTCTCTTCTTGTGGATTTCCAGTAATGCAGAATTAATAAAGCAACAGAATAAAGTCTTGGCAACAGAAATCTTCTGTTTCAAGAGCTGACTTTCAACATGGTAAGGAGAAAATCACCATCCTAACTTTTCCCATTAGATTGTATATTGACAGGTACAAATACGCGACCACACTGAAATATTTATTCTCCCAAAATTAGCATTATTACTTTATTTTGTGATTCATTACAATCTGAAAATCCAATAGTCAAAAAAATAAACTAGGCATAATATTAAAGCATTTTACAAGCAAAATACTTTATTGTTTCCGTTTCAATTTGCATAGGGTGGGATAAGTGTATTGGTTAAAGAATATAACATACAGAAGAACAATACCATAGTTCATCAAACTGCACTGCAGAGTGTTATGTTCCTGTGAGTGAACAGTACTTAAACAGCTATTTCTGCCAATGGAAAACCATACACTTCAACATTGACAAGGCTGCCTTCCCATGACCATGATGCATCATGACAGCTGCAAGCCACTGCTTTCTTGTCTTACATTGTAGGTCATTCTACTTTAAAGAAATTAAAGAGTTAAACAAGCCAGAATGCATCTATCTATGCTCATTTCTTCTCTACCTGAACAAAGGCCAGTATGGAGAGAGGGAATTTTTAAAGTCAGCTTCTGAAACCGGTTATAGTAACCTCTGTCTCTCATATTTTTAGTCTCATGGAGCTAGCAAGCTTAGAGCTTCATCCACACATCTCTAATATTACTGTGCATTCAGGTGAAAAACTGTACTTTTCACTATGTTGGAACAAACCACAAAGAGATCACGCTTCTTTCCCACTGTAACCACATCTCTGTTCCTCCAACTGTATAAATCTGGCTTTAAAGTCTCACAAAACTAAAAAATAGTTGATCTAGGTTGTAATAAAAAAAAAGAATATTAAATACCTTTGGTAAAAATAGATATATTTAACAAGTTTAGAAAAGCAAATAGTTATATTGTCAAAAGGAGAGTATAAAAATGTACACAATAAAAAATAACAAACACACAAACAAAAAATCATCAGCCATAGTAGTAAGAATGAAGGCGCTGTTCTTTTCAATGTTTGCTTCCTTAGCTCACGTTATTGTCCAGTCTTCCTTCTAAAAGGCAGGAGCTTTACTAGAGCATATGGAAAAATCCAGTCCTTCCTACCAGCATTAGACAAATTAAATTTAATTTGGAAAAAGACAGTCTGTTTTAACCCAAGTTTATACAACAGAGAATGCTTTGATTTAGAGTACGTAGGAGTAGCTGAACACAGAAAGATTTCAGGTGTTTTCAACCAGAGGCCAGATGTACTCGAGCTGCAGAAATGAGACAGCCAGCAGGATCAAGTCTCCATGATGTCAGCCTTCTAACTCTATTTTTACTCCTAAATTATAAATCCATGTATTGCCAAGAAAATTGTGGGGAACAACAACAATACATATATTTTAAATCCCTCATTGATGCCTTTCTCCCATCCTTTCACTGGGCCTCCAAACAGAGCTGTCACACAACATATAATCCCAGTTTGGCTTCTCCTCTTTTTAGAGCTCACTGTAAATCTTCAAGATGGAAGATCCCCAAAGCAAACAACTGAGATTACAGAAGGAGATAATGCACAAGCCCCATAATAGAATCAGCCATCGATTGAATGTGCTTTGAAAGAAAACAGCACAATTAAATCATGTTTATCCTTCAGTATTCCCTTTGCACACACAGTCACACTCCTCATGGTGTTCCAAGGGTACATCTGTCAATGATTTATGCAATCCCCGGACACCAATCCTTGGCTTCAGCTGAAGAACCTGAAGGAGAAGAAGCCAAGCATCAAGAAAACAGCAAGTGCTTCATCATACACCTAGACTATGACTTAGATTGCACTGGAAACACACTGGATGACATGAAGTGTATTAAAACTGAATTTCTTCATTAATTCCACCCACTCGTTACTATTTTTGCTTTTACCTCAAGCTGTTTACAAAATTTATTAAATCATGTTGAACATGATTAAATCATGTTGCTTTATCAAAGAAGGGTCTTGCAGTTTCAGATTTTCACTTAATTTTATTTAAGAGCCAACAGTAGAGTTAACCCAATTAATAATTCTATCATAAATAATTTTAGCTATCAATTTATAGCAATGGAAATGAACAAATATTTATTTCTTCATAAAGTTGATATCTACCACTACAGAAAGATGAACAAAAGGTATGATTGTGATGTGTCTGAACCGCACCAGTAAATACCTCAGAAATAAATTAATAGTTGCAAAGAAAAGTATACTAACAAGAAATATTTTACTTTTTTCAATGCAGTATCTAATTAAAATGTGAAAAATATATTTACTAAAAGTGTAATAAATAAAATATTAAAACATTAATACTGGTGCACTCATTTTATTAAAAATAAACTCCTTAATTTGCTTTCAGTATTTCCAAACATGCAAATGTAAAAATAGTGCATACCTCATGGTATTTTTTGGTGACTTTTGTTGGCACACATTGGCACTCATTGCAGCTCTGTTGACAACAGGCACAGTTTCCACCACAGCGTTTCACCAGCAGGCACAGTGGCCAGAAGATGGTGTCAGTTCTCTTCAGCTCCTCCCTCAGGGACACGGAGAAGTTGCGAGGAGTGCAACTGTACAGCCGCGCCTCCTCCTTCAGGAGGTTCAGATCCACCACTGCAAAGAGACAGAGAAAATGGTGCTGTCCTGATTTGCAATCCAAGTTCATCTGTGGTAAGTAAACTTCAGCAGTGCAGAACCCATGAGGAAGGTTCACCTTTGTGAACCAGGTTCAGCACGAAAGTATAATACTGCAGTTGCGTGAATACCAGGAAACTTAAATGGAATGATTGCTGTTCACCAATTATTTTAAAACTGGCAAAGTTGGTTCAAATTAAAGCAAGATTTGACTACTACGTTCCAGTATGTGTTTCATCAAATCAACGCTAATGGAATTCACTTTGTTCACACTAATACTATGAGCTCCACTGTTGCTTACTAGAGTTGTTTTGGATTGGAGAAACACACACAGAGCAATTAAGAATCCTGCAAAATTTCAACAACTTTAATTCACTTGCATAAAGCATTCAAACTTCTTCCTTGTTAAAATTTCAACTATTGCTTCTTTGCTAAGGCATTGTTAAGTATAAGAAAGAATGAAACCATTCATATCTAAGCAGAAGTCACTTTTATGGACTAAGAACTTCAAGAAGTTGTCATCATCAGGGAATTCTGCACAGAATAAATAAGTGCACAAGATTGTATATCTATATAACTATTAGTAGGCTCCATTTCCTCCTCCCTCTTCATAGCAGCATATATATGAATTTCTGTTGCTTCTCTGGTTTCATTTTCTCTTGATGTGTCTTAAATAAAAGTTCCTCCTTGTAAGCACCTAACTCGAAATGCAAGTTAAAGATATTAATATTTGGCACCGGTTTCCCTATAAACTGTTTCCACTGTATCATACCATGCCAATGGTTGAACAGCAAGTTCATGAAAAGATCCAAAAGAAAACAAACTCCCTTAGGTTCATCTTAGCTGCATAGTCAAGAAATAACAAGCCTTGAAAGAAGCAGTTAAAATTGGAATTAAAAAAAAAAAAGACACATAAGACATAAAAAAATCTAGACGCTGTATTTCTTTAGCACAGTTGCTCACTGGTGGTCTCCCAGGAGCAGATCTTTGGGAAGGAATTTCAATCCATGTTCCTTCAAACATTTCTTTTGCAGGCCATATCCATATACTGGCATCCATAAGTAAGGATTTATTGTTGTGAAAGGTCAGTTAAACACACTGAAGCCTTTTCTTTGCTTGCACTCACAGTGAATGCCAAGCTGGGGCACTTCATTCCATCACTATCGGGTTAACATAGGGTCCTAAATAAACAAACTGAATTTTAAGAGGAAGGAGTGTGCAATAACTCCAATAAAGTTACTGATAGGACCCCAGCCTGCCTCCCACACTGCAAGAGCATTCCTTGGAGAAAGTTGAGAAGGGAGCAGAGGAAAAGAGAGACAAAACTTCCGGGGGAGAGATTCACTGTGAGAAATCAGAAATTATTTAAGCCCTTCTGATCAGCTAATAGCTCTAGGCTGAGTCACTTAAAGGGTGGACGTGTCTACCTCCATTAATCAAGGACTGTGGACAGGAATGGAGTACTTCTTTCTTCTGTTACGTTTTCAAACATGTAATAAGTGAACTGTCTGAATGAGGATAAAATGCCTGAAGCACACTGTGAGAAGTGCTAGTTCTGCTAATACTTTCTACTGGAAGATTGTTTCTGCAGAGACTGATATGCTTGGTGCAGTGAGTTTGAAGAAGCTAAGCTTATGTGCTGCTCAGCCCTTCACCATGAGATATTGAAAGTGGAACCTGGGCACTGACACCTCTTCCAGCAGGCCCATGGAGCAGAGGGAGAGAGATTCTTGTGTGTGGATGTCCTTCTCTGCTGCCTCCTGCCTTCTGGCAGCAGCAGAGAAATGCATCAATTTCCATACCTACAACTAGCTGTAGTTCTAGAGAAAAGGGCAATGCACTAAAATAAGCAGCATGTTACATATTTTGTCACAAGAAAGGAATTAATTTGAACTCAACCCCTCAGACCTGCAGACATTAATTTTAAAAGGGATCTGTTGGAGAACACACAGTCAGCTCTTAGCAGATATCTTCCAGTGTGCTTTACTGTTAAAACAGGCTTCAGGAGAGATGAACAAATGTCATGTTTGATTTCCATGCTTTAAAATGTACTAAGGTATATTGCTATGATACCTCACAATGAACCCTTGCCCTACCTTATGTAATTCAATTTCATTAAAAGGTCTGTGGCAAATTTATCTAGTGCTTATATAATCACTTCTTTGAAGTGTGTGAATGAAGCTGTTATTTTTTCAAAGAGTAGCTGTCTGTTCAAAATTTATTTTAACACACTGTGGGCATGAAGCTAGATGAGAGAATGTATATATTCCCCTAAAAGTGTTTACTTAACCACAATAGAAGGTTATGTGGATTTCCCAAGTGCACTGAGTTACAGTACCTGTTATAATGTGAACATTTAAACACTCCTTCAACTCGGCTTCCACTCATGTATCATGTTTGACACAACATTCAGGGTTCTTTTGTCTAGCACTAGCTCAGGAGGAGTGAAAGGCTCTGCAGTAGCACATAGATGGGAAACACTAAAATAAAAATAAGAGAAGGAGAAAAAGGGAGAAAAAATGTAGACGAAGGTATGCCTACAGTAAAGTGCATTTCAAGAATGTGCCTTCACTGGCACATGCAACTGAACTAATCCATGTTCACATGAGCCTGAAATTAATTGCATTATACAACTGGCAATGCAATTTTCTGGCATCTTCTGGGATGTGTATTGAGTACCACAGGGAAACTTCTTTCCCAAAACATTTTTCCAGCTGGATACTGCTCTCAAAGTCAATGAAACAAATTAAATTCTGGTTGGGGCACTTGTGTGTGAGCACAGATAGCAGCAGAATGGTTTTCATTCCTAAGCACTTTGGAGATGTTGCTGGGAATCTAAGTTTCTTCCTGGCTTCTACAATAGGAGCTGTCATAAAATCTCAAGCAAGAAGTGGGGTATAAGAAAAAAAAGTCACATAACTGTATGAAAAACACAACTGCTAAGGACTATGCTTTGATTGTGACTATTTTTTTCCTCTTTAAGGAGATTTTGGAATATGATCTAATGATTATACATAGATTCCAGTGGGAAGTGATGGGATAATTTTTTTTTGCAATGCAAAATATATTTTATTTTTAAGCATTTTTAATAGTATAGAAGGATTTAGGACTACATTTAGACATCAAAGCCTCTGAACTCGGTATTTCTTCTTTTTTGACTAGTAGTTTTTGGAAGCATTTTATCCAGAGAAAACATCAGAGACAGAAGTTCTCTGGAATTTAGGTTGTCTAAATATAGTCTTTTTCATACAAATTATTAAGTAGGAGTAGAGGACAGTTCTCCATGTAAAGTAAGATACACTTTTAATAACATGTTTATGAAAGCAGGACAGTAATTTAGCTTTCACACTGAAACACTGTAAAAATGAAACTGATCTAATCATGAAATCAAAGAGTTTGAATAAAACCAAAAATTTTAGGACATGCTCTTCCCACAAACATTTCTTAAAAAGGTTTTGAAATACGGCAAACATGCTGCTTGAGAGAATAACATGGGGAAAAAAAAGAAAAAAGAAGAAAAAGGTTTTGCTTTCCTATCTATTGAATAGTCCTATGGCATTTCAACTGGACATACTTTCCACCTCAGGCTATTATATTACAGACTCAGTAATGCAGTCTGAGGGTGGTCCCTCTAAGACAAGTGTGGCAATACCATGATATGTTTATTCAGTGGAAAAATCTATTTCAGCATCTAATTAGAAGTCTTTAAAAGATTTACTCTGATAGTTTCTTTCTAAGATGTGTCTTGCAGGGAGTTGCTTTTGTCTATATAGATGTTATCCAGCACTTGCATTTTGTTTTTCTCCCACTTACTGTGTGCTTATGGCATGCATTTGGCAAATACTGAATCTAATTAAGGAAGTGTTAAATGACTATCTGAGGGCTTTTAGAGATATTTCTTCCTCTCTGGATCCTAGTTTAGCTGCTCTATGCACAGCTATAGCAATACAGATAGGGTAGACAAAGGATGATTTTTTGGCTCTGATCTAAGAATTAACTGTCAGACCCTTACATTTCAGCTATGAAAGGTTCTACTTCCTCCCTTTTCTTGCTGATCAGATGATAACCTAGTTTACACCACCAACAGGGAAGTCTGTTCAGTTATGCTCATATGTCTTCCTTTTCATGATGGATGGTGGGCAAGGAAGGTGGTATTGCCTTCATGCTATTCATCCACATGGAACTCATAAACATGAAATAGTGGGTGGTATCGGGATGGCATGTGGCAGGAAATTCATGAGTGTAAAATGCAGATGGAAGAAAATGACTTGCTGATCAATAGATCTACAAATTTTGAAAACACAATCTACTTTACTTCTGATTAAGTTGACAACTGCATGATCAACCCAGACATGGACACATGGTATTTCCTGCGGTGTCATCAAAGAGAAACATTTAGGTAATTGCTCTTAATTCATTTCATGTAGACACTAGAAAAATTCTAGGGAAATAAACAATTGGTCCCATGATATAATAAGTGTAAGACATTACCTACCCCAAATAAAAATACAGTTTTTGCTCTCCATAAGAAAAAAGAAACACAAAAAATTCAAATATGTTACCCCATCAAGATGCCCTGCTACTCTATGGAAATAAAGATCTCACAGGTTCACTACAGTGTTTGCTTCTTTTCTTTTTGCCCCTTTGCTGCCTTATCCTGCTAAGTTCCTTTGAGTTTTG
The DNA here is from genome assembly GCF_000738735.6 of Corvus cornix cornix. NCBI lineage: Eukaryota > Metazoa > Chordata > Aves > Passeriformes > Corvidae > Corvus > Corvus cornix. The sequence goes on along the minus strand of NC_046334.1, from coordinate 24,256,187 downwards.
AGTTTAGCTATTGTCCTTTTTTAAATAATACAGTGGTGAGGACAGCTAACAACAGTGGTATGTGCTCTCTTTCTAACATATTCCTTTCTTGGAACCAAAACTCAAGGTGAAGAATGCTCTTAATTCTTTGTCAAGAAATCATACCCGTAGAAAGCTGCAAGGCCAGACAGAAGAGTAAGTTACCTCTTGATTTCCTCCCATGAATATATGCTTTCCCAAGAAGTTGCCACGTTGGCCTGTACAAATCTTCCAAATCCAGTTGCCACCGATCTGGTTCAAGGTACCGGATAAGGTCTTCCACAGTGCTAAATCCAGCAACAGCATTGTTTAATACATCCAAGGGCAAGGCTGATGGGGGTAGCAAGGATGGGCTGGGTGCTTCTGTGTGGTGCTGCAATCAAAGCCAAGAGAAGAGCACCAGTCAGAGGGTTAATGCATCTGCTCTGACAAAGTGCTGTACTTTACCAAGTTACATAGCTGGGAAAGTTTATAAGTGGATAGCTTGTTTCCAAAGTACAGTTTATCTAATAAGACAAATGACAAGAGTCAAAAAGTACCTAATTATTCTTTAGCAATAATTGTAAACAAACTTCCACTACACAGTTTTCCTACTTCTTACATTTCCAGCCTTGCAGCCAGCATGCCACTACACCTGTCCTTTGAAGATGTTTACTGAGTGACGGAAGGGACTTTAGAAATAGAACAAAGGGTGATTTAAAAGTATGACCCCATTACAGGCATTTCCCGTACCCCTCTAGGAATCTGAAACATTCCACATTCTGCCTTTCCTCAGAAACTTAGCCACAATCTTTGTCTTCTTGTGCTTCAATGCAAAATATTAACATACCCCAGTATGAAGACAGCAAATATTCTTGCTCTCATCTATAGATAACAAAAAGCACCAGATGTGTTTCATACAGTAATAAGAAATATGTTTCTGATTAAACAGTAATGAACAGAATAATAACAACATCTGGCATAAGTAAAATGATTTCTCCGTTACGAAGAGAAAAAAATGTTTCAAATGAAATCAAAAGTATTTAAATGTTGAAATTGAGTCCTGAGAAAGTACTTTACCACAGCACAAATCTCACTGACAAGCTCACTGGACAGGACTACTTAGTCACACACAATTCAAGCAAAGTGAGGCGTCTGTTTTTGTTCACTCTACAGTCTGTTTTAAAATTATCCATTAATTTGTATTTTCAAAAGAATTTAAAAAGGCAGGAAGGGAAGCCTAAATAGGAAGCTGTTTCTGCAGCCCTGTAAGTTTCTTTAGTCTTTTCTGTATGCAGACATCAATGCAGATATTAATGTCCAGAGTACTGCACCAGAGCAATTCATCTGGATCATGTAAGACAGATGCAGAAAAATTTGAATATGCTGCCAGCTTAGGAGATGGGAAGGAGAAGAATATGTGTTTATATCAATATCTATATTTAAAAATTCTCGTACCACTTAGTGTCAAAATGGCACTCTCAGCACTGCAATGTGAAGTGTATATATACTGTAATTTTTTCAATCTGTAATGTCAGATCAATGGTAGGTATTCATTTACCTTCACAAAATGATCAGAGAAATTGATGAGAAATGTTAACAGTTATGCTGGAAAAAAAAGGTTTAGTAAAATAATTCTTGCAACATTCCTCACTCAGCAGAAGTTTTCTAAAATATATATGCCTGTGGTAGCTGTATTCCATACCAATAATAATATTTATTTTTTGTCCTCTAAATTCTATTAAATATGCAGTTTTGGTTTCAGCTAAATGTGTGGTTGAAAGAGCAGCAAATGGAAGTAACCACCACAGCCTTCCTATTTTTTGCTTCAAGGCTTTCCCTCTCTACAACCTCAAGAAATGCAGCCACCAGAACAATTTGTGCTGCTTTTTAACTGGAAGTCTTGCAAAAAGAATACAAAACATAGATTAAGTGTGCTGCTACTATTAACTTTACCATATTTTCATCTTGCTAATCTTTTCCAATAGAGTTGGTGAAACAGTTGTTTCCCTCCCATTCTGGATGAATGTGGTTTTAAAAATATTAAAATATTTCTTTTTCTCTTTTCTCCATTGCCCACATTAAAAATAGCAACATGTTGATTCATCTATTATGTTATGATAATAAAGCAACAGATTCTGGTCTGTAATTTAAATAGTTGCTCTTAGCAAAATATGCTACTCAGCAAGCTTCAGAACAGTGCTGTGACACTGGAACTCGGATGGTCAAAAAAATAAACATTCCAAAATTTTTCTTCCTGTTTTTCTCCACAGTGATGTAACAGTCACATTTCCTGGTATGAAGGTGCAGGGTTTTACTAACGTGAAAAACAAAATCAATGGCAGAACTAATAACTGAAGCAAAAAAAAAAAAAAAAAGAATCCTCTATTTTGTTTCCATCTGAAGAATTTACCTGAGCGTCTTACTTCTGGTGGGATTTTTGTTGCCAGAAAAACAGGTGGATTCTAGAATAAAATGCATTGGTCTACAATCTATTTCCATATTTACAACTTATAACATGCACTGCTAAACAGTACATTTGTAGCAAGTAATCACTCAGTTTATGGTACTCTGGGTTCAGTGGTCATTTGCCTGAGTTAAAATGTTGTGAGGATATGGTGAATCATTGCACTTAATGGTAACACAATTAACGTTGCCATCACTTTCTAGTCATTCTCATGGCAGCCCAAAACAGAACGAAAAAGTAATTGAAACAGCAAAATTATACAACTTTGAAGATGAATGTTTTAGAATAAAGTCATTTGAATCTCAAGATTAAGAATGTTTTTTCCTAATAATCTTTACAGTTAGTCAATTTATATGACAGTTAAAATGTACCAAAGATTAAAGATAATTGATATAATAAAGCTATAAATGCTGTAAATTGTATTTGTGACATAACCTTTATGAAATCTCAATTCAATAAACTGTTCAATATAAATGGTACTTCTAATTATATTCTACATTGTTTTTACTTGCTAGTAGGTACTACTTATTTTATAATTTAAATCTTTTGGACAGAACATCTAGGGCAGCATAAGCAGTACTCCTTCCAGTGACTAAAATTATACATTGGAATTCTATACAATTTATGATCTCACTTGACTTTTTCGAAGTTTGTCATCTATAGGTAGTGTTTACACATGCAGTAAGGTTTTACTCTCAGAGAGGAAAGGAGAAATGACTTGATACAAGAAATGAAAACTCAACTTCACTGATGGTACACACCTTTTAGAACAAGCATTACAGAACTTCAGCATAACTCTGAAACGTAACAACATAGCTGCAACTTAGAAATGCTGAAATGCTTCTTACCTGAAGCTTTCATTCACTTTATAGGAAGTCCATCACTCCTGTTGCAATTTAATCTACATCTCTCTAGGCAATCCTACTCGGACGCCTCACTCCACCTGCGTGTCTGACACACACTGGTGTTTTCAATGCACTCTCTGTGCTGGGCTATGACACCAGTACTCAGTGGGTGTCAGAGAGAGAAGCCACTTCACTGCAGAATGGTGGTGTGGAAGCCTCCCAGGAGGACCATGGATAATCTCTAGCTGTTTGGCTGCACAACTTTGATGGAGATAATGAAGATGATCTTATAATGAAGATGATCTTATAATGAAGCAGCCATCTGTCAACTGCACATCTATTCTATAGATGGCATCACCTAATTTAGTCCACAGAACTTTGTCATGTCGCCACTAACGGGTCAGCTAGAAAATAATCAGGCTTTAACAGATTTATTTATCTGACAGGGGAGATATAACCCAAGACAAAAGACACTCCTGCTGTCCAAATATAGCAGCTCTCCAACATATCTTTCCTGATGGAAACCATTTTCTGGGAAGTGATGTTCTCCAAGCTCTGCTATAATAAATACTAATTGACAGTAAACACTATTTCTGTCATAGCAACACATTCTCAACTCATACCAATGTTTTAGGTTTGAGATCACCTTCCTTATTTTTTTTTCCTGAGCATGAATAATTTCTGTCAAGATAGATTTGAAAAATACATGAAGTTCTCTATGTGATTCCTCTAGTAAAAAAAAAAATTCTGTGGTTTGTTTCTGTTTTCCTACCCAGGAAACAATTTCAAATTACTTTAATAAGCATAAATATGCTTAAAAGCAAGATAGAGACAAACAGTTGCATCTTTACTGTTAGTTAAAATGATTCAGGATGAAGACCAGAGCAGAAAACACTGAGCTTCTGCTGGCCTGTAAAACAGCCAAGAATGACAATTAGTGTTGGATCAAACAGAATTTTTGTCAGGTTTGTTTATATTGTATTTCTGTACACTTTGTGCACTTTGCTCTATCTTCTGTGCACTTTGCTCTATCAAAACAAATACCGTACAGAAATCCCCTAAGTTGTTTACAAACATACAAGACAGGCCAATAGACAAAATTTAGGCAACAGTTTAAGATATGGGCTCAGAAAAAAGGACAGAAATAATACTGACTAATGTCACAGGACTATACAGCCCTGAACATAACACATAACAACAGCACCCCCAAAAAAATTTAGGGACTAAAATGCATCTTATGGTGCTCACAATGTTATTTGTGCCCTGTTAAAGGAATCAAAACTACCCCATCTAGCCTCTTTCTCAAAGGGAAAAGAGTAGGACACTACCATAAGTAGAATCAGAAGTCAACCCTCACTGAAGCAGCAGATCTGAACAAAAATGTCAACAAACAGATTTAAAATCATCTGGTTGAAGTTCAAGTCTGAAGTATTATTCAGCATGTAGTCTAACTTGAAGGACTATGATTAATTTCTTGTTTTGACATGTATTTCTTGTGTTATCCTGAGCACAGTATTTAGGCCAAACCTTCATAATGTAAAGCATCTGGAAGTACTGTCTCCTTGCATGACTGTATATGTGGCTGCATTATAAACAAGAGGTAAACTTCTGAAAAAGAAGCATAGATCTGCAACAGCTAAGTCATCACAACTGAAAGCACAGCAGCTGCTAACACAAATACAGTTTTAGAGTCACTCTGGCACCAGGAATTTCACAGCATACAGGTTTGTAACACTTGATCTCACAAGTTCTGTGAAAGAATGAATACAACCAATTTTTATTAGATATTCATTATCGGTTTACCTTGAAGAATCTAGAAGTGTGTTAGAGTGATACCAGGTATAAATTTGGATATGAGACTGGATATTATAACCTTTTCTGTTTGCCACTATCCATCTGTTCTTTCCTTGCACTAACCTGCTCCAAGGATAAACAATTTAGAACATAACAGCACTGACCTACAATCTACACAAGATCAGCTTTTAAGCACTATCATGACCTAAGAAAAGCCTTTATATTGCTCCTGTTTCTTAGGATAGGACTGTCAAGGTACTAACACTACCCTCTTCCAGTTAAAGGAGAGGCAAGAAATAGTATTGTTAGGTTGCTGCCACCAGGAGTGAGGAATTTCATGTTTAATAATGCAAGCACTAAGTTAAGACTGGAAAAACAAAAACAAGTGAGTCAAATACTTGGCATGACAGGACACTTACAAGTATTGAATAATATGTCTAAAATAATTACCGCCCCACAAAAGAAATCCCCACTTTTTTTTTTTTCATTTCTTGTCTTGAAGAAAACACTGTCAGGCAGTTTCTGAGTGATGACCCATTCATCACTTGGCACAGTTCAGAGAAACTAATAAACATCAGTGTAGTTTAATCAAACTAGAAGGGACCCTATAGGAAACCTCAAAGGAACCTACTCTCTTCTGAAACCCAACTAGGATCAGTAATTTGAAAGAAATACCATATTTCTTTTAATGAAATATCCTTAGAGCTTTTTTAATTATTATAAAAGAACACTTCAAGTCCCGCTTAGATTTAAAGATATGCTTTTGAAACTTAGAGTACATGCACATTCTTGTAACATGCACAATAAAGAGCCTGTTTTCTTCCTTTATAATCACAGGTAACCCTCCTACTTGCATCATTAGAAGCTATGAGAGAAAGCAGATATCCAACTCTTCTGAGTTTGCCCTGAGGACACAAATTTCTCTGCGTAACAATAGCTCTTTCTTTTCTCCCGTAAGTACATGCAGTAATAGGTGTGAAAAGCCTCTAGAAATCCTGACCTACCTGAAAAAGTACACACTTACTTGCTTGCATATATACAGTACAAAAAAAAGCACTTGTGAAAGTCTCTCATTTGTAAAGACATCTCTGTACAACATAAACCTGCACCGCACCTATGAAATTATTAGTCCTGTTCAAGTTGCAAGGCAGAAGGAAGCGAGATGATCTGTAGCTGGGCAAGTTCCAGGCAAAACCAGGAAGAAGGCAAGGGTGTTTATTGTACATGGCAGAGATGGAAGTCAGGAAGGCTGCCACAGCTCCCATCTACTGCAGCACTTTTTACTGCTTTAGCTGAAGTTACTGTCACAGCAGCAAGGATAGTTGCATGAGAGGCACATCACTCTGGGGCTGCTGAGTAGGTAGATCTGGTGAAATAAGCTCCAGTGGCACTGAATTAACATCCCTCTCCTTCAGTTGCCCTCGCTTCAGGGGTGCAACTTCTGCCAGCCAAATGACACACAGGTAGGGGTACCAGCCCTCCTCAATTTAATCAGCTTCTGCAAATGAGAACCAGACTGCAGGATGACAGCACCCCTCTTTCCTGGGCCTCCAGCTCTCTGCCTTTCACAGGCTCCCTAAATTTTCTGTTCCTACAGTGTGCTACAGCCTCTTACCAAAAGCTTGTTCAGGCTCTCTTCACCTGCATGCAGGGTTTTCCTTTTACCTCACTGAGGACCTCATTTGCTGAGAATCCATGCATGCCCTTGCACCAATTTACATATTAAAGCCAGAGATGGCTTTCCAAACTCTACATCCATATTTTTGTTACTGCAGTTTGAGGGTTGCTTTCCGAATAGTGTGTAGTTTCTGCTCTCCAAAACCACCAACAGGAGAAAGATCACAGAGATCACAAGGGAAAATGAACACATTTGTGCCTTTCTGGCTTTGCCTGTCACAGGTCAGAATAAAAGAATAAAGATGTGCAAAAGTCACGTTGGCTAACAGTCTTATAGCTTAATTGACAGCATAACATTTCCTCAGGCTGAACTTTTGAGATAAAAAGGTTTTTGAAAATGTTTAAATATTCCCCTAAATAGAGTTTCTGTGCAGTTCACAGAGGAGGCCTGGAATTCTAATTGTGCTGGAAACAACTGCAAGGTGCTCCCAAGGAAGCTAGCAGCATGGAAATAGCACAGGATGTCACTAATCATCAGTGCTCCTCTGGCAAATTGCACCTTTCTGCCTGAAGTGTATGCGTACTGACACCTTTTGGAATAGACAGTACAGGTGTGAGGGACACTCTGTGAAGACGGAGATGACACATCTAGAGCTAGTTCATTAACTCTCAAAGGATGCCATCAATAGCAATAATCTCTGGAAGCCATTTTCAAAAAACTTTAGTGATTGCTTAGTTATAAATTTCTATAATTATGTATGTATACATAAATAGTCGTGTTTATATACGCATAAAAATACATTTTGATTTTTCCTGTGACCACATGTATCAGTAACAAGCCACACTAATTCATTTAAAAGGCAAAAAGAAGAAAACTAATGCTCAGCACTGTATGTATGGGAGATCTTATTGTCAATACACTTCATCATGACAGTTTTAGAGGTTTCTATTCCTAGGAATAATATACACAGAGACAACGATCTTTCTTGGATGCAGTTGCATGTTATTGATTTTTTCAGTGCCATCTGGTAAGTCTCACTGAAGCAGCATGTGCTACTTCATGAGTATTTCATAAGCACTACAAAGTTACCTGCTTCTCCTTTACTGGAAGTATTCATTATTCTACAAAATGACCCAGTGATTCTTGTATTCTTTTGGGTAAGAGCTTTCATTTGCTGATTTATTCTTTCAGCTAATTAAGGAGAGAAGAACTGTATGAACAACTCTGCTTGAAAGCTGTGTTGCCAGCATCTTTGGCAACTGCAGCCATCTCAAACCATGAAGCAAATAACCCCTGCAACCCCCAGAATCCAGAAAGCTTGCAGATTCAACCAGATACGTGCAGCAGAAGTCAAATTCTGATGCCTTTTTTCTACCTTTGTAATGGGTTTTTAATTATATTTGCTTGCATTAGGAATTTCTGGATGTGGTAGTGAATAGTATTCTAGATAGAAGACTCAAATAAATGCAAGAAATCTCACGACTTGGACGTATTTTGACTCAATAGGCAAAGACTCAGCCTTACTATTCTGAAAGCAGGACCTGATGAAGTTGAACTTCACTGGCTTGAACAGGAAGCATTTAAAAGCAAATACTTAGCCTGTGATAACAGTATAAAACAAGTTAAGGCATAGATTATCTCCAAGACAAGAAGCTTCAAAGTCGAATCAGTATGTCAGTTTTAATCTCAAGTTACTTCCTGAAATAATTTGTCTTTTTTATCATTTTCAAATTACTGTAGTTATACAAGCTAATTTTAGGTTTATTATCCCAGACTCTGGGTTCCTATTAAGTATACTTGTGGCAGAGTAACATTTAAACTATACCTACTTCCAAAATCTTAATTATTAGTGACCACTCTCTCCATTTTATACATTTCTCTCTTCTAAATGAGACTTTAAACAAAATTTAGAGTGAGCTCTCCCCACTCCATGTAACTATATATATATATGCCACAAGAAAAAATCTACCTTTTGCATCCTAGTAACAACTGCAAAATATTTTGGTTTCTGAACTTAAGAGTACCTCTCATTATAACATTTTCAAACCAGATTTATGGAATACATTTAAAACTATCTGGCTGTTCCTGTCTCATGCATGAGCATATGGAAGGACTACAACTGCAACTTTAAAAAGCTAAATCCCAGTAGATGATGTCTTGTACAATTTAAATGCTTAATAAAAATATTTAGTCTAATTCAGATCATGGGCAATACTAACATGTATATACACATTTAAAAGGGTATGAAGTGTATTTGTGTGTTTGTACAGATAAAGTACCTGCTGAAAATGACTGAAAGTAGACTGTGTACAGGCAAAATGAAGTACCAAAACAATTTACTGAAGTACAGTTTCTCTCATCACAATCTCATAAAATCTTTCTTTGGAGAAAGATCTTGTGCTTGCAGCAAGGTGCTAAAGCAGGCAAATCCCCCAATGTCTAAGAAATCATAACCTTCATGTCTGATAACATTTTCTTTTTTATATTCACAGGACTTTCCTAAACACATTAACAGCTGCAGTGAATCCTTACAAGGTGTGGAACGTGTGAGGGAACGTGCACCTTCTGTAAGTGCTTGCTACAAGTTCGGTCAAGTGACCTGCAGATGTCGGATGCTGGCTGCAGTCTCCTGCCTCGACAAACCTCTGTGCAGGACAGGTGGTTAATATTCACATCTTGTGGGACTGCTGCTGATTCCTGCAGGCTCAGTTTTGCAAACACAAACCACTTTCCTAAGTAGTAACTCTGTCCTCCCTGTCTTAGTGCCTTCCTTTCAACTCTTCCTTATTAACTACTCATCACAGTATTTAAGGACATTTAAAGTTTATTCCCTGCTCAATCTAGCTCATTGTTAACAAGTCATTGCAGCCCTGTACCCATTTTCAGAGCAGAATTCCATATTGATTACTTGCTGAATTTTCCAATAAATGTGATATTTTCTCCTCATACTGCTCTCACTGAGGTGTTAAAGTAGAATACAGAGACCCTTCTAAAACTATATCAACATTTCATTGCTTTATTACTTTCTGAATATACCCGGAATTACCTTTTTATGTTTCAAACATCAGCTCTTAAGGTAGCTTTGTTTCTGTTTTGTGCTTGAGCTGTCCTTGAGATTAAAGCAGTAGGGCATTTAATGACTGTTTTAAATAGTAGTGACATCACTTTGCACTAAAATATTCTTTCGTGGACATTCAAATGCATGAGTTGACAACAAAGTAAGAAGTGTTTTTTCAAATGCTGGTATAAATAAACCCTTTACCTTCATTTCATGAATATAAACTTAAATGTAATTTTCTAGGTTGTCCTATTTTGATGAATGTTGTATTATACCTGCAATTCCCTTCTAGAAGGGAAATTTTATAAAGATTTATATATCAAATACTAAGAGCAAGAAAGAGAATCTCTCTTCTCAGTATTTATAATGATATCCTAATATTTTTTTTTTACAGTTTATATTTAGTGTACAGAGACCCTGGCTCCAAAACTTAGCTGAACATCAGCAGAGCAGGATTCCACCACAGCTTAGCTTCTTTCCCTGCAATTTTGATACCACGCAATTGCAGTATACGTACCTGTTGCAGGCTGAAATGTGGAACACTTTTTACTCAGTCAGGATAACAGGACAACCTGAATTTTCCTTAAAATGTGAAATTATCATCTAAAAGGAGGAGTAGCATTTTAGTTGAACTAACAGTAAATTAAGATCCTCAGTGCCCAAATGACTCAATGCAAAAAGAGATTCCCACAATCAGATTGCAGTGGGCATGTAGATGTAGTCTTAGGAATGTTTGCTCAGATCTTGTTGCAAATGGGCTTACTGTGAATATTAATCACTACATCTATAGACACACCTAAAATTCAAGCAGGAAATGCTTGTGTCTGTTACATCTATGATTTACAGAAGCCTTTTTTAAAATTTTCTGTACACAGAGCTCTAGGTCTTACTTGACTGACAGTAGCTGACAAGGAATAAACAGTCAACATAAGTGCAGCTGTTCTGAATAGAAAAAAGTTTTTGTACATTCTTCCATGACAGGGGATATGGCCAGCCATAGTAAGAGGACATCATGTCTGCAGACTTTTTTTAAAATTTTTCATTTTACTCAAAACACACACAAAACAACAGTAAGTGTTTGGAGTCAGGGAATGAACTGCTCTTTAAGTTCCCTCTAGGAAGTTCTCCACGGGAAATGGATAGGTGTTCTTAAGAAAATGTTTACTTATCCCAGCACATACACAGGAGGTTCATCAAACATTGCACACTAGGAATAACCATTTATTACAACTGGAAAGTGTATTTGTGAAGAACAATGAAAATTACTTCTACAGTGAACACTACTTTAATTTGATCCTTCAGTATACATGTTAAATTCCACAACAGCCTTCTGTTCATTTCATATCACAATAAAACGAACACACCCAACATTCCTGTACAGCAGACATTGCAAATCAGAGCTTGTCCTGCCTTGAAGGTAAAAAAGTCCTTGAACAAAGCATTACTTTACAGGGAAGGAACCTCATCTCTGTCCTCATGTATCCATTCTTGGTGTCATCAAACCCATTAGAAATGTAAAATATTTTAAGATTTATGAAGGAAAATGTTTTGCATTGTGTACTTGTCATATTTAGATTTGTTTTATATATAGCACACACATCAGAACCCAGAAAGCATGGTAGAGACTAGGGCTACATTGTCCACATACAGATTCTCACACCATTTTAACATGCCAGATTTCTAACTTGTGAGCTTGCTTTTATTGTCCTATACTGCTAACCATAATGTTGTCCTGACATACACTTAATTTCCAGCTGTATCACTTCTACCTACATATTTTCTTCTATCTGTATTTCTTAAATCTCATTTCATGTTACTTCATTATACTTTGATATATACTATCCACACAAGTAGAGTAATGTGATTACACAACAAGTAAAAGGCAAAATTAATTGGGAAAGTATGCTTAATAAGAGAAGTTTAAGAAAAATATTTTGAAATCCCTTGCATTTAGGAGTAAAATATTAAAAGCATAAATACAAAATCATAAGTAGAGTCTGAAGCAGAATGAAGTGTCACAGTGGACCAAAACCTGAATAAGAGATGATGGGATCCTGTTCGAAAAAAACAAATCTCATTCAGATATTTTCAGAACAACCTCATAAAAATAGATATTGAGCTGCTAGAGAGGTCTCAGCTGACATACAGTGTTCAGATTTATCTCCAGCACTTGTTAGATACAGGCAGAGAGGAACAGGATATTCACATGAAAGAGCAAGATGAAAACAAAATGAACCATGATAAAAGATTGAGTGATACAATTTACTTTCATCTCGGCAAGACCAGGCTGACAGGAGACAACAAACACATAAAAGAGCATCAGATGATCAGCTGTTCCCTAGTCCATCAGTGACAGGAATTATTTATGTTAAGTGTTAGAAAAAAATTTCATACAATGTGAAAGAGTGCAACAGATGACTGGGGAAATCTCTGAAATCTTCATTCCTGGAGTTCAGGAACAGCACTAGAATCTAGCAAGAATTAGCTTAGTGTATCTACTCCCTGCTTAGAATAGGACGATGGCTCAGAAAAGGTCCCACTGAGTTCCTTTCGAGCCTTGCATCTCTGTGATTGCATTACAAAGCATCTACCTGGTAAACTCGATGTTTCTAGAAGACCTGTTAAATTATGCTGAGGGACATGCTGAATTTTAGACACAAATTAATTCTAAATAATTTTAAAAACTGTGTTGACTAACTATGACAGAAGGTCTTCTGGATATGTAACCAAACAATTTTTTTCCTCAGTAACTATTTGTCCATTTGCACATTTTAACCCTTTGGATTTGGTAAACTAATGGTGTAATAAAAATAAATAACTGCATGCCAGTATACCTAAATATAGAATAGCTGGTGGAAAAAACATGTTTGGTTTTTCAGTTGCATGTCAACCTTAACTAAACTTAACTAAAATGTGAATAGGAAAATGAATGAAACTACTCCAATTTTGGATTTTAATTTAGCTACTTTCTCTTGAAGAAATTTAGGGAGTCACAGGTTTTTTATTAAAAGCTGATTCCTTGGGAGTAGCAGAAGTTCCTTTGACAGTATCATTTACAATTTCTTTGAAACCTCAAAACAGTATGTAATATAACACACTTGAGAAGATGGCTTTAGTATCAGCTATAAAATAAAAGTAGATGCATTTCTGCCATGCTCTACTTTTTCAAAGCTATTTAAAATTGATCCTTCAAAGATGGTTTGAAAGCAGACTGCTCTTTTCTATTTCTAATAGTCTCCCATTAAATTTGGTGCTGCTTACAGCATGAACAAATCTATTAAAATAGAATAGGTTGAATTTTAAGGCACCACTATAAACAACTGCCTCAGCCTGATGCTTGGTATTATTAAAAATGAAATAAATCTTTGAAGCAGCCTGATTACTTTCACTATAATGAATAAATATAGATTTTCCTTTGTACATCCAATTCCTTCTCAGCCCCTTCCTTGACACGCATTAAAAAAAAAAGAAGAAAAGAAGGAAAGATGGCATCTGCCAAGTAATGAACCTGTAGTATTAACAAATCCAATATTATATAAAGAAAATAAAATTCTCCTGAAGACTGCTGGTTAATCAGTTGTCTTCCATTAAACCTGATATCTTCAGTTATAACAATGTCACTGTCCACAGATGTGAACAAATTATCTCTAATTAGTCTGATGGTCAACTAGCTCAAGTATCTTGAGATAGAGAGAGAGATAGATAGGTAGATATTGATATAGATAGATTATTATATTCATTTGGGCTTGCTAGCATAGTATGGATATGGGTATTCTTTTTAACAGCAATGACAGAAAATTATGCTGCCTTATGTTCTCAACCATGCCATTAATCTTCCTTGTAACATTTTAAACAAATCTATTCAGGCATCAGTTATGGCCCCAACCCTGCCACCAGAACTGTCAGCAGTCACACTGACTTAAAGGGATGTCCCCATGTGCACAGACCTTCATCTCCTTTCACACTACTCTGGTTTTGCAAGTTCACTCTGCTGGAAAGCTACAAATTCAAAACACCTGCACAAGAAAGGAAGTGCTGCACACTAACACTGAACTAATCATGACTCATTTACAAACTGCTGCTATCTGCTCTACCTTACTGTTACTTTTAAAAGAGCTGAGGGTTTTCTTTAATGTTGTGTTTCAAAATCCTAATTTTAAAAGAGTTGCAAAGCCTTTTAAAGAGGCACCTCTCACTCTACTCCCCTCATGTACCCTTTATTAGCGCCCTTTTGAAAAATTAATATTTACACTCTGAAATATACCTTTCTGCTTGTATATATACTTAAAATATCCCTCTGTCTCTTATTTTTCCTGTTCACTGGTTCAGCAATACTGTCAGTTTCTGATGATTTAATGTAGAATATATGGAGCTAATTACAGAACACAAGACATCAAAAAGTGTGGTTTTCTAAACTCTAATTAATTGTGGTTTCACAGGCTGCTATTCACTGCAATCTAGGAAGTGGTTAGATGTGAGGCTTATTATCAGTTTAAGTAAAAAGCCAAACTGTGAGGCACTGGTTGCACCTGATTTTTCCAGCCCGTAAGAAATATGACTTTCTGCGAACTGCAGATATCGTGTAACATGGGGTTCAACTGAGAGAAAACAAAGCAATTTTTTGCCTTATCTTACTGGACTGAAAGATACTGTCTAACCACAAATTTATCCTTTTACCAAGTCAGAAAGTGTTCTTCACAGCCATGTCATTGAAAACGCCCATTTGCATCCCCAACAAAGCACTATCTCAGAAATAAGCCAAATAAGAAGATAAATTAAGATGATATTAAGAACACATTTTTTTACAAGCATTGATGACCGAATATATATCGTGGTATGTTTTTTCCAGGGCATGATGGACAGACACTGCAAGAAGAGAGCAAAAAAAAGAGGGAGTAGCAGGGGGGAGGGAAGGGATTTTGCAAGGAAACACTGGTCAAGAACCCTCATTGACGAGATCTGCAGGGCTAATTGTGGTGAGATTTTTACCACCTGCCCTACACAGTGAAGCCCCATGAAATGATCTGTTTGTTTAAATAAGAACAGAAACCCATTCTGAAGGTTCTCAATACCAAAAATGAAACATAATTGAGATGTTCTGCATGAAATACACTTATGAAGCAATGTTAAACAAGTTGAGTAAAGTGACTGTGGTGACTACCATGCTTTGCTGAAGGAAGACTCAGTCTTATATTTGGAGAAAATATTTTCTGTGTTTGTACATTTGAGATACCTAATTGCCAAGAAGATAGTATTACCATGCTCTTAGCCTTCTTTCACTATTTACTATTTAATTTGAAGCTACTTTGCATCTTTCAGATTATCTGTGCAGTTCCAGTGGACAAACAAGGATTTGAATGAACAAATTAGGATGCGTGAGCACTAACCACTTGGGGAACACGAGGGAAGACAAATCGTCATTTCAGCTACATCACCATAAATTTAATGTAAATTGCCAGAATTTAGATGAGTATAAATTCCCTTTGTAAGTTATATTTCAGTTAAGAAGTCAGAAGAGGACATTTTGCTATTTAACAATTCAGGTTATATTCTCTTCTCAAACAATATACAAGTATCAGATATGGGTTACCTTAGCAACTATTGTGTTCTCAAAGAGAATTCTGAGAAAAAAGGATGCTTTAGTAAGCAACTAAAACATTGACAACTCTTTTCTTTTTTTTCTCCTACCATTCAACTTCCACAGAAAATTAAACCAAGTTTTTGGGATAACCACTGATTGTAATCTCAGAATGAGAGCATCAATACTGTTTTTAACCTGATTTGCATCAAAGTTTAATTCTTCCAAGCAATCTTTACTTCATTACTGAACCTGGTCAATGATGTATAATTCACTTAATTAGGAGATCAGAGGAATAGGCAGCAGCTGGGCAGAAGATTAATCTCATTGTAATAAATACATAAAGGGAAACAAATATTTGTCAATTAATTTATTAATATATTTTTTTAAAAATATCCGCCCACCAAAATCTGTTGAAGTTTGAATAATGTGACCATTATTTTGATGATATGGTCATTGTTTTTCAGACTCACAATACCTAATATTTCATGTTGAAGGCAATGGGAACTGCTTGTTTAAAAATCTGTCATCAGTCACACTGTACATGACAAAAGAACTAGAATCAAATCTTCCAAGGATTTCAAGCCTATAAATTGGAAAGTATATTATTATTATTGCAATTTCAGTGGTGTGGTATATGAATAGAAATAACATTAAAATTGCAGGAAATATAAAATTCAACTTGGTGCCTTGTTAAAGTAACTTTAAAATACAATTATTCACCCAACAAAGCCCACAGGAACACCATTTGTAAACAAAATGATCTAACTGTGACAATTTGGCACTACAGCACTTGCCAGTTATCACGCCTTGGGTAACTTGACTATTATTTTCTCTTTCTCCTCTGAACCTCAATACTTGGCAGAAAAGAGCTGTCATCCTTGTCCTGCAGAAAGAAAAATAGTGGAAGCTGCCACACTGCAAGAAGCCATGGCCTATGGCAGACTGTAAGTGGGGACACAACACTGCACATGACAAAGCCAGAGCAGGGTATAAAAGATCTAAACCAAAAAGTTCACATGCTGTGCCCCATGCAAGATGTGTTGCTTCCTAATTCTCCTTGGGGATTACTAATTCTCTAATTGCTCGATTAGGAGATTACCTTTTGTAAGTATTTATCTAAGGAGAGGACAATGGAGAAGTCTTTCAAAAGTAATTGTACTCTCATAATTTATTATGGAATCAGATTAAGAGAAAAATTAAAGTAATGGTGTTATTAAAATCACTTTTCTCTGGTTTCAGATTTTCATGATGACTACACCTTAATAGTTCGCCACTCTTTCAAATATGAACTACGAAATTTAGGCCAGTTCCATCTATAAAGTATCCATTGGCATTTTTGTATAGCACCGGTTTTGTAAATTGTGGCTTTGTATGACTTGTTTAATGATACTCCTTAGATGGGCATAAGTGTTTTAAAATTATCATCAACTTTTCTGAAATGGCCTGCAGAGAAAAGTTGGTTCTGTTCCCATTGATAGCTTTTAATGTATTGATTTTCCAAATTCCCTTGTCATTTGTAAACAGGTAATTTCAGGTAATGCAATATCAAGCTTTATAACGGAAATGGTAAAGATTTTTTTCCTCTTTAACAGCAAGTATCTTTTCCAATTTAAAGAATTGAAAACCTTTCTGAAAAATTTTTAGTTGTCTTTCTACAGTTGATTTGACCAATTATCTTTGACTTTTGGTGCAAAGCTGAGCTATACTCTGAAGTTTCTATACCAGAAAACAGTTTCAAAAAACTCTTATGAACCATAATTCTACACTAATTTTGCATCAAAGATATACTGCTATTTTAGGCACCTAATCACAAAGGCTTTTTTTCCTACATGAAAGGTGCCTATGAGTTTCTTAAGCAGAAAGGCAATTAAGTAAAGTAAATACAGTATTTAAAGTTATATATATTGACAGAGTGCAAAGAAGAGAAGACCAATGACAGAATTTACTTAAACTAAAAGACAAGAATTCCAAGCCAAAAAGGCATTACACAGATGACTTAAGAACAGGAAGTATTTTATTATTAACTTTTGATTACCCAGAACACCTCACATTGAAAAGCCCAAAGACAAATACGTACACACAAATCAGAAGAGTTCAGCGAATCAGAATGATTTTCAGAAGATAAGCAAGGGCAACCCTATTAACAACTTACATATTAAAAGCTTACATATATGTGGCTAACTGTCCTTCCAGTTAGAAAGTTAAAAATTATTTGGCATTTGGTCCTTTCCCATCAAGAAATATAGATGATGACTCAGAGGGTTTGATAATTTGGCTCAACTCAGTTATCTTACTCTCCTTGGCTACTAGTCATTTAGGATGGGTCAGTCAGCAGGGAAGTTCAGGGTTGGTTGCATGGAGTTAACAAAAATTTGTTTTCAACTAAATTTTAAATTTTAGGGTTTAGCAAGCTTCAAAAACAGTGGCCTTTTTAACACTCACATGCAGGCACAGTAAGAAAAACAGTGAAAATAAAACACTTGAAAATGCAAATTCAGGAATTGCATTTACTATGCCAACCATTCACAAAACTATGAAGATACTGATTTCTAACAAAATTACCTCAGAACAGCATCTGTCTTTTTAAAGATGGTGCTTGTCACACTCTCAGGCAAATAGTTAGAATAAGGGATGTCTACTGAGAAACTCTGAAGCTAAGTGCTACCAAAAGACACCAGAGCTAGATATTGAACAATAAATCACCATATTGATTTAATTATCTACACCACTACACTGAAAATCCCTTATCCTCCTAACACAATCACTCAGATGGGACCAAGAACTGCTGTAAGTGATGTCAGGGTAGAGTTATGATAGAGTTCCCCTAAGAAACCCTTTTGCAGCTGAAAGGGAAAGGCTACTAGGATCCACCAACCTCCACAGTGCCTGTAGGATTATATGCAAAATTTCTTGGAAAGGCTGTGTCATCTACTTTTACACCTCCACCTTTCAGGTGCCTTTGAACCTGGTCTTTCATGTATTAAAACATACCCTTCAATAAGAAGCCAGCATTCTACTTCTCCTCGTAAATGATCTTATACTATTTTTCTTCCTGTGATTTATTGCTCAGCTCAAAAGAAGAGTGAAATGAATAGCCAAGACTCTAGAAACGTCTTTTGCCAAGCAAACTGCCTTCCATTTCCACATGCAAGGGCTTTTTTAATTTCATTTTGGTTTTAAACAATTACAGTTCTTCAACAACAATAGCTAGGAACAAACATGGAAGCAGCTTTCCTGAATTCCTTGTCTACTATCCTAGCCTGAGATAATTGCAAGAACAGATGTGACAGCTTTGTGATTTTCTAGACTTTCCCATGAAAACAAAACTGAAAGCTTTTCAACAACAATCCTGGCTTTTTCAGCCAAACCTTTCATCATCCTCATTAAAAAGGTTTTGAGCATTTACAGAAACTAACAAATGACAGCTCATAATCCCCATCTGTAACACCAGAGGCCAGGTACTGCAAAGACAAGACAGGTGCAAATTTTGGTATTCCCATAGTGCTTATTATCTATCCCTTTTTAGAAACAAAAGGATTTGTCTTAACACCACTACCAATATCCCACATTAATCTTCCCATGAGCAAACGCTTACCCTGAAGCTACTATACAGTGTTATTACTCTGTCAAGAATTTTTCTCCTGAATTTAAAGAGGTGCTTCTACCAACCTGTGGAGCTAGACTGTGCTGTAACTCATCTACAGAAGCTGCTCCACAGCTGAGTTCATCT
This sequence comes from Corvus cornix cornix, assembly GCF_000738735.6. Taxonomy (NCBI): domain Eukaryota; kingdom Metazoa; phylum Chordata; class Aves; order Passeriformes; family Corvidae; genus Corvus; species Corvus cornix. The sequence goes on along the minus strand of NC_046334.1, from coordinate 24,237,097 downwards.
CAAATGTCTAGAGTTACCCCCATCAGAGCTGTAGTGTGTGACAAAGAAACTTAAAAAAAATTGAGAAGTTGCACCTTTCTATCCCAACTTCATTCATTTCATTTCTGCTTTTGCCTTTTCCTACCAGAATCATAGTAAGAAAATTTAGCACAGTACACACCACTCTAATTAGTTACTGCCCTAGTTACACACCACTCTTATTAGTTACACACCACTCTTACTAGTTTTGCTGGGGTGAGCCAATGGATAGGATTGTGGCATGACTAAGACACTAATGATGGATAGGGACAGAACAGGAATGCACCTAAATGGCAAAACTGAAAACAGTGGTGGTGCCTGAAACCTAGTATATGAAATGTGCATTTGCTTACCTTTTGTTTTTGGTTAGCAACCATGTCAGACACAACATCTCAGTATTTGAAAGAAAAAAAAAATTAGGACAGCACCAGTTACACAGGGGATTACTTTGAGAATGGGAGAGAATCACTTTGCTTTGGAACTTGTAGAGAAGCCATCAGCATGCTCTCTCAAAAATGTTGATCCTGAAATTCGGAAAAGGGATAGTCAACTAGATGACTCTGTAGTACTTAAAGCATAAAAAATAGGGGTTGCTAAAAAAACTTTGGAGAAGAGGAAGGTGATGTTGGGGGTTCTTTGGGGTTGTTGTTTGGGTTTTTTTCTGGGATTTTTGTGTGTGGACGTTTTGTTGCCTTTTTTTGTTTGGTTCGGTTTTTTTGGGGGAGGGTGGTTTGGGTTTTTTAAACCAAACACACGAAGTGAAAAGTAGCTTATAAAATATGTAGTAAATGATTAAATAAAAAATTGCACACAAGTAATTGAGACAGTTCATTCTTTAGGATAGCTATGAACAATTAGATTGAACAAATAAACTTGAACCATGACTATAGATAGAATAATTTTGAAGGACTAAAGGAACATTTGAACATCATTCTGAAATACTTCTGTTGAAGTAGCATCCAAAGCTCCAATTACATGACATCATTGGGTTTACAGCTGAAGAATGGTGTTTTTATATGAATACAGATTGCTCTTAAGTCACAGCCCTGGTTAAAGGGTTTTTTTTCTTTGAGGAGCCTCATAGAAAACCTTTAAATTTTTGAAAACAGCAGAGCACACAACATTAAAATTTACATTAGAACACTACAATCAAGTAAATGATAGAGCACGTAAAACTCATTTCCAAGTTAAATATGCATACATAAACTTCCATGCTGAAATGCTATGAGACACACTAATAAATTTTTTAAATACTAAAAAAGAGTCCCTGATATCATAAATATTCATTACTAATAGAAATCTAATAAAAGCCTTTGGGCAATTTACAAAAAAATGAAGAAAAGAGATCATCTCCTGTATTTGAAATGCTTTTCCAATATGCTTTCTAAACTTTTTCCCTTTTTAGGGCTTTTTAAGTGTTCCGACATTGTTTCCACTGTATCGTTCTATGGTCTGCACTCATGTGGGAGGAGAGAGCTAATATGTGATCAAAGACAATTTGGGACAAGGAGCAATAAGGTTGCCTGCTTTTTTGTGACAGTTGCAGTACCCCATCTATTGTTTATGGCAATAATTTCTGCTTGAAACAAGTTGATACAGACTGATCTAACTTGGATATAATGCTCTGGACAACGAAAAGGAGAGTAGTTGTCATGAGCTCTTGTCCATGTCATTTGTTGTGATTGCCCCTCAGTACTTCCAAAAAAACCCCCCTCACATCCAAAAGTAAAAGAGTTTTAAGACTTATGTAAATGTTCCATAGGAAAACCCACTTTGATACTTGTTGAACACTCCTGAATTTTTCAGGAAGAAAAGTTGTACAGAACTTTTTGAATAGAAAAAATACCAAAGCATGACATTTAAATGCAATTGCATTTAATTTTGAAATTACTGCTACTTATATAAAAATAAGAAAATTAGCTGGTTTTTATGTCTTGCCTCAGTGAATCAGGATGTGATATTTAAAATACTTCTCAAATCAATGAATTTAAATCTTAGTCAAATACATAACAAATTTGTAAAAAAATTTCATCCAAGGAAACAAAATTAATTTTTTCCACAGTCATTGAAACAATTTGTGATTCTTTTCAGCCTTCACCACTGGAAGACTAAGATCACAGAAAAATACAAAAGAAAGGGTTTATACTACATGTACCACATGAGAAACTGCATTCAGATTTTGGCCAAAGGGAAAGGAACCTTGTCTTTCATAGTACAAAACTTGCTATCAGGTAAGTATGCTCGTTCCTTTTAAGAACTAAATGACAACACCAAAATGGTTCAAAATCTCACTCTTCCTTTTAGAGTCTAAGAAAATCCTCACTGACATCTGAGGTTGTGGAGATCAAAGATACACTTCCATGGACTTCTGTGCAGGACCATAATTTTGCTAGATTCCTGTCTAACTGTCTCTCTGTGAGCCTGCTTCACACACACAGATCTTTAAACTTTTTATGACGTCCATGGGACGGAATGACATATGGTCACAGGAAACAAAGACAAGATTTCATTAGAAAGTATACTTTAGAGGTTCTTTTGCCTCAAAGGTTTTTTTTCCCCACCATTCATTTTAGTCCCATGGATAATAGCCATTCTCAGTTTGTACTCTGCATTTTTTTTTTGTTAACTGAAGCATTTCACTCCTATCTATGTATTTTGAGGTAATATTTACTGTCTCATCTAAGAAATTATCTCATCTAAGATGTTAAGCAGAAATTTAATATAAAATTGAATCTCCAAAGAAAGAATTAGTTCAAAAACATCTTTGATTTACAATGAATTTTTACCACACAAAAGAAAACTAATAGATGGAATTTGTACACAGGAGCATCTTTAGTAGCCTGTTTAATTATCCAGACTAAGGTTTCACTGTACCTAATCAGTGGACACTCTGAACACAGAGTTTGTTTTAGAGTCCTTCCCACCACCTGAAGGATTTTCACAGTTCTTTTTCACTTTATGTAGTATTGCAAAGTGCTGCATAACACTCATCCACTCTCCTGATTCTTCACAGCACCTTGGCTTAAACAACCCTGAAATAGTTTTATTTCTAAAACCTTTTGACCACTTCTAAAGAGAGTGTAGAAAAACCCTTGTTTAGGAGATCCCTAATGTCCTTTAGGATGTTTCTGGATGGATTTCCAGTTATTGCAGACATAGTTAAGCATCTCTTGGGTTTCAGTACAAACATGTGAGAAACACACCTGATAGCTGTGAAATCTGTAGACTTGTGAAAGGAAGGGAAAGCAGGGTATGAGCTTTCCTCTCTCTGTTCTAGTTTTATGCACTTTTTCTATTAGTATTTACATTTTATTTGTCTGTTTCAATCAACAAGCTCTATTAATAATGTTCCACAAAAAAACCCATAAAAGTAACATGCTCAATCCTCAAAGAGCAAAACTTAGCCAATTTGGATGAAATAAAGGAAGAATTATTAGATAGTCCTAAATATCTATTTAACTTTCATTACTGTCAAAAGCAAGAGTGATACTAACAAAATCTCTGCACTGAAAGGGGAAAAAAGAAAAAACAAGCCAAACCAAACCACTCTCTTGGATTGAAACCCAGGAAGTCAAACAGGTATTGCACCAAAATCCCAAACCACCTGCTAAGTCACTTTTGAAGCAGGTCAGTCTTTAAGCAGCTTCTTGGAGTTCCATCTTTGCTTGCATAAAAGAGGGTTAAGTCTGTTCTTTTCAAAGACCTTTGGCATGATCTTTGATGACAAATGACATGCTACCATATGCCAAAAATGAAGTGGAATACAGTCACCCCCAGCTTCAACTTTAACTGGAGCTGCTTTGTTCTGAGTGCCCTGAATAATTAATAACTACTTTGGCAATCAGTCATGCATTCCTTAATGGCACCTCAGGCATCAAGTATCCCATTCACCCGCTCCCCAACTAACAATGGACTTCATTACATCGTTTTCTCTGCCAAACTTGTAACTGACATAGTTTAAAATAAACAAGTCACTAGGAAGACTGAGGCCCAAATGTATATTACAAGAGTTTATAAGATTTCCCTCAATATCATGTGGTTATTATAGAGGGCAAGTGAGAAGAAGGGGAAAAGCAATGAAATATGGATTTTTTTTGCAGTAACGTTCTAGGAGGGTTTAGGTGGCACAGCGCTGCCAAAATCTTGAGTTTTAATAAATGGATAGCTGGTCAAAAATGAGAACCATCACTAGGCAGCCCTTACTGAATAAAGCAGCCCACAGGTAAGCACAGAGTAAGTGACAGGGCAGAGCATGAAAGAGTGACTGAGACTAACAGCTGTGCTGAAAGGAGCATAATAGTTTTGGAATAACACAAACTACATTTGCTTAATAGGAATAAGCTTTTTCAACACTTGCTTCCACTTTATGGTATTGCAGACAAAATGAACTTGCAGCTATAAAACAGAGGAAAGAAAGTGGGAGTAAGACCAGAATTCCAGAAAGTTCCAGATGCAGCCAGGGTACTCAATTTAAAATGGAAGAAATTCAAATTATTAAGCTCTAATTAGTTAGAATCTGAAGATAAGCATAATGTTTTTCTTGGGGAGCATTCTGCTTGTATACAGTATGTGCACTGCTTTTATGCAGTGCCTTCCAATCCCACAGCAAACCTTTCCATAGAATGATGTTGCATCTACTGACATTGGAATGGCAGTGAGTCCTTTCTTTAGGGTGACTAAATCCTAGAAGTAAAGTAATCAGATCAATAGCCTCCTTATCATGTGAAAAGTTGGTTTGAAATAAAATATACAAAGTAAAAAAAGAAAAAAATCTAAAAAATCCCTAAAAAATAATATATATATATGTATATCTGTATATATACGATAAATTACAGCAGATCTAAACAAAGCTATTTCTCTTGCTCTTTAAAAGACCTGAAAATGTGTCCAGTGCCCCTCTCTGTGTGTGGCCTCCAAATACAGAAACAAGCTTGCACTGTTTTATTTCAGTTTTGCTTCATTTCTCCCCAAACAATCTCTCCCTGCTAGTCTACCAGGCATCTCCCCCTCCCCACTACTTGTCAAAAAAAAAAAAAAAAAAAAAAGAGGAAAAAAATTAACTGTTTAGGACCAATTCATTGAACTGAATCTCTTAGTGAATCAGTTATGATTTTGCAAGCATTATTTAAAATTTAAGATCATTCCTACAGCTGACATTTTTTTTTTTTTGTGGGCATGGGGCATGTGGGAGGGGGGCTGTAAATTTTATTTCCTCCTGAAAAGGTGGATAAGATAACTTTATCATTGTAAAGAAAATGACTTTGTTTGGCATCAGTTTTCAATTGCTTTAGGTACAAGAAGCAGGTTTAATCCTGGAACTAAACAATATATATTTAATTTACAATCTGTGGTCTGAAATGTGTAATTGTATTCTGCATGGCTTATTAGGACATACTTTTTGTTGAAAAAGATCACAGCCCTTTTAAAGGGAGATTTAAAAATTAACTGATAAGCAGTTTCTATACTGAACATTTTGGGACTCATTCCAAATTCTTGTGACAGCAAGTGGGCTGCTCTTGTCCCTTGCATATGTTAGGGGTAAGTATTTTGAACATGAAGTCACTGGTTTGAGGGTACTGGTAATTTAAATTTTATAGCCAGTTTTCCCCATCAAACATTAAGGAATAAATTCAGTCCATTTTTACAGCATGACATAAAAATAATTACACATATACTCCTATTTTCAGGTGCCTTTGTTCAATCAGCTCCACAGAAATGGGATCATACATAAGTTACATGGACACGTAGCAGGTAGGGTGTAATACCAGAGCTGCGACAATGGAAGTTTGGCACCAGCCCCACAAATACATGTATTTAGTGATTTTCTTTCACCATTTTCTAAAAGTAAACATACTTATTACATTCTGCCCTCGGGTGTACCCAAGTTTAAACCTGGCTTTATTTCAAGTTTGGAGACTGACATTTTATTTAATTTTAAAACTGACCATTATCAGGTCATAATGTTCTTCTAAACAAAAGTTAGAATAACTCATAAAAGAGTCAATTATGCAGATCAAACCTTTAGTCACTTTAGGAGTAGTTCTTCCTTAGGCATAAGTATTTAAAAATATTTCTAGGAAAACAACACACACATATATACAAACATCCCACCCTCACTACACTACACTGGCACCATCATCAGCATGCTAAATATATTCTTCTCAATAACTGAAATTTTGCCAGTGGGGAGAAGGAGCAAAAATGGCAAGAAAATGAAGCCAGCCAAATGCATTCTGAGTGAAGCACATGTCAGTGGGGTTACAACATGGATTCTTTTCATCAATTTTTTATTGGGCTTGGAGATATTTTCCACCAGCCAAATACCACAGACCATGAGACTACTTTAACAAAAAATACTCCTTACTCTCTTTAAAATGGAATACCTATCCTAAAACAAGTCAACTCCTGTTTTCCTCCATTCTAATGTTTCTGGACATTATCTCATCCTTAAAATTCTATAAACTGTTTTTTGATATCACAGATCTTTCATTTCATGAAAAAAGTAACAAAAAATAGTTGACAGTGAAATTAGTCACATTTTAGACAAGACTAGTTTAATACCTGTGACTTACAACCTTTAAGCAATATTCAAGAGAAGCCTAAAGTACAGTTTACAGGGAAAATGCAGTGGAAAATGAGTATTATGGATTGTCTGCTTTGTCTCTATAATAAAACTATCCAGAATCATAAGAACTCTTCTGTTTGGGAACTAGGTGTAATCATCTGGTTGATTATGTCTAAGAGCAGCTGACTAAAAAACCATTAATTTCTTCAGTTTCGTTCTTGTAACTTCCCAATCCTCTTTCAACATCCCACTGCTGATTCATAAACTGACTTGTCTTTGTCTCAAGGCTGGAATTATTTTTTTTCCACAGTACAGTATTAGGAATGCAAACATTTTACTGATGTTTCCACACAAACAACCGAGCCCACAACTTCCTAGTCCAAAGCCATCCAAAAGGAACCACAGGAACACTCAGTTAAAAAACAGAAACAAAATGTACAATTCAGGAAGACAGATTGCACACTGCTATTATTATTAAGAAATAAACAGTAATTAATCTTAAACTATTAAAAGACTCTTTTGAGCTACCACTTCAAAGATTTTGTATCCTGAAATGTTTCGATCTGAAACATGTTACTTACTGGCATAAGAAGTGTATAATGGATGCAGAATCCAGGTTCAGAAGGAAAATATTCATCAGACACAAATCTTATTCTGATCTGGTTTCCTTTGGAGATTTGTCTGCTTGGCACAGTACTGGAACCACACCAGCGCCCTAAAACAGTGCCATCACTAGGCTCTTCAACTTCTACAAAGTCATACCTGAACAGAAAAGAAAATAAAGTGTTTATTTACTGACAAAAATTCTATAAACTTGCTAATTTAACCAATAAACTGACGCTGCAATTTTTAATTTTTTTAAATGCTAAAAGTATGCTGCCAAAGCCAGCTATTTGAAACTTAGCTCCCAAGTTGCTACTGACTTACATACATAATAAAATCATGCAGTGAGGTTAAAAAAATAAAAGCCGAGCTAGCATTTTGAAGAGACCCAAGTGTATGGTTTTGCTTCTTGTGCAGAAAGCAATTACCACATGTGTGAGAGGGCAGAATAAAGTCAGAGAAAAAAAAGGCTGTAATAGCCTGAGTGGCACAGTAATTCGTACTGCAGTGTCACCAGCAGTACACTGCATGCCACCAGTGAAAGTTCAGGTGCTTTTTGGTATGGAAAACTCACTTTCTTGTAATCCCAGTGGTGAATAACTTCCCAAAGGTTAAGGTGGCTTAGGGAAACTTGGAAGGAGTTTATGCATATCCCAACAAAGCTTTGTTGAGCAAAGACCTAGATCTCACCGCATGTCAGAAAGAACCCGGTATTTTAGAAATATGGACAAGACACATATGGGCTGGGAACTTTGAGAGAATGAAACATATTAAGTTTGATTTTATTGTTTTTAACATGTGGTCTGGGTACCTCTAGGGATCTGTGAACAACTTCAATTGCATCCATGAAAGGTAACTAAGACATGCCAGTCAATCATCAATAAGCTTCAGTATGGTAGGCAAAGGCCCTCGTTCTCACTGGAAATGTTTAGTGGGTTCCCAAGTCATAAAAACATGGAAAGCCACTGCTCTAGAAGGTACGTCTGGTTTCAGTGCTTTAACCTGCTTCATGTCAGCTCCCCAGCTGCCCTCTGACAGAATAAACACTAAGCATTTCAGCTGCATTTTCCCTGCTTCAGCTTGAAACCCCCAGAGCCCCAGTGGCAGCACAGCCCAGTGGTTTGAGAAGGTGAGTGTGTGCTGGATAAAGCAGGGCAAGCTCTTGGCTGTTTTCAGCAGCAGCTTCCTGAGCCAAGTTTTTACTTTTAAACCACAATTTGTAGCCTAAGCATGAGCATAACAAACCTCTGAGAAAGTTTTGAGGTTTCTGATATTTTTATGTTCTCTTGCATGTGCAGTCATATATTAAATACATCTCACATAAATCTAAATTCGTGAATAGCAGAGCCCTTTTCAAGGGTACAAACAGTCCTACCTCTGATGATAGCAAAGGCTCATATTTTAAAAAACATGTACACACACACACTCTCTACCAAATATGCCAAACTATATTTAAAGTGAAAATTATTACCTCATAAACATTTTCTACTAAAGCTTTTTCTGGATTTTTTTTTTTTCAGTAAATCTAATCTTTATAATGATTCCCAGTTCCCTAGTTAGACAGCAGGCAATAAATTCTTGTGTTGCATGTTTGTGCAAGACTGACTTGCACATTTATTATCTCCATTTAAAGGACCACTATTTTTTCCACTTAATTAAAAATGAATGTAATGAATATGCTCATTAACTGTGTTCAAAATCCATTACTGCCATGTACCACAGTTTTAAATCTTTGTTGAACTTATGATACTAATTACTTTATCATTATCTTTTTTCCGCCAAACACGAACTAATTCCTTTAACAGATCCACCAGTGTTTTTACTTTATGATCAGGTATACAACTTATTACAAAGGCAATGTGTACATTAATGGTGCAAAGGCCTCAGGGCTCAACACATTTATCAAATTTATTTGGAGCACTGAGCTTTTTCTCTTTTCAAGATCAGCTTATGAAGTTTATAAAGATAACCTTTTTTATTTTTTTAGTTAAGAATATGAAATAATTACCTACCTTTCTGATTTTTAAAGAGTGAAATAAGCTAATATTTACATTTATTGACTTAGGTTTAAGATGCTAAGGGGAGTCAGGGGGCTTAGTGCTTCTACCTAACTTGCAGTATTTTTTTTACTGCACCCTTTGGTCTTCTGGTACACCTGAAGTAAAAGAGAAACTCAAATTCCACAGTTTAAATCCTAGACCCTTCAAATAAAAGCTAATTAATTCCATTAGTAGAGAGGTAAACTTGAGGGAAATAAGTATTCTGAAAAACTGAATAAAATTCAGCTCGGATAATGACAGTTATCTAGGCTAAATGTGCTACAAGAGGCTGCCAAAAGAGCCTCCTCTGCAACTAAAATTCCTCTCATCACACATCTGGACTGATGTCTGAACTTTCTGTAAAAGAAACAAAACAAAGTGGTTCAGATGCTTTAGCATTTACATTATTGTGCTACGTAATTTTGCAGCTGATGTCACGGGGCTAAGGAGTGGCAAGGACAATAGTACACCCATGGAAAATCATTTCCCCATCAAGAGAAGCTTGTACTTGAAACACAAGAGAACTAGGATAGATAACCAAGAACTGAGAAGCCATTTTACAACTGCAAGGGAGCAAAAAAATGTTAAAATGCATGTTAAAATTAACAACACAGAAGCCTTCTTTTCTTTGCAGTGTGCAAATGAGCAAACACAATCCTCTTTGACAATGACTAAAGAAATGCTCTGGTGCTGTATCTGTAATATTTTTTATATATACCTAAGTAAAATTTATGCCAAAAAGGCAGTCCAGTCTCCTTTCCTAGGTGAAAGATGCTCTTGCTTTTAGGCCTGATGCCCACAATGCCTTCTGTTATACCTGTTGCAGAACATGTACTCCCCTCTCCTAAGGCCCAGGTGCCTGGGAACATAGATTGAATTAACAACCTGAACAAAGACAATTTACTGGAAAGGAGCATGGAAGCAACATAAGCAGCTCAAAACTTCAACAGCTTTCCAACCAGGAAATGTATTTTCCAAGGGTATATGTTTTCCTCTCCTTTCTATATGTTTTTCTGTGGTTTACACTGTCATTTCCTAAACATACTCTGACAGGCTGTTTATCTTGGCTTGCAGTTTTGTGACCTTTCTATGGCTTCCCTCTGCCTCCAGAATTCCACAAATGTATCAAAAAATGTAAGATGCAAAAATCCACCAGGTAAAACCCTTCATCATATCAGTGGTGTTGAATCTTTCCATCTGTATACAGATGCATGCTAGACAAAAATCTAGGAAGCCCATTAAAACAGTTTGTGACAGGTGAAATTTATTCTCTTCCCCTTTTGATAAAAACATGTTTCTTTTTTTTAATTAAGAAACACGAAGTTGTTAACAATCCCTATCAAACGTTTTCCAGCATTTTGTGGGGTGATGTAATATTTCTGTTCCAACTTGTTTTAAAGCACATAGAATTCCAAAGTTTTCCTGGTGTTGGCATAGCACACCCACCTGCAAACTCAAAACATCCAAGGTTCTCTGGCAGTTCATGAGACAAACTGTTGCAAAATAGTACTGAGATAGTTTGGACAGTTTGGATGGTTTCAATTTTGGAAACACCGAACATTACTAAAAACTGTCATCATGAAAATATAATTTTGGTATTTTACTAATCAGAATTTTAACCCCATCATTCTAAAGGAAACTTTAGTTCCCTCTTCCACCTGTATTTGAAATAATTTTTATTTCTGCTATTGAAATATTTAGATTTCCTATGGAACAAAATTCTTGGTTTCCATCATTTGACATAACTGTGCATTTGTATAGACAAAAGTGTGACATACTGGTGATACCTCACATATTATTCACTTCTTAGCTCACATTTAAATCACATCTGTAAGTACTAATATTGGTCTTTGTAAAATAAACATATTTGCTTATGGAGGGAAGTAAGGCCAAACATTTAGCTTGAAGACATTTTTTTCAAAACTTGGCAGATTAACATTTATCTGAGTGGAAAAGGGAACACTGGAGCATGACAGAGGCACTCAAATCCATGGTATCTAATAGCAGCTTTGTTATTCCCTGCAGGCCAATACACAGCAAAAATATGTGATAGGACAAGAGGAATGCTGGGTTTATGACAAAGGGCAGGGGGAAAATGGGACGACCCCAAGAAGAAAGAAAAGTACAGAGTGGCATGCTGGACTGGAGAAAAAGTATTTCAGGCAAGCAACAAGCCTACAGACATAGCAGTACAGTTGTAAAAAGAAAAGCATACTCCATCATTCTTTCAGCAGGTGGAGAACTTTCTTTTCTATTACCAATACTGGCCCTCTCACTGAGACAAAATTTAAGGTTTCCTCAAAGACAAAGGCACAGACGCAAAAGATACATCACGTGAGATGAAAATCGAAATGACACAAAATTTAAGTGATCAGTAATTATGAAACTGCAGGTACTTGTGCACTACTTTTCAGCTTACATAAGAGGAAATTTTACTTCTGGTGTTATTTTTTCTTTACAATGTGACCAGGACAGGCAGTACAATCACCTACAGCCCAAGTCTACAAGCTTCAAAGAGCTGTTTAATTAATTCCATTGCCTTTCAAATGAATTAATTTACACCACACTGTTTTGTATTTGTTGCCAGACAGAAACATCTATATGAATGTCAGACTGGGAAAGTCAGCCCAGTCCCCATTCAGCCCAGCCGATACAAGGTTCCTGAAACTGCAAACTTCTAGCGGTGCACACCAATAAAAGTTACCTATTAATAACATCACTTGCCACATGGGCAGCAGATAAAAGAACTCAGAAAGAAGACTTGCTAGAGGTACAGAAGGGACATGGCACCTTGACTGAAATGGTGGCTCTGTGACAGCACCAGCAAATACTCCATACGGGGTAAAAGTTCAATAAAAATGATTCTGCTCAACATCATCAGAAATATTTAACTGGGGCTACTTTGAGAGATAGTAAAGTCAGGATACTGGAAGAAAACATTTTTTAAAAACTAGACAATATAAAATTTTAACTATTTAAAATATTCCCTCTGGATTTTGTCTTTCCAATATGAATTTCTCAACAAAGTTACCCAGAGTCATTCAAGTGCAGTTCCTGAGGCTCACAACATGGGTAATTTACCCCTAGGACTCAACCTCTTTAGCAGGATTTGGAGTGCCTTCCCCTGTAAGAGGAAACTCCTCTGGATATCATTACAGATTATCCAACAATTGAGAAAAGAGTTACGTTCTATGATTTCTGTAATGAAATCGTCATGCTTGATGTTTTAACATATAAACAGAGAAAAGATGATGGAACAGCAGTGATTTGATAAATAAATAAATAAATAAATAAATTCCCATAGTAGTTTCTGTATTTGCTGATTTTATGCACACTGTGTCATAACAGTCACTGGAAAGAAACAGCAAACCCAGATATAATCTAAATAAATAACTGATGAGGTCAGTTTTTGTACTCAGAAAATTATGTTTAATTATATACAAACATCACTTCGAGCAGTAGACATCACTTCCAGCCAACAAATGAGCTTAATACCCCCAAGTATCCTGCCGTGTCTACATTTTCCATGAAATAAAGATACTCAAGGTATAAACAGAGAACATTTCTAACTGCCATTCCCCAAATATGGATTGTGGTTTCTGTGCCAACCTACTTTGAATAAATCTATTTTAGAATCTGCAATACTGTATATTAGGAACTGCCTTATGGAAACACAGATTCATTCACAAATGTTACATGGTTGCCATGGTTCTCCCTGTTTAATCTTTTCTCGTACTGATTAGCAACAGCCTGAGGCTTCTACCACAACTGCACAACTCTCTGTATTCTTACCTTGTTATTTAGGATACATGGAGGAAAAAAAAAGTTTAACCCTTGGATTTAAATTCTCTTCCCTTTCATTCACTGTAAGCCATTTTGATCATAAATATACACTTACCACACTACAAGTGGGAAGGAAAAACAAGACAAGAGTTCAAATCCCCAAATTCTACTCTTCAAACTTTCAAACCGACTTCGTGAAAAGGATGCACTGGTGGTTTGATTTGGAGAAATTAACAGCTGCATTACTGCGCTCCGGTCGACCAGAAAATACATTTCCGTTTTCTGTGGATCTGTATCATGTGAAGCTGAGAAATATACATTTTGCAAAGCAGCTTTTGTCCCTTGGTGAATGCATTTTGGCACTGCATGCAAAAACAAAAAACCCAAAGAAATGTGTCTCTTTTCCCCAAAACTCCCATTTGTATAAGAAGTTTACTTCAGTGCCAGTTAATAAACAGTGTATTGCTGAATACGTCTCATTTCCCTGATGACTAGGAAGTTGGCACACAAGCAACTCTAGGACATAAACTCTCATGACTGGTATCTAGGCGTGCTGATAAACACTTATCTATCTCCACCATAAGCACATGAATATCCCACAGCCTCTGAAAGTGACATCTGCCTTGTGGGGACAAAGAGACATTAACTTTTCCACAAGAATGACAAATTGCCAACTAGATACATTGGTAAATATACTTCAGGCTCTGAAACAGAAACAATTCTATGTTGAGACAGCAAGCTTGCAACTATTTAAGCATGTATTAAACTACTGATATGGATTAAGAACATAAACAAGTATTTTCAGGAATGCAGAACCACAGAATTCAGCCTCTTCTACAAACTAATTTATACCTGTACAACTTCTATTGATACAGCATTTCAAACACTTGAATAAGAATCTTATAGAAAGAGACAGTATAATCCTGCAGATCAGAATTTGAGGTAAGGAAAGAAGATGGTTTCCCAAACTCTCCCTTTCAAATGACCGATTGTCAAATTTCTTAGAAGCTACCTCTACTTGTCTTCCTTGTATTACAGAATGACAGTATTCGCAATGCCAGTCAGAATAAGAAATATTTTTAAATTTTTTAAAATATGGACTAAATTTGGTCCAAAAATGTCATGTTATGAGTAGAACACAGATATAAACCAAAAAAGTACATGGCACTACTATTACTATGTATCAAAGAGGAATTTGGGAAAATTGGTGTGCTTGGGAAAAAAATGTACACGTACAAATCAGCCTGCAAATGATGTCCCAGTCCATGTTCTTACTTTGGCCTTTATCTTAAAATACAAAAAAAATGAAGTTCTGGGAAAATGAAGGCTCCAAAGATTTCTGACGCTCACAGTTAATATGATACAATTACCTTTTTCCTATTTAACTACAGATTCTCCTGTAGTTATCTAAAATGCATTAAATAAAAAAGATTTTCCCAAATTAGAAGTTACTTGGAAAGGTTATTTTTCAAGGACTAAAAAATGGGTAACATTTACATGAAACCCTTTCTTGTACTGTTTATCTTTAATTGTCTACTTTGTGCTATTCACTGCATATGTGGACCACAGATCTCCTTAGTACTCTGCACAAGTTATGAATGAAATAATAACACACGTAACAAAAAATGGCAATAGGACAAAGTATTCTTATTGTTTTGTGCAGTAGTACTTCTATTACTTGTCCTTGTCTTCTGCCATGCAAACTATTACTGTATTATTATTATCATTATCATTATTATTATTATTATTATTATTATTACCACCTTACAATAAAACATCATGTGGAAATGACCACCAAAGTTCAGGGTCCTGCTGCACTGGACACTGCACTCTCCAAAGCGCTTTTGCCTTCATACAGATGCAGCTGCTGTCTCTCCTCAGACAGTGAATCCACTCAGTAAGTATTCTGCACTGTACAGTACCACACATTCCACATTTTGGAGAACTAGAAGCCTCACCAACTTTTTCCCAGGACTCCTCCGTAAAGTCGGGTATATTTTATCTTGGGAATTACAGTGCTCATAATAAATCACATGTTCCTACTGTACAGATCAACATTTTGTAGAAAACCAAAACCTCTAATGGACCTTAGAGTTCACATTTACAGCTGAGGCTGTAAAGCACTCTTTCTAACCCACTATAAAATTTCTTCCTCTACTCATACTGTTCACAGTGGTCAATGTATCTGCTCCAGCTTCTGTGAACACACAATCACATTTTTACAGAAATACTTATTTTAGTATCCCAAAGAGTAATTTCTTCTTTATGCGCTCCAAGATATTCCAGGATATAAATCCTGGAATGCAGCAGTGGCTCCAGCCAATGATGTGCAAACTATTGGCTAAGCAATTTCCTAACAATATTCAAAAGTATAGTTTCGGGTGAAAAAAACCCATAAGGAGCATAAGGGGCATTTTTAGCAACCCCAAGATTCTTCCAGGGCAGTGCAGGCAGCTTCCCTTCCCCCGAAGCAGCCTCTGATGTTCAAACACTGTTACTACCTGGATAAGTTTCTCATTTTCCCTTCCCTCCCTCCTGCCTACTTCAATGGAGGCTGGAGCTCTATCTATGTTATTTTAATGAAAATACCTTTTTTTTTTTTTTCTTTAGCTCAGCAATACAATAGTATGTGGCTTCTTGGCAGCTACACCTGCACCACACAGGATTTACCAATGCACGACAGACCAGTTGTCACGAAGTCTGATATTCTGCATCACCACAGGCTAGTAATTGCTACTCAAACAGAAAGTGAAAAAACTCTATAATGTAACTGAACAGCCTGCATGAGCCAGAAAAAATATGTATTCCCAATCCTAGCAGGAGATCACTTTTCACCTAAGGAGTGTAAGAAGTTTCCTCTCACTTCAGTTTTACTAGTTATAAATTGATGGTCATTAAATTAAGCAAATCTGGTTTTAGTCCAGCCTCAGTATATGAGTCAAAGGCTAGTCTTAATAGAGATATGTCTTAATAATTCGTGCTACAGTGCTGGTTTCCCTCTTCACATGCTACTTTCAGAAAATGAGATCGTCTATTAATTTTACCTTATAAAAGCTCTATGACACTCCCACATGACCATCTAATATTTTTATAATAATGCATCTTTCTTACTGTAGTTTCTGATGCACATGCATCTTCTCAGATGTCCCGATGATCAGCTGAGAACAGATTAATGTAAATTGCATTATATTTTACTTCTACTTTATCCTAATGGAGCAGCATCAAGTGCAAGACTGGATTGTTACTAACTTGTCTGACTGACAATACTTACTGGCAATGCTGTCTAACTACAATTGCATGTGAGAAACATACTTTGATAAAATGTTGACGACGCACTTAAAGAAGCATCCACAGCTTTTAGTGAGAGGGAAAGAAGAAAGGAAGAGGACAAGTGGGGAACTATCAAAAAGAGAATCTGTGTAACAGGCGAAGAAACACACTGTCCATCCAGGAACAGGACAGTTGGAACATCTGCTATTCCTGTTTATACACCTGATGGTGATCCTAACATCGTAATGGTACTTACACTTTCAGTAATTAGAAAACACCAGGAAGGGAGCCTATGCTATATTTGAACTGGCATATTTACTGGCATACTACACGGGGTAAATGTAGATTATCTTGCTGGGCCTGACTCTGCAGCTCGCATTTGTCTTGACATCAGGACCTAAATTGAGCCACGCCAGAAACTAGAGGTGGCTACAGGGTCTGTGTCCCTGAGCTCAGGTGGTGAAAGTAGTCTGGTGTGAAAAAGGAGTAAGGGATTATGTCAACTGCCCAGTCATCAGCAATCACTCTCCTACACATTCATCTGGGCTCTGAAAAGAGGTTTCAAATTACTTCCAAAATAATATCTATTATAGCGTCCTCTGGCAACAGTGGATACTAAAAATGAATGCTGCATTTACTGAAGCTGACGGAAAAGTGGGTGGGCAAGAATGCAGTCCCTAAGTTTGTGCAGTGTGTCCTTCTGATCATATCACCTGTGCTCTGCTGTCTTCCAATTCTACTCAGAGAAGCATCTCCTTCACTCTTCCTTTTTATGTTTCATTCTGATTTGCTTAGAGAATGCAGTTTTGCAGCTATCATCCCTTCCTGTACAATAGAAGAGTTTACTCTTCTTGAACCTTAGGAAATGCGTGTTACAGAGTAACCTCAGTTATAATCATACTGAGCTTTTATTTTCTGAGTTGTTTTTATCTTCTTTTATTGCCTGCGATATCCGCTTTGTCACACTTATAAATCTCCTATCATGAGAATGGTATAAAGCAACTTTTAATAACCAGTAGAGAACCCAAAAGAAAGGATATACTTCTGGATACAGTACACACCTCTGCCACAGCGTGAACAGTGGACAGCAGCTCAACCAATAGGATGGGACCAGCTGAAAGATGAGTTAATGTTTGAATTATGTGGCGATCAAAGAATAATGTTTTTTTTCTGGAATCATGCAATATCCAAAAGAAAAATATTTCTAAAAAAAACCAAACAAATCAAACCACCAAAACCCAACAAGAAAACAAAAAAAATTCCACTGCAGTTTTTTCAAAAGAAGAAACATATCCAGAAATTTCTTTTAATGAAAAAAACCCACTCACTTTTTCTTCAGAACACTAAGAAAGCAGGAAGCATAAATCTATTGGATTCTGCCTTAGAATTCCATTCATTAAATTGAAATAATATTGTTACATTTCAACTCACATGAGAGAAATAACCTTTGTAGTATAAAACTTTTTTCTTTATATATAAAAGAAAAATTTTTAGATAATCAGAGGACACTAGGCCTAAGTCAATATAACTTCTTACGAATTTTGATCCCCATTCCCCACTCTCATCCTCCATTTATATCCATTTAACATTCAAACCTCTGTTGTACTGGCACTAGTTTTTAGTTGTCTTGCAAATGGATCGAACAATTAAAAATCAAAACCATAAAAAGCCACTCCACAAGCATCAGAAGAAATTACTCCATCAGCCTGTATTAACACAAGTTTTATGCTATTTTCTACACACTGTTCCTAAAATGCCACCTTTCTCCTACTGATAAAATATCAATGCTGCTACAAAGGACTTCAGATAAAATTAGGTACTTCATACTAATTCTCTGCCATCAGTATTTCAATTAAACCAAGGCACTTGAATGCTAGAACTCATCCCAACCATTTAAATTATATATCCCCCTTTCAGACTTTGAATAGAAATGATTAACAAGTAATTTATGTGTTGGGAAAAAATTAAATATTTTGTATTGAGGAATGAGAGTTTATATGCTTTTTATAACCCTGTATATTAATGAATCATTCCTTTCCAAATGGATCTGAGTCACAGAACAGAGCTATAATAAATTTTAACTCAGTTATGGTTTCATTTTTTGCAGAAGTTACAGACAATTATGAGACACCTCAGTATTGCTGATGTGTAGAGTCACCTAAACAGAGCCCTGCCCACCCAGGTATTGGATCTCACAGAATATTCTGAGTTGGAAGGGACCCTCAAAGATCATTGAGTCCAACTCCTGGCCCTGCACAGGACACCCCAAGAGTCACACCATGTTCCTGAGAGCACTGTCCAAATGCTTCTTGAGCTCTGTCAGGCTTTGTGCCATGACCACTTCTCTGGGGAGCTGTTCCAGTGCCCAACGACCCTTGGGGTGAAGAACCTTTTCCTGATATCCGACCTAAACCTCTCCTGACACAACTTCAGGCCATTTCCTCAGTCCTGTCACTGTAAGAGAAGAGATCAGTGTCTGCCCCTCCTCTTCCCACGATGAAGTTGTAGACTGCAATGAGGTCTCCCCTCAGTTTCCTCCTCTCCAGGCTGAACAGACCAAGTGACCTCAGCTGCTCCCTATATGGTTTCCCCTCCAGAGCCTTGACCATCCTTGTGTCTCTCCTTTGGACACTCACTAACAGCTTAATGGTTTTTTTATATTGTGGCACCCAGACCTGCCCCCAGCACTGGAGGGGAGCTGCCCCAGAGCAGAGGAGAGCAGAGTGGGACAATCCCCTCCCCTGCCCGGCTGGCGATGCTGTGCCTGATGCCCCCCAGGGCACACTTGGCCCTCCTGGCTGCCAGGGCACTGCTGGCTCATATTCAGCTTGCCATGGACCAGGACCTGCAGGGCCCTTTCTGCAGCGCTGCTCTCCAGCCTCTCGTTCCCCAGTGTGTATGTACATCCAGGGTTGCCCCATCTCAGATGCAGAATCCAGCCCTTGCTCTTGTTGAACATCATATCAATATGGTACATATTCATATCAATATGAACATCATATCATGTTGGTGATTATCTCAAAAAAAAACCGGTGGTTAAAACTGAACACGCTGATATTCCAAGGCAACAGCTGTAAGAAAAGAGTTTTAAGTATTAGTCCTCACTGTAACTTTCATCTCTGCTTTTAAGCCTCTGCAGGTTTTGGTACTCAATATTTTGGGAGTTTTCCAGTTTGAAGCCTTAAAACTTTTGGGGACTCTTTTCTGAATTCTCAAATAAAGGTGGCAGCAGCAACCCCTTCCTCTTCAGAAGTATGTGGAGAAGCAGTAAAAATCCCAGCAGCCCAGCTACTTAGCAACATGAGTCACAGAGAACATTGTCTGCACCAATTCCACTTTAAATACAGAGTTCACTTAAAGGTCTTTATCCAGTTATTCAAAGCCAACTTGAACTTTGTACTTACTCAGGAGATAACTTCACCCTCTGTAACCACAGCCAATGAGAAGCATTTAACACTGTCTGATAGTAAAGACAGCCCATCAGTTGTGTCCAGAAAAAAAGTTTCTTGGGAACTAGACATTGATAAAGAATTGTTGCCCTCAAAAGCCCCAGAATTAATACTTTATATGAAGGGGTGTATTTCTTTCACAAATCTATGCTTGGTATTAGTGTGGTCTTCACATATGTACCAACATTGACTCTATAATGCACCCAAGGTAAAACAGGAAAAATAAACTTTTTTTCTTCCCTAGGGGGGAGGATGTGGAATGGAATTTCTTCTGTCTAGAAGAAAATGATGCTGACATTATCCTTTCATGCATGCACTCTCTTGATGTTGCAAGGTGCTTCCATAAAAAGGAGCAAAACAGAAGCAAAATTTCTGTTCTTTTTTACTGAGGCATTAGAGTCACAGTTATGCATCCATATTTCACTCCACTTACTAGATGCTCAGATTTGTAATAATAACAAGAAAGGAAGCTCCACATGGTGCAAGTAACTCATTGTGTCTTATATTACACAGAAAGGTCTCTTTGGAAAAATTACACAACAAAATGTTTAGTTTTTTTATTGTGTTTACTATGAATTATCACTGTCTAGAACCCATTTGAAAAAAATTATGAAAAAGAAAAAAAGACTGCTAAGTAAATATTTTCCTTCTTCATAGCCACAGACAAAAGACAGTATGTTTCCTCTTTAATACACTTTTTCCATTGTTATCAGACTAAGCTAAATCTTCTAATTTTTTAATTCTTATCAACAATTTCCTTACAGCACGTTCATTAGGAACACGTATGACTGTTTGAAGCAGTCTGGATTACAGCTTCTACCACCGAATCTCAATGTTCCATGAATGGAGGGCAATAGCTCAGTCACAACATATCTGAAGTGAAGGCAAGTAGCCTAAGGAAACACAGGGAGGGGAGGTAGTGAATGAATTTAATACACGTGGCACTGCATAATAAAGCATCATCCTAAGAATCCTCAGAGGAAGAACATTCCCAGGATTAAAAATTAAGTATTGAATTTGAAATAAAGAGGAAAAACAAGTTGCACAGATTTTAGCCTAATTTAATACTGACAGCTGCCTTCAGCTTAACTAATTTCCTGCAGATAAAAGTTCTACATATTACAAATATCAAGTAGACAAGCTTTTAAATTTCTTTCAAGACATTATAGATTAATGCTTTATTTATACATGTAAATGAACAGATTCACATCTGCACCTGCTGAAAACCTCCCTCCCCCCAAAACAAACAAACAAATTATAAATGATAATTTAAATTATTAGAGGACCAATGAGAGTTGGAAATCCATGTAACCATCCTAATATGAAGATGTTGGTAAAATGGTATTTGTTATTCTACTATCAGTTAGTTCCACAGCCTTTTACTCATGTATTTTATCCTTATCACCTTATCTACAGTAATTGCACTTTGGATTTGTGACACATTTCTGTGTTTTATTACGTATAATAAAAGTCAGACCGTAATCATCTGATGATTAGAAAGAACAGCTGCAACCACTACTAAGATGAACAGCTAGAGCCACTCTATGCACAGGGAGAGAGCAAGTTTGACACATGCTACCAACAGAAGAAAGATTCTTTTCTTTTCCTTTCCTATTGCAGCCTTCCATTGTAATGCTCCAATGTACAACCAACTCACATCATCAGACTTGTCTTTAAGGGCAACTGTAGCATCCATGTTCTTCCTGGAAGAAAGCTAAATGTGTGTCTTCCTGTCACAGAGGAGTTCATCATAAAGCTGTTATCACTTCATGTTCTTATCGACAGAAAGCAACAAATTCAAACAACAAGCAACAGCTGAGCAAAAATCAGTTTTTGGTCAAGAAGAGTTATGGCAGCTCCCTGGCAATAGGAGCTGTCTGGCACAGAAGTCTAATGGTTTTATGATTAAAACAGGATTTAGGGGCTAGCATCATGAAAATAATGACCTGTCATATCAGCTACCATATCAACAGCAGAAAAACTCCATTTTTATTTCATCAGAAAGGGCAGGCGTACACAATCCAAATCCTCAATGCCTCTGTTTGCTAGAAATTCACTGCCACTTCTAGCATGTAAACAGTGCTGCACAAAGCACCCAGGAGCTACATAATTCTCCTTTTTGTTTGGTTGGTTTGCGGGGGGATTTTTTTTGTTGCAACATTTTTCTTTTTCAAGTCACAACTGAAATCAAACAAAGTGTATGAAACTGAAACTACTGCAATATTGCAGAGATTTATATATCCCTACTGCCAACCAAATAACCTAAATCTCTTCTAGAAATGTGCATGGATCTATTTGTCAAATAAAGTCAAATTTGTGTTCATTTTGGAAAGGACACAGTGGGATTCTTAAAATTTGTCCATAGGAAGGATCAAGCGCAAATGAAGTTGAACTATTGTTAAAAAAAAAAAAAAAAAAAATTACTGTCTTTAAAGGAATGCAAACATGATCTGCATGAATTTCAAGTACATCACCATTGTAAAACAAAGATTAAAATCACCTGGTGAAATACAGGCAAAATACCAGAATTTTATTCTGAAAAACCTATAATTTAAACTGACCCAGCAATCATGCTTCAGACTGTTGCGAATTAGCACAACACGCACGTTAATGCTATTACAGGTGAGGCTGAGTCAGGAGGGCCGGCCTTAAACACAGAATTTGTTGTGATGCAAATTTGCTATATTAGTAAATACTGTAAGTTGAACGGCAAGTAAGAATAAAAGAAAGCCATGCAGGATCACTTTGATTTGCATTTGGGAAAATATTTGAAGTAGAGGCTAGACTGGTACCTGCAATATATCTGTAAAATGTGATATTTGGTCTATATGAAAATACTTCACTGAACAGCTTGAAATTTCAGGGCCGACTTTGAAGATATCCGAATGTGGAGGTCAGCGAGATACAGGAAAAAACTTGCCATAGCTTCAGGATACATCCATGACATTTTTTAGTCACCACTATCATTGTACAACTGGGTATGTTCGAGTTTTATTTTACTCCAAAGTATGAGCAATATTTGAATTACTACAAGATTTAAAAATGGCTAATTATCTTAAGCTGATGTACTCCAGCATATTCTCTCATTGGCCCTATGAGCTGACACTGCAGGGCACCACAGTCTACAGTGATGATGGAGAAAGCTCTGGCATTACCCAGAATGAGCGGCTTAAGAAACAGGTGGAGGAACTGAAAACTCTGACAATGACCACGGAAGATAACCTGTGAGGCTGTCTCATACACTACAGAAGGGAGACAATGATTTCCTGATACTGTGCACTGTTGCATAGAAAGTCTAATGTTCCCTGGATGCAGTTTTTACCTAGTTTCAGTCATATGTCAGAACTAAAGGTATAGAATTATAATAGATTAAACTTCATGTGATAGTTCATTCTCTCTTTTGTCATATAAACTTGCTTTTGGAGAAATTGTTGAACAGTCTACAGCAACAATACTGATTTGTGTGTTTCAAGATGGCAGAAACACAGTGAAGTAATAAATACTGTCGGATCTAGTCAATAAAAAAACCCTTAATTTTTCTACAGAGAGTACTGGAAGAAGTATACATAATTTTATTAGTAACTCTAGGAGGTAAGAAATGCAAGACATAACTCATAAAGAGATATTACTCTGGTAACTGGTAACCTACTTGACCTGTGTAGAATTATTTTACATATTTAATCTCTCTATGTTTTACTTATCTCCTCAACTTGTTATTTATTTATACTCCCTTCACATCAAACAAGGTGCAATTTCTCTTCCTTCGCTGAACTTGTTACTGAGATTAAAGTTCAGAGGAATCCTAGCTATGCTTTTTATTTTGGTTAAAATCAAAAATATAAATCTTTTTCAGAGAGAACTATAACTCTCTTTTTATTCTTCCCAGCTGAAAAGCCCAGTATTTTCTCGGTAGGACACATATCAGGAATTGCATTCATACAACTTCCTGGTATCCCTGCACAAATACGAGCACGATAAGATTACAACTGAGTGAAGATTGAGTGATTTATTACTATTTTTTGTCAATACTTTTGTATTTTGCACATTGTTTACTTAAAATAAATGTACTCCAATTAAAATAAAATTCTAGTTATAATATTATAAAATATTTTAACTTATCTTACTTCTCTTTTTGCAAGTGGACGCATGAGTCACCCTACCTGGATTTTCTGTCACTTGCCACATCACTCTGCCATATGCACAGAAAAGAAAAAGGAAGCTAAGTTTTCACTTAAAGAATTATTGCACAAAGGGAGTACACCCATTCAAGCAAACATATATTTATAGTAGTTAGTCTAATACTGACATGGCCTTGGTAATTACTCCCTTTAGAATTATGAAAGGAAGATGTTTATCCATCCGTTATAAACACCTTCTCCCAAATTAAGGACAAGTGTAAAAATAACCTCTAAAAGTTCAAATTTGTCATAAAAAGTTGATACAAGATGTAAAACCAATGGAATATCAGTTAATTAGAAAAACTGAAAGCAAGAATCAAGTCAAATGTGTATATGAGGTACAAAAAAATAAAGCTCAAACCAGAAAAACAAACAAAAAATTACTTTGAAGCAAAAATCTTGTGTGAAGTACCTCTCTGCGAAAGCATTAAAGGAGAATATGCCATTTAAATGACATATTTTATCTGCTACTTAATTTACCAAAGAGTCCAGACAATGTACCACTATTCACACATCAGGATTTTTTATGATGTGTTGCTGCGATAACAGACAGATACAGGATACAAGAGTTTAGGATCTCTCCTCTTTCACCCTCCCACAGGAAATATACATGTCAGTCCTACTGCCTCGCAAAACACCCAAAACATTATCAACCACATGGCTTGGTTCAGAACTACATTCACGCTGATGCCTCTCATGTCACGATTGTTTCTGTCCCAAATTACAAAGCCTTCAACAGAGAATCAGGGAAGAAAACAGAGATTCCACCAGTCCTACAGAAACCTTTGCCAGTGACTGAGCAAGCAGATACTTACTTAAGTCAGGGAAAAACCAGTACCAATAAAGAATGTCAATTAGCACAGTACTTTAAGTGCTGTTTTTCACAGACAACTTGACAATTTAAGGCCACTGAAATATTGTAGAGTAGCATGTGGGTTTGTCTTGAACAGGGATGTAGTACCTCATGTCATGACCTGAATTCTGCTTCAGGTAACTTACTCACCAAAATTTTCTCTGTAAAAATTAGACATTCATAATTCTAACATTGTGTCAAGAATATTTTCCCAGATGTCAAAACTTTTACTTGAGAGGGAGATTAAATATACCATATTTTTGTGTTGTAGTATGTCTATGGCCTAGCTACTGAATGCAGAAGTAAAAATGGGAGCACCCCAGAGCTTTCAAGCATGAAAACCTCCTCTGGCACTATAAAAAAACCCCATAAACCAACACTTTAAAAGATGCATTTTATAAATAAATTAATGTGCAAGTGTCAATTTTTGCAAAACTCAAGCAATATATTTTTTTTCATACCCCAACACCTCCTTTCAGAATCTCCTAAGTGAAAGTAACTTACTTGCAAATGTCATCTTCTGGGTCCTCAAGCCCAAATCTTTCATCAAAAGTAAGCTGTATCCATACGTTTTCATCAAGTGCTACTAATCTCCACACTAGCACAGTGTTGCGTGGGTACGTGTGTGGAAACTTGGGGCTGTGAATACTTCCATTAGTAGTCACAGTTATTATCTTCTCATGGTGAGGATCCTGCACACCTACAGCAAGGACAGAAAACAGAGGTATCAATACTCATTCCTTCTGCTCTTCCTGAAGTGTTTGTATAAGTATGCACAGATAGAGACACTTTTGTTTTGTTTTCTTCATCTTGCAAGAATTTCTCCTTGAAAAATCCATACAGTAACAACACAAGAGTCGCAAGTATTACTTTGCTGGCAAAAAGTTATTCAAACCCAACTTTCAACTGCTCTTTAGAAAGCAGAACCGAAGTTCAAGTGGAAATAAGAGAAATGTGACTGCAAAGTCCCGACTACAAGACTGGACTTCTCAAGTCCACCAGCCCAAGGGCTACATCATGCAGCCTGCTGACAGCTTCAGTTCTTTATTACTGGAGATTGCAGAGATCTCACAAGGCTACAGGGAGAGGTCTGCTCAGATCTACAACAAAAGGGATGATTCGAATTTGTCTTTTGCTAGTGGAGACTGTTTGATATTTATTTGGTCCAGTTTGATGACTGCCCCCTTCCTGAGGACTGTATCAGAGCAAAGTTGTCCCTACAGAGGACTGAAAGTGGGACATGCTTGAGGAAATTTGGGCAAGTCACCAAGCATAAGAAATAGGCCATTTACAGACAAGCCTCAATCAAGGGCACTCCTCAAAATTGTTCAAAACATTGTTAGATTAAATACATGTAAAATTAAATGAATGTTTCACAACATGTCAGGAAATTAAGTCAAAAGAAATAAGGCAACTATGTTTGATTTTTAAAGCCCACAGTAACAATGAAACTACTGAAAAAACCTCTACAGGTTATGGATTTGTAACTGTGAGGAGTTAACCAAAAGAAAAGGACTCTGGTGAGCAGCAGCCATGCCTTTCAGAGTCCCAAGAATTATCTTCACAGTAACTCAAGAAACCTCATTCTCTAAAGCATCCAATATTCACAAGAATGCATATTCAGCTGCTGGGATCAGCTCATATTGGGTATTTGGCAGTAAAAAAAAAAAAAAGGTATTGACCTAATCTTAATACATTTTAACATTGTGACATATGACGATGAGATTGCTAAACAATGAAAATTTATTTCCATAAGCATATCAAATGAAAACCATCTCTTTTTTGCTATAGCACATGACTTTTATCATTTTCATCTTTTTCTAAAACCTGTATATGGTCAGATTGATATTTCACTCTATTAAATTATAATATTTTATAGGAATTCCTATAGTAAATTATAGGAATTCTCAATGGAACCTATTAATAACTTTTGTAACAAAATAAGGTTGTACTTTTGTACTGGAGAGTTAACTTTACTTTCTTTCCAGCTATTCATTGGTTTTTTTCCAGTTATATGTTTTACCTTATTTTTCTGACTTTTTTTTTTATAACCAGCATTATGATAAACATTCATTTGAAGTTATAAAAGACATACATACTTCAGTCTACTATGAAAATACATAGTGCAATTCTGCCTTATTATAGCCACATATAAATCTGGATAGCTAAATGAATGCAGTGCAAGAAAAGAAGGCCACAGAGACTGCGTTGCTATTTTAAAAGAATTAATCTATACTTAAATATAATTTAAAGCCTGACAAACTTTTGCTTTCTATTCTTCTGGACTTGTGCCTTCTACTTGTGGTATGAAAATGGTAAATTTTCTTTTGAGTAGAATGTCTTCCTATAAAAAACTAATGGAGTGTGGTCCTGCCAGTACCCACACACACTTGCAAAGGACTGACTGCAGTAAGAGAGGACAGCACGCAGTAATAATAAAAATAGGCACAAAACCAGAATTCCTAATTTAGATACTTCATTGGGTTTTTGTTAGCTGAGTCACAAACATTTTTCTATAATGTACAGTCTGTCAGCTGAGAGCTGCATGCTAAACACAGGAGCTAACAATAATAAAAATTACTTTCCCAGAGATTAGTGCACCAGAGTGCTATTTCCAAAGTATTCAAAGGACCACCATTTGAGATAAACATGTCAAAGTGTGGTATCTGATGACACTACGCTTAGTGGTACATTTTGTCTTTAAAAGCACAAACAGGATTACAAACCATGATATATTTCCCAACATATTAAAAGGTGTTTTCTTTTGCATCATCAGGGCACTGATAACAACAGCACTGCAAGTAAGGACTGTAAATAGTCTAGGCATACCAAATGAGAAGTCAATAAAAAGGGGAAAAGGAATGAAGAGATATCTACTAATTTAGTGAACTGCATCTCCAGTACCTTCAAGCTCCTCCGTTTGCAATGGAAAAATATCTATTTACTTTACACACAACAGCGTTACATGAACATATCCAATTCCCACACACACCACTTGCTCCATTTCAAATATTTGCTTTTGCACAGTGGAATTTCTTCTCTTACAAAAGAATTACTTTGTATGACTACAAAGGCAAGTAATTGCTGTCACCGGAGAATGAAGGTTGTTATTTCTCTTTAGATAAGCTGCAATATCCTTTTTTTATCTGGTCTACATAAATTGTACCAGTGTACCTCAAAAATGCTAGCCTTTTTCTACTGAGTTCATGGATGGTCTGAAAATTTCTTTGAGTAGACTGCATGAAAAGCACAGCTACCTGTGCATGGCTAAGAGGAAACTATAGTTTCTGTTCTTTGTGGAACGACTTTGCAATTCCTGGCTTTATTTTAGGTATAAGTCAGTCCAAGTTACACTAAAAAGGCAGTAACAAGCTCACTCAGATTTACAGCAGTCAGCTGTAGAACTCCAAAGCTGTATTTATAGCTGCTGTGGTCTGCCTGCCTTTCTAAGAACAACCATCCACCCCACCCTCACCCTGATCTCCCTCCACTGTCAAAAAAATAAAAAAAAGGAAAAAATAGAAAAAAAATTACTGTACAAACAGCATTGTATAAATCTGAAGCATCAGTTTAGGTGAGGATTGAGGTAGACAAGGCACCATCTCAGCCAGGAGACAACAATACCACACTGGGAAAATGGGGAGGGCCAAAACAACATATTTGCATCTTCAGTAAAAAGCTTCAGCAGACGATGAGCAACTAAGATCATCTTCAGGGGAAAGTCCTGGAAATGAGTCAAACTAGACAGGAAAAATCCCTGAGTTGACCCAGAGATATGACACGGTTACACTTATTAGGAAAGGACAGCACACACTTAACATAGCCTGAAGTTGAAGAATGAGTCACCACAGTCGTCTTTGATGTGGTACAAGATGCTATCACCAGATTTATACATCTATCAATGCAGAAAGTCTGCCCCTGAAAATTACAAGATTCCAGGCATTCTGAAAGCACGGCAGTGCCTAACCCTTCCACCAATGTAGTTATGCAGATGAAAAACCAGAGTATCACCAAACAGATCAGCAGATGCCACTGTAAACTGAAATTAAACCCACCCACTAGACAAGCTCATTCCTGTCTACTTCAAAGTAAGTCTCTTCCCCCATGGGCACAACACATTTCACAAAGATCAGTGCTGACACTTTTTAAATATAGCAAATACCTCCTTCTTTGTACATTGTAATCTCTACATTTTAGCAAGGGTCATGGTTAAAACTCAGACAAATTGCATGCAGTTCAGGAGAAGAGGAACTCTAGAAGAAGAGTGGAGCACCATGGGTGGAATAATGACCTCAGCACTGATTCACTTAAAAGGTAACAGAGTACTGGTAAAATTAATTTCTAAATCCTTTTGCTACAACTACACTTATTTCACAACAGGACAACAGTACTGCTAATCACACAGTCTTAATATATATTATTCGGTTGATTTAATCTGATAGACCTAAATTATGAAAAAAACCTTTTAGGCCTTCAGAAAGAACATTAGCTCATGCGTGGCTATCACTGCTTAAAAACAATAAAGCCAAATTCAAACATAAAAAAAGTCTTAACTCCAAATATTTACCAATAAACATTAGAAATTTTTCAGGTATACAGCAATGTTGCAGTTTGTGAATTTTCTGTTCTAAAACTGAGAAACAAAAGTTGCCAGTAACTCATTGGTCATTACCATAGAACTTCAGAGGGAAGAAGGGTTTTTGAATTAATTGAAAGGATTTCCGGACAGCAATCCCGTGTAATTTTTACAACATACCCATCTGTACAAAAACTGAGACTTTGTAGAAGGAATTCTTTGAAATGTAACATAACATGCTATTTCTTCCTCTTTCACCAGACTTTCAAGAAGCAGTACACCTGCTTTGAAAAGTAGTAACTCAAGGTATACAGGACCTTCTGTCCTGTCTCTGATTCAGTTGCCTCCAGGCACTTCTTAGCTATTATCTGAATACAACAGCCAAAAGAAATTTAACTCTTTTGCCAGGCACAAAAGAAAAACTGGCAAATCATCTGTTATTGGCAGAAAATTGAAGACAAATACCTCTGTTCTATATTGTTTGCATATAAAATGGCTATCAGAGCAAAGTCACTCAAAGTCATACAAATGCTGCTGTGCAGAGACCTCTGAGACCTCCGAGACCTCCAGTCCCAGCTCCTGCTTAGGTTACAGTTCCCACTCACACCAGAGCAGCACATTCATTGGAGGGTTGGCATTTTCTAGACAATGCTCAAAGCCCCTCACAGATGGAAACTCCACAGCACCTTGGGATAACTTGTTCCATTGCTGCACTACCTCTCTAGGTTAGATGTTTTTCCTAATGTCCAATTTGATCCTCTCAAGCAGCAATTTTTAGCCAAGATTTTTCTGTTGGTTTTGAGGAGGTTTTTGTGCGGGTTTTTCTGTTTTTTCTGGGGGATGGGGGGTGGGGTTTGGTTTGTGTTGGGTTTGTTCTTTGGCTTTTTTGATGGGTTTTTTTTCAGGATTTGTTCTGGTGTTACACTCTGTACCTTCTCCCAGGAACAGTTTAACTTGTCCACCCCTTGCAACTGCTCTTCAGGCAATTGGGGGCCTGCTATGCCTGCCTCACAGCCTTCCCTTCCTCCGACAAAGCAAGCCCAGACTCCTCACTGTCCACTCACCACCTGCCACCAACTAGCTGAGCCTTCAAGCCTGGCCATCCAGCCAGTTTTCAACCTATCCAAGCAAGCACTCTATTCTTCCAAACATTGTGCCTCAAGCAGCACAAGAAATGTTTTTGAAGCACACATTGTTTGCTTTCATCATCAACTTTTCCAGTACTAAGAAAAAGAAAACTTAATACCGACTTGCTGTATCTCATAAGAGAGCTTCCCTAAGCAGTACAGTCTGTGGCTTTTCTGGGATACACTTCTTGAGACAGATCTTCCGTGGATTTCTCCATTTTCACTTGCTTCTATGATACAGCTACCTATTTTAAGTCTTGACATGATTCTTCAGGTATTAGTAAGAAATTAGAGATGAGCACTACCCATAGTACACACACACACAATATACATGTGATCTGTCAACTATCACAGCATCATAAATGCAACCTCTAACTAGAAAGATGACAATTTGCACATTTACTAAAATTGGAAAATGTAACAAGTACAATTTATAAAGTATTGCATGGATATAAAGTAACAAACTAGAAATGTGTAAGAGAAAGATTACATTTTGTTTACATTACTCCTCCCTCTGACACGTACTTAACTCACACACTTGGAAAGGCATGTGAAAAAATTCTAGTTCACACAACTCAAGATGACTGTATGGAAGAACTGTATTTTTTTTTTTAAATCCTACAATTTAACCTATTCCTTTTTTCTTCAGTTACTATTTTGAGATCAAATTTGTACTGTTACCTTAGGCACTGAATATCATACACTATTTGACTGCTGGCTAAAGGTCTTTCTGCCTTTCACATTTTGTTAAGAACTGAACACAGATGAAGTGAGCAGAGAAGAAAAAGCTTTCTAATTGATCTTCAGGAACCCTCAGTTTTGGCAGCTGGCCCAACAGGGAAGGACAAAAGGAAGAAAGCGAGGACAGAGGGGTGGAGGGGGAAAAGACATAAATGGGCAACAGAGCACGGAACTGCAGTAACAGATTTAATAAAGTTTCAGAAGAGCTATGTGACTTAATGTCCTGCAAAAGATAATAATGACTAATCAGAAAGTAACAAACCTTTTTTGATTCAAAATCACATCAAGAAACAGAAATGAATTTCTACTTTTACTTTACAAGCTTATACTATATAACCTTAAAGTATTCTGCCAGCACTTTGCCTAGTACTCTGGCTTCTGCTCAAAGAAGAGAATGGCAATTAAACAGGGGTGGCTTTTTGGTGGTTTTTTTTTGGCTGGTTGGTTGGTAGGTTGGTTGGCTGACTGCTGTTGGTTTTTTTTTTCCTGTATAGTAGATCTTCTTCCATTAAAAGTAACCTCTACTGAGATCTGTTTTCAGACCAAATTCTTTCGGAACGCAGTCTTGGTCCTGAACTTCTCAATATCTTTTAAAACTAGATAAATACTACATTTTAGCCAAGATAAAGAATTCCTTTTGCTAAATGTTAGATGAGGTAACTTTTTGCTGTTATCACATGCTTAAAGATCTAATTATTGTAGAGTGTTTCAATAAGCTTTTATTCCAATGTCCACAGGTAAAGCCTTGGCTACACTGGAACTGATATTAAAGCCCCTGCTGACTTGACTACGAAAGGAATTTCAACTATACTAAATACATAAACCTGCTAGAATTATGGTATAATAGACTGATAATAATATGATCTGCTTTATTCATCCTGAAATAAACAGCATTATTACTACATTGCATATTCATAAGACAAATACATATTCTGGTCATTCAAAAACTAACAAAGAACTCTGCGATACAGCAATTAGCAGTTAAAGTTATTACAGCAACATACTTCTTTTCTCTTATGGATAAAATAAATACCAAGCTTGTCCTTTTGATATTTATTGCGCATTTTTCCTTGTCTCAGTGGTTTTTTCCTAGAAAAATTATTATTCAGTAAGTAACTATCATATAATATACAGTCTCTAGTCAAGGATTTCTCCCTCTCTCTGCCCTCTAGCTTGAGTGACCAGCGTCATCTCGAACAGAAAAGGCATCACTTAAGTAAAGAAAATTCTGGCCTCTTTCCACAACCAATATTATTAACATATTTATCAAATTAATCCAGGATTATGATTTTGTTTCTGGAGGTGCAGACATAAGCAGGAAAAGATATCAAATGTCCATCAGAAAGTGTTTTAGAAGTTTTAAAGGCACTATATTATAGTTAATTCCATTCCCATTTTTCTTCACTTTGAATGATTTACAATTGATTTATATTTGCAGTATGGTCTCTGAATGTCAAAGAAGTACCTGGAGTGTGATGACAAAAACAAAACCATAACAAAATAGAGGGAGAAAGAGTGGAAAGGAGAAAGGAAAATGAAAACATAGTGAAAACCGTCATTCTGAGTAGATCACTCCCCCTACCATTACAAGGACTGGCAGATAGCAAACAGCTGCATGATCAATAGTATCCAGGGCAGACAACAAATGTAATCAGCCTAAATACCTGGCCTTCACTCATCAGCACGAGCTCTTTGTGACTTCCTCATCTTCCTACAAGACCACTCTTAATATTTTTCTTTTCTGCTATCTTCCAGAGCATCAGTATGCTACGTAACATTTTTTATGTTTTCTGTTTCCTATTTTCTCTTCCCCTGTGGAAGGGGGAAGCGTTTTACATAATCTCCACTCACAAGTCCCTCTATGCAAAATTATTTCAATAGATACTGAAAATTGTTGAAGCTGAAGCAAAGCCTAACTGCATACAGTGATGGATCCATTTTCCTGGTTCATCTTGTAGAAGGCTAGAACATCAGATTCAGTCTTCTTTAATAATGACCAGGTAAAATGGGCAGTCCTGAACGATAACAAAACTCAGGAAGGGAAAAGTTTTTGAAAGCTACTCACCCAGGTTTTAACACACACATGATTAAATGGTGTGGGATAGAAGGAATTGCAAGTCTCCTTGGAAAAGTACAACTTGCTATACGTGAAAAAAAATCTCAGTATAAAGGTCACGCAGGAACATTTAATGCTGAGAGGGACCAGGAAGTAAGCACGAACAGTTAACCAGGAAACCAGGAAAAGTTTTGCCCAGCTGGAGATATTTATATTTACTAAGAGATAACAAGGTCATTTATTTACTTTATAAAGAAGGAAAAAAAAAGTATTTTTAATGTCTTACGTGTTTGGGAGGTTTGTGTGAAGAAATATTAGTATTTTCAAATCTGTAATCTTTCCCATTCTGCTACTAAAAATAAGTGTTTCTTTTTTCCTATGGGAACTGATTTAGGAAAGTTTTGAAAAACATAATTCTGAAATGTAAACAAACATCAACAGGAAGTATAACTATAAATAGTATCTACAGCAACAACAGAAACTCAAGTGAATGTAAAAATCATCACATATAAATGTTCAAGCCCAGCACTTCCAATTTGTTTTCAATTTTATTACAACAGCGCTTACAAGCTACATCCAAAATTAGCTTTGTTAGTACTGGAGACCACACACATGCCCACACAGTATCAGTCAGTCTGTCTTGAAAAGCTGTACATACCAGCAGAGATAGGAAGGGACAGAGAAACAGAGCATTACCCTGAGTATTACCCTGATTTTCCAGACTGTGCATGGCACAGAGTGGTTACAAGTGCAAGAAGATAACTTCAACAAAACAGTAAAATGAACCTGAATTTCCTTTCATCTCCATTAAAAGCATTAGTTTCAATGCCATTTATTAAAAGCTACTTGTAGCTCATTTTCTAATACTAGCTATGGCTCTTTATATGCTTTTAAATGCATGTGATTCATGTCCTTTATAGACAAAATTCTTTAAAATCCAAACCGTTTGAAACTTTCACTTCTTAAGTCAGACCTTGCTGAAAAGCAAGGCTTAATTTTATTGTGTCCCTTTTCTTTATGGTGCCTTCAGTTTATATTGTGCAGCACTTGTTAAGAGAAGATACTAGTAAACATTTGGGAAAAAGATTATCCATGGTCCATGTGGAATTCAGTCTGGATAAATAGACTCTATGGATACGGTATGTGTTAAACAGCTCTCTCTCATTTTAGGTATTATTCAGAATGAAAAAAATAACCCCAGCCTGATCATGTTTCAAGAGGTGGAAAGAAGAAAAAAAAAGATAAAACTACTACCCTAATCCTTAGAAATACCAGCCCTGAAATGCTTTAGTTTGCTGTTTGCATTGTTCTGGTATTTGCATAGATTTTATTTTTTTAATTCCTCACACAGTGGAGTATGTTGTAAATATAGCAATGCAAACATTTATAAAGGTCATCAGTCCTATTCTAAGTTCTGAAAAGAAAGTGCTACCCAAGACCATTTTGAAAAGCATTACTGCAAACACTTTTAGTCAGAAAATTACAGTGATGAGGTCATGTAAGAGAGGATGTAAAAGAAAACCAGAGATTTAAGAGTTTGTGTGCTACAATTGCAGGCATGAATACAGCACATGTAGGGCTAGTTCTACCTACAGAACAAGAGTTACTATAAGAATGAAGCCCATGTGCCATTCAGTTCAGAGGGTCCTAAGCAAAACTTATTACAGAAGTGACATTGTTACTGGAAACCTCCAAAAGCCAGCTGAAAATTGTCCCAGGCTTACCTCACATGTACACAATATGTACCTCCAGTATATCCTCGTGTTAAAAAGGCAAGAGAAACAAAGAAAATATTACAAATAAATAACTTAGCATCTCCTTACATATTTTCTGAACTGGACTACACCATACTTCCAAATTCAGAGACAAAAAAAATTACATCTTTAATGTCCATTTAAGCAAAGAAATCTTTTAGCTGGTGTTATCCTGTTAAAACAAAGCTTCTGGAATAATATGGTGTCTTTGGCTTACTAAAATTTGATTTCTAGCAGGTGAAGTGATCATGTCCTATCAATACAGATCTGCAGAGACAAATGCAATGCAACTGTTACTGAACTGGAAGACCTTCAGACAGACAGAACGCAAAACAAAATCAAACTTGAAACACTCATTTCTAATATCTTTGAATGGAAGGTTAAATCATGCAACACTAGAAAATACTCTTCCATACCAGTATTTGCATGTCTAGAAGAAATTTAGAAAGGAAACACAAGTCCAGCTACAGCAGACAGTCTGTTGTTCTGCAAGGACAAAATGAGAAAGTTTTGTACAGTATAAAATCACCATATGGAGAAATAATATTTTTTATACCTCTGTTATCATGCATCTCTGATGCTGCTGGCTATTGAACTCATATATACTTGAAAACCAAGGATCTGTTCTTACAGACCGACCACAATGGCAAGCATCTGATATTTAGACAAACTGATGAGAATTTTCTTAGGACAGAGAAATTTTCTAGCTTCAGGGAGAGAACTCTTGCCACTCTCTCTAAGTAACTCGCCATTTTCAGGTAATTTCAGGTGGTACAAGCCTAACTGATCATCCAGCCTTTACTCTTCAGGGAAGTCAGATGAACAATAACCTCACATTTGCAAATAATTTATCCTTATTTTCCTGTGACCTTTGTATTTTTCCAAAGACCATAAAGGCATAATAGAGCATCCATAAGAAACCTGTACCCCCTAGGCTAGTGTATTGCACATGGTATTTTATGTAAAAACACTTCCAAAAGACCCTTTTGCTAATCTAGTATAGCAGGTGTCTTTGAGGAGGACTGACAGCAGGGCCCAAGCACCATCAGTCACAATTTATGCCACTGAAAAGATTATATGCAGTGCTGCGGTCCTCAGAAACCTATTGCAATACTGATTTAGGCTTCATTCCCCAAAGCTGCCAATGTTCACCTTATTTCCCAGCTTAATTTATGATTTTATTTGTTCACACATAATTTATGATTTTTTTCATACAATAAGCTCAAGCTTGTATCACTAGATGATTTAGTGTTTTTTTCTGCTGTCTTTAATACAAAAATCTTCTAAGAGAGTTATGTTTAATCCAATATCAAAAAGCTCTATATAGGTTCATCTGAAAAAAGCTTCACAGTTATAATATGAAAAGTGACATTTGAAACTCTTAAGTCACTCAGATATCCTTAGTTTCAGATAAGTTTCCCATTTATCCATTTAACGTTTTTAAAACTATACAAGTTTTAAAACATTGAAACTTTTAAAACTGTGATCTTCCCAAGGGTCTTGGCAATGCTGTACAGAGCTACATTCCTTTAACATAATTTGGTCAATCAGCACTGCACCAAAAGCTACTGCTCATTTTGAAATCCAGCATGAGAAGTACGCTGCTTTCCACAACAGTCTTGTCCTCAGTGTCACTCAGGATCAGAACTCAGCCAGACCCGTGACTTTACCTTTCTAAAAACTTTAACCTTTGCCAAACCATCCATACCACCCTTCAGTATTCTTCAAATTCTTTGGAAAACACAGACAGGCATAGGGGAGGGTTGGGGGAAATCAATGCCTAAAATGCATTTTGGTTGCAGTGTCCCTGCAGTCCTGGAGAACCTGCAAACAAAAAGGAAAGCAGACCCTTAGCAGTGAAGCTCAAAAACTGCCCAAGCCAATTGGCTTCAGTCTGGACAAAAAGGCTTTGCCTTAAGAGTCAGTGGTAGAACAAACAGTGATGTGTGATGGAAGCCCATCTTTCCACCAATAAATAAGATCTGCTTTCCTGATAATTTATCCTAGGTGAACAGTAAACTAGGTTAGGATACTTGATGAAAACCACTTTCCAGTCTCTTCACTCCCTTTTCGGAAGGGGTTTTGGATGCCAGTTTTGGCTAAATTTGTATTGTCATTTGAACTCCTTGGGGAGAAAGGTAGAACTATTAATTTCACAGGCACAGAACTGCATTTCTTAAGTGCAGTTTGGACAAGCTGAATTCAAAGTTCACATCACATCACATGAGTCTCAAGATAAGAAGGAAATTAAATGCCAGAACTCTGTTTACCAAAAAGAAGTTAAATAGAAAGCATTTTCCCCTAGTTACACTTGGAGTCACAACGGAACCTCTCAAGTGTTAATCCCCATGCTGTAATTGTAAGAGTTATATATATTTTAAAATAGAAGAAAACTACAGTAATTTCAATTAAATGAAATTGTGCCTTATATTAAGGCACTGCCTTTTTCCAGGGCATAGCAGCAAGTTACTGTAGGAAAGGGAACAGCTTTTATATTCACATCTTGATGCACACTTCATTTATAATTTTATGCCTAGGAATTCCAACGCATCCCCAACAGAAGGAATTTATCAACAGCTTCAACACTAGTAGGTGAAGCTAGTAATTCAATTGCAAAACAAACAAGGTAGGAGTATGATGCCCTCAAGCTTATGCCTTCATGTAAATGAGAAGGAACAGAACAATTAATACATGCATAATCTAATCCAGCACTGCAATTAATGGGATGGCTGAATCACTTGGTGATAAAAGCTCTGCAATAACTAAACATACATATCTTACACACGATGGCTGAAGAAGAAAGGAAATACTTCTCATATCTAATCAGCTTCCCTCTGCAGAATTTTAGCAATATCAGTGTCTAGAAACTTTGATGGTCCATAATTTTGTTTACTCAGTCCACCATAGCATTGCACAAAAAACAATTCTATACATGTAGAATGCTTAAGATGAATCTGAAGTTTGTTAATTAATTACTTACTGAAATTTTTAGCCATGTTAATATTTTCTTCTTATTTCCAGGAACCTTAGCAGAAGTCTATTTTATTAAAACCTTGCACAATTAAAAAAAATAATAAATAGAAAGGTCCAAAGTGCTATGGCAGCTGTTCTGTTTGAAATTGAAAGCTTGAAGTTAAGATTATAATATGCCACAGGTAAAGTATTATCTGCTCATCAAAGTATCACTGCTATAAAGAAATATGAAGCACCAGATGCCAAATGTTGACTACCTCCACTATGAACCTGAATAAGAACCAAAGACTGCTGAATGAAAATCAACTGAGAATATGCTTAGGGTTTGGGGGGGGGGGGGGGTGAGGGTGGTCTTGTTGTTTCAGTTCCTGGTTGTTTTGGGGTTTTTATAAACAGCATATCAACATGGTTTAGATATTCTGGGTCTTCTGTAAAAGCAGATAAGTTACATTATTATGCTGGTAAATCTGTCTTGATGACTGTTGATTTTACTCTTCTAGGACTCCTTCCTCACTGACTGAATTTGAGGGAAGTAATGGATTTTCGTCTTGCTGGCTGCAATTTAAATTAACACAATTTGGATTTGTAGTCTCAGAGTGAAGAAGTTAATTTCTGAGAACATTACTCTCCCAGATTCTTTTAAAACATGGGTGTCATATGAAATTTTTTTAAGGATGCTCAAAAAAGCAAGGGTCAGGAATTTTTTTATTTACAATCCAGAGATGTCTTAAGTTCACGTCACTTAGGTTTAGGTCTTCAAAAGAAGCAGAAAGAGGAGGTTTCATGGTACCACCTATTTGCATAAAACTAAATGTAACTGAAACAGTTGATTTCACTGCAAGTTTAGTAGATTCTCTGCAGTGAGAAAAGTTTTCAAAATAACCTTTAAGTTGAGGTGTTACTGTTCAAAGAACAGCGCTGGACTATGAGTGATAAAAACCCCACTTTAAAACATGTCTTCTCTTTTAAAGATAACAAATACAGACTTGCTAACAAATATACTTTCCTTCACAGTGTAGTAACTTTATTCTGGTTTCAAATTCATTATTTTACATATTTTAGAGAGAATTAAAGCTCACTCTATTAAAAGTAATTAGACTGACTCTTTTTAGACTATGAGTAGGATACACATGATGAAAAGAACTGATGGCTTTAATTCTTTTTTAAAAAAAAAAAAAAACCTATGTACAGAACTTTCACTTAAACCATTTAAACATTCTTAGATAAAGAGCAGGAGGCATTATGAGTTGCATTGCTGCAAACCACATGCATCCATATACAGGCATTTATTAAAGAATTGGTGAAAAAATATAAATTCTTCCATAATTTAATAGTATTTCTTACTTCACAGTTCAGCAGAAGTAGCTCTGTGATGTCTTTTCAGATTTCACGCTGCTGTTTACGAAAAAAAAGTTTTCTTGGAAGGCGATCTCATCCTAATATTTTCATTTTTTACGGTACGTCTAATTACTGCTGAGTGCACTTCTGGAAGTAACATCAAATCTACTTGTAAGAAAGACCCAGGGAGTTCATAGCATAAGGGAAAGTGAGAAAATAATTAAAAGGAGCAACAACAAAATAAGTCATCATCTCATTTCAAAATCGGCCAAATCTGATGAAGGCTAAAGAGATCACATATTCTCATCTCATGGGAATGCACATTTGCCTCTGGAAGATTCTTGTTCTAGCAAATTGGAAGAGGAGAGCAGAAACTGTTTCTGCTATCTTTGAAGCTGCAGGCCTAAAACTAATAAAGATGAAAGTCTTTGTGCCCACTTCAGAAGGGATGGATGTGAAATATATCAAATATCAGAGGCATACATGAAATCAAC
The DNA here is from genome assembly GCF_000738735.6 of Corvus cornix cornix. Classification (NCBI taxonomy): domain Eukaryota; kingdom Metazoa; phylum Chordata; class Aves; order Passeriformes; family Corvidae; genus Corvus; species Corvus cornix. The sequence continues at coordinate 24,197,280 of NC_046334.1, read as the reverse complement.
TGTGCTAACAGCCGTATTAAAACAAGTCCATACCATTAGAATCATTACTAGCAGAAAAAGCAATTAAGGGTAGAAATTAAAAATGTGCCAGATTCAGACGAGCATATTTCCCAGGATTTTTCAAATTACAATCCAAGGATGCCCTCGGATCAGAACTAACCAGTCCTGGTATGGAAACGTCAAAAAAATGCTCCAGTTCAGCAGAGACTTTGAGAGATGTTAAACAGACCTTAAGAGTAACAAAAAGAACAGGGGAAAAAAATCTCATGGCCAGCAGCCCGAGTGATTCCATACATCAGGAGAACAGAAAGCGCCCCCTTCTCCTCCCACAAGCTGCATTTCCCATTTGCTCCATCACTCCACCACATCTTACTGCAGCTGTGAGGATCCCCACAGCGGGGCCTGTCCGTGGGGTGTGGAGGCGCGGCCAACCCCGGCACAGCTCTGCTCCTGCTGCTTTCTCTGCCATCGTTACTGGAGTCAAGCCTGGCACCAGCTGCGCTCCAGGGCAATTCTGGCTTCAAAGCAGTTCCCATCTCTTAGCAACACCATCTATGCACACCATCAGAGAGCCACTAACATTTGGGTCAATATCTTCGTCTTCACACACTGGTAGAAAGCAATTCCTTTAGGTTTGCTGGCTGGAGTTAACAGAACCCCTCCTTGATACAGGTATTCAGTCTCTCAAGCTCAAAGCGTTTCAGCTGTTCTGGGTGCAGTTTTCCACATCATAATCATCTAATATTCTAAAAGAACTGTGAAAGAACAGATAGAAGAATTAAGGTGTATTAGGGCATTTCAGACATTTGCTGTACTGATAAGATTTCCCTTAGGAGACTTCCCACAAGGACTGGAAGTTTCCACAAGGGTCTGCATTTGCACTTGGTCCAGTGTTGCTTACTGCCCTCACTACTCCTAGAGACTGTCTAGGAAAATGTTAGGCAAAAGCCCAATTGAAACAAAGTAACCTTTGTAAAGTAAAAATAATATCAATTAATAAAGAGGCTAGAAGCACAGTGTCTTTCTTTGTTTTTGCAATTCTTTATATACAACTCCCTCCAACCCCCAACAGCTGGATGACTGGGTTTTCATTCCATTTTCTGGTACATCCTGAAGACGACAGTAAACCCAGTTTATCCATGTTCAAAATCACTTGCTTTCCTTGTGACTGCTGTTAAAATTCAAGCTGATAACGAAACCACCCTCCTACTCAAGGAGACACACAGCATTCCCCAGCACATACCCCTCAAGCGCTAATGCCTGGTGCAGGATGGGATTACTAGGGATCAGCAGCTGGCAAATCTGGGTATCTACTCACAGCTTAGCCCGAAGCCATTCATAAAGACAATACTCTGGGTCTCATTGAAGGCATTTAGTTATAGCTGTTCTTATTTTCAATTCTAATAATTCCCTTCACACGACAACTTTTTTTTTGTTAGTGCTACCAGAAAACAGTGCCACATAAATACTAAGCAACATCAATACTTATCAGCAATTCCCAATTAAATATCCCAAGGATCTGTTTAATTCATCCCCTAAAGTGTTACAGTTACTGTATGAAGAGGAAAACAAAACCCACTTCCTTATTTGTGTTATAAATTTATTTTTAATAATATTTATTCAAATTCTGATTAAAAGCCAAAATAATTGTGTATAAATGTAAAAATGTAAGAGTTAAAATAAAAATTATAAATGAAAAAAAGCAACTAATGATAAATACTTACTGTGCCTGTCTACTCATGGAGATAAATCCTGAAAGATGATGAGAACTGCATCCCCTTTTCCAGCAGAGCATGTAATTACCTTTTCACCCAGCTCATATTACCAACCAGTCTGGGATGGAAGACCCGTCTTATATTGCCAATGTAATAAAATCTTACACCTTTAGTACAATGGAATTTGTCTTAAGTCAAAGCAAAAAAAACCAAAAACCAAGCTAAAAACATTTAATGACCTCTAAAGCTAAAGAAAACCAGAAAACCCATTAAACAGCTTTTTTATTTTAAGTGCACTAAACAGTTCACCATTAATGTCTAGATTTTACTACGACCTTAACACAAGAATACCAGAAGTTCATTTCATCCTCCTTTATCACTGTCATTTATTACTATCATTATTGGGGAGTGAAAGCAGGTAGATGTTTCCTTTTTTTATTTCCTTTAAATTCAAAATACTGTACCACTATTAATACCTAAATGTTTAAATTAGTCATAGTCATTTGATGACACAATCTACTGGAATCCTTCTCTTCTTCTCTTTCCCTCTTTTATTCCATGTACATTACAGCTGGTAACGTGGATGAAATCCAGATGTTATGTAAAACAGCTGCAAATATGTGCTTCTATTTAAGCCTCCAGTACTTTTACTCATACACAGAAAATGCTTATACACTGACTGTCTGTGAGATCAGTTCACTGGAAAAAAAATTAAGTCAGCTGCTAGGCCTTGTTAACTAAAGTCAAAAAGAACCCTCAGTTAAAGTCAGTTCTTAAAGCTGAATACCAGTTGACTTATCAAGTTATTCACTCACTGACAAAATATACTATTTTGTGTGTCAGTTTTGTGGCCTTTTTTTCCCCCCTATAAATACACCATTCATTCCATTTTATTTTTTTTTATTTTCATCTACACATACATAACAACACTATACAAAAGCTGATTATCTGTTCTCTTCCAAGGTTTGGCAAAGTTTTATCAAAATCTGCAGTCCTAGTCCATTAAGGCAAATGAAAGCTCTAATTTTTCTCCCATTTGGTTGCTTTAACACAGAATCATATTATTTCTATTCATAACAAATTTTTAGGTAAATTAAGTGAGGAAGTAAGGAAATATTGATCAATCACAGCAGAAAAATCAAACAAAAAAAAAATCCAATAAAACTCCAGTACTAATACAAGCATAGAATAACACCACATTAAGAACAGTTTAGAGAAAAAAAAAAAAAAAAAGAAGTGGACATTGATTAATTTTTAGTCTCACGTAAATATCAGATTTGTGGAGTTCAATATAAAGTTATCAAATATCAGTGCTTGTATACTTGCAAATAGATCAGCAACAGAAGAAGGGCTACGGAAAATCTCCATTTTTATGGATGCATGGGAAACATAATGAAAAAGTATAAAGAAAAGTCTAAGGTAATAACTGCCTTCTTTGCCTTAGACTTCAACAGCAAGACCAATACCCAGGCCCTGAGCTGGAAGACAGAGAACAGAATGATGCCCCCATAATCTAGGAGGGAATGGTCAGCGACCTGCTCTGCCACAGGTATGCACAAGTCTCTGGGATGAGATGGGATCCATCCAATGGTACTGAGGGAGTTGGCAGAAGACGCCACCAAGCCACGTGCCATCATTTACCAGCAGCCCTGGCTAGTCAGGGTTGTCCCAGCTGATGGAAGGTTAACCCATGTGATGCTCATCTACAGGAAGGGACAAAGGGAGGATTCTGGGAACTAAAGGCCTGCCAACACAACCTCAGTGCCAGAGAAAGTCATGGAGCAGGTCATCCAGAATGCCATCAAGCAAACATGGACAGGACAAACAGGGAATAAGACCCAGACAGCATGGGTTTATGAAATGAAGGTCCTGCCTGATGAACCTGGCCTTCTATGATGAAGTGACCCACTTGGCAGATGAGGGAAAGGCTGTGACTATTGTCTACCTAGAAACTGGTAAAGTCTTTGACACTATTTCCCACAGAATTCTCCTGGAGAAACTGGCTGCTCGCAGCTTGGAAATGTGTACGCTTTGCTGCGCAAAAAACTGGCTGGAGGGCTGGGCCCAGAGAGTGGTGGAGAACAGTCACATCCAGCTGATCACTAGTGGGGTTCCCCAGGATTCGGTACTGGGACCAGATGTGTTTAATGACTTCATTGATGACCTGGAAAAGGGGATAGAGTGCACCCTCAGTCAGTTTGCAGGCGACACAAAGTTGGGTAAAATCCGCTTTTGATTAATGGAACCCATCATTTAACTACCTTAGGAGGTAGGCAATCAAACTTTAATCATTAGTCATCATGCCAGACTTTTTCCCAAGACTGGCTTCTTTAACAAGGAAAGGAGAGTCAGCAACGAGCAAACATATTCTGCCATTTACTATGCAGAATCCAATAAAATACTTTGGCCAAAGTAAGATATATTACTTTTATTTATCCATACACATACACACACAAACACCGCTATGCACAATTCTGAACAATCATGTCTGTGAGGATTCCTGTGGGTATGTATTCTGTGTCATGAGAAAAACACACAGTTCTGTCTAGATATCTCAGGAAGGATCACCTACCTGCATGCTGCACACTTAGATCCCCGATGAAATTCTGAGCGAGGTATCATGCAGGGACTCTCCATAATACAACAGCTAGCTGCCCAACTCTGTATTACCAATTCCCATGTTTTAGTGCAGAGTGGTCTTGCAGAATTTTAGCATAAATATGCAGCTGATCATAGCCTGACACAGCTGAATAATAAAGGTGGGGGCACGAATGCAAGGAACAGTAAACCAGTTGCCCTGTGCGAGGCTACAGAGAAGTTCTGAATCCTCAGAACTGGTCTAAGATTACAGGAAGAACCTGTCGAAACCTTTTCTGCAAATGGAGTACTGCAGTAACCTTCTCCTGTATGAGTGACCAAGATCAGACAGTGCATTAAAGAGAACTTTGATAGGTCGCCATCTCCTGATTTTCTTAGACCCTGGGGATCTAAGAAAAAAAGAAATTCTTCCAATGAATAAAGACAAATAATATGTGTCACAAAGTGAGGCTGACAAAGCAATGTAACAGCATTACCCTGACAGTGAAACAGCCAGGGCAGCAAACACCTACAACCACCTTTCCCATTTCCACATGTTGCCATGCAGTAGTTCTGTGCAAAAGAAAACACAGATGTCATCTTTCTCAAGTGATTTCTCTTTTTCCTTTGTAAAATCATAATTTTACTGCATTTGTTTGGGTTTGCAACAACAGTAGATTGCAAAGGTTTTCCAATCAGAAAACTATTTCATGGATAATGAGGGTTCTCAATCTTCTCACTGCAGCAGCAAAACCAGGCACTGCTTAACCAGTACTGCCTGACAACACGGTTGGTTATAGACAGGATTACTATTATATTTTACACTGAAATGTAGGTGAGATTATCAAAGTGGCCACCTGCTTAGTTTGTGGAGTAATGGTTTCTGACTACTGCATTCAGAAAAAGCTGGAGAAGTGTGAAAACGTAACACAACATTCATAAAATTCTGAATTAATGACTGTTCACCAGTTTGAACTGGAAAAAATAACTTGCAATTTCATTCCATGTTATCCTATGCTTTTTGGTTCCTGGCTTTTTAAGAACAAAATACCATTTTTACAAGACATATTCAGTATCAACTGCAGTTGGTCACTGACAATAGTGGTGAAACTTCTCAATACATGCATTTTTAATAAAAGGCCTTTTTACTTGCTGAATTATATTCTTTCATATCCCATTACTCATGCTTTCCACTTTCATTTCCAAAAGCAGGAGTTTAAATTTCTTACTTAACAAAGATAAAGCTTTACTCTTTCTCCTTATTTCATTGTTTATGATTTACCCCTCCTTTCAATTTTGAAAAATGTTGAAATGAATTGGAAAGAAAAAAAAAAGCTAGTTTGAAAAAAAACGTCCCTGCTTTCTCTTTTGGGGGGAAAAAAAAGTACATAACTTAGAAAATATTTTCAAACACTTTTTATTCTTCCTTTCCCAATGAATGAACAAGAAAATAAGTACAAATATTTTAATCAGCAATTCAAATTTTTACAAGTTGAAACATTTCTGGTTTGTAAGGCCACAGATTTAAAATTTAGGCTTAAAACTAATTTTCTGTTTTCCACTTACGTGTGCAAATTAAGTTTTATACCTGGAAAGAAACCATGGAAATCACAGATATTCTCATTTAAGGACAGAGGTTAAAGGTGTTTTTTTTTTTTAATTTAACCAAACTTACACAGACAAGAGTTCTACTATCCTACTTTTTGCACATTAACTCTATTTTCCAAAATAAGACCTCCCTCAAGTAGCTTTCCATTGTTTTAGCAGATTCATTTAACCTACTTTCATCTCTCTTGAAAGATAAAAATCTAGTCAACAGAAGAATATAGATCAAAAAGCCTTTGCCTTCAAAGGCAAACAACTTCAAATTATGGCTCATAAAACAGTAACACTCCAAGTTTATTCTCTGTGTCTTTGTTTCAGAAAGGTGTTTTTAGATATTTTTCCTACAAGTTCACCTTCTTTCGTCCTTCTACATAACTACCTCTTCTACTGGTAAGTCTAAAAATGCAGTGAAACCAAACTATTTCTGGGACTTGGAAATATCAGGATGGAGAATTACTACACACATGCAAGCGTACAGGTGTTTAGTATTTCTTAATTTAAATTAGCACTATCTGGGTGCTTCTGCAGCCACCAAGAGGGTGCTGGGAGTGCTTTTTGAAGAAATACAAAGATGAAATATTTTCTCACCAGGTGCCTCCCTCCAGAAGGACATGTGTGTAGTTAGGAAGCAGGCAAGCTAAACAAACTATTTTTGCAGCTTATTCTTGCAGCTGTCTCATGCTCTTAATACAGCTGTGCAAGCCGTGAAAAATCTACGTCATAATTAACTGCTATGTTTTCACTTCTCATCTCCTCTATAAAAGGCATATAATCAGTCACTTTTATGCTGAAGCTTGTAATATACATCAGTGTAATTACTGCTATAGTATTTAAACAAAACGAGTGCTATTTAATCAGAGTCATAGTGGCGCTTACAGTGTTAACTAACGTCTGCTGCTAGTGACAAATTACTCTCAGTAGGTACTTTATACAGCAAATGTCATTTCTCTTTTGGCTGTGTTACTATCAGATAATTAGCTTGCTTGTGCTTTTTGGGTTTTGTTTTTTGTTTGTTATTTAAATAACTCCCAGAAGAAAAGGTCCTAAAATTTCAAGGTTAATTATAGGATACTCATGTCCTGTACTGCTTTGGTGCTGTTCCTATGCTCTAACAAGGGTAATCAGGCAGGATTGCAGCATCCTGCTGTTACCTCATTTTCTCTGTCAGACTATAGGTAAAAATTCATAATTTTTGATAGCTGTATTATATAAATACACTTTTTTAAAAAAGCCTGTTTAAAATATCTGAGAGCTTTTCCAGTCTAAATATTTATTCTCACTACTACTTTTGAGGTCTCCAATTTCTGTAGTCACTCTCACAACTTGCAACTTTCACCAAGGTCTCATTGCTGCACAGAGTCAGCTTCTGCCATCTCCCTGGGGACTACTCTCAGACTAACACATTCTTCATAGTGATTAAGTCCAGTGGGGTGTGCTCCTCAGGAATATCAGACAGTCTGAATTAGCAGCATCTTCAAAGAAAAAAGGTCTTCAGAGTATAACTACTTTTTCAGGCTACATCTACCCAAAGCGCAGCGTAAGTCTAAGAAAATAAAATAGTTCTGTGTTTGCAGGGCTCACAAATGGCAAGAGCCAACCTTTGTCTCACAGAATCCAAGTTACAGTCAGGAACGTTATTATGAGCACACTTGCCATCTGTACTCAAACATTAATGGCGCAACTGGATTGACTGTATATGGACAGAAATGGTCTCAGAAAGATTTGGATTACAAAACAGATAAAATATAACAGATGTGCCCATCAGCAGGCAGGCTGGCATTCACTCTGCAGCAGCTGAAGCTTCCAAGAATAAGCATACTGGAGTAATTCATCTCTTTCGAGCTTTCAAGTCACAAAAGGCAACAGTTCAAAAGTACCCTAAATATATAAGAGAGGGAAAAAAAAAACGAAAAAAAGAAGACTTGCTCCTTGAACCATGGATTATAAACAAGCTCTAGCTCCAAGCCCTGTAGTATTGTTCTGCTCTGGATCCAGCCTCAGCCAATTCATTCTGCAATTCCTGAGTGTGCCTCAGCTCCCTGGTGAGCTGGGCAGAGCGGCTCCCTGCCCACAGGGACTCCAGGCACTTAAGAAATGGGGTAAAAAGAGCAAACACTGGTGCAAAACTGCAACAAGAACTCCTGCACTACCCACTTGACTCAAGTAGGTTTAAGCATTGCAGTGCCCACAGTCCCCAGTACACCCATGCTGAGCACCAGACTGGAGAGCAAAGCAGAACGTCTGAAAGAGTTCTTCCCCACGAGCAGGGCACTGCCCAAAGCTTGCTAAGGGAGGCACAGATTGCACCACTACACAGCCAACTCTTCGCTTCTGCTTCAACTGAAGGCCAGCATTACACACTTTCAGCAGCATCAAAGGGCCACCTTCCTCATGGGAAACTGGAGATGTTTGAAAATCCTGGGAAAATCTCTTCAGGCTAGGAACTGATCAGTTTCCTAAATCCCAGGCAAGTTTCTTAAGGGAAAGGGAAGGGAACAGCCACCATCTCTTCTTGTAATCTTGTTTCTAAATTACCAAAGCCAGTGACAGATTTCCACTAAAATTTTTTTGACAGTGTGTTCAGATGGTGTTCCACTTTCAAAGACCATAATTTATTGTGTATGTCACCATGTTCGGAGGGGGGGGGGAATTTTTAAATCCATCTTTTAATATTTGCCAAGCTTCTACCAGAGTGGCAGGCACATCTGACAGTTTTATCCTACTTTACTACTTTTGGAAAAAAAAAAAGCAACACATAGAAATACTGTTTCCAAATCGAAAGACAGAATTTTGGAAGAATCCCAACTTTCTTCCACTCTACTGATCTGAAAATGACATAATGACCTGATGAAGTCAACTGCCAAATATTTTTGAGGCAGACTTCAGGAGCTCCAAATGGCATTATTAAGAAGTTCTTACAGTCCTTGTCCTACCGGCTGGTTCAAGAGCATTAAAAAATTGTTATTTTCCATATGAAATCCTACTTCTGACCACAGTAATATTTCCACAACAAAAAGCATACATGCTTAGAGATGATATAAGGCAGATTGTATTTTGCCTAATATGTCTCTAGCCTTCAAATAAAATTAATATGTCATTTAATGGCACTGTTAGCATTAAAATTAATATTGTACCTATATTAAAATTCTAAACAAGTACACAGTTGAAGATCAGATGTTGCAGATTTTATGCATTCCAATCTTGTCTTGCCAGCTCCAACTCCAGAAAATTCAAGTTCTCAGATGATTCAGGTTAATACCAGCACAGCTTCTAGTTTTATATAAGAACACTTTATTATACCTCTACAAAGGATTCTCCAAAGGTTATCAAAGGTTATCAGAAGTACTGTCTGGAGAAGTCCTATCCTCAACGTCCGAGTCTAAAGTCAGAATTCAAGTACTGTAGAAATTAAAAGGCATTAAAAGCAGCACAGGTCTCAGTTTTCAACAGATCAGGACATAACCGAACTGATGTTAGTATCCTATGTAAAGGAGGCATTTTCAAAGTTTTTCTTCTCTCTTCTCAATGCCAGATGAAATAACAGTATAATTCACTTTGCTGGAACTGAAACTGGGCCGGCAAAATGAATGCCAGGTAAAAGAGCTGCAGCACTTGATTTCATGTGGTTTTCTTGTGAGGTCTGGTAAATTACTTAGAAAAAAAGTTGAAGACTAAGAGCTAATAATGCTGCTGGCTACTACTACTCCACCCCAAGGACTGATGTCCTGCTGGACATTATCTTTGAGAATCACTACATAAATATACAGAATAAGAATGCAAGTGCATCTGATTTACAAAAGTCATGAATTAGCAGTTGTTTTTAAATGAACCTGTTATGCAAAAAGAAAGGTTAATGACAATAATCTGGCTGTAAAATAGTTGACCTCCTACTCATCTTTCTCTTCCCCCTTCAACTCGAGTGAAAATTTTAGTTTGACCTTCCAGCAATTCTATTCTCATTGCTACAAAATCTCCTGATCTTATTTCAACATTCCTAACTTTTCTTTGCTCAGATCTCAAGTGGCCATTTGTGAAATAGCTCAGATCAACAGTAAAGATGAGAATTAGCAAGCTAGCTGAACAACATGAAAATATCTGCTAGCATATGGTCTCCAGGAGGCTGCATGTGAGCACAACTGCCATTTCCCACAGGGGTCAGTGGAACACGAGGCAGATTGCACTTCCATCAGAAGCCCAACATCAGACCCTTCAGAGCAAAATCAGCAGTGTAACTATTCCACTACAAGATAATGAGGAGGAGGAGATCAAAACACTGACAGAGAGAAGTTTGACCAAAATATTCCTGGAAATATTTCACCTATTTATATGAAATATCCAACAATGCCTTTGAAAGGTATTGAAATAAATTAATATTGAAGCCATGCAGCAGCTGGGGAAGTCTGGTATTTAGTAAGGGATCCTCATTTGCAGGTCTTATTTCTCTGAAGTCAGCATAAGCAAAAAGTAGTGCAAGTTTTTGTTCTTTGAAGATTATTCTGTGCTCTTAATTTCGATCACTCTGAAATAAGAAAACACTGTTGCAATGCCTTGGTATGTTAATGGCAACCTTATTGAGGTATTTATGTGAACTGTAAATTTACAAAATCCTTCAAAACAAACAAACAAAAACCCACATCAATGAGACACATTTCTCCCTGTGAAACAGCTTATTATTTACAACCTCAATTTTGAAAACACTTATTCATGTGCTCAGTGTTAAAGACTGCAGTTAGTACCACAAGGGTCAGTGAAATCATGCAAGTAAATTTAGAGCTTCACAAAAAGCAGGCACATAAATGAATAAAGTGGTTTTAATGGAAATTTTTGTTTTGATAGAATTTATGTACAAACCTTTATTTTTTATTATTTTAGATGACATTTATAAGACTGCCTTAGGTCAGAAGTGGTTTCTCCAAAGATTTATAACTGGTAAAATACAGAAAAATGAAGGGCGGGTATTTGGGGGGGTTGGGGGATATTTTGTTATTTGTTTGGGGTTTCTTGCTTGTTTGTTTTTTAATTAAGAGACAACCATGTAGTCCCTCAAGAAACAGTGCTGAAACTACTGCTGCTGGTGTATTAATTAATCTTTTAAAGTATCAGAAAAGTGAAACCCCGAGAAAGTTAATTAGAATGGGCCTCTCAAGAAAAAAATCACATGAGAAGCTGAGAGAAGAGTTCATAATAGCAACTGATAAAACTACATCCCCAACAAGCACCAAGGGGCCAGGACCAAAGCACCAGTATCACTACAGAGACCCTCTGAAACCATCAGATCAAACACCAGCTGTGAGCAGAAACAAAACTAAGATCACTATGCTGAAATTCCAGGCAAGGATGTGGACCCAGAGAATGGCAGTCAGTCCTAGTTTATCTCCCAGTCAGCAAATAGAGCAAGTCCTGACAGACCTTACCACCCCAAGAGCAAGGAGGTGACATACAGAAGCCAGACCTTACTTGCTCTTGAGCAACCCATCTTCTAAAACAGCTGCCTTGCCTCTGTGGATGGGCAGACAGAATTCCATTTAATTTACCTTGATTTCAGCAAGGTTTTCAACACACCCCAGTATCAAATACCCAATCAGTTCTTGTAGTCACGCTGAGGAGATACAGACTCATGGGGTAGACAAAAGTGAGTAAAAAACTGGTTGGACCATGAGGCTCAAAAGGTAGCAGTCAATGGTTTGAAAGAGCTGGCATTGGGGCTGACATCAACACTCTTACCAGTAACTTGGGCAAAAGGAAGAAGGGCAAAGTCAGTACGGATGAAAGGGAGAAGAAAAAGGGGGGCACTGAACAGGCTGTAGGGCAAGGCTGCTGCACAGAGGGACCTCCACAGGCCAGAGGAGCAGCCTCTCAGGAACACACACAGAATCTGTCGAGGGAAACTCACTGGCCTGCAAGGCCACAGCAGGCAGGTGGTGGCTCTGCAAGGAAGGTCCTGGGGGTTGTGGTGGGCAGCAAAAATGGACAAGTGAGCAGTGCACCCTTGCAGCAACAAGGGCTACACAGCTCGCTGCACAGGCACCTGAGGATGGGACTGCTCACTCCCAAGGCTGCCCCAAAAGATCCGTGCCTGGCACGAGAGATGGGGACACACTGGAGGCAAGACAGTGGAAGGCAGCCCAAAGTGCTCCTGTGTTTGCAGCAAATGATGCAGAAGGAAAGACTGCAGGTTTGTTTAGCTTGGAGGAAAGAAGGCAAAGGACACATCTCATAGCAGTCTTCCACAACCTAAATGTGGGTCACATAGGTGTAACTTGGGACACAAGTAACAGGACAAAAGCCAGTGGTGGCCAGCTGCAGGAAGACAAGCTCTGGCTGAACATGGGAACAATGAGGGTTAACAGAGAGCCATCAAACATTGGGACAGGTACTCAGGAAGGCTGTGAATCTTCATCCTTAGAGATTTTGAAAATTCAGTTGTGTAAGGCCCTGAGCTACCTCATCTAACTTTGCCTTGCTGCAAGAAGGAGGCTGGACGAGGTGACCTGCAGAGTGCCCCAGCTAAAACTTCAGAATAACTGGCATGGAGCAGCTTCATTACACTTCAGTGAAGCGAGAAAGCAGTCAAATTGCAAGACCAAAGACTACAAATGAACTTGTTAAATCTATTACATAGTGATTTCTTTAAACTCCAAATACTCCAAACAAAGAAACTCAAGCATGGTCACACCTGAAGTCTGTTCTTGGTCTACAGTCTGCAGCACATCTTACCTCCATGCAGATGCAGGCTGGCTCCTAACAAACTCAGTGCTCCAGGCACAGGGGCAAAGACTGCAACATTTGACAGTCACGTGAACTTCAAGCCACACCAGATATTTCTTATGTACTCCTTTAACTACCTGGAACACTGAGGGTAATCCAGAGTACAGAAAGAACATTCAGAAATATTATTTTTGGATGTGTGCAGAACTACCAAGAAAGATCTGTTTAAGATTAATATAGAGCTTATAGAGTTTGACATTAATCCTGTGAACTTTAAAATGATTTCCACTTCAAATTATATAATTGCTTCACACAACGTAAGACTACAAAAAGAACTGCTTGGTAAGTTTTATGCTACCCTAAAACAGCAAAATAACTTCACTACAAAAAGAAGACACATTTTCTAACAGGTGATTCTAAATCCAACAGGAAATTCAAGTAGTGAATCCCAAAAGCCAAGGCACCAAAAAGACCATGCTTCATGGGTACCAATTATTCTACCCTTATTAGCCATATTAAGTTGTAATTGCTGCATATAAATAGAAAACATATGCCTATGTATTAATGATGTACACTATCAACTATCAAATGCAGTTTCTTTCCAGGAACATGCATTCCAGCTTCTCACTATACAGGCAGACTGAGCAGAAGAGATAGCAAAACATTTCCTGATGTATGCAACAACATTACTTCCATTAAAAAAAAAAAATTACAAAAATATCACAACTTAAGCCAATACTAAAGCCAATCTGCTAGAATTATTATGTGTTCATGAGGAAAATTTTAAGTTTTTAACAGAACTGTACTTATCTTAAAACCTCATGTCCAGTTTTGGGAAAAAAAAAATCCACAACTTTATTTGTGGAAAAGTAATAATAAAAAAATAGAGTTAACAAAAAATTTAGGGCCATTTTCTTTCAAAAATTCAAACCCAATTCTCTCTCCCTCTCTATTTTAGAACTCTACACAACAATAAATTTTATTCAGGTTTTGGAACTAAACTAAGGATAGGAATGTTCTTTTGCTAAATATATATATATATATATTTTATTAAATATACCTGTCCCCCTACTAAGAAAAGCAGGCACTGCTTATGATATGTGAAAGACAGTGGAATGAGTTTTCCTGCATTAATATCATTCTGCTTAATTGTTGGTGTCTTTAATTTTGCACAAACAGGATTTACAATAAGACCACATATTGAAAAAGACTGCAACAGTCCTTCCCATTTAAGATGATATTTCATGCAGCAAATGCAGGAATGTCCTGCAAGATAATCTGTAAAGTTCTCTGGAATAGTAAAGAAACAGACAAAACAATTATTATTGAAAAAGCAACAGCTTTCAAATCTGCTTCAGAAACTGAACAAGGTAGAAAGAAGCTTAAATACAGAGAGGTAAAAGAAGAGTAAGAAAATGTTTCCCATGGAATTTCTGCTTTTAAAGCTCTAGAATACATTTCTGGAATTTCACACACAGGCTTTGCTACAAAGTGAACAGAAGCCTCATGATTAAGCCTCACAGATTTTTTAAGTAAACAACATTCTGTGATTCAGAATTGTGACCAATTCTGCCAACCAACACACTCATCAGGGTCAAAGTTACATTGAAAATGTGCCAAAAAGACATCCTTTAAGAATACAATTCTTTGCCTGAAAATTATAGACTTACTGCAAGTTGCAAGAAATAAGTGTTCCTTGCACCAGTAATGTCCTAGAGCATGCTGCTTAAAAATGAAAAAGGCACATTCATGAACCATTTACAGGACAAAGCCAGGACAAAAAGGGAAAGTTCCACATCGTATGGAATTCATAAATGTACGTGCTTTAGAAATGTATCAGTGTGAAGTCTGTACCAGTTCCATCAGCCAAAAGACTTCTACCTACACAACAATACTAAAACATTCCCTAAATACTGGTTGTCCAAATGGGGATACAGTAAGACTTCAGAAGAGACAAATATCCCTCACTTAGCCTTACCTGCCACTGGTCCAACTCCACCCAAAAGAACAAATATGTGACTGATTTTATTTTTAGCATATAATATGAATTAATTCTCTTTTTTCTTTACTTTTAAGCTATTTTATTTTTGTAATCACTCAATACATGGCTTCTGCATTTAACTGGGCCTGAGTACAAAAAGGGATCATTTGTTTGCATCCAAAAGCATATAAGATGAGACAGAATAGCTCTATTTCTCTCTGTTTCCTCATTAGGCACGCCACTTCTTGAGCTGAAATGAGGCAGGGGGAACTTTAATTTGCATAAGCTGTCATCATTCTATGCTCAAATTTTTCTGGAGAAATTGGAAAGTGAAATTACAGGGCAGATAAAACCTTATTTCATACGGCCTCTAGCAATGACCAAAGTTTCTGTGCAATTTAGTAGATTCTAAGTGAAACATCTACAAAATTCAACTGTTCAATCAGTTTCTTGAACTTACCTTCTCTGTCTCATTCCATTTATCTTATTTCCTCCAATCACTGATACAGTACCTAATTTAACACCTATCACCACAAACATTTACTGCCAGCAGTTGTTGCAACATGATAAATTGTAAAGTAATTGTACAGTGCCACAAACTTTATGACCCTCTAGGCAATAGTAGGAAAGAATAATAAATGAGCGATCACAAGACTTACCAAAGGCACTGAAAACACATAGAACTGGGTTGAAGAAAGATGAAAATGGCTATAAAAATACTGAGTAACAAAGATTCTCTTTGCTTATTCAGAGGATTTGATGTTGACGGTGGCTGGGGAAGTCCCTGAGACTGGCCATACTACATTAAATCCTGTGCAATCCCAGCTAGAAATTTTATCACTCTTTGGACTCATCTCTTTTCCTACACAATGCCCAGCTAGCTGGCAGTAAAGTAGATTTATAGAATAAAAACAAACTGCTATTATTTCTTCCTGACTCTTGTTTTCTTCTGATTATCTTCTGAAAGCTTTGTAATAGAGCCAAAGGCAACTTATTGCCAAAGTTAAATGAAATGAGTAACAGGCAATTGCAAAGTGTTAGATTTCTTAACAGGGTAGCACTCCAAAGAGTAGACAAAACAAGCTGGCCTAGGGAGGCAGCAATAGTAAATTATGCTTCATTAAACACATGAAGGCTTTAATTCTGTTCAATAAGCTTTTGTTAAATTTCTGCTTCCTTGAAATTAAAATGGTCATAAAAAAGGAAAAGTGAGGTAACTTTAAAGGATTATAGCACGAAGGCATCTGTTGTCCCACAGACACTCAGTGCATTCATACTCTATTAGTGAAAGGGCTGAGAAAAGAGATGGAAATGCCAATTTTGCAGCACTAAAAACTATAGGGCTCTTCAAGCTGGCCTCAGTGGGATGGTCAAAGAAGGTTAATGATTCTTTCTTTGAGCATGCTTCCCCAAAACTGATGCTGTGATCATTGCTCCTGACATCAGAACAGAAAAAAAAAAAAGTCATTTCCACCAAATTTTATGCTATGAATGACTGAAGAAGTGGATCTGACAACACATCCATACAGCAGTCTACAAAAAAATTGCATTCTCCACTTTTTAATGCATATGTATTGCAAACACAGGAATTTGCAAAATTAGTGCTTTGGCCATTCTCACCCAAGGTAAACATGAAGCTTTCAAGGACATTTACTCCTGCACTCAGCCTTTACAGCATTTCAATCTGCTATTCCACAAGTCAGATTTCTTACATTAATACAATAATATTTTCACTAGCCTTACATTCCTTCCCACAAAAAACACTCAGTTGTATCTTCATGTGTAACCAGATTGATAAATAAGACTGGGGGAAAAAAAAAACAACACACACACACACTCAGAAAAAAACCAAAACAACACAACACAAATGCAAAGAATGCTTTTTTTTTTTCCTCTCAAGGACCTCAGAAAGTCAGTCATTTCAGTGTAAGCTGGAAGTGACCCAAATGTTGCAGAGCAGGGCCAGTCACAGGAACACCCACAGGAACACCAAACTGGCAGCTAAGAGAATGGCAAGGTTTGTGTCCTTCACGTTTTCCATTTCCTTAGGATAAGACTGGCATGGAAAATGGACAGGCTTCGGTCATAGCATGAGGTTCACAGAAAAAAGTGAGTGAGGAGAGGTCCAATCACTGAGCAACTGCAGGTAGTAGGCTCAAAAAAACAAAGAAAGCAATTCTTTACAAAAAGACATGGCTAACCTGTAAACATCTTTACAACAGTGTTCTGTGGGTGCTGAAAACATACAGAGTGAAGTGAACTGGAAGATGGACATGTTACCAGAATGGAAGTCCACTATGCACAGAAACTGCCTCTGATTCATGAGCTACAGCATGGGAAAAAATTAATGGATATTTTATGCCTATTCTCTTTCATATTTACCAATCTGTTTACCTTTAGTCACTTCTCAGGGCATATACAGGCCTCTGAACATGCCTATGCTCATGTTTAACAGAAAAGAAAGTTATGCATGTATTTGCAAATTTTTCTTTTAATTTCTTCCAATATTTTACAGTTCCATCATCAAAAAAGTCTATCCTGTGTGACAGACTAATGCAATGGATAAGAATGTATTGATTTTTACACTGTTAATTATTTCAGATCAAATTGTATTTAAAGAGTATCTTTTCCTCATTCAGTTAAATTTGGCACTATAACATGGGAAGATTCAGAAAAATTAAAATACTAGGTTAATAAGTAATGTCTTTTAAACTGCATCACTGTTAGACAAAGTGATTTAGCCATGTTGCAGCTCCTCCAAGGCATACAAATCAGTCTAGTCTAGAATTACCAAAATATCTTGCCAAATCTGTGCACTATTTTTTTTAAAACAACCATAGAATCATAGATTAGTTTGACTTAGAAGAGACCTCCAAAGTCACCAAATTCCAGCCCCTCTGCCATGGGCAGAGATGCCTTCCACAAGAGCAGGTGGCTCAGAATCCCATGCAGCCTGGATATGAACACTGACAGGAATGGGGCATCCACAACTACTCTGAGGAACCTGTTCCAGCACCTCAACACTCAAATAAAGAATGTCTTCCTTATATCTGATCTAAACCTACTTTCAGTTTAAAGCCATTCCCCCTTGTCCCATCACTACATGCCCTTGTGAAAACTCCTTCTCCAACTTTCTCGTAGGCTCTCTTCTGTCTGTCATCATAAAGGAGAGGTGCTCCAGTCCTCTGATCATCTTGGTGGCCCTCCAGATTCACTCCGACAGATCCATGTCCTTCCTGTGCTGAGGACTCCAGAGAGGGACACACTACTCCAGGTGGGAAGTGAACAATAAATGCAGTGAAGTAATTTAAATATTTAAAGCCCAACAACATATGTTGCTATCAAGAATAAACCAAGAATTTGTGGTACTCTGACACAGACTGTGGCTTATCCTACCAAACCTGTATAACCATACACTCTTCAACACTCCAAAAGAGTATTTTGAAAAAAGTATCTTTCTATATAAGCTTTCTAACACAAACATTGGATGTTTTAATAGCTGAGGAGGGCTCATCCTTCATACTTGGATGAATACTCCTAACAGTAGGCAACCATGGTTAAAATATGACAGTCGGGACCACTTCTTCCAGACTTCTCCCTCTCAGGAAGAAATAAGGTACCTTGCATATAAGGCTGCCTCACATGCCAAAGCAGGCTTCCAACCAATGCTAAATTTTATACAGGATACCGTTCTTGAAAGGTCAAGGAACTACATTTTTTTCTCTGGTGAGAAAGGAGATCAGGAACAGTTAGAAATAATTGTTTGGTCTTATTTTTACCCAGGCAGGCCAAACATTGTGCCTATTCCCTTTCAGCTCGATGAAGATAACTAACTACATTTTTTCTGCTGCCTATGATGAAAAAAACCACATTACTTAACCACAAAAACACATTCAGTGTTGACAAGAAATTGAGATACAATTTACAAATAAAATGCAACACCCATGACTGGTTTTCTTCACTGACATTTAGCTGACATGCATGAAAAGGACCTAAAAACCAACTAGAGAAATTGTAGGCTAAGAAACATCTGTTTAAAGAACCACTTTATTTATAGCCTATTAATTTTAGGCAGATGTCCCCAGATCAATATTTATAGTATTTTTAACCAAGAGTTGTTTAAAATAAATGATTTGATTCAAAACCTATTAAAAATAAATCCTACAGGCTTGCAATCTCTGCAGTTTTATTACTGCAGCACCAATCATTGATAGTAGTGTGAGTAATGCAGGTGTTGAAGAAGAGTGCAGATAGAAATACAGCCCTTCAGAGAGTTTGCCTCAAATCTATTTCAAGCTTTGAAGATAAGAGTATTTCATTTCTCCTTCAAATGGGGGAAGTGGGACAACAAACAATCTTAACTCTTCTCTTTCAACAAGTGTTTGACTAATAGGTGTAGTGGTCTCCTGTGCAAACAATATTTGAGCCTGGGTTCAAAGTATTCTCAGGAATACACGGGCTCCTTTTATAAAGGACAGAGTAGGTCTGCTCTGTAGTTAAGCACACAGAGCCCTGTATTAACTTCTCAGAAGGGCAAACTAGCCCATACAGAAAAATCCCAGTTCCGAGATTCTGGGATAACACTGTACAGGGCAGAAACCAAGCCCTTGTAACTCTACTGAAGTGCACTACAGATTCCCTTTAAAACAAAACAAAGACCCCCAAAACTTTCCTGCCATCCAACGACACTTAGCTCTGCCAACATGCACAGGGAGTTGTGCTTTCTCAGTTTTAATTTTCTCCTTAAAAGGAGAGTTTGCCTCAAAGAACATTATCTCCATGTCCCAAAGAAGTCACAGAAACCAGAGCAAAATATTATTTTGGATGTTAATCTACTACTTTACTTTCTAATTTAAACAGTTATAAGAAGCACCAAGTTCAGATTTGGTTTACACACATCGAATGCCATTTAACATAAACATCTTCCTTACGTCCAGTAAGGATTGCCATGTCATTTTCAAATGTATCAGGCCTGTGCACACTGACCACAAACAGCCATTCTTAGCCTAAACTACTTAAGTCTTTCTTCCCAATGTAGCAGTGACTACATCACCACACTCCCTTCGAACAATAAGCTCGCCCATCTCAGATACTTCTAATTAGAGGATAAAACTAAGCTGCTGTCTAAATTTAACAGGGAAGGCCAGAGTTGGGGATCATAACCCTGGTCTCAAGGGCATTCCAGTCATGTCCACTGCCTCTAGCCAGAACCCACAACTCTCACATCCTCCAGTTAAGTCAGTACACAATTTTAGAAAGCTCTGTCTCCTCTGTCTGCAAGGCACCATTCTGCAGAAAAACTCTTCTCATTAGCTCTAAGACAAGCAATAGAAAGCCAAGTCACTAGACCTCTTATCTGAAATTTTACTCATCATCTCAAATAATCTGGAAATTCCTGAGAGAATCCCTGCAGAAGGAATTCTCAAGATTTGTTCTACCCACCACATAAACACCTGTAATTCAGAAAACACTGAATGTCAAGTATTGTATCCCCAACCCTACGCCCTTTATCCTCAGCTAAAGCAAAAATGGATGGAAATTAAAAAAAAAATTGTCACCAAAAAAAAATCAATTAGTGTCAATCCCTGCATCTTATTTTAGATGATTTGCAACCTATCTGAAAGACAGTTTCCAAATCTCTCAGAAACATTTGTTAGTGGGTATCTGCTATAACACTGAGCTTATGCCCCATCAGCACGATTTGTGATATGCAACTCTTAAGAACAGTGCCCTAACTGCCACTGAATCACTCACCACGTATCAGACAAAGTATCATGTAAAAAAAAATATATATATATATCACAGAAATTTCCAAAATAAGAAATAAAGAGCATATCTGCAAAACATTTAGGTCTGAACAAAAACCAAATGTGTTTGAGAAAGACTGACTGCTTGAGCAAGGCAGGGTACTTGAAACATGGTTTCAGTCTGTTTACAGACAAATCAAAGAACAGAAACACAGTCTCATCAGAAGGTTTAGAGTTGGATTATCCATTTTGAACTATATACCATCACAAAGTCCTCAATTCACTCCCTTTTAAACTGCTTGTTTCCACACTGTCTTCTTGATCTGCTGATAGCCCAGAATAATTTTATCAGTCACATTGCTTATCAATATTATTTCATCTACATTTGAAGAAGTGCTCCTCAAAAGATGCAATTTTCCAAGGGAAAGGTGTATTATTCATTTGTATTAAAAAAAAAAAAAATTGTCAAGAATTAGAATCGCAAATATGTTGAGGGAGAGTAAAGATTTTCTTTACACTTTTTTGTTTAGAAGTATTACCTTTATTTTTCAAAATATTTTTTAAAAATTCTACATGGTCTAAAATAGAAGGAGACATTCACAATAACCCAGGTTTTGCCCAACCTGCACATGACCATAACACATTTCTAAATGGAAAAGGTAAGAAGCAAAGTAAATTTCTTAAATTGAGTTGCATTATGATTAAACATGGTGAGCAGTTGTGAGAAAAATATTGGAAAGACAGATTGATTTATAGTTATTAAAGCTCGAGAGGAGGACAAAGGTTGTTCTTTGAAGTTTTAGGGAGGCAGGTATCATTTCAATGTTGACTTAAATAACTCCTGCTTTGCAATTAGAAGTCATATTTCTTAGAAGTCAGCCTTAGCGTATCTAAGCATTTTACTGATAAAAGGTAGGATAACCTGAAATCGTTCAAATTAAATTTGAATGGTCCACTGAACCCTTAATGATGTCTAATCCTTTCCTTTTTTGAGATTGTGGATGTATTTCCAAAAGGCTGTTGAAAAGACTACCTTCAAATAAGCCTGAGAAGCTTCTTAAGTCTCAAAGAGATTTAGAACAAGAGAGTAAGCAGATCCAACATACAACCAGGAAAAACTGGAGTGAATAAACCTACTTAAAGCTGGTAGAAAACAGTAAATTATGTAATGAAAATTAAACAGTATGGTTTACATATGTGATTTAAGTAACTATTTCACAAAATTTTCCCCTGCAACAACATCTTTGTAACTATTAATTAGTATTACCAGAATCTGAACATCTGGTATAAGTAATAGAAATGGTTTTGGATTGCAAACCTTTGGAATACTTTTGCTGATTTTGCTGACTACTATGTCAAATAGTCACCAAACCCTCCTAGTTCTAGTCACAATTATCTTGGCACTAGTTATTAACAGCTTGTTTAGAAAACTTCACACTACAAAAACGGAGAACCATTAATTTGTAGATGGATTTGAATCCACATTTCTGCTTGGATATGTAGCATAAGCAATAAGCTAAACATAGCTTTAAAGGCAAAAAATAAATGACTTTTCTCCACCAGTTAACAGCTCATGAGACTGAAAAGCACACAGCTGAATTAATCCAACATATGTGTTTTACTACTTAATAATATTACATGATAGCATCCAAGAAACTCTTATTTTAATGTTCTTGGAGAGGCAATTAAAGGCAGCATTGCTCAAAAGAGGAAAATACAATCATTCCCTGTGCATATTTGGGTGCTGAAAGAATAAACACATCAGAATATATTCCAAATGACCAGGAAACTCAACTATTCTTGAAAAGAAAAAGAAAAAAAAGAAAAAAAGAGAGAGATTATCTCAATATTGATGGTTGCTATTATAGACACAGGCCTTGCAATGAAGTTTCCTACAAAGGGAATCTTCACTAGAATACTGACACAAGTGCCTTCACTGAAAGCTTCAGTTTACTTAGCAGACAGTAAAATGGACTCTACATTCTAATGCATACCCACCTACCTTAGCTTTTTATGCTATATTATTAATTCACTCCTTTTTAAAGGATTGTGCTTTTAATAGCTGTATATAATGTTCTACGTGCAATAACGCCAATATTTATAATTATATTTTTTGCTATAGGTAAAATTGCTAATCCTAGTCAGATTTTAAACATGCAGTAATTTATCCTATGACTTTTGAAAACGTGTTTGTGGAAATCAGCTCAGTTACTGATGAACTTTCACGAGATAAACATATATTGAGATTTCAAACATTACTGAAATCATCTTACAAGTTAGAAAATGGGATTGCCAGTAGCCACTTTCCCTAGGGGAAGACTCCTTGTGGTGTGAATTTTAGCATAATTACATTCAATAAGCAGTGCAAATGCACCTTACATTTGGTTCAGTGCACAATATACAGTACATCAATATATTCTCCTTGCTGCCAGTTTCCCTACAAAAGGCAATGTCTGGCTTGCTCAGATCATGCCTAGTCCCGGCACTATCAGCTGGCAACTACTGAAATTTCAGCAACCACTTCAATAGGTAAATCTTACATTACTTTTGTGAAAATCTGATGACTTATCATGAAACAAGGATGAACACCAAAAGCAGCAGGACAGTATTATGTATTTTCTAACTAACTGTGTTTTAATGTTAAAAGTAACATAAGATTAAAGTGAAAAAATAATTGTAATTCCTTCACAGTGCCTTAGGGACCAAGGCCTCAACAGACATGATTTTTACTACTAGGAAAGCTGTTGGTTCATCAGATATTGCACTTGTTGCTGCTGATTTTCTTTTCTCTTTTTTTTAACATTTGGCCATCTTATATTTCTTTACTAGACTCTAAAAAGGATGCTAAAACAGATGCTCAGCTTCCAGTACTGCTTACACTGTACATGCAAATACCATTCTGAACTGCATTTAATAAATGTGATATATTTCACATTTTCCTCACTCTAGGAATGTATTGTTTAAAACACCCACCTTAGAACAGATCTTGCAATATTGCTGTTCAAAGGACTCAGAGTGATTGTGTATGGGTTTGCATTCATGAAGACCATCTCATGCTCTGCATTTCAAAAATTTACACCAAGGTAGAAAGCTAGGTAATTTCAACCGCTAAGTTGAAATTCTTGAGTCTCAAGGGAATCACATAAAACCTGTACTCTCTCAGATGACATAACCCCATCCCACTATTAGACCCTCGAATAATTGTCAGCAGCTTCACTGAAAGCAACAACTGATAAAAAGGGAAAGCCGATATAAAGTCATGGAATTTACAATGGGAATAAATTCTCTCTGTTAAGTCAGTTATAGTAAGTTACAATATTCATTTTAAATCACTCTTGAAAACAATGGCATTCACAATTTTCACCATCAGCTTAATATTCTTTAAAATTATTTTAAAAGAATTTTTAATAGTGCAGGACTTCCTAAACTTCCAAAGAACAAGAGGCAACCCTGAGAAAATGGATAATTTTCCCCTTTTAAATATATGTTCGTGTAAGATTTTCTCGTTGTTTGCAACTCCCTTAATTTTCCTTCTCCTTATACTGCAGCTCCCCAGGAACTTTCAACAGTCAAACACTGCAATGCTTATCAAAGGGGTTAAACCAAAGCTTACCTTGGAAAACTGAACTAAGAATTGTCTGTTGTACCTCTAGCTGCCTCAGGACCAATTCTGAACAGCACACGTGGGCGAAGAAAACAGCGTTATGGGAACGAACATGCAAGTAGGGATGCTTAAAGCTTTCACAGAGCTACTGCTCTACAATTTGAAAAAATACATTAAATTATTTGGCAGTTTTCTGAGTGAAATGAAAAGTGCATCTTCAACCCATCAACCAAGAACCTCAGTTCTTCCCAGAACACTAGCTGGACAATCTGTCACTTTTCCAGCTGCTGTACACTGACAGCATGGACCACATTTGTTTAAGAGCTCTCAAGTTCACTAGGCCTTTTTAAATAGCTATGGGTTATTCTGCAGACTTAGAAGGTGAAGTGTCAAGTATTAATATATCATTACATTTTGAGATAAAGACATCTGAACTTGTCCCTCTGCAAGTTCAGAGGGCAGGACAACAGCTGCCCTCGTACTTCTTTTCAGGCAAAATGGAAACAACGAGAAAAAAGCAGGAGAAGAAAAGCATGTGCAGTTGCAAATTTCTCCAGTAAACAGATTTTCCTTTTCACTCAGAAAACTACCACATAATTTCATGTATTTTTTCAAACTGCACTTTATTCCTCATAATAATGTCTCATTTTTTTTTCCTTTCTTCCTGTCTGTTTAGCTACCATTTCTTCTCACACTCACCTAAATAAATTTCCTTTTCCCCTAGAACTGAAGAAATTTCAATTGTTTTAAGGTTTATTACATTTGCCTTAGGTATTGCTTAGCTAAAATACACATATTCCACTCAAAATTCGCTATAAATAACTCGGCAACTTTCCTTTGAGCTTTATCCAAGTCATAACAGCACCCAGCTCCAAAACCAAGCACACTGGAGTCCCATACTTTAGACGAGGGAAGTTACATCTGCCCAGCATCTCCAGAAGTTGAAAAAGTCTTTCTTTACTACCACATGGCTTCACAGTCCTCTCTGACACCACTGTTTTCACTAGTTCTTCCTTGGGTTTCCATGTTCTAGAGCTATCAAAGTGATGTTTTCATCTTCTATCTTTATTTCTTGGTTCTTGGCTTTCAGGTACTCATTTTTCTTTATCTGTCTATGAAAAAAAATATTCAGAGAAATTCTTCATTTTTGATTCTAATGTAAATATTGTTTTTGTGGTCTTCGTAATGTGCAGCACAAATTTTCCACCTCCTTTTCTGATAACAACACCAGGAAACCATAATACAATCTTACCACTGTGCTTCAGCCTTACCCTTCTCAGTTCTAAGTGAACTAAAGTCAGCACTTCTGAATTTGAGTTGCCTCCTAATTCAATATTGCATAAAGTAAACTCAGCAGCAAACATCTACTCTATTTCATTATGCACCTACGCACCTCTTCTACACTTTTCATCTCCCTCTGGTCTTCTAAAGGAATTTCAGAGACCAGAAAAAACCCGTATTAACCAAAAAATTCTGGTGCCTTTAAAAATATAGTTTGATTTATCCAAAAGATTATGCAATTTAAATAGAACAATCTGAGGCACCAAATTCCTTACTTCTATAAAAATAAGCTACTTTTTAACCACTAGAACTTACAATGGTAGAATATTCAAAATTGAGACACAGAACATCCAGTCAGAGACAGTGAGGAGCTGTCTGACTAAAAATACTTTTTCTACTGCTCTATACCATGATGTGAGTTAAGGATCCATACTAAAAGTCATCGTGGACAATCCCTGTTTCAAATAAGCTTCAGTTTAAGGTAGAGGCTCTGAGAACTGATGTAAACACCGCACATTTAAAACTGAAGAATCCACATTACACACAAGAAAAAAAATGTATCTGTTTTCTTTTGCCCTACCTCTATTTTCTCTCCCAGTCCACTATATAAAATGAATTGAAACTTTTAACGGGTATGGATTTGTGGGGCTGCTTGAGTTATCCTTCCGTTACAGACCCACTGCAAAATAAAGTGAACACAGCATGGCATTAGGACTGAGCTATACCTCAACGCTCACCATTTTAAAACTCTGTATTTAAAACAACTGGATGTGGCACTTAGTGCTATGGTCTAGTTGACAAAGTGGTGACCAGTAAAAGGTGGGACTCAATCTTAGAGGTTTTCTCCAATCTATATGATTTTGTAATTGCTTCTTACACATAAGAAACATATACGGAATTTCTTGTTATACATATTGTACAAACATAAAGCAACAACAACATGACACCCTTAACAGAAATTACGACTTTGAAAGAAAAGTCATCCTATGGAAAAATAACTTTTTTAAGCAAGACTTAAGATATAGAGATATATATATACTAAGTCTTCCAAATCCTTCTTTTGCATATAAATGCTTCAGCAAAATGTTTTTCCCCAGTACAGATGATTAGTTTACATTCTATGAATTGGAGCCTCTCAAGAGTAAAAGGAAACGTGAATGTAACTCTGAGGTAACACTTTGCCATAATCCAAGATTGTGACTTGGAAGATACAATCTTTAATACCTCAGAAATTTGCTCAAGTCTCCACATTCTTACTTTATTGCTGTAAAGCACTACTTCATTATCAACTGTCCTACAGTTGTCACTTTTGTAATCTCTAAACTGTGGACCTAACCCACAGGAAGAAAAATAATTGTCAACATAGTAGAGAAAAGCTAAATCACACAACCCCCTTGCAGTGTAGTCATATTTACAGAGTTTCCAAAAGAAAAAAATATTGTTGTTAAAATAATGTGAGCACTGGACAAGAGCAGATAACCTCACAACTAATATCACTGCTACTTCAGGTGTGTTTCCCAGTATCCCATGATCCTGGAGATGTTGAAAAAATGCAGATTAATTCAAATGTTTTCAAAAAACAACAGTGCCTCCAACAGCAGCTATGAAAGGAAGGAAGCTAAAGTTTGCAATGTCACACAATGCTACACAAGCACATTTCCCCCACACGCCAGGTGTATCCAGTGAAAATACAGCTACATTGGATTAGCAGGTGGTCTGCAGTGGGGAAACTTTAACAGACATGTTCCAGTGCCAAACAGCCACATTTTCTTACTGCTCAGAATAACTGGTTTGTACTTGACACTCTGAGGAAATTATAAACTGTATTCCATTCTAAAAATCTGTGTTATACAGAAAATCTATATGTACATACCACAACAAAGAGCCAATAACATTGTTTAAAAGTACTGAATAACATCATAATAATAATGAACTAACTGAAGTTTATGTCAAATCAGTCATAGTTCGTGGTTGGTATTTCATTTCTGAAAAAGGGTCTAAACAAAAGAGAAAAAGCAGACTTAATTGTATTTGTAATAGGAAGACATTGAAGTATTAAACAATATGTAAAATGCCTTTTTAGTACAGCAGTCTATTTCATCTTCTCAAAATTAGTCCTAAAAATGGGCTGCTTTGCAGTATAGCAACATATCTGCTTTATCCAGATTAAATGTTTTTACTTAAAGTAACCACAGGTTAAGTTGAATGACACCAAATTATTTCAATCAATTGCAATTTTATCTTAGTCATCCCAGTTTATCCAGTAGTTTGCCTTTCCCAAGGTGGTGTATTTATCATCTTCTGCATCTGTGCTCCTTTATCTCCGATTTCTTTCATTTTCCCATTCCTCCACAGAAGAGGAACTGAAATCTTCCCTTTTCTCATGCTCCCTGATTAGTTCTTACATTCCTTTCTATATCAGTTTCTCACATATTCCCTCTCTGTCTATATCTTTCCGTACATGAAGGCATAGGGACCACACTAAACCACCACAGTATCACTTGCTAACTCACTTCTATCTAGAAATTTGTCCTGCCACGATGAGTTCAGCCTAATTCATTCTAAGCACTTTGAGATTCAGAACCAAATCTCTGGTAAGCAACCAAATAAAATTTTTCAAGTGACTATGCTACTATATACCAAAACTTCCCAGTATATTACTTGAGAAAAATAATTTTTGTGGTGATTTTTTTTTAAAGTTTTATTTTAACTTTCACCTAACAGAGCAAAGAGAAAAAGATATCCTTCAGTTCCTGTGCTATTGGCTGCTGGAAAAGAGTAATAAGAAGCTGGAACAAGGATGGATGAAAATACAGTGTTATGAAGAAACAGAACACATTATTTTGCAGCTTAACACTGGACTTGTGACCAGGCTTATGAGGAACACCACAAAGACACACCTCACTGAAGCAGAGTGAGAGAATCCTCTGTCAGCAGGAGGAGAGCACAGAGCTGGAGCTTAGCATACTCTTTAGCTGAAATGTTTATCTACAGGGCTTCAGATTTATGCAGAGATTAAATCCATTACTTCAGAGCACTCAACCACTGCTTCTCCACGGGGGGCCTGTTACTAAGATGTGCGTGGTGGGTCTCTGCTGTGGAAACAGCTGATTACAATACTCAGGTCAAAGAAGTCACCTCCAACACACTGAACAAGGAGGCT
Organism: Corvus cornix cornix; assembly: GCF_000738735.6. Taxonomy (NCBI): domain Eukaryota; kingdom Metazoa; phylum Chordata; class Aves; order Passeriformes; family Corvidae; genus Corvus; species Corvus cornix. Next base: position 24,168,899 of record NC_046334.1, on the reverse strand, counting down.
AAGCACCACTACCTATCTAAGGCTACCCAACACATGCAGAGATTAAATGCCAATGTTATCCTTCCAGCTTTGTTTAATGAAAAAAACCCTTAGGATTTTTAAGGGGAAAATGTTTCCAAGAAACATATTCTTTGTCTCCGTTTCCTGAGGCATACACAAGCAAGGGCTCCTGGGTCAGAGCCATGTTCTGAGGTCCAAAGATGTATAACAAGGATAACTGCGTCACTGGGGTCAAGGAGGATTCCCAATGACTTCAGCAGGCACCAAGGTGTATTTTCTATGTTCACAACCATTGTAAACAGCTGACAGAGTTTTTATTTATTTATGTATTTATTTGGTTTTTAAACTACTTGTCTGAGGTTATTTGTAGCTTAAAAAAAACCCCAAACCAAACAAAAAGCACAACTAACCAAAACGACTGGGTCTTCTATAGGTGTAAAGTAGGAAAGAAAAGACACAGCCCAGTGAAGCAAAATGCAGCTTTTCAGGCCGACACATTCATGTGTTACCACATTTTCCAGTAAGAGAATTAACTCCAATTTCACAAGAATGTGTGAACTAATATGTGAAACGCAGGCTAAAAGCGAGAGGTATATGTCTCAACAGTCAGAAGTCTGTCATTAATACAACAGTCAAGTATACAGAATTCGGAGCATTTTCTCATTAGCAGGAGATATAGTACAGGCACTGTTACAGTGAGTGACACAAATTATCATATTTGTTACTTTCAGGAGAAAGCAAAATCATTACCAAAAAGGAAAAGAAAAACAAAGAACTGCAACTGTGTCCTTGTAACAAGCCTGAAACTGTGTCGCCAGGTTTAACTCTAATATGACCGAAAAAAAAAGAAGATTTAAAGCAGGATACTCATACCATGTTTTATTCTACAAAGGTGACAAGGATGCTGTTTGTTTACCGCAAGTTACTGAGACAGAAAGGTTAAGCCAGGTGTCCTAGACACTGCTTCTGGCCTTTGTCATGGAAAGCCTTCAGAAAGGGCGGCTGAGGAGCTAGAGCAGGCTACAAAAGTACCGGGCCAAAAAAGATAAATGCCCATTATTATACCTGCAGTGCTTTGCAGATTTTATGTCACAGACACTAATTAGGAGACCAATACTTTTCAGGGCATCTCATTAAGCCTGAAAATTAACAAGTCCATCGTGATGATTATCTGACAATGAAGCAGGTATTCTGAAGTCTTTAAGATGATTTTCATGCAATTAAGAGATCCTCATGGAACCCACACGTAATGCAACCACAGCCAATACACGGAGCGGAAGAAGTGATCACTGCAGCCATTGGCAAGAAAATTAGCTTTATATATAATACCTGGCACAGACCTGTAACTCTTTTTTGCTTCCCATAGCTCCTGAGACTACTTGTGTCAGGTCAGACACAGCCACAGAGCTACAGGATACATCCTGGTAAATGCTGAAAATGCTGCTTTGTGACTGCAGCAATCTTACACAAGCATAGCAGAGGACCAGGAAAAAAACCCTACACTTTTATTTCCTGGGAAAGAGTCATCCCTATGTTTTCCACATCAAATCAGTATGGGATCTAAATCCTAAGTAATGGAGTACATAATGCAACAACAGCACTTTAGTGAAAGCTGAGATTAATACTGACATATAAAAATTTAAAACCAGTTCAAAATATTCTTAGCAAACCTTTCACTATTTTGCTAGATTTTTTGGGTTTGGTGGGTTTTGTTTCCTTTCTTCCCTTAAAAAAAGGCAGCAGTAAGCCTCCTCATATATTAGCTTTTTGGGAAAAATGTTTATGGGATTCAATGTTGGCTGTCCAGTGTGAAGTTTTGAATAGCGCAATGTTAAGCTGATAAATGTGTGACTAATTCATGGATTATTTAAATAGCATGCACAATATTACACGGACACTGCTCAGATTTCCAGTGCTAAGGATTTGCCCATGTTCCTTCAGCAAATTCCTGCTTTTACAGGGATAGGGATTAGTATTTTGTAACCAATCTGGAATGGAATGGTTTAGGACTTTTAATTTCAAAAGGATTGCTAGTTTTGTGTGTTTACATACTTATAGGACCAAAGATTCAACCATATGCATAAATTTATGCATCCGAAAATTTGTAGCACATTGTACATACCCTGTCACTTCACCACATTTATTTCTAAAAACTTCGCTTGAGTCCAGACAGGTCCACAGGCGGTCCTTCAAAATCATCATCTAAACCCCAAGTTTTGCTGTTACAGCATTTCACAGAAAAGTATTTTATATACATACATACGTATAAATGCTTTTTTTAAAAATACATATACAAACTTGTATGTATATACACACATACCCTCCTCTCAAAGAAAAAAAAAAAAAAATCCAGGCCTTAGATTTTATAAATTTATTACATTTTTGCCCAGAACCCAAGCCTTATTCATAGTAACAAACTAAAAATAGTTTTTTTTTTTTCTTCAGGACAGTTACACTTCAGTGTTTGACTTTATTTTCTCTTGGGTGTTAGCTTCAAAACTAATCTGTATTTCTCAAGGCCTGCCAGAGTCAGGCGACTGCAACAGTGCCTCTTGATGGACCAACAATCAAAACAAGACTGTGCATAAAACAAAGTAGCAAGATCTGCTACTGTTGCCAGTTTAATGTACTTTGAGCATCTGCAGACTACTATTTTTGATTTTTCATTCATCCACCCTATTCTACATTGCAAGACCACTCCCTCAGCAGTTTCTTAATTTCCCATTACTTTCAGCGCTTAGAAAGAATAGTTTTCAGAACACGCCCATTTTCAAAATTATAAACTTGGCTGACAGTAAAAAGTAGAAACACAAAAAACCAGATTTTAACACAAGCCCGTGGGCCACAGAATATACATATTAAAAATTTGTCCCATTAATTCCCTTTAAGCAGTTGCTTTAATTAGTAACATGCTTAACATCTCTCTTTTTTTTTTTCTTCCAAGCCAGAAAAGCTATGGGCTGGAAACAGAACTCCATCAGCCACTGGTTACATGATCCTGAGGACTGTTCAACAAACTTTACCCCAAAAAATAATATGTAAAGTAAACCATCACTGTTATTAAAGGGTAAACAAGAAAGATTGATGAACCAACTTGCCAGACACCTTAGAAACATACCACTCATGGGAAAATTTTTGCTGCTGACTGATCTTGTATCCCATGTGTGTCCCAGAATGTTTTACAAGTTACATATAATTTATTGCTCTCTTGCATAAATCCTGTGTAAGGGTTTCTAAGCAAGATCAGTCCTAAATGTAAAAACCAGCATTATTCAGGCAGTCTCTTTATATTGGTCAAGCAACTACTTTTATAGCCTGACAGGACCACCTGTGTGAGCTTAAGTAATAAAAGTAGCATTAAAAAAGAGAGAAAGAAAAATATGAAACATGAAGTGGTGATGGGACAGACACAGGAGGGAAGATGACAGTCCTAAGATTTATTTTGTAGATGCAAAAACATTGTGTAATTTGTAATCAGCTCTACTTATTTAGTGGTTTGTCACCAAAGCAAGGGATAGAGTTTCAGGACTCCAGTCACACTGCAAAGCCTACCAACTTGGAAAAGGTAATAATCAAGTTAACAGCAAGCACCAAACATAACAGTTCAGTTGTATGCACCTTCTTGTGGAGAAAAAGAAACGCATAGGTAACATCACACCTTTTAAGATATGCAGGTGTTCTGAACTATTTCTTCACTTACCACCCAAGCTTGAAGGGTGGGCGTGACCTCACAGACCACAGCAGATGAGGTATCTTCTAGATTCACAGATTTAGAACACGATCACAATTTACTAGCTTAGCAATTACATGTGAAGACTGATCCTATAAGTTCTTGGCCAGACGTTTCATTGGAATTGACTCCACAGGCTCTGAATGATCCCACAACTTGTGTAAAGCTGTCTTCAAAAGATCAGAAGCTGGTTCTGCCAAAATATGCATGCCCAACAGGGTCTCATTCCTCTTTTAGTATAGAGAAGAACAAAGGCTGAATGGAACAGTGCTCCACTGCTTCACATGCAGAGGACAACGTTCACCTTCCTCTCATGCCAACATGATATTTTAATGCTGACAGCACGTCTTTGACGATAAATTAAAAAGCTTTTAGATTTTACAACTCCTTATCTCTCTGGTTTAACATCTCCTCAATTGAAAGCAAAAGAACTCTCCTTTTATGGTAGGATACAATGGGTTTCTGTAATAGATGGCTTCCATGAGAATTCAGATATAATGGCCTTCAAGTTGATTATGTGAAAATCTGACTTTTCCATATACTTGTCAAGCAATTAGAACTTTGTGGACACTGAAAATCTACATATTTATCCATGCTCCAGTTCTTAATAGGACCATCATAGTAACAGTCCACTTTTCTACTTAAAAACAGACCAAACAAGACAACAGTGTTGGTACAAACTTGTATGTTGACAAAAAGTAGGAGAAAAAAAAGGCCCATGTAAAATATCTGAAAAGTCAGAGATATTTACATCAAAGGAAACTCAACAATATGAAAGCAACAACTGTAAATTGGAGCTACCCATCACCTTTATGAGAAGTTGCAACTCTTATTTATATACCGACTGAGCTTTCAAAATTTTTAGCAACTAAATTCAGTTTGAAGTTGTGATAACATAAGACAGTCAACCCCAACTCTGAGTTGGGTGCATTTCTAACACCACATTAACTACAAAATCCTGATCTCAAAAGCCACAATTTAGAACTGCCTCAGATGACTTTCCTCCCACTTAGATAAGGCCAAAAATTTTTGGGGTTTTTTTTTGGGTTTTTTTTTTTTTTTTTCAGAAGAAAAACAGAGCAACAGAAAAGCCACCAAGTAACAGATTTCAAAACATCCTTTTTAGAGGTCTGTCCATTAGCTGCTATGAATATTGAAGCTGATAAGGTATAATACTGTTTATTCACATTTAAATTTGTGAGTTTACAAAACTCACACTCAATATGTTCATACAATAGAAAAATAAGACTACATTTGTTGCTTTATCTCCACCAGATCTCTAAAGAAGAGGGTTTCATTTTTACATTCAAATCTATAATACCTCTGGAAAAAAAAAGTTATCAATAGATCCTAGTAAGTACAGAACTATTATTTCATACTGTCACAGTACCATCCAAGCTGTGATACTCTATTTCATAGATTTTTTCTGCTTGCTTGTTTCTAGAAACCAAAGCTGTATCAAATTCTCTTGCAAATTTGACGAGTTCTTGAAACAAATAGCAGAGTCTCTGAAGATAGTAAAATACTTCAAGCATTAAGCTGTAATTATATTTATTGCCTGTTGCACAAGAAAAATTCTCTAAGTTTTGTATTTTAGCTTTGCTCTTAATAAAGCACAAAGGGTCAGCTGCAAAACAGATTTCTGGAAATCTCACAGTCAATGGGCCTCAAGTTACACTTCACTGTAGGCTTTATGCAAACAAGAGGGGAAAAAAAAAGAGGCTGGAGGAGAAGAGAATAATGGTGAAATGAGGTCTAGAAGCTGAAGTGACTGACAATCTCTGAATAGAGTACAGCTACTTTCTTAAGTTTGTATTTAGCAAATGGAGTAAGATGATAATAAGTGCATCCCACCAACAGGAATACTTACTATCTACTTATACTGAAATATGAATTATCAAAGACCAATATTTTAAATACTATAAACCCATAAACCTGACTGCATTTTCTTAAGCTCCTTGAAAACTGAGATCTTAAAGCCATGTTTCGCAGATCTGTGCTTTTTCTTCCCTCACTACAGACTGTTCTTTCAACAGATTAAAGTTCATTTATAGAACAATCTAAATCAAAAGTTTAAATTTTACTTTTACCAAAAATAATGCCAGACAAATGCATGTGCTTTGTTTTTTGGGGTGGCAGGGTGTGTTCATCGGTTTTATTTGCCGGTTGCCTTGGGTTTTTTTAAAAAAAGGAAATTACTGTCAATTTTTAGAGGAACCATACAAAAATTACACATTCAAAGTACAAAAAAATGAAAGGAAAGTTACAAAAAAAAAAATCTCATGGGCACTGTCATACCTAAATGTTTGGCACATGGTTTGGTTTCCAAACAAATCTGAAAACCTGTATTAGGCTCCTGGAACGAAAAAATTCGTTTAAAGAACAACAAACCACACACTCATCCCAGTTCAAATCACTTATGTGTACCATGAAAAGACTTAAAGCAGATTCAAGAAAACCAAACACCATGGTGGGAGAAGATGTGCTTTTTGGGAGTCTTGCTTTGAAAGAAGACCCTCTTCATTCAAAGACATCAGTGCTTCACTCAAAGCTGATCTACTCAGATCTGCAAGTCATAATCTCCTCCTGAAGGTCCTAAGGTATTTAAACATCAGGACTATTCAAGTCATATTTTCATTCTACTCAGAGATGTGTCCAAATTTATGAAATTATATATTCCTGGAGGGATCCTGAAATGCCATGCTACAGCTTTTCTCCAACAATATCAGGCACAAGGTTTGAAATCCCTCTGAAAAAGGAAAAATCCTGTGTCTGTCCCATCATGTGCTAAGCTTGAGGAAAGAACAGCAGATTTCTTTACTGCAAGCAAGAGGCACTGCCACTGTGGTTTTCTAAGAGCATATGTGTATAAACGTGAATAAAGTACAGACTAATACTCAATTAAAAGCCATCTGGAAAGTTCAGCAAAAAAAAGTCATCTGCATTTGGAGACAGATCATAAGATGAAAAAGCATCACCTCAGCTTGCCAGGAGCAGAGTATTTCTGGATATACACACAAGCCATGTTTTTGGGTAGTCAGCAACTACTAATATGAAGAGTATCAAGTCATCTTAGCTCTTTTCTGCTCTCCTATCTCAGCAGGAAAAAAGATAGGACAGTTCATTTTGTGATGGCATAGATGATATGCACAAATGAAAATAATTACCTAGGCCAGAACTGCAGGATAAAAACCCTGGAAAACCTTGAGATTGAAGTAAACTTTCCAGCCAAGGTCAAATGCCTTAAAATACAACAAAAACTCACCTTTCTTCATGCCTATTATGTGAACTGCATGCACTTTAACAACGGAAGACAAAGAAAATGTCTCCATCAATTACTTTAACTTTGAATTATGTCAGCTCCAAAATATTCTTCTGTTCCATTACAATTTTAATAAATTAATAACCTTAGCCCTGAGCTTGAGCAGTAACTGAGGATACTATTACAAATATAAAATTGGCAATAAAATCAACTTCTGCTGAGTCTAACTTAGTAATACCAAACTCAGTGTCACATTCCCTGCCTCATCAGTTTAAAAACAGGACTTCAATATTCCTGTCCAAAAGCTTTAAAATCCTATTTTCATACCATTTTTCTGCATCCCATTAAAAACCCCACACATAGTAAGAAAAAGCCCACCCACACCACCAAATCCCAAACCAATCACTATCCAGTGGAAATGCAAAATAGGTTGACTCTAAACAGACAAAACTGAAAGGAGTTGTGAAAGCAAAGGAGGCAACAGCTCCACAGTTTTGACCTTTAGAAGGACCCAGCTTTACAGCAAGCATGAATTCCCTTGTATTGGAGGTGAAATGGCAAATATTTCCTGTTATTAAGGAAGGTTTTGGATTACCTTCTCCTCACTCAAATACAAGACTTCTGATAGCTAACCACAATGACAATAAAAAGACTGTTAAGACTATCCTGAAGCTGTACTTAAAAGCAGATCACGTTGCTATTGGGAAGAACAGTAACACTGCATACATGGCCATCACAAAAATTGTATTAAGCTTTTTTGATGCTGCAAACAATTTCAGGGCTCTGACAGCTAGGAATTATTCCTCTCCTAATTTCAGATATAAACCCAACAACCATGGAACATAAAAACTAATGACCTGCTGCTTTAAAGGTGAAGAGATCCGAAAATAAAGACTGAACTTTAACCTTTTGGTGGCATCACAATCATAGCTCCTACAAATAACCCAGGCTTACAAATATAGCCTTCCTATCATCTTAGCTTGGAAAGAGCCACCAGAACTTTTAACAAGGCTTTGAGTCACAGAACGGTTTTGTCTTTGGAACTTTTCGTTGATGATTCCACAACTGCAGAGTTTTGTTCCTTTATTCTCTACATACCAGGTTTTCAGCTTCAGTGGTAAAAGAGGATGCCATCTGCTTCATTATCACTCAAACCAAGAGGTAGTCTTTAAGTAACCAAACAAATTTTTGTGTAGTTCAGAGCAAAAACTAATGTTACATGCAGAGAGACCATTAAAAAAGCACAGATAAGATGCAAAACAACAGAGCTCTTCAGTTTAATACGAAATCTGATATTTTACACAGGTAGTCAGGTTCAAATTACTATTTTGTAGCCCTATTTGAGCATGCAGTTATAATGCACAGGTTGTTATCTCAAAACACCTTATTTTATCATACCTTTACAGTTTAACTATCACTAGTCCCTGGGGCAGAAGAAATAGATCTGAATCTACAAGATACTCCACACTTTGACCCCAATCTAGCAATGCACCAAAGCAGCAGCTGAGCTTTCAGCACAGAGTCCCTCTGAAGAGTTTCCTGATCAGGATCAAAGTACTCTCTACTATCTAACGTAAGAGAATCAGCTCCTTTCTAGTAAGTCATGCATGTGATTCGCACCTAAAACATGAATCAGCTCAATGATACTGTATGGCTAACTGAGGAACAAGTTTAATGTGCAATCATAGGAAAGAGAGGTCCGTAAGACCTTTGAGAAGTCACCTAGGTCATTCCCCTGCCTTCAGCAGTGACATCATTAACCAACATCAACTACAAAATCACACAGAAGAGAAAATAACCCGTATCATATAATGATACCAATAACAACCATAAGCAGCCAGAAGTGGGAAAACAGCACAAAAGGTAATTAAACTGATATAAGGAAGCAGGAGAAACGAAAACTAAAAAAAAAAAAGGGAAATAAAAAAATGGTGTCCTGGATATTAGAGTAGTACTTCATAGAAGACATAGTTTAGTCTAACATCAAAAGGCAGCTTTAACTCAGAAATTTGCAGATTAGTTATTTGTAACTCCAGCTAATTGCACATGGCATGCCCTGTGAATCGAAAGATAATTAAACACATTAAGTGACAACAATTGAATTCTAAGAATACACTTGATCCCCTTGAGGCCCAATTTTCTCTGTTTTAATCCCGCTCACTTATTTCCACTTAAGTAATAGCTTTGCTTGCCCCTGGCTGAGCAAAGTTCAGGATTACACCACTAATTAACTAGCGGCACTGGGATTTCTAGGCCTACACAAAGCAGTGAAGACTTAAGTTGAGAAAGTGCCCTAGAAACTCTACTATGCCACTGATTTTTACTTCTTTGGAACACGAATTACTTTCTTGGTTCATCTGTGGTAGGGTTACATATTTTCAAAGATTACATAGCACCAGTTAATGCAAGAACATGACCTTGGAGAGAAAGCTCCCCATATTATGAAAGCATCTGCAAGGTAATCTTAGTTGTCTGATTTCCTACTTGTATGGACTGATTAAGAGAACTTAAACACATCCCCCTTGCAAAGTTTTAAGCCAAATCCTTTATGGATGTCTCCATTGACTGCAAATTTAGACCTCTATGAACTTAGCTGTACCAATTCTGCCTTTGCAGAACCATATGACTAAAGGCAGCCTAAGAGAAAGGGAACTGGCTATTACATGCAATTCATCTTTTCTGAGTAGAAAAAAACCAAGCTTCCCAAAGACTTCATCTTGATTTGAAACTGAGTATTTAAAACACCTAAAAGCACTATATTTGAAAACATATTCTTATCACACATGACACATACTGTTATTACAACATTCAGCTAGTTGTCATTTTATTTTGACCTAATTGAACAGTCCTGAAATCAAAAAACACTTCTATGGCAACTCTCACTGCACAAAGATGAATGTGGTACAACGTATCTATGGGAAACTAAGTGGAAATTTTGAAACCTATCTCTTTTAGTATTCAACAAGTGATTCTTTTTCCTGTAGGCATTCTTCTTTTCCAGAAAGTATTAAAGGATTTTTATCTGATTGGTCTGAAGACAGCAAGTAACCACGTTTAAGAAAAGCTATTTAAAACTTTTTAGTATAAAAGCTAGAACAGAGTACTGTGTCCATTATGGCATAACAACAAAAAACAGTTTCAATAGGTAAAAAAACTACAGCTCTTGTAGCATATTTCAAGTGTTTCCAACTGTCCAGCTTCTGACTATTTGCAGTTTCCAAAACAGTTGATAGAAAATTAAATCCCACCTGGACACGTTTTGTACTGCACATTACAACTTCCCTAAACACTTCACCATTTCACATAAAAGAAAGAACATATTTATTATGCTTTCTGCAGCTAAATTGCTACGCAAGTAAATGATTTTATTTGTGCCTTCTCGAGACAATGACACTTTCTGACAGTGACATTTAAGTGCTCTGTATTCATCTTACAGGGCTGGAGGTCACTCAAACTGAATCAAAATTTCTTTGATAGGTGAAATAGGCCTGCAAGAAACCACTGTTTCTGAAATATTTCCATTTCATCTAGGTGAATTTTTGTTGGTTTGTGAGGTTTTTTTCTAAGAATCTCTTTGCTAGATACTATTGATTCATTATGATCAACTGACACTGACAACCCAGAAAGTGTTTTAGATATTTTAAAAAGACATTATCAACTGAATCTCTTGATAAATAGACATTTGAAAAGAAGACACACAGTCATGAGAGCTTGATCTTAGTGCTATTTTTATAAGTAAACCTGAATGACGCAACTTAGGTTAGCAAAAACCATCAACTTCAAAACCTATTTGTTTATCTTAAAGTATTTTACTACTGGAAAAAGAAAAAATTACTTTTTTGCCTTTAATCCCCCAAACTTCTTTATTTAAACTGAAGTTTACAAAGTGTTAGCTGTAAGTTTCTGAACTGCATACTTGGAAATGTGTAGTTCTCTGGGCAGCTCACAGACAGAGGGAAACACCCCTTCCTGACCATAAAAGGTCCGAGTGCATGTTCTCAAGCGGAAAATGTGTGGGATCTTATTTACAAACGTATAAATACATGCCATTCCTTTGCGCTCACAGGCACAGTTGAAAGCCAGCCAGAAAAGGAAGTACTAGCAACTCCATCTGAGATTTCTATTACATTTCATCTGGCATGGTACCACTTCAGCCTCGATTTTCATAAATGTCTAATTACTGCAGTGAATAAGGCCAGACAATATTACCCAAATACGAATCGCATTTTTCAGTTTGTGCACCAAACATCCATTTCTCTTCATTCCTCCCCCAATACCTTTACAGCCTCCTAAGGCAGAGACAGGAGACCTGAGGAAAAGGCTCAGGAGATCGGTACTGGATGCAGCAGCAACCAAGAAATGAGTATCACAGCACGCAGCTTTTCCCTTGGAAAGGGTTTCCAGCAGACGAGAGCCACTGGTGAGCAGCGTGGCACTGGCACTGTCCTCAGGGACACCAGTCCCTGCTCTTAGCACTGCCCACAGAGAACCAGGCTTGGCTCACTACAGCCTCGACTTAACAGGGTCATCCAAATTCCAGCAGAGCATACATTAGGCTGTTCATGATTGCAGAATTCATTCATTCTCCCAAAATCCATTAGTCTTAAGATCACAGCATTATACTTAACCTTATCTCTTTCTTTTGGCCTCATTACCATTTGATGATATTCAAAATTTACATATTATTCCATATCTTTTAATTACACCTTGCCTTGCCTCCCTTTATTAAAATTGTTTCATCTTGAATACAAAGCACTTCTTTTTGAGTACAATCAACAATATTCTTTCTTGAATTCTCCTCAGCCTAATATTAATTATATAAACTACCTACCACTAAGTTTTACTTCTTTAAAAATTTCCATATTTACAAGGTAAATTGATAATTCTTAACTAATTTTTTTCTTGGTAAACAGGAGCCATGTCTGACTGAGCTTTGAAATTTTTCTGCCCATAATTCTGTTCCATTTCCCTTCTCTTTCTCAAAGATTTTAGTTCTGTTTTCAAGCCCTAGTTCCTACATTTTCCCCAAGTTAAAAATGAAATTTAACAAATAGACATTCAGTCACATATTCCATGTAAGTATCTCAAAAAATACTGAAACAGATCCAAAGTTGTGTAAAGCTGGGCAACAGAACAACTACATTCTTAGAGATGCAAATGGTAGATAAGAACCTCAAAGTAGTTAATAAAAGGTTGCTCTAATTGCAGGCATTATTGTAAAACAAGAAAATTAAGTGTTTAGAAAGGAATTTATGGGGACCAAAAACAATTCTGCAATTTGAATTTGGTCAAAACAGTGTTATCCCTGCAGCAAGTGATAGGTGATCTCAGTCACCATCTCAACCCTCCAGCATGGATGGGGGGAGAGAGAGGCAAAAATATAACAAAACAAGGAACAAAAGCCCTCACAATTACAGAAGATCCTTCATGCCCCCTCCAGTGCCAATACAGATGGAAGGTGAACACACGGTCTTCAAACCCTCTTTATCTAACACTCTGTATTTCTTTGAAAGCCTACTCAAGTAGTAGCCAAACCTAATTTCAACTAAGATACAAGAACAGAACCTCAACCTTGTGTTTTCAACTGCTCATGCTTTATTACTACCTGAATGATGGCATGATACCAAGAAATATAACTGAAGTGTTACACAGAGACTGTCATTAAATGAAGTCCCTGGCAATATTTTTGCATCAAGGCAGTAATAAAAAGGTCTTCATGATCCTGGAACATTTCTGCAGGTGCTTCAAGAAAGTTGTTGACACTACCTAAAGCCTAATATACAGCTACAGCTTGAAAAGTGTATACCTAAATTACATATAAATACAATTGTTGGAGGTGGCATCTTCATCGTTAGATAACCCTCTGCAGATAGATCAAGATGGTAAAATTTTAAAGCACATTATGAGAAAGCTATGAAAAGAAAACAGAATTATACCTAACCTCAGAAATTAACAACACAGAATTTTTTTTTTCACCTTAAAAAAGACAAGTAGCTATCTGAAGCTATTTATAGAAATTATTTTCTGGACATAGTCTCCTTGAATGCTATTGAACTTATTTGAACTAGTATTTGTAAACAGAGGTTTGAATAAGTAGGGAAATATTGTACCTAAAACCAATGTACCAGATACTCTATTTATAAAGGAATAAAATTCAGAAATGCTGAATTACATACAGAAGGCTTCAGTTCTGGAGCAGAAGGAAATTCCAGAGCAAGAAGAATTTTAAGGACAAGGGTACCCACCTTAAAAATAAAACACAAACGTAATTGTCAGAGAATGAAAGTTGTTTCTTTGAATTACATCTTGTTTTCTTACAAACATTCTTAAAATCTGCATAATATTACTACTTTTGCCTTGCTACTGTCATTATTTTTTAAACACAGAATTTATGGAACTGCAAAAGACAGCATCTCTTTGCTGCTGGAGGGAAAGCATTTATTCACATTACCTGGCTAAAAACCATCAATATTTTTCATGGAAAAGAGCTAGAGAAAAATTATTTACCAGATATGGCATTTGATTGTATGCCCTTTTTTTAAACCATCTTTCTTTTGGTGCTTCTCTACCAAAGGTAGCAGTAGCAAACACCTTGGTCCTTTGAGCAAATAATCCCATTGTGTTTATGGGGTGTTCTTTGTTATCAAGTCATCTTGAACAGAAGGACTGATTTTTGTTTCATTCAGTCTTCAGGAACTGCAGCCCAGACAAGTCCAGTAGGATGCAAGATCTTTCCCTCCAGCCCTTCTCTAACTGTGACAGAAAGCAGATGCAAGCTGAGCACTCAAAGCCTAATGCTGACCATTATAAGTGTTATTTCTGCAAAAGGTGATTCCAAGGCTCCAGGGCTGTTCACGGGCAAAGAAAATACCAAAGCTCCTCTTTGTCCTGCATTCCCCATCCATATATAAATACACATCTCACCATTTCTGATCAAAATCTTTCTGGCAGGTGCAAGCTGTTGACTTTTCAAATCAAAAAGCAACCCTTTAACCACTGTCTGGATCATACACTTTTTCCTTAGGGCTCAGCTTATTTTTAAAAAAATTCCAAAATGCACACATACATACACACCAAAAAAAAAAAAAATCAGGAAGATGGGAAACCTTGAATGTAATTTTATTTCTTCTCAGAAACATTTCAGGCATTATGAAATCATTCTTTGGAAAAGTGCCAGGAATAACAAAACAAAACAACCAAGAAAACAAAACAAATAATAAAAACAAAACAAAACAAAATAAAAATAAGGAAAAAAAATTAAAACTAGTTGCACTGAATCTATCTTGGCACCAAGGTGCCACTGAGCAGTTTGTTACATTCTCTCTTCTGGCTTTAAGGATCAAGCTCCTAGTGGCAGCATAAGCATGTGCCAGAAAAGTAAGTATATGGATAATTTTCAGAGAGACATATGATTTTCCAATTGTCATTAGGTTTCATTTTTTAAATGCTTAGGTCTTGATTTTTAGAAGTATTATAGTTTCCTCTTGTTTAAAGTAATGACAATTATTGGTACAAAGCTGTCCCTTAAAGCCACACTTACTGATCACATGAAAGAGAAGCAGTTTGAAAGGGCATGTCTGATATTTTAATTTTGGAGCACCAGAAAAAAACACAGTAAAATAGAGATTGCTTATGTTACAAATCCAATATTGATAAAAAGCCTAAGTATCAGCTATTTTATCTGTACTTCATCAGACATATAAATGCTTGCATGACACTGAAGAATGTTTTAGCATGAAAAAACTGTAACAGCTGAAAGAATGTTTCTCTCTTCATTCCCTGGAGATGAACTCTGATTACCATGAAGTGAGAGAGAAAATGGCACAGTATTCATGTTATTCTCTGAAAAAGTAAACTTCTACTCACTTTGATCATTACAAGCTAATAACATAAATACAAAGCCAATGACTTACCAATACTGCCTTGTTACAAGCAAGCCTCAGGACACAGTGAATGAAGCATTAGAACCTTGCCTACCAGAAGTTTATCTGAAGAAAGATCCACCTGTTCAAACCACCAACACCACCATACACACCCTATGTTTTGAGGAACAGTGCTTCAAAAAGAGATGTCAGTAATGCTGAGGACTGAGAATAAACCAAGCCAGTGTTTATGGACTGATCACTGTCTTTGCTGTTTACAGCTTCATGTCCTGTTACAGTGAAAAATCTTCCAAACTCCCCTTTTAAATACCTTTACATGGTGGAAAAATTAGGTGATATCAGTCTAGCAGTATAGAATAAGCTCCTCATGTACAACAGGATGAAAAAAATAATTAATCCCATTTGGTAATCATCAAAGAAGAGCTCCTGTGCTGGAGACCTTTTGCTCATTCTTCTACTACAGAAATAAAAAAAGATACAGAGAAAAACAGTTTCTATGCAGTGTTGTCCCAGCATCTTGGTTTTTTCTGTTGTTGGCTTTCAACACAGACTTCTTTGACACGTCTGTCTTTACCTCTCAACATTTACCACTTCCTTATGCTTTAATGCATTCAACGTTGTTCAAATGAACTGCAAAAAAGAGCATTTTTCCCTTCCCATAAAGGCAGAAGCATGGGAGGGTTTGTTACAGTTTTTATCAAATTTTTATCAAGAACAGATTTTCATATCTGTCCATCAGTATTTTCCTGTAAATGGGGTAGAAATCCTGTTGTTCAGCATACAGCTTGGATTCTCTAGCTTGGTGAGTATAAGAGAGCTATAAAAGAAAATAAAACTCTAAATATGAAAGCATGATTAGCTTTTATCTTTCAAGTACTATTTTACATAAATAAACTTTATTACACTTTAACCACTATTAGTTGGGTTTTTTTCAGATAACAAGTAATTCAGATTCAGTAAATGTTTTTTATAGCTAGACAGGCACAGCCACAGCCGCCACAGCAAGCATGAACACAACTGCAGAACTTTATTTCACATTTAATGGACATAATCAAAAATCTGAAAAAAGTCATCAAGATGCTTCCCTTTTCCAGGCTTTGAATTAATGACAAGGTCTTGATCTTGTAAATGAGCATCACGTAATTTTTTTCATTCTAACTAGATCAAATCACTTCCCAACTTCAATGGAATTCCTCAAACAAGATCAAGCCTATTTGTGTATCTTAGGGAACAACTCCGCAATATATCTTTGCATCTTTTACATCTATCCAATCCAAAGTACTGTCAGGAGGGAAGTTCAGGGATTAGAGCTAGTCAGCTAGTAACACACTATTTATAAAAGAAATATACATACTTAGCACACATAACAAATTGCTAGTAGACATAATAGCATGTGTTATAGTGATTCACAAGTTTAGAACTGCTTCTCTGTTAAGGATTTGACTAAAGCAGGGACAGAAGCTAACTAAATGCATGCCGTTATCAAAAATATTATATTACAAGGTATCTTTCAGAGTAGACTTTGAGCTTCAAACTAATGAATATTCTTCAAAACAAAGGAAGAATGTAACTGAAAAAACCAGCTACCTCTGAACATAATTATGTTTTAGTTGACTCTAAAGTCTTAAGTCAGCCAACTCCCACATATTCCAGAGATGGTTTTGGAGATCCTGAAGTAATGCTGGGATATCAGGACTCAGAAACCAACAGCTCCTATATTCTGTATTCAGTAGCAACATCTGGGTACACATGCAAATTCCAAAACCAGATGGTGTGAGCCCTCTGAAGCCACACAGTTGAGACATTATCCCTCTGTGGAGCACATAGCTCAATGTGCAGCTTGGACGTGGCTGATGATACACATGTTCAACAGCCACTATTGCCTGGAATTAAATGATTTCAAGAACAGTTGACATGTAGAAGAGCAGGGAAGACTCCATTGTTCCCAAAATCAAGAAAATGAAGATAAAATGTAAATATTGTCACGTTATCTAGCATTAGTTGATCTCCACGTAGACATAAAAAACTACTGTTTAGACTCTACACATTTTATTGAATGTTTTAGGACCTGTTTAATACATTGATAACCCACTTTGAATTCAGTCAAAATAGTTTTAGCTCCAGTATTCACCACTGCTTGCCCAAGCCAATTTAAAACAAGAGATTCTCATTTTCTGAAAAACTACAGAGAACACATTCTCATCTGAAATGCAAATACTGAACGTAAAGTTACCGAGCACTTCCTAAAACTGAAAAAATCTGAACGGGTCAATCTAGCCCAAGAAACCTCAAGAAACAGAAAGAGAACAAACAAACAAGCATCCACATACATAAAAATGTCAGAACAAACCACACACAAGTGCACAGAACTATACATTTGAATAATTAACAACCATCTACAGAGCAACTGCTCAGCTGGGCTATTAAAACTGTCTGTAAGAAAACTAAGCCTCCC
Organism: Corvus cornix cornix; assembly: GCF_000738735.6. NCBI lineage: Eukaryota > Metazoa > Chordata > Aves > Passeriformes > Corvidae > Corvus > Corvus cornix. The sequence goes on along the minus strand of NC_046334.1, from coordinate 24,151,569 downwards.
TTCTACAGTGAAATATTTTAAACTGTTTCAGATTAATCAGAACCCTTAACAAGATGTGGGGTTTTTCCCGTAATGAGCAAGAGAAATCAGCTTCATGCGACGGCATTGATCCAACCTGGAAACAGTATTTTTAATAACACATAGAACCCCAAACTTAAAGAGAAGCTAAAATCCCATAAAACCAATGGTCAGTGTTAAATATACCACCAGCACATCATCGTTTCTTTCCTCAGTGTGAGAGACTAACTGGGTCCAAATTTTGGTAATGTAACTGTTAAATGCAATAAGAATTTGGAAACATTTCACTGCTACTTCATTGGATATTACCACTACACAGTACCTCCACATGCATCTTGACAAATGAGGACAATCAGAGTTTTGTAAGATTCTTGCTGATAAGGCAAGCACATGCTTTAGAAACATGTTTACCTTTCTACTTGACAACTATACAAAACCATCTTTTTTCCCACAAGCAATATGATAATTTTGCAAATCAGGTAGGTATTTAAGTAACAGAGCTCTCTTTACTGGAATACTCTGCTGAGGTGTGGCATTTCTGAGGTGTTAGCTAAGATCAAAGACAACCTCAATGGTCTCTCTTCAGATGAAAATTATTGAACTCAAAATCTATGCCAGTCCTGTTTGGACTCAGCCTAGGACACCCACTTCCCTACACACATACTAGTTCTTGCAGGTACTCAGAACATGTATAAAATAAAAGATTCCCAATGAAGAAAACAGAAAAATGGCTGTTCTCAGCATCTTATGCCAATGTTCTTTATAAAGGATCTTAGGCAGATAGGCAAGGATTGCTGAAAGACTCAACTGTCCCAAATTCAATCTCCATTTCAAAAGGAATAGCTACAAGGCTGCACTAGCACTACAGGCAAGTACTTTGTGACTCTTAGAACAGCAAGCACTGTGAGAAATACAGTGAGTGCTTAGCAGAAATTTTTAGAATATTTAAAGTTTCAGACTCCAGTCTGCCTATAAATATGCAGTGCACCTTGGGCCTGGGATTTTTGAATGACACAAAGAAAAGAAAGCAAGGCCAGCAAGAATCTCTAGCCATATTTTGAAACAATAGGCAAGGTCATATACAATAGTTTCATCTCCTTTTATAGAGATAATGTTTGTTTTGGAGCCATTACTTGTTAGCTGTCAATTAAGAGGTTTTACCTCCCTTTCAGATCCCCTGTAGTTTCACAAGCAACAGAAATGTTGGTAGGTATGAACCTCCCTGTGTAACAACAGACCAACTAAGTAGTAAGACACAGAAGCCTTGAAATACTAAGATAGACCACTTCCCCAAAATTTATTTTTGAAACACAAATTGCAAATAATATACAGATAAACCTTTTACACTTGTGTCTGATGCAACATTCATTTGAAACCCTTTCTGAAGGGCTTTTTGAAACGCTGTGTAACACATACACTTCCCAGGTAACAGCTATTAGTTTCACAGACATTATCAAGCATCTAAGAGATACATCAACAGTTCATTTATTAGCATTTATTAGCATACAAATAGAGAGCTTCACCCATGTATAGTTCATTATAACTAACTCCAAACTTCTGCTTAGTGAAGTTATTTTCATTCTGAAAGGACCTTCACGCAGATTTTAGTGCATGAAGAGTTATGAAAGGTAGCTGAAGTTGCTTTGGTAGTAACAGAGCAACCACATCTCATGAGAAGGGGAGCATCCTGTCGTAGCTAACTCCAATGTCCCTCCCCCAGACATGAGAAATTGTCCATGCTTAAGGTTACATTTACATCAAAGCAAGTAAATGACCCACAGAATACATCTTAACATGCAGAAGTCTTAGTTATCATATTTTTCATTCTACTTTCGCTCCTCTCCGACAAGCGACGGAAGTGAGTCAGGAGGGCCTTGTGAGTTGATTCACCACAGATATAATGTTCAGTGCTTCAATGAGATGTGACACAAGTTTCTGTGACTAGCACAGCTTAGCTTGGATCACAGTCGCTGCTGTTCTGTGCAAACCTATTTATGCTAACAGAGCAGAGAGCCAAAACGGTTGCTTTGTAATTAGTTCAGGCATGTTTGAATCCAGAAGGGAAACTCTTTTAGTTGATTTTCCCTGGGAATACTACAAAGTTCCACTACGGCTTCACAGTGTAACCATGCAGATCAAGAAAGGCCCCTCATTCACCTAGAAAAAGAACATTTCATAGTACTGAATTGTTCTCCTGCATCTTGGCTTTACTCTGAACGCACTAAAATGTTTGAAAACAGTTTTTCTGAAAATTTGTCATCTGTAGTGTCAAAGGCATTCCTGGCAGAGAAAGAAAATCCTGTTGAGGGCAAAATTCAGTCAAGATGACTGTAAAAACCTAATCCACACCTTTGAATTTGGACTGAATATCCATCACTTAAACATCTTGTAAATGACCCAATTTGTTTACATGGCCCTGTAGCTTTTTATGACTTTTCCATAAAGTTGTTATTACATCCATTCCTTTTATTTTGTTTTAGAGCATTTGAATGAGCCCCAGAACCACAAGCAAGTGAAACAGATTCTCTGCAGATGGAAGTGGCCTCATATAACTCCCCACTACCGGTGAACTAGTCAGAACAACATTTTCAGTTTGGATATGCCATACCTTCACACACAGCAAAAGAATTTCCTGTGCCATATGTCTTTTTTAATGTTTAACTATTGCATAAAATGAGTGCTGGTTTCCTGTCAATCCAAGGAGGAACATGGAGCCCCTAGGACTAATGCCTCAGATTGTTTGGAACAGGGGCGAACGCAGTTGGATGGTTACACAGAGAAGTACACTGGAGGAGAAAAAGTAATAAAATAGAAAATAATAATAACCAAACTTAGATATTCTAACTGCTATCATACAATAGCTCATCCAATTAAGCTCCCTAGATAATAGTTTAGTAAAAGACTGGACAACTGAGTTTTGTGGAAAAGGCTATAACTAAAGATAATTGAAATAAATGATATTATGCATTAGTTCAGAAATAAGCACCTCTTCCAGCTAAGTCACTTTCCCACTTCATGTGCTTTTAAACAAATAATGCTGAAAAAAGAGGCATAGAGAAATTAGGAGCTATGGATTGACAGGGAAGATGTGCTAAGAGCATTTCCAAAACCATTTTTTCCCGTGTAAACTACTCTTCAAACATGATACTCCCTGGTATTTTACACACCAGCTTCTTGTTCACAGAAAGTTACCACTTTGCTGATATGTGCCAAACTGAATAATGGTTTAAAGATGTGGAATATTGAAACTACAAAAAGGGCACCACTCCTTTACCTTTTACTGCCTGAACCTAGTTTGAAGCCCATTTATTTGATTACAGAACCAATTCCTTAATTGACTGCAGCATCTAACCCCCTGCTCCCCACCTTCTTACATGATTTATTGCCAATTCATAATAAGAATACTACAGCAGCAGCAATGCAAAAAGGAATTAAATGTACAGAAAACACAAGCAGCATTGTTTCGTTTGCCCAAGACATTCTTTGCTTTTTCTGAGACAGACAGACTTAAGATTTCAAGAAAAGCCACCCAAGGGCAATAAGGAAGTTTAAATCTAGCACTCAAAATCATCACTGGCTATGCCAGACATTTGCTGAAAGCTAGGAAAACCTTCCCTCTTTTCCTTTAGCAGAACTGTAGTATCATAGGGAACATAATACGATAGGTACCCAACCAACAGCACTGTTCATCTAGAAAACCAAGCACCAAAAAATTAAGACCAAAGATTTTTAATTCCAGCCACAATACTGGGAAGGTGCGTGACCAAAGAAAAGCCCGGGCCTCTCTGCCTTTACCAAGCTTTATTCAGGATGAGTGGTACCCTCCACTTCACATGGAGAAATCAGTGCAACAGTGATCAAACTGAGCCATGCCTGTATGCTGTTTTAATGCAGTTAATAACCAGTTTTAACTAGTTCAAGGAGAGATTCCAGTGTTTTGGGCTTTCAGGGAATGTAGAAACAGAGGTGATCTTCAGCCTAGAAGAATCTCCTTAAAACATCCATGTTTATAATGATACCTTGAATGAATTTACCATAAAATGGCAAGATAAATGAGTAATTTATGAGGATTAATTCACTAAAAGGCACATTGCTACAGACAAAAAAGGTGTTATTGATTGCAACTTGCAACTCTCATTCTCAGTAGTATAAAAGGATGCCACTTCATGGGAAATAACATTTGAATATTTTCTTATTTCATTTCTCCTTCTGCCTGGATTGGATTGCACTGCAGGGAGGTTAATTTGTCTCCTCTTTCCCCAGCTCCAAACACCTGCAGATGAAAATAGCACATGAATGAGAATAGCCACACAGTGAAATAATAATCCAGTGGCTCAAAAAGACTTAGCTGAACAGCTGAGGAGTCCTTTTAACTTCAGCTGCAGCCAGCTCACATGAGGGTCTAGTCAGCAAAGGTGAAAGCACATTGCCAATGGCTTGGGGGTGGCACACACTCACAGGACTTGTGAGTTCCACAGTGGCAAGAAGCCAAGCAGCCTCCAAACCCAGGGCAAACACAAGGTCATGCCTACGCAAGGTGAACGCCAAAATCCAAAACCCAAAAGCCAGGGCACGTTCAACAAAGATGGAATAGTTGGAATAGAACTAATTAAGCTCAGAAAAAAGACAGCCCTTGCAAAGCCTAATGCAGAAGGCCTGGAGGAGATCAAGGAATCAGCTGGGCTTTCTCCTTTTGTTTACCCTATTTTTTTAATAGTTCTTATATTCTCTGTAAGACTTTCTCCCAGAGCGTCCAGAGTCCTGCCTTTTGTCACCCAGCTGACCAACCAACTGCTGTGGAAACTGATTAAGTTATGAAAAATCTATACAGTTATTGTACACATGCTTTGTAAAGATGAAGTACCTTCACACATAAAACTGCTTAGTATGCTGTAGGATCATGAAATTAAACACAAATAGCCCAATGTAACACTTGAGATATGTTTAAAAAAATTTCAGGAGAATGATGTCAAGAAGAGGTGATCAGAAGACAGATGAACCTCAAGGCTAGGATGTCTATGGATGGAGCCAGGAACAAATTTTCCAGGCATTGCCACCTTAAAATAACATCCTATCATCTAAGAAAGCCTCTTCAAAGCACCAATTTATATTTTAGCTTCACAAGAACACATTACGAATTTTCACTTACATACTTGAATAAAACACTTCACATTCAAACACAACCTGAAAAAGTTCTGCCCAAAAGGGAATGGCAGGGCTGAGTAAGTTTTAACATGCAACTAATTTATCAGAAACTCTGAAACAACAAAGCATTCATGGAGACACTAAAGTGCTACTAAAATAACTATGTTTCTATGTTAGCTCTATCCACTTTATGTTCTGTAACTTTTTGTAAGTCCCACTGGTTTCTGCTGAAAGGCTACAACTGTATAGGCCAATTCTTAAGATGCTTACACACCAAGAAGTGTATTTCCCATGGCATGCACTTTGTGACTAAAAAGCAGAGGCATGGCTCTCTGGTAAAGCCAAGAGCTATCTATAAAGCAATTGAAGAGGCTCATTTCCCGATAAGGGAAGTGGGCTTGCTCAGCACATCCTCTTTCTAGTAACCAGAAACTTCCAGACACAGCAGAAACCAAAAACAGCAACTACCCAAAAGAGACAAAACCCCCAAAACCACTGCTATAATGCACAACCACTGCTGTAAGATGTAAATCAGTACTTTGCTATTACATGTTGACTATGTAATAATTAAGACTCAAAGGGTCTGGACAAAGTTATAAAATATAAAAGACATTATGTTTATGTGAAGACAAAGTTCAACATAAGCTCTTTGGTAATATCGCTGTCCCTGTCTCAAGGTATGCCTCATGTTTCTTCTCCATTATAAAACTATGACTGACAGACAAACTAAAACCCCCCAAACAACATGACAAAGCTTTGAAGTCCAATCTGCAAACCTAATAACTAGTTAATGCAAAAATAAGATTTAAAACTAAATTCCAGTCACAATTCCATTTTACACTAAATTCCTTCCAACCCTAAAATATACATGGGGAGGTTGGAATGACTACATATTTGGGACAAGGAGTAAATGCTCTGTGCTTTTAAAACCCTTACTTTTACCTAACAGAAGAAACTGAGAAGAGCAACAGGACTAAGGGAAAGTCCCAAGCAGCACTCTGCTGAATGGCAAACAATATGGCAGAAGTCAACTACAAACACAAAACCCCCCAGTTTTAAAAACTTTCTTCCCCTCCAATTTACTGTAGTGTTGAACAGCTTCTCTAATTTGCCACAATCTTTTGCTTAAAGTCAAAAGAGGATGTGCTGTAATTCATTATTTTCCAGGAGAACAGCTTTAGAACATTTCAAAACAAGACTTGGACTAAGCAGAAATAGATTTAACTTGAGAAAAATTGCACCACTATCAAGTTTCCCTTTAGATGACACATGCTTATCTATTATACTTCCTTATCTTCTCAAAAGTAAGAATTGCTGCTACCCAGCAGTAGACAATAGGCTGTGCTGGCTCTCTTCAATTCAACACGAGCCAGTGGAAGTGGCATCACACCACAATAATGTTCAGTTATAAGAGGTAATTTTGCAGTCAAATGACTGCCTTCAAGCAAAAGCAGTGAAATTCCCATCCGTAAGGATTCAATGTGCTGCATCACTTGGACATCCATGCTTTTTTCTGATGTTCAGCCCAAGTTAAAGGAACTTAACCAGAAACTCTTTGCTGCTATGCTGTCCCCCTCCCTGAATAAGCTGTGAGCCCTCTTTGGAGATACACAAATCAGGGAATCCTCTATGTGGTTTACAGTAGGTGTGGCAGGCCACACACATGTTGAGGTGATGAGACAATCTTCGTCTGGCATTTCAGCTACTCACTCAGTTCCAGCTGCATCGACCAACTTTCCCAAGGATGGTCTGAAACATGCAAGTTTCGAACTCTGTCTCAAGGGCACAATTTTGGGTTTGGGTTTTTTGAGCTCCATAAATCTTGCCCATTTCAGAAGATTTAAGAAATAGATATGAAGTGTTCAGCTAGTGAAACTTATTTTTAGGGGTTTCCATTCATGCTGAGGAAGAAAAAAAACTGACTTAATTCCTTTTGACATCTTTGAAAAGACAGATCATGACTGACACATTACCTGTGCTGCAGAATTGACAGAAATCAAGTCAGTGCTTCAGTTTCCTAAGATTTACTCTACTTACTGCAGTTCATTCATATTTGAAACTGACCGCAGGAAAATCAGTCTTTCCAGTTGATCCTGGTGACTTTCTAACAGACCTCAGGTTCTCAGCCTTCTGAAGTCATTCAGTCCTACACTTGAAATGTACAGGTCACCTAAGCTGTACACATCATTGCTTATGGCATCCAGTAGTAGTTTTCACATTATGTTCTACAGAGACACTCATAATTCTCATAGAAAACATAACAGCTGATAGCTTAGCAAAATTACTTTAAACATTTATTCCATCTTGTTTTAATGAAGCCAAGAAAACAGATCTTAAATTCTCCTGCCATCTCATGTAATCAAATCCAGATTGATCTAACAACATCACATAAGCAGGTGCACTCGAGACTACCAGAATGCAGTCACTAGAATTAAGTTATTCCCAGTACTCAACCTCCCAATAGCTCCCTCAGACATTTCTGAAGCTACTGAAGCTACAGAAGCAGCATGAAGATACTATGTCAAAAACAGCAGTGAAAAGTAGATAGAATTGAAGCAAGAACTGTAACAGAAAGAAGAAAAAAGTAAACCATCCAATTAATCGAATTCAATATATAAGAGATTCAGTTTTCTGATTTAAAAGAAACTGAGGATTCAATTTTTCTTGACTCTTTGCTTCAATATGGAAAAATGGTAATAAATACATCAAAGAGCCATAAGAGAAATGATAAAGCCACCTAAGTGTGAAAAACCCTTCAAAGCATAATCTGTTTTTCAACATGACAAAGAATTGTAGAAATGAAATCCATCCAGATAAATGGAAGCCATCACTACATGCACCATTTACTGCTACTTTACATTCCAGAAAACTGTTGCATAAACTTCTTTGATCCTCCAGATGATTATTTACTCAGTGGAATAAAATAAAAACATTAAAGATAAATAGGATTTTTTCACAGAAATCACATAAAACCCCTTACTGTCAAGAAGAATCACAAATAAAACCTGTTCTTAAAGAAAATCTCACTATAACAGAGGGCAGGCAAATAAAAACGTGGAGGTAGTTTTAAGTGGTTTCAAATGGAGCTACATTGGCCCCACAACAACCAACACACTCAATTTCCAGGAGGTACCAGCAAAATACTGTGTTCTAAAATATTTAATTTACAATTGTGAAAAAACTTTTACACTAGGAAATTACCACCTAAAATAATATTCACTATGCAGCAAAAACAAGAGAGCTTCTTATGCCCACAATTAGCATATAAATTGAGCCAAATTGTAATTTTGAAGTTAATAATGATTTAGTTATTAAATAAGTAAATATCGGTTAATCCTTAAGCACATGCTTACCCTTTGAAACACAAGTAGTCCCACTGAATTAATAACTGGTCACAGGCATCTTCAGCATCACCTTGAAGCAATAGCTTCAGCACCCATGCATGCAGCTGAGTAACACTGTAATCCATTCTACTGCAAAACTTCTTGGCCACTTAGCAGTTTTACAAGTTGAGGACAGAATTTTTATTTGTAGACTGCGTGAGTAAAAAATCTCCCTCTCTTCTGACCAGAGATTATTTGGCACGTGAACAGCAATATCTCATTCTCGTACTCCAGGGAGTTTTAACCTGCCTCTAGCTAAAAGCTATACAATCTTTAGATTGCAGCAGAGTGTAAAAATCACTCTAATTAAATCAAGTAAGAACTGGTTTGACTAGTGTTACTGATCCCCCAAGTAATTAAAATCAGTTAAGAAAAGTTAGAGGTTGGTATTTAGCTATACTTAAACTTGTGCTAATTTTTTTAAGCAAGTTTTGCAATTGAACAACTATAAAGCAAACTTAAAGTAAGCTACAAGAGGAACCTGGATTTTTCTAAGTATAAACTACTATATAATAGAGTTTCAGGGCACCTTTTTTTTTTTTTTAATAAAAGTTCTCCTGGCTTTGCATTTCTTCTAAGATGTAGTGACTGTATCTTAGGACATGCCAAATTTCATTCCAAATCAGTTGAAGCCTGACCTAAGGCAGCTGCATTTCTGATATATGTGAACAGAATCCAGCTTGTAATGTCACATATACTTACACCTATTTACATCAGTTTTGTTTCTGGGCTGTATGATCTACCTTTTACACTGTTGTGCTCCCGTTGTTGCACCCTGGAGGCCTTTCAGGGCCCAGCTGTGTTATCCTGGAACAAACCTTTTAGAGGAGACTGACAGAATAGCAGGTTTCTTTCCAGTCCTGACAAAGTTAAAGCAAAGCAATGACAATACTCTGTGTGTTGATAAGCTCCATATGCACACCATGCAAATTTAAGAGAAGGCAGCATAACAGCACAAGACATTAGTATATAATTGCCAAGCCCACGCTGTCAAAAACTGGTGCCCTAAAGCCTCCAAACACCAGCTAGGATGGGAAGGGGTAGAAAGTGAGTGATTTCTCACACAGAGCAGATAATTTCCTGTACTGTGCACAAAGTCTGATTGGTTTCCTGTCAGAATACCCTGGTCTCTGAGTCTTTTGATCACTTTCCTCTGGCCCTTCACAGTTGCTCTGATTAGAGATTGATCCCCATGCTGCTCTTTGATCAGCAGCTCTGGCAGTCTGCAGGTGCCATATATCATCACATTAACAGGCCACAGCAGTATTAATCTCCCCCTTTTAAATTTCTTAGTGCATTGCATATTCTACCCGTTCATGGAACACTTGCAGGGGTCTCTGAAACTTTGCTTTCCTTTATAAAATATGTCGTAGAATACTTTTATCTGGGGAGTCCTAAGTTCAAAGTTGAGAGAATTGAATTAGCCTCGAATCTGCGTTTCTGCTTTATTTCATTACAGTTCAGAGAGTTTTGAGAGCTCCCAGCTTGGCCTTTTGTGTTGGTTTGTGCCCAGGGAGAAAGCTTGTTCTAGCTGACATGCTAAGTACTAAATTTTTCAAACACACCCCCGTGCCCCCCTCCGCCCCCCCGCCCCATACATGAAACACCAGGGTTTCCATGAATGTATGCTAACAGCCTTAATTTTAGATATTCTACAGTAAGTGTGGTTTCATGCAGTATATAACGTTACAGTTTGTAAAGTATTCTTTAAAATGACTTCATAATAGCAGATCAAGAGGAAAGGCGCTTAAAAATCTGAATAATGTAAATCATATGGAGTTCAGAGGCTAAGCAAATTACACACCCCGAAGCTGCCCTTGCTGTATGAAAGGAGTCTTTCTCCAGCTCTGCACAGCCCCAGCCCAGGGGAACTCGCCTTTGAGAGTTTTCTAAACATTTCAGGTACACTTGAAAGTTGAAAGTAATTCTCATTTCCTATGCAGGATTAGCTCGTTTCCAGCCCGTACAAAATACCACTCATTCACGCACAGACACAAAAACCCACCCCCCGAGAGCGAAGTATTTAGGGTACAAAGGTGCGCGGGTCGTTGTTGGGTTTGGGTTGTTAGTTTTTTGTAGCGTTTTCTTTTTTTAGCAGGGCGACGGGGTGGAGGGGAAGGGGACACATTTTGCACATCCAGTACCATAGAAGAGGGAGCCGCCGGGCTCCCCCCGCGGCCGCCGAAGCGCTGCCCTTTTACCCGGAGCCGGCGGGCAGAGCCCCGCTGCCCCCGCGCCCTCCACCCGCGGGGCCGCGCTCCCTCGGCGGCGCGGGGCTGCCCGCGGGCGGGAGGAGAGGAGACGGGAGGAGAGGAGACGGGAGGAGAGGAGACGGGAGGAGAGGAGACGGGAGGAGAGCTCCGCTCCGCGCCGCCTGGGCGCCCGCCCCCGCCCTGCCCCGGGCTGCGCGGCGGCGGGCGCTGCGGCTCCTTACCGTTCTGCTCCTTGGCGCCGGAGAAGGCGAACTTGCTGCTGAGATCGGACTCGGCGACGGCGCCCTGCCTCCGGCCGGCCAGGGCAGATGTCAGCAGGAGCAGCCCGAGGAGGAGCATTGGGCCGGCGGGGCGAGGGGCTCCGGCACAGCAGGCACTGGCGGCGCGGCACCGAGGCCCGGGCGTCTCTCAGCAGCGCCCGGCGCGGGCTGCGCCGCTGGGGAGAAGGCAGCACTGAGCCTGCTCTGGCAGCGGAGAATTGCAGGGTAGTTTCCACATAATCCCATCCAAAACTTTTTCCTAGAGCCCTTTTCTGTGTCTCCAGGTTTTGTTTTCCTTTGGCTTTTTTTTTTCCCTCGCTCTCTCTCTTAAGAAAAAAAAAAAAAAAAAAGGATCAAAGGAAAATCTGGACCCAGACCAGCTTCCCAAGGACTAAACAATCCGTGGCCGTGGCGGGAGGGGGTCGGCGGAGCCGGGGCTGGTGCGGGGCCGCCGCGGAGCAGCGCGCACCTGTCAGCCGGCAGCAGCGGCGCGGGGGCGGACGGGGGGCGGGCAGCCCGCGCTCGCACACCAGCGCTTTCCTCGCCCGCAACTCGGCGGCCGTGCTGCCAGCCCGGGCCGTGTCTGCCGACTCCCCCCTCCCTCCCACGCCTGCCGTCCCATCCCGGCGAGGGCGGCACCTGGCGCGGCCGTTTACGCCCCGGGAAGTTGTCGGTGGGAAGAAGGAGGCGAGCGGGGCGGCCCCCGCCGCTGCCCCCTCTCTTGCGGCCAAGTGGCGGCGCAACAGGTAGTGGGGAGAGAACCAGGGGGTCTCCCCCTAGCCCCGTCTGCTTCTCGGAGGGGGCTCTATCCGCCGTCTCCCTACCCCCAAGGGGGAACCGAGGTCATCGTGGTCCGGAGTCAGTTTGTGTGTTCGGTAATTAGGGCGAGGTGCTGACTTACCAGTATTTATTTACTGGGTTGTTATTATGGTAATTGGGTTTGTGCTTGAAAAGTTGATGCTTGGTTAAACATTTCATCTAAACGATGTCCTTGGTAGTGGGGACTAAAACAGAGGAGGTTTTAAATAGTCTCTTTTTTTTTCTTTGTTTGTTTGGGTTTGTTTGTTTTGTGTTTTTTTGTACTAGAAGTTGTTTTGGTTACCCTGAACTGAGACATCTAACAGTTACATAAGCAGATGGAAACACAGGTTCAACTCTTTGTGACTGTCCCTGGCTTGTTGCAATGCCGTGTGGTACTTGGTGAGGTGGTATCCATCTATAAAGCAGACAGGATCGGGTTCCTTTTTGCTGTTTCACCAGAAAGCAGAACTGAGATTACGTCAAGGAGTATTCCCCTATTAATGCTGATGAGGATTAAGAGGACTGATGATGTTCAGCACCCTTATAGATCTTTGCTAGAGATGGCATTTCTAGTTTGATAGAGGACTTAACTGTGGCTGTGTGGTGGATCTGGGTAACAAGACTGAACGCTAACTGGATACTAGGAGGGCAAAAGAAGCAATTAGGACAAATCTTTGTCTTGACTGAGAGGTTTTGGAAGGGTTTCCTAAATTTTTTCCTTCAGCCCTCATAGTTCTTAAGGTGGTTTTGGGGATGGATGGGGGACCTATACGGCCATATATATTTTGGGGGGCCTATATAGCCATGATATGTGCAAGAAACACGAGAGAGAAACTGAGTCTGCATTGCCAGAGTCTTGAGCACACACTACATAAATTTCTTATCCTTTGACCCAGCTCTTTCCATTATATAACTGAGCTGTTTCTTCGCCTCAGCCAAAGTAACCCTTGAGACAGTGATAAACAACCCCTCTGTTCCTAGTAAGTGACATATTTCCAGTAGCAACTGAAAGCTGTCCAGCCAAGTTGGGCTGTCTTCTGAAAAGCAGACTTGGAGCATACCGTAAATAGCAACCCTTCACTTACAGAGCATGAAGACAGAAATGTACTGCACAAAGCAGACTATGTAGTTACTTTTATTATTGTTATCCTTACAATTTTTTTGGCTTCACTGTTGTTATTTTTAAATGGAAATAAAAATAACATGTACAGCGTTCCAGGTCTCCTACCCTGATGATTACAAGCAGTGTTTTTTTAATCAAATAAATGAAGTATTACACTGTAGCTTAACCTTCATTGCCTGAGGATTTAGTGGGATTCTTTGTATTTTGGAATACTGATGGCAAGTTTACTCTGAAAAACATTGGACCTAATGTCTTACACTGTGTACATGAAAAATAAACCATTCATTGAAACATCTAGGCTGCATCAGACCAGGGTTTCATGTGGAGGTGCTGAAGCATGCCCAGAGAAGGGCAAGGGGGCTGGTGAAGGGTCTGGAGCACAAGTCTTATGAGGAGAGGCTGAGAGATCTAGGGTTGTTTAGCTTGGAGAAAAGGAGGCTCGGGGGAGAGACCCTATTGCTCTCTTCAGCTGCCTGAAAGGAGGCTGTAGCAAGGTAGGGGTTGGTCTCTTCTCCCAAGTAACAAGTGACAGGACAAGATGAAACAGCATCAAGTTAGGTCAGGGGAGGTTTGGATTGGATGTTAGGGAAAACCTCTTCATAGGAAGGGTTGTGAAGCATTGGAACAAGCTGCCTGAGGAAGTGGTGGTCATGATTCCTGGAGGTATTTAAAAGATATGTAAGTATGTCACGTGAGAACATGGTTTAGTGGTGTACTTGGCAGTGCTGGGTTTGTGGTTGTACTTGGTCATTGTGGTCTTTTCCAACCTAAATGATTATGATTCTATGGTCCGGGCTCAGACTTTCCAAAGGAAAATGCAAGAACCCGCATAGTGGCTGCATATGGAATAACACTGCCTAGGGAGGAAGCTTCCATTCTAAACCTCCTGTAATTAAGGATCAGGGTATAATTTTGATCATTAAGGCTTTGCTTCTTTACAAAAATGCTTTTGCTGCAAATGCCACACAAAATATCATGTGCGGTAATCTCTGTCCTTAAAAATGTCCAATCTTCTCTGAAATTCATGCTAAGCATTTATCACCAGCTATCTATATTTATTTTTAATATTACTGCTCTCCAGTTTCCTCAAGTGTATGTATGTGCTTGGGTTATGAAAATAAATCATTTATATTTGCCTTCTTTACCCTGTCCATCTTCTGTGTTACAGCCGTATCTCGTCCTTTCCCAGCTAGGCATTTTTACTATGGCTTGCACATAACCACCTCTATACTTCTAAGGCTTCTCCAGTGCCATCTGTTTTTGCTGAGTTTTATTTGGGGTGAGACAAACCGAACATGACACTCCATGTGAAGGCCTAATCTAACATTATACAGTGAATGAAGATAGAATGTTTCATTGTATATAGTATCTCTTGTCCATGCCTTTAACTTTTATATGATCTACTCATGTAATAACCCACGGAAGTATTGGCCTTACAAAAGTAAATGGATAGATAATTATGACAAACTAATGTGTATGTAGTTCAGATAATTCCTTCCAGTGCACAGTGCACTGCCTATACTGAATTTCACTGGGGACCACAATGCCAATGCAGCTAAGAGTTCTGGTGACTCAGGGCCCAGTACAAATTTCTCTGGATATCATTCTTTCCTACATATATAATACATATTTTTAACTACATAGAATTTTATGTTCCTAAGTTTTCTCCATTATTAGAATTACACTTCAGTTTTTGTCTTTTTTATCAGTCACCTCACCATAACTCATCTCACAGTTATTTAGTTTACACTCTGTAGTCTTTCAGACTGTTTTTTTCCCAAAGGTTTTGTAATGTAGTCTATAAAGTGCATATCAAGTATTTTTCAACTTAAATATTGCAACAGATGTTTCTCTGTAAATTGGGATATTCAAATAGTCTGAGATGCAGACTTTGCTCTGTAGAATAGCCACACTGATCTGACATATTTTCAGATTGTTTTATGACTGTTTTTTATCATCCTCATTTAGAGCTATTTTTGAAGGAGTATTTCTTTTGCTTGAATAAAATTTGAACTATTGGGATTTTCCCACAGGAATTTATTGTACTGAGACACAAGAGAAGGCAACAGAAATTTAGTCTGTTAGGATATCAGAGACTTACTGTGATGCTGTATAGCCTTTGTACTCCTGAACTATAAATATCCTTGAAATGAAAAGGCTTTCTCTGTGATTATTATTAATTGAAAGAGTTACCATTACACATAGATAATGTATATTTACATATATATATGTACCATATACATTCATCACACAATCTTCAAAACCTTCACTTACATCAGCAAATAGAATTCCCCACACCAAAGTCAAAATAATATGGTCACAGAGCCAACAGAGGTGGACAGCAACATGTGCTCCACACCTTGTCCCTTCACCACTTCGCGACAAGAAAGGTTCCCCATTACTTTTGGAAGTGGGCTGGAACTGGCAAGGTGCATAGATGTTCACAGACTGCCCTTCATGGTTTGAGCTGATGCCAAGAGATATGGATGGATTTCAGGGAGCTCTAAATACCCCAAGCAATATCTGTGAGGAAGTGTACTATTTCCTTTTCCTATATGCTCTTTCAGAAAGACTTTTTTCCCCTCCAAAAGGTTTGCAATGACATAAGCATTTCTCTCCTGAGAAGGAAGAGGGTGAGGAATACAGTGTTTGGGGGTAAAATAGCAAAATGCTGAGATATAAACCCGTTTTTTGGCATGATGTACAAACAAAGGAAAATGCTTCTGGAGGCATGTACCTCTGGAAATGCAGTTACTTCTATCAAGTTCCTGTCTCAAAAAGTTACAGCTAGACATTTATGTACCTTTGCAAGACTATGACCCACTGTTCGGAAAAGCAGATTGATTGATTCCCTTTTCTTTCCAAAGTTTTTTTCACTTCTTGATAAGAATAGGGGGAAAAAAGGAATTAATACATATGTACTTTTATATTCCCATATATTCCAAATGTACCTGTATAATCCTTTTAAGAGGCTACTAAAGGCAAAACAGTATTTTGCAAAAGTTAGAATATAATTTAGAACTAATAAATACCTGCTCATCTAGCCACACAGGCAAGTGTCCACTTTTGTGCAAAGTGCTCCTGATTTCCATGTAGTTACACATGAATTAGTTGCTGGTATAAAAGGACTGAGCTTTAAATGCTTATGTTCACATTATGGAATTATTTTTAATTATTAAAATAGCTATTAAATATTCTATTAATTTTTTAATGGATGAGTGATAAATATGAAAGTGGAAATTGCATTACCAACACTGATTTCCTTGTAGAAGAGCAAGAATAAAATGTTCTGCTCTCATGATCACCGAGCAATTAGAAAAGAGGCATTTGTACAAATAAACATGACTCTTGTAAGCTTACTCATGTGAGGTGAAAAGGCTGTGTATGGAATTGAATACAATATCATTCCTGTGTTAGAAAGTACTCCCGTAAGTAAGGTAACAATAAATTCTAGTGTTTCAGTCTTATTGTCCATTCCTACTGAATTTGTACATGAAATGAAGACTTGCTGTCCCATTTCCATGCTACATTTGAAAATTAAGAAAAATGTGAAGTCCAAAGAGGCTTCAATTATGTTGATGCTTGTATGATGTAGACTGCTCAGACACGAACAGAGGAGAAGGAACTCCAAACACTTTGGTCACTTGAATTGCACCTCTAAATAAAAGGTGCCATTTCTATTTTGCAAATCCTAAACTGAGACTTGGATCTTAAAAATACACCTTAAAAAAAGCATTTGAAAACAGACTTCTAAGCATATCAGTGTTGTTCTGCTCGATGGTGCATAGCTTAATCATTTTTCAAAATGACTCAAACATTTGAGATCAAAGTCCTTTCTGTACTTTTGTGTTATTTCCACTTATAAGCATTGTTTTAGAGCAGTCACATACAAGAATTCTAATGATTTAATCAGTTACATACACATACAGAGTCCAAGTTACAATGCAACTTTGCTTTACATAGGCTGTGGGAGCTACACCAGGAGACAAGGAAGGAGGCCCACTAGAGGTCTCCCAAACTGTGTAAAAGAACACTATCCACTTCTGGCACCTGCTAGCTCATTTGGGTCTTGATGGGCTTCCAAAGTCAGCATGTAAAATGTGGGGTGTTGAGATCACTTATGCCTCGTAACGTGTTTGCCAGACTTCAACATGGACTACACCCAGGCCTGGAAGGGCAGCAGTTGCCAGTCTGAAAGTCAGTGTTTCCCCATGGGATATGTAGGAGTGTTCTGGGTGCAAAGGTCTCTCTCTCAAAGCATTCACTTTCTTCTGCATGCTTTCAGAGTAGAATCTCCTGTCATTTTACACCCCCGTTCAGATGCACCTCAGTATGCAAATGCCTTGCGCTCTTAGGCACACACTTGAGCAAGTGCATAAGGACTTGAGTAAGTGCCGAGACGAGACGCTTGCTCAGGTACTCGTGAATGTTTACCTATTTAAGTCTATGTGTGTGATGACTTTGGTTATTCATGTCAGAAGTAAGCTTTCTGGCTCCTTTTTAATTAGATGACATCCCTTATTGATCACTAACATCTTTGGTTCGATCAACATGCATGAAATCCTGTTATGACCACAACTGAAGATGGCACATCTCTGTGTTAGCTCTAAAGAACTATGGAATTCTGGATAACTTGGTCTTCCTGCCTGTCTTCCTTTCACTGAGCATTGCAAAATACAAATATGCAATCAGAATACAAATTTTGGTTAGTATTTCTAAGCATTACTCACCCCTGCTGTTTGAAAAAGTAATATGCATCATGTAGATACAAAGTTGCAAGCTCTATACCCACATTCAGTAAAATTAGGGGTAAACTATATCCAAAACACATATAGATATAAACATTATTTCAAACACTGATAAAACCCACTTACAACATTACAAGCTTTTTTTTCATACTGAAATAATTCTAAGCTATTTATATACAAATATTTAATGGCTTTGAAACTGCTCTTCA
The DNA here is from genome assembly GCF_000738735.6 of Corvus cornix cornix. Classification (NCBI taxonomy): domain Eukaryota; kingdom Metazoa; phylum Chordata; class Aves; order Passeriformes; family Corvidae; genus Corvus; species Corvus cornix. The sequence goes on along the minus strand of NC_046334.1, from coordinate 24,133,669 downwards.
GAGAAATGAAACTCAGCTGAGAGTATTTATGGCACAGCAGCATAGTTTTGCTACCAATATTTGCAATTTATCTAGAACATAACAGCCTGAATGCAGATTGTCTTTCAAATAGTGATACTAAGATCTGTCACATTTATTTGAATGGAATATTTATATCTATTGAGTTTGAAGTAGAAAAATACCATGTCTTGATTTACTTTATGTTGTAAGCATTTTATGTTTATGTTATTTAGAATAGTATTGATACTAAGAATTTTGGTTGTTGAACATGTTTAATTGAACCAGATTTTTTTGTATAGCTGTTGCACTTCAGCTTTAGTCTTCTGGTGTTTTAGTTCACACAGAGCAGGAGTAATGCTGAGACAATTACATAGCTATGAGCCTTCATTTAAGTACAGATTCAGCAGAAGAGAACAGGAGTTGTATTGACGACATCAGCTTCCAAACAGCATTGTTTAAAGGCTAAACTCAGATTACAGTTTAATTGGTTAATGAGATCCATCTAAGAAGATATGGCAAACAAGTCCATAGGTTAGAGAACATCAGGAATCTAACAGGAGTAGAGTAATAGTGAACTGAAGAGCAGGAACAACCACCCAGGAATGATGAGGCACTGGAGCAAAATTTCTACTACATATCTGTCCTCCCTAACCCTGACTCGGCAGTTTACATTTCCTCTCATTTGTCCCTTTCCTGTCTCTTCCCTAGTCTTCTTCTCTTTCACCTCCTCCTTTTCATCCTTCTCAATTGATTAGTTACTACTTCTACTGTGCTCATTATTTAATTAAAGTATTGTCCTCCTAATCCTACCTCTCCACACTTGATTTAAGTACTATCTTTCCTAATCCACCTCCTTGCCTTCGTAACTGGTCCACTGATACTCCCTACCACTGAGATTTCCTCTTTGGAGTTTGCCCTGTTTTATTTCTTGTCAATCTCCAGGCCAGATTTGCTTACCACAGCAAACCCTTTTTTCCGCATGTTCATCTCACAGAATGACTTTTCCACACCATTACTCAGGCCTTCATTGCATTGATTTGTTCAACATAGGCTAGTGGAGTGAATCAGTTGGTGCTGCAGACCGAGCACCCACACCATGCATATATTGGAGAAGATCTTTCAGTATGCTTCCATAAGAAAGTTCTTATTCTGCAAGACAGCTGTGAGATGATAATCACTGGTAAAAGTCTCAAAAGGTGTCTTTCTTATCAAAACTAAACTCCAGTGTAAACATACATGCTATTTTGTCTGTCCCAACTGTTATGACACTTTTCCCAGATCTCTCTTATTTTAACTTACAGTACATACATCTCCTTATTGGTGGAGTATCTGCCTCTGAACAGCTTTCCTTTTCCACATTGCACACAGTCAACCAGAGAGAACGTGTTCTAACAATTCACCTGAGTCTAGGCTTTGGCATCATCTACAGAAGCACACCAGAGTTCTATTTAGGCCATCTGGAGCTTTTCCAGAGAAGAGATGAAGAGCTTCCAAGGAACTGATCTGTAATATTTAAGAATGTACAGATCAGATGCAAAGTCTAATTTTCCAAGTTTCTTACAATTGATTAATTTATGTAAAAAAAAAAAAAAAAAAAGGCATCAGGCACATGTTCAAAGTAGTTGATATCACTTCCTAAAACATGAACTCATCAGAAATTTTTTTAAAAGCTTTAACATGGGAGACACACAAAATTATAAACACTGAGTTTCTCATCAGTTGCTTCATTCACAGAACTATCTAAGTTATTTTGGCAGAAATAAAGTTCAAAATGGAACATGGAGGCTTTCATCCCATGTATTTTTCCAAGGTCAGAAACAGTAAAAGTGTTTTAAAATATCAGGTCACTTTAGTAAAAAGAACAGTCCTTATATTTTCAGAACTTTAAAGAAGATCTAATTTAACTCCTCCGTTCATTAATATGTTTTAAAAGCAGATACAGATTCTACAGGATTTTTTTCCCATAAGATAGATTGTTATTGCTAAGGACTGAGCAGCTTAATTCTACCAGGTTTTTTTCTACCCCTTCCTACATAAATATAGGTAGACTTTCTGCATATTATAAAATATTAGAATAATCTCAGATACTGAAGCACAGTTAAATTTTTACTTAGATACACTGGAAAAGAACATAGAGTAAAGCCTACTTTAGTATTATTATTTTAAATCATACATTAGTTTTTGTATCTGGAAATTCAGGTAATGCTGCAGCAACTGGACTGCCAGCTGGACAAGAAGAATATACAAATGATGCATTATTCGTATCAATAAATTCTCATTGTTATTTTCTTGCCAATTCACTGAATGGAAATACACTACAAAGGAAAATAATTTTAAGGCTTTTTGCAGTTATTTTTCAAAGCTATCCCACAACTAACCACTGGAGTTCATGTCATCCAGTTAAGAATGCACAATATTCCAGAGTATTGCCAACATTTTTCTTTATTGATCAAACAGTAGCATCAGTCTCTCATTCCCACAGCATCATAAAAAAATAAGAACTTCAGCTTCACAGCCATGTGGATCACAGATCATCCCATAAAATATGTTTAGGTTGACAGTAGGTCTTTGAACTACTTATTTCATATCATGTTTCTAATACTGTTGTATGTTATGCCCTGTCACAATCCATTTTGAAAAGAATAGCACTCCATTAATGTTCAAATTTATAAAAAAATACTCTTTTCTCCTTAGACTATAATCTATGTCTAGCTAGGTATTTAGAGTGGACATAAAGAGTGATACTGTCATTCCCTAGTGCTCCTTCAGCATGCTGGTTACTGTCAATAGCCCAAAATTTAACATTTAACAGGAGTTGGAGGAACTGAAGATGCTGAGGTTGTCAGCATCTTTTTGGATGGAACTCAGTACCTCACAGGATCATGCCTCCCCTCCAAATGCTTATCAGCAATGCCCAGAATGAATGGTGTGAATAGGGGTGGACCTGAAGCAGCTCTTAATCAATGCAAAATATGAATGTTAGTACAAGAACATATTTTGAAAATGTAAACCAGTTTTGAGATGATAGTTCTTAATTTACACAAGGGCTCCTGATCAAAATGGATTTGTAGGACCAGATTCCTAGTCCTGCCCACTACACTATTGGATGAGAGCCTAAAAACTCTTCTGCACAAGGAGTCCTATCACACACATAGAAAGAGTAAGCCTGAATAAAGCAAATATGACTTGATCCTTTGTAGCTCAACACATTTCTGCTCAATCCTGTGAACCACTGAACTGAGTAATGTTAATTCCATTATATTCATTAAAAAATGAAAAACAAAGCTAAGAAAGAGTGCTCAGTCCTTCATGTAATTGGAAATTAATGAGAAAGATTGTTCAATAGTGGATTCCCTGCATTCAATTCAGCTGTCCTGTTTACAGCCTGATCAAAATCCGTTTTGATCTTTTTTTGATGCAGAAAATAATGAGAGCTCTATTTTCAGTGCCACACCTGGTCATGAACAGCTAAGTCAAACTAAAACAGAATGATCACTGAGAGGGGGTAAAGCTACAGAAGCTGAGTTATTATCTTTTTGGTTGTCCAGTTTGTATTCCCCTCCTCAGTTTTCAAAACTCTGGCATTTCTATTTGTTTCTACCCATTTTATTGTTAATTGCTTGTGTACTTATTGTTACCTACAAAAATATTTTGTCACATAAAATTAGTTGTTATGGCTGTATATTTCAAGCAGAAAAGTTTTGTGTACAGTAAGTTTTAACAAGTGATTATAGTAATAGCTTGCTTGTGCCTGTTGTGTATCTTATGAAAGCAGAAGGAATTTTACTTTGGCAAAGACAGCAGATAATTGCCAATAGACTGTCCTTTTTTATTCTGTTGTAATGCAGCAGAATTCTGCTTATTGAAAGATAAATCAGTGCTGGTTTTGTAGTGGAGTCTAGTTATTATTTTAAGGGCATTGTCAATCTCTTCTACCAAATTTATAGTCATGGACCATATTTATTCTTCCAGCAATTTCCAGAAAAGCTGTTTGTGAGGATAATTCAATCAAACTGGGACTACTCTAGCCACTGAAAGGTGATCATTCAGTCACCATGCCCTGTCACCCCACAAACTATTGGCCATCAAATATCCTTGTACTCACAAATACCAAGTTATTTTAAATGTACTTTTAACATCTACAGTTTTAGTTACGAGTAATATATGGCTCTAAGGTAACTCAAAGAAATTAATGCTAATTGAATAGATGAGAAGAATGTTATTCATTACACAGACTAATTCAAAACTGCTAATGCAGTTATCAGATGGAAGTCAGATTTGTTGTATCAGTTAATTCCTATATGAATATTATGGTATTAAGAATAGCTGCTACATGTTGAGACAGTGGAAAACTCTAAATGCTTTTTGCAAACCTGTTCCATTTCTTTTTCCAAGGTTGTTAGCTTTGATTTGTAGTTCTTTATCTTATACTGAGTGAATTTTTTTCATGCAGGACCAAGTGCATTAATAGCTTAGGGCAATATTATGAGTTATTTTAGGTAAATCTGCCCATAGAACAATGTTTACAGCTGCTAAGTAATACCATTTTGGTTCTCAAGGTTATTAAATCAGGTTCTAACTTGTAAGGACACTATGCAAGGAAAATAAGCAATATAATAAACTATATAATATTTTGGAAATTAATAAGTTTAAGAATCTGTCAAGTATTCAGTGTATAAAATAAACATTCATGCCTCACTTTGCAGATGTGAACTTGTTCATTTTAATGTATAGCAGATTACAACATCCAGAAGGAAAAAAGGAAAAAAAAAACCCCAAAGCCTTCCAGCAACACATTCCCTTTTCTGTAGTCACTCATCACTCATCTCTGGTATATCAGAGAGAGAAAGCAAAGGGAATAAAGTATAAGAATCACCAAGTGACATCTGACATTTATTCACTGCTGAAACAGCTACAAAAAATGAAAGCAGAATGGAAAATTTCACTGCAGAGGAATCACTGTGGGGATTAAGCAAGGTCTAACTGATTTGCATGCGAAGTTGTGCTAGCATGATCATGCTACTTTTTGAATGTCAGTGTGTGTATTTTTGCAGTGCTGCATTCTGCCTTCAGGAGGTATCAGTCCTCTCAAATAGCTAGAGTTCTTTCATCTGGCCAAGCTCAACTTAAATCCGGCCTGATCTTCTTCCTCCTCGTGGTTTGTCTGGATCCTCAGTTTGACGGCACCATTGTGAGGCAGTCCACAGGCCCCCCTGGTACGTGGCAGCACTGCATGGTCAGGTGACAGCTTATCTGCAACCAACTTAACCAACACAGCATTTCGAAGCATTATGCTAAGTTACTATCTAAAATTCTGGGCAAAATAGACTTGGGTCAACTTAGCACTTTGCTTGAGATGGAAACCATTCCTGTACTGGGAGTGCTGTGCTCATATGATGTATCTGTTTATTTGTGTAGCTGACTTTTTTGGCTCTAGTTTAGGCTTTCCTACATGATGCTCTGTTAACGGGATTTTAGAATCATACATTTTGTCCTTTTGATTATAAGTTTACTTTACCATCATCTAAGTTATGCTTCAGAATCCTTATATTCCAGCCTACTAAATTCTCCTGATATTCCCACCAGCTGAAAAATAAATGCGTCTGCAGGTATGGAAAAGTGTGTTAGTACAGCATCTCCAAAGAAGACTATATACTTTCTATTTCCAAATTAACTGAGGAGACTGGTAAGCAGCAGCTACTAAAAATAACCATCTAGGTCTTAATGACTTGTGGCCAACCCAAGACTTGTCTCAAGGGAACTTCAGTAGTTGTGTTAATTTTGCTTAAGCCTGGACTAATAGAGGGGATTTATAAAACTGGAAAAAGGAAGTAGTTATAGTTCCACCTTGATGGGAGTGGGATATAACATAATCATTGCCACATCATGGCCTGTGGTAAATAAAATTCTGAAGTTTTCTGTAGATCTCCAGTTCCTTAAAAAGGATTCATTAGAATGATCCATGTCATAAAAGATGTGTTAGCTTGACTTTGATAAATTAATAGAGAACTATGGGTGATTATATTTTTATCCATTAATTGAAATCATTCAACACTGTTTATGGCAGAAAGGATTAGATGGCTTTTTATTTTTTTAATTGAGAATGCACACCGTTGCTAAGAGTAATAGTGTTGATAGTGTTGATGTAAAATGCCTCATAGAAATTTGAGTGTATGATGTGGTACAACATAACATCTTGATTAAAAGACTGGCATGTAAAATCAAGAAGAAATGGAAGAAAGAGCTGTTTGGAGCCCTGGGGGCTGAAGGCAAGAACACTATCTTAGAATAAGTTCTCAGCTTCATGATTCAGCAGATGTATAAGAACTCAGAAAAGCAATGCTACATGATGCCATTTAAAACCTGACCCTTGAAAGGCTAGGTGAGGAGCACTACTAAAACAATAGAATTGATTTATTTACAACTGTGAAATGAGAACAGGATGTGTCCCAGTGTACATTTACAAACAGAACATAACACAAACATGCAGTGAAGTGGGCTCATATCCAACCAGCTGGCAAATTTCAATTAATTGGAATCACATTATTTCTCCAAATTAGGATAATATTAAAATGCATCAGCTCTATGTAATTCAGGAGAGTGAGGCTTCCTACTGAAGGTCTGCTCATGAAAAGAGTGCCCAAAGGGCCATCTGCCTCACCAGTAAATAGAAGGTTTACTTTGATGAACTACTTCTGTTACCCTACACACTCAGTGAAGTCCTTCAGACCTGACTTTGACCTATGACTGACTGTGGTGCTCTGGATCTTGCTGGTTTGGACTCAAAGAGTGAGCGGACAAAATATGGGTGTCCCCCCCATATTTTTCAAAATACCTAGAGGCCTTTTAGTCCAGTGTACAGATTTGAACCCAACCCTCAAAAGCACCTTTGTGAAAAAAACCACGCCCTTGCCAAAAAAGCACCTTGCCTACTGTGTAAAGCTATGTAGCAGGAGGCATAGATCAGAACCCAGTGAGGCTGAGAGCGTGGTGAGCCTTGATCTCCATGTAGTGTATGGTAGCAGTAATCACTAAAGTAATGAGTAGAAAGTAGAGGCAACTGCTCTTCCATCTATCATTTAAATGTATGTGCAGTTAACCACAGAGATTCTAGGCCCTAAGAAGACTTTATTTTCAGCTATAAGCACACCTATATGACAATCTATGTACAGGCAGAGAAGAAATCTTCTGTGACTCTGTGGATTTACCTCCTAGCTATCTATGGCAGTTTATTTCCCAGAACATGCACTGTTGAGAATCCAAATTTTATTAGCAGCTCTTCTCATGTATCATGCATGGGAGCCTTTGCACTTAGCTCCATGTGTGCTGGTTTTGGCTAGGGTAGAGTTGAATTTCTTCACAGGGGCTGTGTTTTGGATTTGTGCTGAACACAGGCTGATAACGTAGAGATGTTTTTGTTATTGCTGAGCAGGGCTTGCACAGAGCCAAGGCCTTTCTGCTTTTCATACTTCCATGCTGGCAAGGAAGTTGGGTGTGCATGGGAGGTTGGGAGGGGACACAGCCAGGACAGGTGATCCAAACTTACCAAAAGGATATTCCAGACCAAATGGCATCTTGTTCAGTATATAAAGCTGGGGAAGAGGAAGGAGGGGGAGATTTGGAGTGATGACATTCATCTTCCGAAGTCACTGTCACATGGGATGGGGCCCTGCTCTCCTGGAGACTGCTGAACACCTGCTTGTGGGAAGCAGTGAATTAATTCCTAGTTTTGCTCTGTTTGTGTCCACGACTTTTGCTTTCCCTGTTAAACTGTCTCTATATCTTAAACCATGAGTTGTCTTGCTTTTACCCTTCCAGTTCTCTCCCCAGTCCCATTGGTGGGAGAGTGAGCAAGGGGCTGTGTGGGACTTGGTGGCTGGCTGAGATTAAACCACGACACTGAGTTGTAAGGACCACCAGAGGACAGAACATTTAAAGAAGGTGCTTCAATACTCAATTCTGTTACGAATCTTCTAAAAATAGTGATTTTTTTATTACCAGGTCATTTTAAGTTACATCACAATGTGATCATGGAGATTAGACATCATGTACTTATTAAAGCTGACATCTGAAGGCTTTTCCAAAAAATAACTTCTCCCTTTGCAGAGAGGATTTCTCAATCACCTTAATCTTTTGTGGTATTTGAGGATAAAAAGATTCTCCAATGACTGGAAAATTTCCAAAAGGATGTCTGGAAAATTGCAAAATAAAGACCTATGTATGACTCATGAATTGACCATTCATTCATGAGATTATTTTACCATACATTCTAGCTGAGGACTGAAGGAAATCACTGCGTCATTCAGCTTTCAGGTTCTATGTCTCCATATATTAGATCCTGCCCTGCTACATCAGGAGGTGTTCTTCTACCATGTGAATCGCCCATAAAGGATGTGCCTGCCTTGCCTGCCCCATAGGGAACAGCCTCCACTGCTGGCTTAGTGGTTTGAGTATTTAGGAAACAGAAAATCTAGGTTTAATTATCTTTTCAACCTGATGGTGGCCTAATTACACCTACTCCTCTGAGAGGCTATGAGGAAAGAGATGTTCTCTAAGCAACCTGGTAAAGTGATGTTTGTGTTCAGTAGCAAATCCCATTTTCACTGGATGACAGGAAGAAAGAATTGGCTCCCTAAGTCTAGCTAATCTTGCTTAGTGTGGGCAAGGGAATACTGAATCCTTATTTGCATATTTCTTTTTAGAGTTTAGTGGAAACTACAAACACCAAACTAGGATTTTCCAACTCTGTTTTCTCTTTCCAGTGCTGTAACGAATAGAGAGTAGAATCACGTTCCTGGTTGTTGTTTTGGGTTTTTTCTCTCTCTTATAATCTTGCATCCTTTGTAGGGTAACATTTATTCAACAGGAAAGGCTTCAGATATTTCTGTTGTTTTGTACTGGACTCATATTTTGTGTATAGACAGGGAATTCCAGGAAACTGTTCTATGTACTCTGCCCTTTCCAGTTTTGCTGAAGAGACATTTAGTCTCCTGACTGTTTTGGGAACCCGGGAATCTTCCCAGTCCACATTGGTTCTGAAAAAAACAGTGCACTGGGCATCTGAAGAAATTCAAGGGCTCATAAAAAGAGACAACAGGAAGTTTATGGGCTGCTAGTGTCTGCATTAAAGCTACATGGTTTTGTTTTCTTTAGTTGTAGTAGCAGGTAGAGTCATAAGTTGTGGTACTGGACAGAGACAGAGCAAAGTGCTTCATTAATCATTCAGGCTGATGAGTATTTAATTAGTTTAATTATGTTTATAGAATGGGGTAAGTAACATCATTGTTTCTCAAATGGGGAAGCTGATGCATAAGGAAAATAAGGAGCTATTTTAATATAAGTATTCTCTGCTCCTAGCTCAACTGGAAGGCCAAATGTATTTTTTTCCTGCTTTTTCTGGTCAGGCTTTTAGTGAATATTAAATAATGAATTTATACCATGAAGTTTGCCAAGAGGCATAGAAATGCATACCTAGAAGAGACTTCCTGCACCATTGACACCTCCCTTACCTGATAGCTGTGCTTTAGAATTGTTTTCCTGGAACATTGCCTACAGTATTCCAAATGAGATTTCCACCTGCATTGATACTTCTCCATCACTACTTGAAATACTAAATCTAGTTGGAAACTGCTAGTCCTCAGTGCCACTAATGTGTTCCAATCTTTTCTGCATTGCAAATCCTACTACGCCTAATTCTTATAGTTTCTGCTAGAGCAGAAATGCTTATTAGTATCTTTCTCTCTGAGTTTAAATTCATATTATTTTCCATTTCTCTATTATTTTTCTAACCTCACAATCATTCCTCATGTATAATAAGCTATTCTCCCCTTTCTTCATAATTCCCCCCAGCTTCACTGTCAGAAAATTTTGCTAACACAAAGTCATTAAGAAAATAAACATCGCTTAAGGGAAATATGAATTAAAAATCTAGATGAAACGCACCTCCAAAGTTAGTTTAAGACAGTGTAGAATAAATAATTATCTCTTTAACCTTTTGCCCCTCAGCAGACTATATTCCAGTTGTGGGATGGATTTAATCTAAGGATGGTTACAACCATATCTTGGAATCTTGAAATAAACTACATATAATTAATATTCCAGAAGCTCTGTGCTGCTGTATGCTTCTTGTTTGGGGAACAAAACAAACCCAAACACAACAGCATATATCAGATTATTATTATGTAAAAATCCCACTTATAACTCCAAACACAGAGGAAGAAAAAATTGTTGGTCCTAAAGTGCCGTCATTTCAATAAGAAGGAAACCTGGGTTAGACAGAAGTCTGGAAAACTAGTGTCATAACTACTGAGTGATACAGTCATTCTTAAAAAACTAAGCCAATAATGAACTCATCTGCTTTACAGCTCACTGCTTATGCTTCTGAAAAGGTGTTTCAGGGAAAACTGAAAGAAGCTGAGGGAAAGGTTCTGAGAGACCCCTTTTCTTTTTTTTTTTTTTTTTAATCCAGTATTTTGGAGAGAGGCGCAAACAGGATTTAGGTACTTAACTTTCATCTGAGATGGGTTGATATTTTCTCACCCAAACGAATCAATTTCCCTAACTTCTTTATAATGAAACTATACACACTTTACTGAACTTTAATCAAGTAGGTAGAGTTAATTGAGTTCTTACAGGGCTTGCCAGACAGGCAGATTTGCAGCAGCAACAGCTATCCCTGATGTTTTCCCAAGGGGTTTGGGTTTTCATGGCCCAGAGATCTGAAGCAGATCTGGCCAGGCTGTGTTTATGTGCTGCAGAGCCATAAAAACCTGACCACATCTCTTAATATCTTTGCTTCAAAGAGGGATCTGGAAATCTGTGTCTCACCAATGCAAGTAGGTTACATTGCAAACCAGTGCCAGCTTGGGTTCGCCTTCAGTTTTCATCTGCAGCAGCTCAGAAGCAGCTCAGCAGTAAGGTTCAGCCTCTCTCCCTGGTGTGGAACTGAGGGGTAGGTGGACACATTAGGAGAAAGAGACTCTGTTATCTCTGCCTGTAAGCAGCCGTTCTGGAAGCTCAATCTCACATGTGGGCTCAGTCAGGGAACAAAAGATGGAGTGCAGCTGGCTCACCACGCATGGTGTTCACTCAAACATTGCAAATGCAGTTTCCAGTAGGGAATTTTCCTGGAATTTCTGGTTGCAGGTCCCTGGAATGATATTAAAGTTACAAAATATTGGAATTTCCCAGTTTTACTCACAGTATGAGTCAAAAGCAGATCCCAGAATTAATTGCAGTTTGAAAGAAACCTCTTTTGCAGGAATTGTTAGTAAAAAATAACTTTCCACCCCACACCCCCAAGAATGTCAGTAAATAAAAATGTTACACAGAGACCTGGAGCTTAAAGTTTAGTGAGAGTTAGGGCCTCACATTGGCATCTACATGGTGCATTTTCACCAAGCTCAGCCTTGAAATGGCATTGCCTCATGTAAGATCAATCTCCATTCGTCCTTTCCTGGACACACCTTCTGATGTTTTCAATGTTTCTTATTTCTCTGAACTGAAAGAGGTTTGTTTTGGTTTGTTTTGGTTTGGTTTTGTTAGGATAATGTGAAAAACAACTCATAACCTCATAGAACATGTAACTTAATACCTATAAATAATGTAAAATAGCCTAGCTTATTTGACAACGTTATGAGGTAATGTTTGAGGATGTTACCTGCATTTCTACACCTGTTCTCATCACATACCTTCATGCTCATTTCAGAATGACTAAAAGCAAAATATAGATAGATAGATAGATAGATATGTCCAAAACTAAATTTGCTTAATAATGCTTCTCTCTCCCTGCTCTTAAAAGCTTTTTTTTTAACCTTTTTTTCCCTCTTATTAAACATATCTATGTTTCCATTTCCTTTTGAACTGAGATCCAAGTTAGTACCAGAGCTGCAAACAGAATGCAGAAATCCTATATGTTGTTTCTGTGGTGCTGCAGCCAGAAAAAAAAAATCAGTAATTGATTTAACAGTCATAACATATGTTGGTAATCAGATCACTTATACTCTGAACCCTATACAATAAGGCTAGAAGAATATATTTTAAATAAAACACTTTTAAAATGTTTTCTAGATTTCTCTCTCTCATTGAGACCTTTCCTAAGTTCTTTAAAAGATCTCAGACAGGGGACAATAATTGGATTTCCAGACCTGTCTTTATTACTTGAACTAGAAAGAGAGGTCCAGAATGAATGGTCTAACTTTTTGCCAGAATGGATTCATTACTTATATGAACTGACTCTAGTTTTGCTCGTCTAGGAAAAGGGCCCTCTCACATTTATGCATTTAAAGGGAGTCTGCTGCTCAGTCTTTAGAGATGTAACAAGCAAAGTCCTAGTTTTAATTGCATACTGACCTGCAACATTTATGTAGATGCTCATTCAAAATTAATAAAAACCCCACAACAAATCAAAAACAAACTAATAAAAAGGAGAAAGACTGAGAATAAAACAAGTATTAATGGCTTTTAAAAATGTGTAAATTTTTTTGTTGTTGTTTTTAACATGATATCTTTCTAAGCTAGAAATATTGCCTCCAAAAGCATACTCAGCCTGCTCAGTCTGACATACTGGTACATTATTTTTTAGCAAACTTGCTTCTGTTTCAAAGTAGCAGAAATCTGTCTTGTTCTTTTTCCATCAGAGGTTTCTTGAGATATTCCTAAGAACTAGGAATTTATTTTGGACAGAAACACCAGCTCTGTTACAACAAAAAAAAATAAAAGGATGAAGAAGCATTCTTTTCTATGTATACAAAATAAATTACTTCCTTAGATTTCCTATACACTTGACTGATACATATAGGTGATTTTTAACAATGCACTGTTGAATGTCTGTAGGTTCCTTCCTGTATTGAGAAGGAACAAAGAATCTTTTCAGACTGAGCTTGTATTCCTAGCTCAGGATGTTTCCACTATGTCCACTATAGGGCAATACCCTCAAGGGGAATGGCTCTGACATTTCTGACATTTCTGTAGAGCTGGACACCTGAATGGACTCCAAAATATGTCAGTGAAGTGCTCCATCACTGGCTTCACATTCAAACTCTTTGCTAATACAGGAATTTCCCAATTCAACCTCTCATCAGACCCTACAAGGACTTAAGTTGACTGGTATTTTTGGATCAGACATCATCATTAGACCATGAAGCAGAAATCTCTCCCAGTTTAAAGTCTTGGTAAATATGATTATATTTTTAAACTAATTCTATACATGTAATAGGTGTCAGAGGAAAATCTAATTTACTCTCTCAAATTGATTTGTTATATTAACCAGATTAACATGCAGACAGAGAAGTAAATGTATGTTTTAATTCTGATTGCACTGGGGGATACATCTTCCTACCAGAGAGTGCCAACTTTATATGACTGTAAATACCCTCTGAAATTACAAGTGGGCATAATATTGGTTTCCAATCTATTTTTTTATATATTTTTTATACCTTGTTTCATATCCATCCTTATATTAGAAATATATATTTTTAATATATTTCCTAAGGAAAGCCTTAGGAAAGACATACTCTTAATTGTGGCAGTGAAATGTGGCATAAATGCTGGATAGATAATGAAAGGTTTTCACAGGTTTCTAGCCCACATCAATTTGATGGCCTTTGACTAATTCAAGTAAGATTTAAACAAACCCCCTTCTTCAAATTAAATGTAAACTTCAAACCTCCTTAGAATTGCCTAGAAAAAAATATCCTGAGAATTCATACTACATGAACTTGTATGTGATGGTATTATTTGCATTGACCAATATCCAGGGAAAGGACTTTTAATCTGCTTTGCTCCAAATCAAACATGACTACATTGACAGTATTGTGCTTATTACAACTTGAAGTTAGCATGGTAGGTTAAAAATATCTTAAGACTTCCTTCTTTTTTCCACCCACAGCCATGAACCTGATTTTTAGTGTCCTTAAATCCTGTCTGAATCTTTGTTAATTTTGCCAAAAGAACTGCTTATGAAGCAATATTAAACACTGTTTATACCTAAGGAGCTGTTACATATGGCCACAATTATGTGCTGACCCCTTCATGAAAGAATATGGTCATATATAAAATGTAAAATGGTATCAAAAACTTAAAAACAATGCACTAAGAGAAACAGAGGTGGCAGTAATTTCTTTTTCCTTTCTTGGATCACAATGTTCATATTACTAGAAAATGCATTTTCTTCTCTTTGGGATGTGTCTGAATGGTGCCTGCAAGCCAATTGTGCTGGGAAAGACAAACTTGGCTGGGATATGACAATCTTCAGATCGTTTACCTAATTTAAACATAAATTTATAAGCGATCTTGATGATGTCTTTCATTCTCTCTTAATCAATTTTCATTTTTAATCTGTTTCCTATTTTCCAACTTTACCAGGTGAAGAGTCACTTTGCATTATAGAACAATTTAGGCCGCACAGAATGAATGCTTCTGGGGACAGTTGCAGCCAGGTCCACCTACAGAAACAAACTCCCTGCCAGCCATAAGGGGTTTGGTATCAGATCTCAGGTCCAGTGCCTTGTTTTTAGTTTCCCAAGAAGGAGATTCTATTCCAAAAAGAAATTAAAGGGAAAATAATATCTGCCGTGACTCAGCAGATATTAACGTACATTGTAGGAATTCCTGGCTAAGGAAACTGAACCTGTTCAGTTTTTGTCATGCCCTTGAACTGAAGGAAAAAAGGAGAGGGTTGTTTATCAGTATGAAGCCTTGCATTTCTAATACCAGGCCTGAGCTGAAATTCTCTAAGCCAGAACAGGTTTGTTTTCTATGAGAGAAGGATTATGACTCCTCAGCTTCCATACTGGCATTTGTTCTTCTATATTTGAAGATCATTTCATTCTTTTTGCAGTGTTTTATTTTACTCTGCCAGGTTTTGTAATTCAAATTCTCAAAGGGTCTTGAGTCTGCAACCGAAAACAGTAAAAGTACAGAAAATGAATTTCCTGCTAATTAAAACTTCTGTGGGGAATGTTTTACCTCGTTGTAGAACAAGGCTTGCCATTCAGTCCATCACTGTTAAAAGAAAGTCCTGGTCTTTCCTTCATTCATTGCTTGCTATTCAAACCAGGACTGTTCTTTTTGGAATTGACTGAGTTTTTTGTCCTCTTTTGCTTCTTGTGTATTCAGAGGTTACCCTTGGACAAATCTCCCCAAGGAAGAGGCCTGTGTGACAGCAACCTGAAACTGACCCCTGGAATGAAATGACATTTAAAATTAAATTATGTACTTGTTTATAGAAATGTTGACTGACTAAATGCCTTAGGACTGCCAAAGTTCTCCTGTGTTGCTAAAATGATTTTAGAAAAATTGTGGTTGTGTAACATTTGCTTGCTCCTGTTCATTCAAGTCCAGTCTGGTCTACCTGGAAATCCCTCCATGACCTCCCACAGCCAGTGCTGCCCCTCTGACTTTGTCAGTTCATATATAAACTGTTCATATATAAAACAGTCCTGAATAAACACACAAGGCACTTATCATGGTATAGGAAGGAGCATGACTGCTGGTGACAGACACGGCACCAGAGGAATCTGTGTTGTTCTTGGCTACAGTCACTTCCAGTCAGGAAAATAATACTTTTTTTTCCTTCATAGCACAACTTCCAGCTTTCAGGGCAGTAATTTCCTTATACTTTGGATGGGTGGAAAAGCTATAAACAAATGCCTGTGGCGAGTAGGAAGAGAGGTTGCAACAGGCTGTCAAAGCAGAAGAAACAAAAAACCACCTTAAGGTTTCAAGAAAAACAAAAATTTTTCAAAATGTGTTCTAAGGAGCAGCACCTATTCTAGCTCGCTCAGCACTGTCAGGGTTGATGACTCTGCAGCCATCCCTGCTGTCAGGAGAGAAATGAGAAGTCAGAAAGAGCCACTAGCTATGTCTGTTGTGAAATACCAGGAATAAACTGCTTCTTATTCTGAAACCACAATGTCAAATATTTGTTTAAATGAAAATGTAGAAAAAGTGAGTGAGGTTTTACCTCTCTTAAGTAATCTACTTTAAGGTCTTCTAAGCATACCAAACAGTTTGCAACTGTGAAACCCAGCAAGAATCAGAACAAGGCATGCACTTAAATAGAAATGCACACACTAGCCTTCGGTTTGGCTTGAAAGCTGCTGGTAGGGTCTTGCCTTACGTTTATTTTAATTAATATTTTCTGTTCTTAGAAACATCCTAACTTTTCTCTCAAGCAAAATAAGAGGCAGCAAACTTGAGTAGTGAAACAAAAAGGGAAAAACCCCAAACTTAACAGCAGTTAGTAACACTTGGTTGAAAGTGAGTATTTCTGCACTTGCTCGTATGTGGCTTTGAGCATGGAGCCAAGAGCAGGACTGATGCTTTTCCACATCGGCATTCTCACAGACAAGCCTCTGGAGAAGAAGGAAGTTCTGCATCATGCTCTCTCAGCTTTCTATGAAGCCCACAAGAGAGTGGCTGGCTCTTCTGCAATCCCTCCAAAAGCCTACTAAAATAGAAAAAGACAAAAGATCCTTGGTCTTCATTAGAATTTCAGCACAGTATGATGGTGCATTTTCTATCCCATTGCTATGCAGCAGTAGAGGCTTCTTCCATGACTGAAAGTCGGTAAGCCTCTGCTGAAAGAAAATAATGCTCTTGCAGATATTTTGGGTAACAAGCATTTCTAATGGCAAATTTTATTTTATACACGTCTTTTTAAAAAAGTCAGATTTCAGTTGGTTGAGTTTATAGTTTTGAAATCTTGAAAGCAGAACATGTGAGTTGCCAGTGTTCCTTAAAGAACTAAAAGTCACTTACATATTTTAACCTAAAGGTAACTTCTCTGTCTTGTTTCATATAGACACTGTACCTCATAAGACCTAGGTCTGAAATTATGGATAAGATTTGTATCACATGCCTTACAGCACATAAGATAGACTGCAGCCAGACCAGTCGTTCAAGTTTCTATGTAAACAAAAATATAACAGCATCCTTATTTAGATGGGAGCCCAACTTTCTCATTTAATCCTTAACAATCCTATGGACACTTCTTTGTTAATTCCTGTTTTTCCTTGAAATCTATAAAAAAACTATAACTAGAGTGAGTTGGGGCTGTGTTTCTTACAGACTCATAGAACAGCCTAATACAGGCTGTGTATGTGAACTGGTTCATGTAAGTAGTCCCACCGAGGTCACTACTGAGGACAGGAATATGCTAACAGCAGTAAACGCAGAGCAAAGGTATTCTCACAAAATATGTTACTTCTCTGATTTAAATACACTTGCTAAAAATGCACTTCATGCTTTTACATA
The DNA here is from genome assembly GCF_000738735.6 of Corvus cornix cornix. Classification (NCBI taxonomy): domain Eukaryota; kingdom Metazoa; phylum Chordata; class Aves; order Passeriformes; family Corvidae; genus Corvus; species Corvus cornix. Next base: position 24,116,413 of record NC_046334.1, on the reverse strand, counting down.
GAGAATCACTTTTACAAGTTTAAATAGTCACAATCGTAAATATATTATTCAGTTAGAGAAGGAATAACCATGACCCAAACTTTCACAAGAATTTACCATTTTAGTCTGAAATCTTACTCCTACTTACTCTTACGCCTGTACTTAAATAAAAAAATAAAGAAAATGCATTGCACTACCTTTTCTTCCAATACAGAAAAACAAATATTCAGAGGATATCTGAATATTCTTTCAAGATAGTTGTCTAAAGAGGTAGTTTCCAACAAGCTTTCTTGTCTGCTTATTTACCTTTATTGCTCTACAGTGATAAACTGGTTTACTTTTAGTAACTTTTACAATTGTTTAGTCTGACTTCTTATGAAGTAATTCAGTCTTCAGGAAATTAATTCAAACCAATGGGTTTTTTTGGTTTGGTTTTGTTTTGTTTGTTTTTTCCGAAAAATCTTGTTGACCAGGAAATTTCTGAAGGGTTGGGTAAGGTTATGAAGTCAATAGCCTAAAGAGGAAACTGCAGCTGGCAGTTCTGGGTATATTGAGCAATTGCATTTTTAAGAAATCCTTGTTTGTTTTTAGCTTTTATGGTAACTTTTCATGAGGCTTCGTGTGACTGGTGTTTCTTGTATAAGGGAAGAACCTGCCTGAGAGATTGATGCTTTCTTCTTTTGGGACTGGAAAGTAAATAATAATTACTTTTGTAAACACGATACAGGAGCTCAATACTAAGACTAAGGAAATGCAGAGTACTTGTGCACGGATATCAGGAATATGTGCAATTTAAGAAAGTAGTTATGGGAATTTGGCAAATATTCATTTTTCTCACATCCTCCTTTCACGATGTTCCTTTGGGACTTGCTCATAAAGAACTCCAGGCAAAATTTCCCTGAAGCCCCTCAGGGACTTTCTCTGAATTTTGGTTCAGACTAAAACTTGTGCTTGACACCAAGGGAACACGAGGCCGGAGAGCAGCTCTGCAGAAAGGGACCTGGGGGTCTGGGGGTCCTTGGCAAGTTGAATGTGAGTCTTTGTGGCCTGGCAGCCAGGAGGGCCAGCCGTGTCCTGGGGTGCATCAGGCACAGCATCGCCAGCAGGGCAGGGGAGGGGATTGTCCCACTCTGCTCTGCACTGGGGTGACCTCACCTCGAGTGCTGGGGGCAGCTTTGGGTGCTACAGTATAAGAAAGATACTAAATTATTAGACAGTGTCCAAAGGAGGGCAACAAAGATGGTGAAGGTCCTTGAGGGGAAGCTGTATGAGGAGTGTCTGAGGTCACTTGCTCTGTTCAGTCTGAAGAAAAGGAGACTGAGGAGAGACCTCATCACAGTCTGCAACTTCCTCAGGAGGGGCAAAGGAAGGGCAGACACTGATCTCTTCTCTGTGATGCCCACTGACAGGACCCAAGGGAATGGCCTAAAATTGTGCCGGGGAGGTTTAGGTTGGATATTAGGAAAAGGTTCTTCACCCAGAGGGTGGTTGAGCACTGGAACAGCTCCCCAGGGAAGTGGTCACAGCACCAGCCTGACAAAGTTCAAGAAGCATTCGGACAGTGCTCTCAGGCTCATGGTGTGATTCTTGGGGCTGTCCTGTGCAGGGGCAGGAGTTGGACTTCAGTGATCCTTGTGGGTCCCTTCCAACTCACGGTATTCTATGATACTGTGGTCAAGACCAATAATGAATACTAGGATGGACTGCTCTACAAACAACACTATTTATCAGGGTTACAAAGTCAGCCACACTCTAATATTACAAAAATCTGAGATTGTACTTTTATCTACCACTTTCAATGAATATAAATTCATAGATTATGCCAAGGATCATCTCTAAAGTGCACGTGTGAGAGAAGTGACCTTGGTTTTTTATTTAAACATAACTAATTCTAATAGAATTTAAGCATCGAACAGTTATTTTTTTTTCTGAGAGTGTGATCTAAACTAATCTGTAAAATATATACTAAAAGACACTTTGAATTCCCGTATCAATAGAAGCTCATTTCCAGAATTCTTAAGCTTTTGAATAAAGAAAATAATCAAATCATGTTAAATAAAAATACCATATCATAAGGTATATATCACAATGCAATCTTTAAAAAAATCAAAAAATATCTAGCCAAATTATTTGTGTGCCTTTTAAAATGTTGCCTCATATCTTAGAAAGCACTGGAATGAGTTAGTACTTCCATACAGAAAAGTTCTGTCACTGGTGGGGCCTTGCATCATTCATCACTTTCTTTTTTTTACCATGGAAAACAAGAGGTACGGAGGGTTAATTATCAGGAAAGGATAAGTGTAATGCTCCAAATAACAAAGAGATGGAGCATGTGTTGATGAAATATGTACTGTGTATTAAACATGTGCAGCCAAACTCAGGCCTAGCAGCAAGCAAAATGTTTTTAACTTTGAGCAAAAGAAATAGGTTATAAATCCAGTTAGTGAGTCAAAAAAACCCCAAAAACCACAACAAAAAACACTATTAAAAACTGTATTAAATTAAATGTATTAAATTGTCACTGTAAGAATTAAACTAGCTGATGAAACATAACTCTTGTACATGAGAAAATCCATCAGCCAGCCTGACAGCCCAAACAATAGTGCTTTCTGACTAAGTAGGACTTATCTCTAATTGGGGTCTAGTTTCTCTTGAATTCCATTCAAGATAGAAGTCAGAAAATTTGGTAACTTGAACTGGTAAACTCCCATTTTGGAGGCCAAAGACATATCACCATAATGACAACTGCCTGAGAATGTCTCCCTCAGCCTGCAGCCCTATAGATAGGTATTCTGTAAAGTATTTCTAAATTGTGTTTCTATCAAAGCTTTTTCTCATTTGCTTCTTGGGAAAGGTATGTATTCTATTCTTCTAAGGTTTATCCAACTAATGATTAATACCCAAGGAGAGAAAAATAATCCATAACTGATTTCGTATTGATCATACTGATGTTTGTGCTGCTTATTTAATTATTATAGCCTTTGAAACACAACTAAAACAAAAATTTCCAGGAACTTCATTGAACATGCTCTGACCCTGTAAGTCTCTACCAAGCATTACAGCAGAGCCTCTTGCACAGTCACATTTTCCAAACTATTAAAATGTGTCTGTGTTTGTCTTTGAAATGACGCAATTGTGTCCACTGGAGCCTGCAAGTTTTGAACTGAACCTGTGCAGAAGATGGGGACTGCCCACTGGCCATAGGCAGTGCCAAGTGTCAACAGTGGAGGCAGGTGAATGGCATTGTGAGCAGGCATGGATTTCTTTAACACTACCTCTTCTTCCAAAAGGATGGCTGCAGTTGTGAAAGGTGTTAAAGAACAGGTCTCTGTGTATACTCTTTCTGGTTGCTCTACTGATACAATGCTTATGGACATCAACAGGAGTAACCTGCAGGCTCAAAAGTGGGGAATGTAGTAGTGATAGAAGAATTAGGGCTGTACTTTTATTTTATTTCATTTATTCCTGCTTAAAAATGGGACCTTATCATATTTTTTTTTGAGAACACTTTAACAGATAAATGCAGAACAATACAGGTAGAATCTGTTGGTGGTCATATGTCCTTAAGGATGGAAGGAAGTATTTGCTTGTGCTCTTTGCCAAGTGAAAGGATTGCAAGATTAATCAGTGCCTGCCTGCCTTGGAGGCCTGCTCTTCTCTGTCTGCTAATCTCCCACACCAGTTTGCATTTTAGCTGTGATTTCTACCATATTCATTTTTCTTCCTGTAGATAGTGGTTTCTTTAAAGTCTTAACCATTCCTCTTTGTATAAGCTGCACATTATCCAAGACACAGGCAAAAAGGATCTCTCTTTCTTCATATATGGTAGATACTCAACAAAACAGAGTACATAAGTGCCATTATTTTCCTGTGAGGTTTTTTATGGCAATCACCCTCCTTTTCAAAGACAAACGCAGAGAATGAAGGAGAGGTATTGAAACTACACTTTATCTGTCTGCTGCGAATGATTTAATCTCATACAGTTTATAAAGCAGGGAAAGTTACTATTTAGCTTTCCAGATCTAAAACATGAGAGCTAAACATTTCCTAAATATGAGAAGCAATTTTGGCAGAGAATAGAGGAGAAAGGAATTTTACCAGGTACTGCACTGTCTTTTCCTATTTTCTGAGGTAACTGTAATGAGGTCATTGGCAACCATGTTCTCGGCCACAGAGGGGTTTCTGCCATTTTTATGTGTGAGGAATTGTTTAGAAAACTGCCATTATTTGAAAACTAAGCAGACTGTCATTCTTGCTTTTAAAGCTGTATGCTGTTTAAGCCACTGTCATAATCCACCTGTTTGTCAAATTCTGGGATTGTGTTATGATATCTTTACATACATGGAGATGCCAGAGACTGTGCAAAAATCTCTTTACTTTGCCAAAGCAAATAAATGAAGAAAGTCTCCACGGACAAGGGGTGAGCAGAACAGATGTGATAGCTTTACTTTACATTCGCCTGCCTTGTATATAGGTGCCACATAAGAAATATTGTTTGAGTGTTGTTATACTCAGCCAATAGTCAGCAATAGAAAAGGCTCTTTGAGTATGTGGGCAGCCACATTTAAGTCAGATCAACCCCAACACTGCTGCAAATTATTCAAGATGCTGAAATTTGGGTAATTTACAAATCTCCTTCTGAGCTGAGGCATACAAATCAAGCATTACATCACTTGAAAAGGGAATTGCAGTTTCATCCTTGTCATCTTGTGCTTCTACCTTTTTCACCCTAATAAAGTGGGATTTTTTTTCGGTTGAAAAACACAAAAGAGAAGGAAAGAAAAAAGAAGTTGCCAACTGGCTGATTTCCAGTTTGCATGGGTATAACAGAATACAGAATCAGCCCAGTATTTGGCTTTATTTAGAAACATGGGCCCTTTTCCAGATCCCATTAAGACTGATGAAAAATGCACTTCATTGATTTTGCTGACAGTGGATTGAGTCCATTAAGAAAAATTAGTTTGGTGTCAGGATAGCGACAGTTTCTGTGTAAAACAAAGAATGTAAACATTTGTAGACCAAAAGAACATATTTTCCCAACTTTAATATGAATTCCAAACAAACTTTTTGAAAATTAATTCAAAATTAAGCTAGTGCCTGTGCACAGCTAGGTTTTTTTCACTGAGAAACAGTGCTGGAGGAAATTAATGTGTCTCTTGGTTATCTATCAAGAAGACAGTATTCATAAAGACTGTGACTATCTTCCTGACATATAATTCAGTGTGGCTGCAGTAACTTTAAAGAGAAAACCATTAGCTGTGGTACACTTCATAGAACCATTTCGGTTGGAAAGGACCTCTGAAATTATTGAATCCAACCATTAACTCAGCACTGCCAAGTTCACCACTGAACATCCATGTGTCTTTTAAATACCTCCAGGGATGGTGAGTCAACCATTCCCTGGGCAACTTCACAACCCTTCCTGTGAAGAAAATTTCCTAATTTCCAATCTAAACCTCCCCTGGCACAACTTGAGGCTGTTTCTTCTTCCTGTTGCTTGTTATTTGAGAGAAGAGACTGACCCTCACCTGACTACACCCTCCTTTCAGGTGGTTATAGAGGGCAATAAGGTCTCCTCTGAGCCTCCTTTTCTCCAAGCTAAACATCTGCAGCTTCCTCAGTTGCTTCTCATAGGACTTGTACCTCAGACCCTTCCCCAGCTCCATTGCCCTTCTCTAGACACACTCCAGCACCTCCAAGTCCTTCCCATAGTGAGGGGCCCAAAACTGGCCACAGGACTTAGAGTGTGGCCTCACCTGCTGTGAGTAGAGGGGGACAGTCACTGCCCTGGTCCTGCTGGCTGCACTATTGCTGATCCAAGCCAGGATGCCATTGGCCTTCTTGGCCACCTGGGCACTCGTTGGCTCATGTTCAGCTGGATGTTGACCAGCAGCCCCAGAGTCTTTTGGGCAGCTTTCCAGACACTCTGCTCCCATTCTGTAGCCCTGCACAGGGTTGTTGTGACCCAGGTGCAGGATCCAGAAGTTGACCTTGTTGAATCTCATAAAATCGGCCCATGAGCCAGCTTGTCCATATCCCTCTGTATATCCTTCCCACCTTACAGCAGATCAACACTCACACCCAGCTTAGTGTCATCTGTGAACTGACTGAGGGTGCACTCGATCCCCTCGTCCAGGTCATTGATAAAGATATTAAACTGGGCTGGCCCCAATACTGAGCCCTGGAGAACACCACTGGTAACCAGCTGCCAGCTGGATGGAGCTCCATTCATCACCACTCTCTGGGTTCAGCCAATCCAGCCAGTTTTTTACCCAGAGAACCATGCACCCGTCCAAGCTGTGAGCAGCGAGATTCTCCAGGAGAATGCTGTGGGAAACAGTGTCAAAGGCTTTACTGAATTCCAGGTCAGCAACATTCAGACCCTTTCTCTCATCCACCAAGTGGGTCACTTTGTCAGAGAATGAGATCAGGCTGGTCAAGCAGGACCTGCCTTTCATAAACCCATTCTGGCTGGATGCTAATAGGTTACTTATATCCCACAGTCTTGGGGGAAACAGATAAAGAGCTGGTATTTTCTTTTACTGACACTAAATGGCTAATGTGAAGTTAACTCAAAATGACTGTTTTGCTCTGGGGGAAGAATAGCTGCACATTTGTTATTTAGAGTACCAGAGGGGTCGAATATGCCTTGCACTTACAATTAGAGTCTTGCAGGATGTGCCAGAGTGTGTGACTGCCGTGCTGGGAAATGGCTTTTCCCCTGGTGGAACCAAGGTTGAAGCCACTTATCAGAGTGCCCTTGGCTCACCTCACTTGCAGCATTACCTCTTCATGCGTGTGCAGTGCGTGCCTACAGACAGACATTTGCACAAATATAATTTTTTGGAAAAAGACATACACAGTCCTAAGACCATACAGAAATACAACATATCTGTGCCACTTAGTAATGTCAGTGCAACACCTTAGTGTCCTTTAAAATAGGATTTTCACTTCAGCCACCAGTCAGGAACCACACATCTAAAGAATGTCTTCAATTTGCAGCAGCCTAAGAGTGAAGCCCAAATCACAGCCTGGTTCATACCCATGAATGGAGATCTATACTTGGTCAGAACCAAGGAAATTCCTGAGCTTCTTAAGGAGAGCAAGAATCTATGGACAGATGTATTATGGGAAAGGTAAGACTTAAAGTTTTTTCTCCAGCAAGATGCTGTTCTTATGACACACTGACAGTAATAGCTTTTGAAGACTTAATGCTCACCAAGGCAGTGAAAACAAGGTGAATCTCATGGAAGTCCTGGGGAGATTTAGTAAAGAAAATACTAATAGGAATTTCCCTGCTAGCTCATCTCAGAAAACAAACAAACAAACAGACAGGACTGGGGAGACTCTCTCCCCATCGATGTGGATAGCCTCAGTTATCAAGTCAAGGGAAAAAGGGCATGTATAGGGGCTCCATTTATATTCCAGGGTCTGGTCTGGGAAGACTGATTTTTTTTCCTTTGCCCCTTTCCCCTTTGTTTCCATTTTTTCTTTTTTCTCCTTTTTTCCTTTTATGTGCTCCCTTCTCCCTCCCCCTACACCCCATAGTTGATTTTTTGTTGGTTTGGTTTTTTTTTCTTTTTTCCTTACTGTCTAAATCAGATCCCAGGCAGGGTTTGAGTTCATTCAGGAAATGACAAAACCTGACCTCACTTCTGAGCTGAAACCACTGCTGGGATATATGAGGATTGCAACTCTGTCCCAAGGCAAAGTCAAACAGCTTAGCTTTGTGTGGCTTTCCCCTTTGACAGAGGAAGAAAGCAGTACTAGCAGAGCTAGCAATCATCTCTTGCTAAACATCAGTGACCAGCAGCACTGTTTCCCAGCAGATCTGGATGGGAGATGCCTGGGTGGACAGAGTTGGGGCTGCTTTGGATGGCTGGATCTCCTTCCACACAATTGACTTGTGGTCAGAGCAGGCCGAGGTGTGGGCGAGGTGTTTTGTCAATCAAATTGCACATGCAACTCGTATTTGGACTGAATCATCAGTAAACATCAGTGTCTAGTTTTACAGAAAAAATACATTTTTTAAATTAAGATTTCTTTATGTGACCTTTTTTCTGGCTAAGCTAATAAAAGGTTTTGGTTACATTTCTTTACACTTTAATGTTTGCATTTGTTTATTTCCCACCATTTTAATAACAAAACTCTTGCTCTGAACTTGTACTGTAAATAGCTGACTGGCAACAAAGTTGTTTTGAAAGACAAGAAAAACAATTTAAAAATCCTTTAATCTATACTGACAAAAATATTCCATAACTAGAGCATGAAGTCCTGGTTCACATGTACAAAAATACATGTACTAAAAGGGATTTTTTTTTTATTAACTGTGGCTGAGCAAGGGCTGTCCATGCTTTTGAAGAAGTCATCAGGTCTCTTTTTTTGTTTGGTTTGTTGAAAAAATTCACTGGAGCATTTCAGAGATAATGATAACGTGTTGCATAGAGTAATATCAGTTACATCTTTTTCATTCTTAGCAAATCACAGTGATCATCTCAAGATTTCTATGTTTTGCTGTGATCTATATCTCTGCAAAGCTCCAAGCCAAGGTACTTATTAAAGGGAACTGTTCAGTTAATTTTGATATATTTAATAAAATAAACAGCAGAGTTATTGTTACTGGATATAAGCACCCTTATATCCATTTTATGCAAAGGGTACAGTACTTGAAGTAATTTTAATAAGACCATAAAAAAAGGAAGTCACTTCATTTTTGGAGTGACTAACCTAGCTACTGATCTGAAAATTCAGAGAATTGCTATTAATCTGATTAATAGTATTTGTGAAGTTAGCCACATATTTAAAGACAGGAAACAAGACACTGCTGGAACTGTGAACCTGATGCTGGTTCAATTCTATTCAACTATCATGCCAAGAGAGCAAAAGAGGAATGTGAAATTCTAGAAAGGGAAAGGGCATACCATATTTGTTTCATCAAATTGTGTACACCTAAAAGATGAGGTGCTAAGAAGCATACAATATGGGCTTGTCAAAACACACCGAGGCAACCATTCGCTGACAGCGCACTGGCCTGCACTGTAAGTGAATAACGCAGGAGTGAAATCATTTGACTTTAGTAAGGTTGGGCTGTGTTGTCTATCTCAGCATAAGCAAACAAGGAAATGTGGTCTAGTTTGAACCTTATTAGTGCTAATTCAACCTCCTTACCATCAGCTCCTACCTCAATATAACACCACAGTTTGTTCCCTCTCCCCTAGGCAGTGTTTCTAATGCCCAGTGCTGTTCAATCACCATTCAACCTTCCTAGTTTGTGACTGCCAGCCTAAACATCTAACTTAAGCAGTGTAACTCATCTCCTTTATGCCTGTTGTCTAAAAGTGTTTTATCTAGAGGTCCTTAATTCCAGTCGAGGCTTCACTGATGAGCCCACCCAGGCAGTTTGGAACTGAGTCCCCCATGCTGGCAATGGGTGAGAGAGCCCTGATATCTCCCACATGCTCTGCATTAGTGTTCAGGCCCTCAAGCAAGACTCAGAGAGTGGGATTGGATAGGCTGACAGTAGTCATTAAGATTAGATTAGAGCGGGTGCTGAGAGGCTGGACTGGAAACTCCATAATAGGAATAGAGAGAGGAATATAGTGAGATCATAGTGACTGAAGCAGAGAGTAAAGCAAGGACAGCTTGTGTGGTAGACAAGGTCCAAGCAATCTGAGGTCAGACAGCTTGGGGTATGTGCCTGAGATCTATAGATGGAAAGGCATGAAACTGCTCTGGACAGCAAGATGCTGTGTTTGCATCACACCATACTGTAGCATACCACTGCAGCATGGCAAAACATTCAAAAGGAGGCTGAATGGCAGCAAAATGTCTCTTGTAATCTATTTTTCCTGAGTTTCATAGCTGAGGAGTGCAACTGCAGCACTGATAGTATTTATTCCTTGTGTGATTTTGAGACTATCTGCCTCAGATGTATTTTATTTATACTATCACCTTTCCATCAGAAAACATCACCCTCAGTATCTAGGCCATTAAGTAACCAGTAAATAATGTCAGTAATTAAGACCCTCCAGATTCTCACTGGCTGTAAGGAGCTAGATGAGATGAGCCATCAGAAAAGAGGCCTCCCTGGGTACTGGTGAACATTAATGTTATAAATGTTGTAAAACCCATTAGAGATACACTTCTGCTATCCTTGCTGCTACCAGCTATATATAGCGACTACAGTGGCTGTCCCTAAAGTCACTGTCCAGTTTGCTGACATCTTTACTGGTTCATTATGTTGGTATATGATCCCATGACTTGGTCTCAGCTTTTGGTTCACATGCCAGTCATGAAGAGATTGACCAGGTCCTTCGTAAGTGTGGTCTCAGCAGATTCTGTGGCCTTTTGCTGGTGAGCTGCACATCCAGCAGCAAGGGACTCTAATGAGATGGAAAACAGCTTCTAGAGGCTCCTCTCTGAGATGTGCTCAGGGCAGATTCAGAGTTTCATTCTCCTAGTCACTGGAAAGCAGAATAGTTACTGTCTGGTCTGTCTCACTGGAAGTCTGCATGTTTGGATCCAGATGTTGGCATGCTAACCTAAGATCTTTCTTCACAAACTTACTGGGCAGACCACAGGAGAAGGAGGGTAGGATCAGAATAAGGATTGAAAATCACTTCTATTTGTGAATCTGAGTTGAGTTTAGGTTATGAAACAAGAAAAATAGGGAAAAAATTGAAAAACTGGGGCAAGTACTTCTGGACATGTACTGCTAATCAGAAGAAAACAGTGCCATAAAGACATTGGGGAATCCCATGGGATTTCTGGCTATTATCTACCCAGTTTTTCTGCCCTGTGGGAATTTATTTCTTGGAGCAGAGCCATAATGCTAGACTGGACAGTTGCAACAGCCAGTCTCAGACTTTCTCTGCAGTCTGACAGTTCCTCTCTGCACCCAAGCTTCCCCGTATTCTATCCCTAATCTTGGAGTGGCAGGGCAGCAGTGCCCCTTGTTCTAATATACTAAGGTCTATGTACTTTCACAATGGTATTAAGAAATCCCCTGAGTTGAAAACAGTTGGAATTTAGAAAGATATTTGGGTAAAAAGTAACATCTGCTTGTCCTGTCCATACTCTTCCCTAGGCACCTGCCTGTGGCCATCAGTGCAGACAAAATGTTGTTTTATGGGGCCCAGTGGTCTGAAGTAGCATGGCTGCTTTTATGAAGTCATTTGATAATCTTCATCAAATATTTAATGACTGCATGGTCTTTGTATGAACACTACTGAATTCATTCTGCATACAGCAAAACTGAATGGTACATTGACAAAATATATCTGTCTGGGCAGAAAAACCGCAGTCCTAATCTTTTAGGTGCTCAGAACTGGATATTTTCATTTAGTCTGGCATTGAGAGTCACTGCAGGATCTATGATTTTAACTGCTATGTTCAAGATAAGTGCTAACATAAAATACAGATCATTAATCAAAAAAATCATTTCAACACACACTTAAGGATGTGAATAATTACACTAAAGGGAATGGCTCTGCTGACTGGCCTGAGTTGATATAACAGTGAACCTATGCAAAGGCAAAAATGTAACAGTAATCAGATGCAATCTGGAAATAAGAATGTATTTTTTCTAGCATAAAAAATAGTTCTCTTCAGCAACACTGATGTCAGATCCACTAGCATGTATAAGTCTCTCTTACCTCAAGACAGGAAGGATAATGTCTTAGATGAGAGAAAATTATGTTAAGGATGCATTAAGAGGTCACTATGTTCTTTAATATCAAATGACCACCCATACTAAAACCTCTTGCATCTCTGTTTACAGTTAGACATTTAAATAAAAAAAATAAGCAGTTCAGCACAGTTTCTTGAAGTTTCTTGAACTGCTAGACTTTTAATATTGATGTAAGGTATGTAATTTACCCTGTACATTTCAGGCATAATGTGTAAAATACTTGTTTCCATAACAAACTGTCCTTTTTGGATGAATGGGATATTTCTACAGGGATTTCTGGGTAGCATATTTTTGGAAGTTTCTACTTTGGAAATTATTAGTTGCTATGATAATTTCTGAGAAACCATGAAGTGTAATAACTAGGCACCAAGTATATAATTATTATTACTCTGAAGTGTGTTTTTCAAACCAGAAGGACATGGCCTTTCTTCTGTGCTTAATTGTATTCAAGCCTCTGAGAAGTATGCTCAGCTAAGAGGGTTCATATAACAGTTATTGTTCCAACGCCTGATTTTGTCCAACATTCCTATTCTCAAAAAATATCTCCTTAAATAGTGTGTCACATACCTACGTTGGTGCCTCAGGCACCTGTCCTTCTTTTTGAGTTCATTCATTCTCCAGGACTTCCACTGCTGTACAGGTAATGGTTCTACTACATTTCACAGTCCTCATTTCACTCCTTACCCAAACAATCAGCAGGCAGGCATTGCTAGTTCTCCTCATTTTCTGAAAGAAAATAGCAGAGCTTTAATTCCACGGTAAATTTAAGAGTGCCTTTTAGGATCTCCTAAGGCAGATCCTTTAACATGCATGGATCCTTCACACTGGTGTGAAAACCCAGACATTCTCTCAATTACTATGGTAGTGTCCCTTTTCTGAATTGCTAAATCTGGATGAGGGGACAGATTCTAAAGTTCAGACATATATGTCAGCACAAATATAGAGAATATCAATTTTTTAGACTAAGAATCAAACTAAGCCCTTAGAGTGAGATTCTGCTGAAATAGGTCTCTTAAAGGTAGAAAGAATCTGTTTTCTTTAGGTAGCAGTTTTGGGGCTCATGTCCAGTTTGGAATTGGAGCCTGGGATAGGTGCAATTCATTATAACACCATGCCAGCATGCTAAAAGTGTTCCAAAGACTGCAACTGAGCATCTTGTGGGTTGTAAGAAATTTGCCCTACGGGCCTTTGGCACCATATGTCTAGCAGGTAGCTGACAGCTGTTCAGACTGAGTGCAAATCAAGAAGAATTTAAGTAAAGAGCAACTACTACAGTAAAGCACATCAGCAGTGTGATTTAGGTAGAATACATATGCTATGGTGGGCAAAAAGGAAATCTGAATGTGATATTGCATGCTGTCCTCGCTTTTGTCCTCAGGAACATCTAGATACCTTTCCAAAATAGTCAGCCAGGAGAAATACTGAATCGTGCTTAAAACTCTTATCAGATGGAATTGCCATGTGTCCAACAAGGCACCTGTCTCTTCTTTTTATTATGTAAGTAGAGGAAATAAAGACAGGTACTTAATTTTGTATAGCACTTTGCATGCAATAAGTGCCTTTAGAAAGTGTTTATGTGGCAGAAAGTATAGAAGGTGTTATTGAATGACATCTCAATAATAACTGTCTTCCTGATTCTTTTCAAGGTCAAGCTATATTCTTTATCAATTTGTATAGATATAGTTGTGGCGTAGTTATTCATGAGGCATACAGTTCATGCCTGTAGCATGTTGATAAGAATTACTAATCATGCATTAACTCTTCACTAGTCATTTACATCTACCATTTATGCATGAACAAACACTGCCTTTAAGAACTTTGAAGCTGACAGGCTAATCCTTTTCACCACTGACTTGTATCTCAATTCCTCAATGACAGTATAATCCACAAAAGAATCCACAGTGGCACTAAATGTGTTCAGCCAATTAATTACACCATTTGATTGAGACATAGAGGTTAAATGAGAGCATATGAGTTAAATGTGGATGCAGACAAATAGGTATCTTTTTATTTAATTTTTTTTTCTCACAAAACTGGTGTGACAATCTCAACTTTCTAAAATATTATCTTACAGGAAGTAAATGAGCCTCTGTAATTTTCAAGAGACATTTAGTTGTTTTTTTAACACTATTATAGGTATATAATTGTGTTCAAAACTTTTTTAAAGTTATTAACACTGTGAGTGTTATAATGTGCAACAAGAGTTTAAAGTCTTTAAAAATTTTAAAGTTTAGGGGAGGAGGTTGGGCAGGAAAAGGATAGGAATGGGTAAGGGTAAAGAAGAATACAGAAGACCCTCCTGTTGAGTCACAAGTTTTAGAGTAGACCCTCATGCTAAACTGAGCCTGACCTTTACCAACAGTTAGTGCCTGAAAGCTCAACAGCCATTAACCTTAACAGCACTTAAATTTAACAGCACTTAATCTGTAACTTAGGATCAACAACTTAACGAAGGATTCATATAGAATTTGCTATAGCACAACAGTAACTCACCTACAGGCCTAACTTACTTTCAAATCTAAAGTACTTAAGAATCTAGGTGAGCAACATTCCTAGTAATTTGCTACAGCATATTCACACTTGCATGCACAGACAGAGTCTGTACAAGGTACTTGTGAAAAATTACCCTTGAGTTCAATGAAGTAATAATTTCAGATGCCTTTGCATCTTCTCAACAGGCACAGGGTTGAACCTCGGGGAGCTGGGGTATGAGCCCAGGATCCATCGTCATGGTTCAGTGATCCTCTGCACAGAGCAAACTCAAGAGTTCACTGGCTCTGAGAGCTGTCCCAGGCAGAGGGAGGTCACTGGTCACAGCTGCTGTGGTCTGGGAGAGCTCAGAGGGTCTCACTTTGGGCTGCTGTTTTTAGGGTCACAAGAGAAGTGGCTTTAGTCATAGTAATCTTCCATCTGGGCCACAATTCAGGTCAGAAACTTTCTTTGAAAATTTGATAATGAAAGTATTATCCCACTTGGGTTGTTGTTCAGACAAGAAAAACAAGTTTCCACGGCTGTTTGTTACAGTCCAGGTGGTCATTAGACAGTACTAGTTCCTGGGAGCAGTGTTCCTGATAAGCTCCAGGTGCACCTCCTCAAGGCGGGGGCCTAGGGAGTGTTTCGGGGATTGTAGTGTGGCCAGGGCTGGGGGAGTGGTGTGTGCACCACCGCACAGGGCAAAAAATCTTGAGGTCATACAAACAGCTTGACAGTGGTTTGCACGTGGAGATCTGTCAGCAAAGGCATAGCTACATAGTAAATGTAAGCAATAAAATGCATAAGGCTGCAAGGAACATGTTTTCAGCATCTTGTATGATCTTGATTTTCTATAAATCCATGACAGCAAGTAGACATGTGGCTGCTTCCTGTGAAGTACAGGCATTATGAATATGGTCATGTCTATTATGATCAATGTATGCCATTGCTGTTTTGAGAAGCTCTGTATCTATCAGATACATAAAGCCTAACATATATATATATATATATATATACTTACCAGCATTAACATGTTTGATGAGGCACAGGTTTCTAATAATTTTCTCATTTAATTTTAATGAGACATTTCACTCTGTGTGCAGCTCTCTCAAAAGTCTTAATTTTAGAGCCTCCACCAAGGCATAGTAGTCTGAATTTTCCAGTCAGATTTGCCAGATCAACCCTGTAAGGATCATCTGTCATACTCAGTATCTGTAAAGGAGAGAGAGATGAGGGAACTGGAACATTAAGGAGGACAGACTATAATATTCTTCATCTGATGGTTCATCTGTTTGCTATTTTGTTTGCTGCTGGGTTTGCTGCTTCAAATTCCTGTATCTCAAAATGAAAGGAAAATCATTAGTCTTCATTTTAAAGAAACAAAATCAGGTTACTTCCACAGTTTTTGTGCCAGATGGGAGGAACCTTTCATACCAAATACCTATTTTGTCCCTATTTCCTACAATGACCTGAGGATGTATACCCCTTTTTACAATAATAGAGAAGGAAGGAAGAAGAAAGAGTTATCATCCTTTGGAAATCAGTCTTTTTTAGGTGCCCTGTAAATCTCTAAACCTTCGGGGTGATCACCATAGCCATCAAGATGATTGAATTCAAGGTGATTGAAAAAAACCTTTTTATAATTACAAAGGTTGCAGAATATGAAATCTTTTCTAAAATTGTGTTTTCTAATTGTGTGAATTAAATCAAATTAATGTATAAAAAACCCAAGTTTGGTGAGCATTGAAACTAAGGAAATATGATTTTCATTTGATTTGGGTCTTCTGTCTCCCTGGCTTTTTAACTGAATTAATCTGAAAGCCAATGCATGGGTTCTTGTGTTAACAGAAATTTAAAAATATATATTTGCTTTCCTGAAAAAAGCTTGGTAAAGGCTCTAATAAAATTTGGTCAGCTATTTGACATTAGAAGTTCTGGTTTTCAGTCATAATTCCTCCTCTAGAAAAGTAGATGCTTTATGAATTATATATTTTTGTGACTAAAAAACTTGTAATCACTTTTTCCTAGGTGGTTTTTCTGATGTCTAGTGACCACTCAGGCCAGTCTGCTTGTTGTCCTACTTTTCTTCCTTCTGCAGGAGCATTATCTTAATCTGTATTTTAAGACAGGTGCCTTTACAGAATACACAGGACTAATCTCTGAGTCCTCTGCCTTTTTTTTTAAAATGTTATTGTTATTATTTTAAATGCTGTATCAATCACTTGAAAAAAATACCCCAGAAGTTTGAAACAAGCTATTTGAAATATATACAGTGTTATTACACAAAATTCAATACCTTAATGAGACTTAAAAGAGCAATAAACCCAAAGAAATTCTCTTATACAGCTGCAAAGTATCTTTTGTGTGATTGAACAGCAGAGCTGGACCTTCAGATATGCATGTTCTACTACTGCAGACTAAAGACACAATTAATGTCCCTGGGCTGATCACAAGGAAATGTCTTGTTACATTTTGCATTTGGTTTACACAACTATTTTCTAGGGAATATTGTCTAAGATCAGGAATTTATGGGAATTACTCCTGAATTAGACAATTTAACATGGTCAGATAGTTCCAACTCTGGACAAGGCAGCAATTGCAAGCAGAGGAAAGATAGTTAAGTCTACCTCTGCCCTCTGAAATACAATGAATATTGAGACAGACGTGTGTCTGTCCCTATACATTCATTTACTAGTAAAACTTAGATATCATTCACTCCTCTTCAATAGAATCTCTGAAATACAAACCAATGTGACCAAAACCAATCAGCAGAAGCTGGACCGTTACTCATGATCAGCTGGCTTGGTGGTAGAAGGCTCTCTCATGAAACTGTTTTCTCCATTTCTTCCCATTTGGGCATTGCCAGCTCAGTTGGCACTGCAATAGGACATTTGAACAGTGTGCAGGCTGTCCTCCAGAGTCTTGCATTAATGACAGCTCTGGCTTCCTCTTGCAAGTGTGGAGTGAGGGGGTGGAGTGATTATTCTGTCCCTGCTGGCCTGCCAAGACGATGCTGCCAGGTAGGAAAGCAGTTGTCTGTGACCTTGGACAGCTTCTATAGTGTGAGAGGCAGAAGAGGCCTTTTCCTATAGAATCTTCACTGCATTGCCCTGTATCAGGAAGCTCTTGCCAATGCCTATACCCGATGGATCAAGATGGATCCTGCTGCCCAAAGTAAGCTTTCTTCTTCACTCCCTTCTGGATTGGATTTGCCCCAGTCCTGGTTTTCCTGAGTCTGTAGCAAGTGCTCTAAGCTAACAGGGTTAGGAGCACGTTAACTTTAGAAGAACTGAAATAATAGTAAAACATCTGGGTCATGAGAAGTAATGTAGTGCAGGTTTGGGTAGAGCTCTGCTTAAAAGGCAAATGAACAGAAGTGGCAAGGATGGAGGGAGCAAGTGAAAAATGAAATCAAATGTTTCTGGAGATAAATGGCAGCAGCTCTGTGTCCCCAGCAATGGGGAATAAAACAAATTATGAGGAAATGCAGGCAGCAATTAAGAAAAAATCCTTCTGCCTGGGAGCAGTGGAAACCTGACAGGTCAAGGCAGAGGATGAGCACCCTGTCGGTCAGGCTTTCCAAGCTTCTGAAAAGCATCCTGTGGGCTTTGATGGAAGAGATTGCCCTTAGCAGTGGGGTGGAGGCTCCAGAACCTGCTCCATGGTGCCACCATGTCTGGCTGGCAATGGATGGGGGCCATGGTGGGACAAGGGCAGCCAGGCCAGGGCAGCTGGTAGAGGCAGATCAGGCTCACAGCAAGTCAGGACAAAGAGCTGGTGTCACTGCTGTGGCAAGTGGAGGGTATCCAGCCAAAATATCTAACTTTGGTTGTTGCCAAAAGTTGAAAACACTTGCAAAAAACTCTTTTGCTTAAGGAGAAGAGAAAAACTAACTCTCTCCTTTTTCTTTTTAAAATGTATTTTGTCCATGCATTCCCCTGCCAGGAAACATGCCTATGGGAGGTTGGGGCTGACCTGCTTTTGATTCCCCTTTCTTCATGGGAGAGCCTATCTCAGGATGAACAGCCTCTGTGGGACTTGGTCAGGTTGGGTTGAAACAGGAACTGTTCTGGTTTGGGCTGCAACATATACTTTTGTTTTTTTTAATGTGGTTTCTTGGTATTAGAAAACAACCAACTGTGCAGCCCAGCATGTGCTGTGACTGACTGTTGGAGGAGTGATTCCTTTGCTGAAGCTCACATGGAATGTTGTGAATTGAGGGGGGTTTTACAGCTTTGGGGTACTAACCACCCAAGAACAGGTCCTGGGATCTTCCCTGCCAGCAGGGCTGGGGCTCTGCACCTTCTGAGACGTGCCAGCTTCTCCTGTGTGTCCCAATGCACGGGGGCAAGCCCCAGTCAGGCTTGCTGCAGTTGGAAGAAAAAGTTGGAGTTTCCTAACAGAAAATAGTTGTGAATTTAATCATCGGCCTTCTCCACTGCAATCTGCTTCCTGGTGCCATGTTCCCTTCTGCACATGTGTGGGTGAGGGACGAATATGGAACTGGAAGCCGGCATGGGGGCTTGTGGTGTCTCAGTTCTGCATGGGCAGTTCTGCTCCAGAGCCAGCCCAGGCATGTGGCTTAACTGCAGCCTGCCTGGCTGAGGAGATGGAGGCTGTGAAGAGTGAAACACTGGGAATTGCCATCCCAGCTGAAAGTGGAACCCGGAAGGAGCTGCCATTCTCTCATGTGCCTGATGTTGTGGCAGGCACAGGGAAGCTGCCAAAGCAATTGCCCCTGTCCTCCAGGCACTCCCCAGCTTGCAGGTGAACGATGACCTGGAAGTGGTGCCAAGCCCCAGCACATGTGGGACAGGACAGCAAAACTGAGATGGAGGGGAGGAGAGGGTAAGGGAGGGGAGGAGCATTCCTTGGGGTGTGGTGGGTGCTTTGGGCTGGCAGAGGCTGGGGAGCTGGCTGGGACCCCAGGGGCTGCTGCCCACGACTGGTCCCTGCCTTGCCCCAGCATGAGGTGTTACAACATGCGTTGCTTCAAAGAGGCTGCGATAGAAAAATACTTTTGCTAAGCTCTTCTCAGGAAAAAGAAACTGTCTTTGAACAAAGTCATGAAAGAAAGGTTACTGGCAAGTGTGGCATAGAGCCATAGAGCCTTATCTGTTCCTTGGGTAAGTTTTTGGTTTGGAGAGGAAACATTTCCAGGGGAGAGTATGACCTGTGGCAATTGCTAGTTTATTCCGTGGGTTTGTACCTAGAAAACAAAGACCTTGCCTGTGAGTTCAGCTGTGTTGGGACTTACAGGCACTCTACGGTGGATGCAGTAGCACATACAGCAACATCTTAGGAGTCCAAGACAGAGTCTAACCTTCCCATACTCAGCAGTCAAAAAAAAATTTAGGTGGAGGGCCCGTTCTGGTCCTCCTATACTGCTGCCTTTGTCCCCAGACAGCTGGAGCCCAACCTGCCTGCTCAGCTTAACATTTGTGGGCAGGGAGCTCATTGGAAACAGCTCAAAACCAGCTGCTTCTTCACATCTCACTGTGACAGCTCAGGAATGTGGGGAGAAGGAATGAGTGGAGAAGCAAGGAGGGGACTGAGGAGAGAAGCCATAGCTGCTCCCCCAGCTGCAGGAGGGGAATGAAACCAGGGTGTTGGAGGGAGGCCCAGGCCGTTCCTGGGGTTTGTTAGGTGCTGCATTACCCCCTGTCTGGCTTCCTGAGCCTCAGCTGCAGTTCCCACCATCCCTCAGGTTTCACCTTCTCTCTTTTCATCATGAGCTCCTGGCCTCAGCTGCTCTATGGATGTTCCTCAAATTGAGGAAATCCCACCTTCTCTTTTTACTGCCACAGGGACCACAAATGCAGCAAGTGTTAGTGCTGGAGCTCTGTCGCATAGGATGCTCTTTTCTGACCAAATCATGCCTTTCCTTCCCCCCCCACCCCATCCACTTTAAAGCTCCATTGGCTTTAACATAAGCTAGCCCCAAGCAGGGCTGTGCCGTGGTCCTGCTCTACAGCACTATCTCGGAGGGGGGAACAATCAATCCTCAAATGGGGTCTGCAACCTACCTGCTTTTCTGCAGGGGTCTCTGAAGGTAGGAATCCCCATCCCTGTGGGACAGCAGTTCCATGTGCCTTGTCCTCGGCGTTTGGGAGAGGGAGGGCGAGGTTTTAGTAGAAAAATGCTGGCAGTGATGGAGAGGTGCTGCTGCATGCACAAAGTGTGCATACTAATGTCTGAGTTCAACCACCCTGAAATTTTTTAAATCCCTCTTAAACTAGGTAGTCCTCACTACATGCTGATGGCAGCACACCTTTTCCTTTCCTTGCTAGCTTTCAGTGTGTGTTATGTGAAGGTTCTCACATGGGCTCATCCTGTGACATGCCAAGCCAGAGCATGTGGCAACTCAGCCATGTCCTACTATCACCTGCATCCAGAGGCCAGAGAGGAATGACTTCCACTCTCATGGCCATATCTGGAGAGCATCAGCAATGCTAGGGTTATCTCTCTGGCTGCTTGTGGGACAAAAAAAAGAGTGAAGGAGGGGGTCCTCATCCCAGGAAGCTGGGCCTATGCCTTGGCCCTACATCAGCTTGGACCTGGTAGGTGCATCTGTGCTCTTGCCAAGATACAGTGGTGGGGAGTGAAAGGTGTGCTGTCAAATTCTCCCTGCCCACCCTGGTGTCCTGGGCTGCCTCCTGCCCCTTCCCTGGGCCTCTCAAGGGGCTGCTGGAAGAAGAGACTGATCCTCACCTTTATACAACCTCTTTTCAGTTAGTTGTAGAGAGCAGTAAAGTCTTGTCTGAGCCTCCTTTTCTCCAGGCTAAACACACCCACCTCTCTCAGCTTCATAGAACTTACTATCCAGACCCTCCACCAGCTTTGTTGCCCTTCTCTGGACTCACTCCAGCACCTCAATGTCCTTCTTGTAGTGAGCGGCCCAAAACTGAACACAGGATTCAAGGTACAGCCTCACCAGTGCCAAGCACAGGGGGACAGTCACTGCCCTGGTGCTGCTGGCCACACCATTGCTGATACAGGCCAGGATGCCATTGGCCTTCTTGGCCACCTGGGCACAGCTGGCTCATGTTCAGCTGCTGTTGACCAGCGTCCCCAGGTCCTTTTCCACTGGGCAGCTTTGGAGCCACTCTGCCTCCAGCCTGTAACCCTGCACAGGGTTTTTGTGACCCAGGTACAGGACCCAGCACTTGGCCTTGTTGAACCTCATAAAATTGGCCTCGGCCCATGATCCACCGTTCTACTAATCTGTGCAAGACTGTACTGCCTCTTCCTCATCCTACTCAGCCCCTCTCCACTAATATTCTCTTGTTCCTGCCAACTGTAGTAGGTATCTCTCACCATCGAACGCATTCTCCTCCCGCCAGAGACCAGGAGATGCTTCGCTCCGCCACGCCCTTCTCTACTACCACCGCCTCGCCGCTGTCCCGTCTCCAGCGGCGGGAGGCCCGGGGGTGCGGAGGTCGGCCCCGCTGCCCCCTCCCGCCGCGCCGTGCCCTGTGTGGGCGGGCTCCGGGACGCGCTCGCTGGGGAGCGCCGCGGCGCCGCACATGCTCACTGGCCGCGGAGGCACCGCCGGAGGTAGGGGCTCGCTGCGCCGCTGGAGGAGCCGCGCTGTCGCTGCGGCCGGGCCGCGGCATGGCCCGCCCGCTCCCGGGCCGCCGCCGCCGCTGCCGCTGAGCGCGGGGGGATCGCAGCGTCCGGCGGTGAGCGCGGGGCGCGGGCGGCGCGGCTGTGGCGGCGGCGGGGCCGCGTGTGCGGGCGGGGCCCGCGCCCCCGCTGGGGCGGGCGGGGGATGGAGGGTCCTGCTCGAGGGCCCCGTTCCGCCGGGCGGCACCGCCGAGCCCCGTCAGCACCTCGGCCAGCGCCCGTGGGGGCGGCGGCGGCGGGCGGTGGGGCACAGCCCGGGGGTGCTGCCGGGGCCGCGACGGGAGCCCCGCTCGTCTCGTCGTCCCGCTCCCCGCGGAGCGCTCGGCGGCGCGGAGGCCGCTCCCTTCCCGGTGCCGGTGGGAGGCCTCGGGCCGCGAGGCCGGGCGAGGGGCCGGTGGCGGCAGGGGCAGACCCGCGACCTTTAGCGGCCGGGCCGGGGGAGGGTGGCGATGCTGCGGCTCCCGGGGAAGGGAGAGCTGAAGAATCCCGGTGCCTCCCGGAGGTGGGGGAAGAGAGAGAGAGGCACAGCTCCTTAAAAACAATGGGGGGGAAAAATCCAAATAAATAAAAGTGAAAAACGCAGCAGGTTCTGAGGCATCTGCGAGATTTCCGTTAGCCCAAGGAAATGCTTGGGAATTATCTGTGGGATGGCAAACAAATGGAAAATGCCTGGGGTGCCGCAGTGCTGTGGCCAGGGGCAGGTGGGGCTGGCTCTGGCTAAACACAAACTCAGCTCCTGGCCTTTGGGGTACATGCTTTTGCCCCACAGAAGTTTAAATATTAAACTGAGCACAATGCAATAAAGCATAGTATTGCAGGTTGTGTTTAGTCATCTTTGCACGGCCCTTTTGGTGCTGGCTCTGCAGTGGAAATGCTTCATGCAAAACAGTTGTGTTTAAATTCTGTACATAAAATTATATTTATACTCCTTCTCATAACCAGCATTGAAATGGTTGCTGGTTCATATGTGCAAGGTCATAGAGAGCTTGCAGTTCTTCACCGTGCTTCATGACTGGTTGACTTTGTATTTAATGCAGTTGATGTATGACATTTCTGGTGAGGAATCCTGTTTCCAAGCTTCTGAGTATTTTGGGTTAGGCAATCTTTGAAGGACAGCGCATTTCTTAAACGCACTGGAGCAAACTTGCATTTAAATCTGTTCCTCACTGTCAGTCTTAACTTTGGGAAGCTACTTGACTCTCTGGACATTGCCTAAGTCAGTTCCATGTCAGGGATACACCTGAACAAATTCTTTCTACCAGGACAACAAAGAACAACAAAAAGCCCATTCCCCATGAAAAATTTGTTTACTTTTTGCAGGTATGTGTTTCCTTTTGCCATTTCCAGCCCTACTAACATAAACCTCTTTCTTTTCTATTGCTACAGACTGAAGATTTCTCTGAAGCATAATCTTCAAGATGAAGTTCTTACTAGCAATTTTACTTTTCATCTCATTCTCCTTATGGGTTGAAGAAGTCTATTCCAAAGAGAAGTCTTCAAAGAAAGGAAAGGGGAAAAAGAAGCAATATCTGTGTCCATCGTATGTTCCTGCTTTCTTTTATGCTTTTGTATGATGGTGATCCTGCCCTATTTTTAACAGTGGAAATTATGTGGCAATTGAAGTAGAAGGTGGTGCTTTCTGCTGAAAGGATGGGGTCTGTGGTGGGAATGGGTTTGACCAGCATCATAGCTAAGGGCTGTCAATGTGTTCCTTCTGCAGCAGGTCCTCTGTTTTAGTGAAAGGGAAGATCTAATCAATAGTAATCATTCCTCTTCTTGTGGATTTCAACCCAGTGCCTTGCTATTTATGGGGACACAGTAGCATGGTCCCATGTTGCAGGTGTATTGAGGAAAGCAAGGAGGGTGCGAAACTGTTGGGCTGAAATTCAGCTTCTGGTTAGCTAGTTCTGTAAGAGAAGGCTTGTTCTACACATGTTCTTACTGCATGTTGAATAGAACTAAGGTCTTCAGCATCTTTCATCAATCATTTACAGTTCTATAACTTTTATGGAGGTGGATTGATTGATTGTTGCTATAAGGTATGCCCTTGTGGAATAGTCTCCCTATAAAAATACAGAAATTAAAATCCATGATTGCCCAGTTGAATAGACAATGTGTTCTGGACCCCTATGATTATTTGATGTTAAAAATACTCCCTCTTCCTAATGCTTACCACATTTTAGGTTGTGATCCATGTGAAAATGCGAAAGTTTTATTTGTGGATGCTGTTTTTATCGTTTTCTTGTCCAGTCTTACTCATTTTTTAGTGTTACATTGTAAATATCTGAGGGAAAGATTGATGGACTATGATAAGTTGCCAGTAAGTGCAGAAAATCACTATGACTGAAATAATAAAATTGTTTAGACAAATTTACAACATATTTCTTCTTTGACCATAAAAGAAGAGGTACAGAATGTTAGACTGGCTATTTAACATTAATCAACTTTTTCCAAAGAAAAAACAAAGCAAAACAAAAAGTGGAATAATCAGACAGAATCACTGTTCAAGTAATATTTTTTAAAGTTACCACTCTTTTCAAATGTTGACAGTGATGTTTGTTTGTAATCCCAGATTTTAGAATGTTTCTACATGTAGTGCATGTTTTCCTTCTTTTTTTTTATATCAAACCTAAAAAATTATATCTGTCCTTAGAATACATTAAGATATGTCTCAAATGTGATCCTGACTCATCTGAAATGCCCCTACCCATTTTTTCCCCTTTTAAAAGTTGAGTTCTGAATGAGGCTTTTGGTCTCAGCTACTGTGAGAGTTTATAACAAGGAGAAAAATGTCAGGGTTCCCAGGACAGGCATCAGAACAGAAGCCCTTGCAAAGTGAGTTAGGCAGCTGGGAACTGAATCCAGGTATTCCGTGGTCTTGTTCAAATAGCCAGCATTTCCCCCTGTTCTTGACTTAGTCTTAGTAGAATTCAAAACAGCAATGTCATTTTATCTTAGTAAGTGAGTGGATTTTTCTTGTTTGGTTCTATTTTAAGCCCTATATTTCTTGGTACCATTAAATACGATGTCATTTGTCACCAATACACTTGAAAAAACATTGAATACATGCTGTCATTGAAGCTGTCTGCAGAAATACTGGGGGAATCCAGTACTTGTCTGATGTTCCACTGTGCAGTGCTGCTGGCTAGAGTTGCCGTAGCAATGAGTCCTGTTCGATTTCCTGAATAATGACCAAGTTACCCATACCTTATTTGGCTGAAGTTCACAGCTTGAGAGACAACCACTTGTAGTAGTGGGTTTGCTATTTCTGTGGCTGGCATCTAGGAGGCCTCTCATGTGAATGAGCAGTGAAAGACGGCTCTGTCTGGCAGAGAAATTGCCTAATGCTCTCTTAACTCAGGCTTCTGTTGGCAAACTTCTAATCATCAGCATTTTTTTCAATGATCTTTCACAAAACTTCTTGATTTGGTGACACTTTGTGTTATAAAAGAGGTTGCCTACTAGTAATAATTTTTCCTTTGTGGAAAAAGCAAAAAAATCTTTCCTCACAATCAAACCAGAATATGATGGAGTGGGAATTAAGTAACACTATAAGGGTTGACTAAAACTACTCAAGGAAGTGTCTAAATAAAAGATTTCCTAGTGAAGCATAAGAGAAATATTTTAGAAGAATGCATTTTATTTTTTCACACCAAAAAAAATAGGATTTTTCGTAATTTATAAAATTGAATGGTACAGATTCCTAATGAAAAGGTACATTTATAAGTTAAACTCTTAATCCACTTTTAATTTGAAGTTACTGGTGCAGTAAAATTTAAACCTTAATTGTAACAAATTATTGCCTTTTATTTCCTTGCAACATGTGAAAAGCTAAATTTTACTTCTTCAAAAGAACAAAAACTGCATTAGTAGTTGTATACAAAACAGTCTTCTCTTGCAAACTTTGTAATGAAATTCAAATCTATACAAATCATTATCCAGGAAAAATTTATACAGAACCTGATATTGCTGCCCGAGTTCCTTAATTTGATGTTAAGAAATGGATGGCTAAAAAAGTGGTTTGGGACTTTAGCATGAATTTGTTTATATAAAAACTAAGGATACTTGAACTTTTACTTTTATGGCTCTCCAGAATACAAGCCTTTCACCAAATGTGCCCCTCTGGCATGAAATTAACTACTACTAGGATAAGATGAAAACAAGTTGATTAGAAGCCCCATAAAAAGTTCATTATTGTCTCATAAACAGATATTTGCTTCCTTAAATTAGGAAAATTCTATTTTGTATCTTAGAACAAACCCTTTTACTTGTGATTATTCATGATGCTGTACTTCTCAGTGCATTGTGTAATAGTGTCTTGATTTGCCATCTTATTTTCGTTTATTCCTGAAACTGTTTTTCCCTGCTTTTTTATTGAAGGGTTTCTTGAAGCTGATTCTTAATCATTTGGTTCTTACTTTGATTTAATGCTTGCTCAGAACAGATGTAAGATTTCACATCTTACATTTAGATCATTTTCCTTCTTACCTCAGGCTTTCCAAATGAAACATAGAGTAATTATACTTCTGTCTGATTCCTGAATCTCTGTTGATTAACAAAGAAATTGACATATTGGGCCTAAAATGTGATAGTTTTGCACCATAAATCTGAGAAACTGGCTTCCACAGATGCATAGTACGATGAAGTACAAAGATTTAGTAACAAACTTTTGCCTTTTTTTTTTCCCATGGAAAATCTTAAAAAAAAAAAAAAATCAGGCCCACCCCTTCAAGAGAAAAAAAAATTTATATTACATTCTTCTGTTTACAATGCTTATTTTGAAATTTCATATACTTAATACAGATGATTTTGATACAGCTACAGGTGGATTTAGTCACTTGATCTCTTTCCTGCTCACAGACTGCCCATACTTGCATGACCTTTGTTACTTAGTTCTTATTAACTTCTTCATAATTCCTTATAATACCTGCTTCTCTTAAACATGTGGGACAGTTAGCTGTGACTTAGAGCACTGCTGAAAAACATTTTTCCTTTTGTTACACTATAATAAATACTTCAGTTATTTTATGATGTTTGAGCTGCTGCTGTCATCCCCACAGTCCTTAGTAGCCTAGGAGGTCTCTACTCAAAACTGCTTGGAAGATCTCTAGACAAATGAAATTATAAGGAAAGGGAAGTTTGGTTATTAGTGTTAGAGAAGGCACAGAGAAGTAAGAGTGTCACATAGCAGCTAACAAAACCAGTAATGACTATGATCATCATCACAGCTATCCCTGTTAATTTTGGTTTTAGGATGACTCAGCTGTTCACTTGCACAGTGTTCACTTCTGAAGATCCGTCGGTGTCCCTAATGCCATGGCAATGCTGAGAGCATAACCTCAGTCACTAAATCTCATCTTTTTGTCTGGATAGCAAGACTGTACTTTTGAAACAGCATCCCTCTTCACCTTTATGCATTTGTCCACATGGAGATTTATATTCATGTAGATGATTAACTAAATACTGTGTAATATCTATAGAGACCTTTTTTACCCACAAAGCAGGACTACAAATCATATTTGGCTTGTATTCAATAAAGCATATCAGCTACTTCAGAAACTGTGAAATGGCCCTCTAAGCCCTCCAGAAAACATGGCTTGTGCCATCTGCCAGGGCAGAAGCTTAGAAAGGTCATAGATGCAAAGGTTCAATAAACAGCTTCTTTTAAAAAACAACAACAAAAGACAGTGGAACTTGGGAAGAAAGCCTTTGATGTGTTTAAAGCATAGAGCTGTGTGAAACTCTGT
The DNA here is from genome assembly GCF_000738735.6 of Corvus cornix cornix. Lineage (NCBI taxonomy): Eukaryota > Metazoa > Chordata > Aves > Passeriformes > Corvidae > Corvus > Corvus cornix. Next base: position 24,088,900 of record NC_046334.1, on the reverse strand, counting down.
CCTAAAATTTCCTTTAGTTAACTTTAAGCTTCTGACATGCTCTTCCTATGAAGACTAAAGTAAAAGTTCAGAACTTATTTTATACCTTGGGTCCTCTCCATTTCTTCAAGGACTAGATTTTTTTAATTGACTTTTTGGGTATACATCACCTCTCTATCCGTAGTATGTGATCAAGCCCATTTTTGTGATCAAAATGTAAATGGTGGGAAAGTGGAATCATGTCTCTCTTCATTCCCACTATCTAGAAGACGCTGTTGATACTCTGTGAACATTTTCATTTGTAGGTGCAGTGGAAGGGTTGATACAGTTTGTGGGAGGAGGTGGAATGAAGTTGAAAGGAAAGCCTGAATTTGGTTGTGGAGGAAGATACATCTGACAGTCATTCCAGTGATAAGTACTTTGCAGATCCTAGGTCTTGTTCCTATAAAAATTCTTCTGCCCTGTAGTAACAGCAGTTGGTCGATGCTTTTATTATTCTGTATCACGTAACTCTCATGGAAAGCTGTGATCCCAGACAGATAGGGCCACATTCCAGAAGGTTGGCGAATTTGTTTTCAAAGTGGTTAAATGTGGTAGGCAGTAAAAGATAAAGCTATATAAGCAAAACCTAAGCTGTCTTGTAAAACAGTAATTAACCACAATAGACTGGTTCTCGTTCAGTAACTTTCCCTCTCAGTGAGCAGCATTTCCTCCATTCTCAACACCACCGTGATGAGACACTGTAATTGTGTGGAAAACTTACAGGCTTTGTATTTCATATACAACCTCCTGACTGAGAAAAAACTGGGATCTGTGGGTTAAATTGCACCACCTTTCCGTAAGCCCAAGGACAACCATAGGTCTAAATTCTGTTGTCAAGACAAATTCTATAGAATGTATCTCAGCTTATGCTTTCCTCTTACAATGCCACTTATACCACCATGCAGTTGGTTAGATTTTACCGAGGTCCTTCTATTGTCTCCATACTTACAGCATTTGGAAAAAAAAAATACTGGGACAAGGAACTGATGTGGATAAAATTAATTAATTAATTAAATTTTAAAATGTTTGTAGTTTTGCTTAAACATTTGGATGCTGGTCATATTTTATATCTGTGTGCTATATCAAGACACAGCAGGACACTCATTATGCACAATGGCTACGGGTGGTGACTTCAGTGGGATGCAGAGATGCCTAAGCTAGGCGCCAGCAAGCTAATTTTAAGAAACAGAAACATTGCTGTGAGCAGTGCTAGTTCAGGCTGGGTGAAATACCATGCTAACCTGTTTCTCCTGGTTTGGGGGCTGTCGGCTCTATGGCAGGCAGATGAACCAGCTTGCTTTTCCCAAGTTTAGTGACTAATAAGGCACTTCAGATTACGATATAAACACTCCTTAAGGTGTCTAACCCTGGTAATGTTGAATGTGAAACCAAAGGTGGATTTAAGAGGTTTCTGCTAGACAAGGAGTGAAGTAGTGCCACTAGCAGGTATTGACACTACCTAACTGCAGGAAGGTTGTCTACATGTCCACATTAGGAGACTGTTGTCTTTGGTGTATCTACAGCATGGCTCACCGCAACACAGCATGAGATGAAAGACAAGCTGTTTCACCCCCTCAACTCATAGGTCACAATTCAGGGTGCCTACTCTGGGTTTCCATTTCAAAATTAGCTATGAAGGAGCCTTTCTCTTTGTTCACCACACTGCATTACCTCCAAATTTAGGTACTGAAGCTACATATCTAATTTTAGGTGTTTAGCTGTCAGCTGCTTTCGTAAAGACGTGTAAACAATGACTCAGAGTTCCATAGTTTTGGTGTAATTAGTGATACCACTTTTCATTGAAGTAATTGTAATTAATCTTCTAGGAATAGACATGTCACCTCGCACAGTTTGAAAATGTAGCTATTAAACATACTAAACATCAGAGAGATCACTCAGAAGAGTTATATTGTATGTCATTGATATGTATTAACCTGTTTTTATCCTTACAGTTATTGCACTCAGAAAATCAAATGCCTGCCAATCAGAACACTGATAGTTTATGCCAGGAAAATTGTACTTAAAATATATGCTGGGATAATAGATATTATGTTTCCCAAAACTTATTTTTACCTTTCTCCCATGTACATAGCCATGTTATATGACTAAAATGTCGATTTCCATCATGTAGATTAAATAAACTGCACTGAAATCTGTTGTTTCAGCATCATATGGGAAATTTTACTGGAGAGTACCATTAATATGGAGATACATATTTTTATCTGTCAGTAATCTAGAACTGTGGAAAAGTTCTCTTCCCGTTTGTGTAGAATATTTTTTATATTCTTTCCTCCTGTAGCACTGCATGTGGTAAGGACTCCTTGTAACTTCAGTGAGCTCTGAGAGAATAAATGTCATGATGACCTATAGAGACATAATGTCTTCTGACACATTTGCCTAACACAAATGTAAAGCTATATAAATTTCAAACAAAGTGTAATACATGCTTCCTTTTCTCCTGCATATCTGCTTATCTAAACTTCTGGATTTTGATTAGTGAATTATGAAAATAATTACCTGTTGCCATCAACTGAAAATGTTGGTCATGATCTTCAAAGGCAGTGATAAAATGTGTAGAGCTGAGGTGGAAGAGGAGATGGACACCTTATTGCATATCCTGTGAAATACAGTTTGTAGAGTAATTCTTTGATTCATCAGTGATACCAGATGTAACCTCTGAAAGACCAGGCATTTCACACAGAGATGTTACAGCAAAAGACTGACTGTACTTTGTTTTCTCTCTGGATTGTGAGGACACTGTAGAAGTGTGGATACTTTCGTGTATACAAGAATAGTGCTTGTTTTTCCTTTTATTTGTTCAGAGAAAGAAAAATGATACTTTGGGCTTGGATATTTTGTATGTTGGTTGTGTGGGGGTTTTTTAATTGTTACTTAGGTAAAATTTTTCGTAGGGCAAATTCTAGCTTTACAATTACTTGCTTTTAAATTTCCTCCATAGCAACTGGAGGCTTCTGTTGCCTTATCCTTTGGTATGTACTGTACCTTGCTTAGAACTCAGCAATTACTGTAAAGAGTGCTGCATTCCCATTTCTTAATGCTTTCCATCAGCTCTGCATGCAGTCAACTCAGGTTGAAATAAATGCATTAAAATTAAAATGTGTGCTGCAACTGGTGAAAATCTAAGTTACCAGCTTTTTACAAGTGGGAAATTGTAGTTTGAATTAGAAAAAGTGGTAAGTAACTTCTTGGTGTGAATGTTGTTATATGGGACTCAGCCTTCAGCACACTGAAGTAATGATTCTTCTAGGAAGGCAGATCTCAGCTCAAATCCTTTTTCGTTTATGTAATATACAAATATGCCTATAATTAATTCATTCCATAATGGCCAATTAAGCAGGGGTGGTTGTGGCTCTAGAAAAATATCTCCCCTTAATAGTCCCACCCTCTTTATCCAAGCACCTAACACATACCATATACTGTCTCATTAAATCTTTTTGCTCATCTGTCACTTTGAAAGTGTCCTTAACTTCTTAACTCACCCCAAGGAACACATCTGATGTATTAAGTTGCAGGTGAAATTTAGGCATTTTGGTCAGCAATGCTCTCAGAAGGAAATCCAGTCATTGTGATGAAGTTTCTGTGTGTGCTATTGAATGATGGTAGTTTAATGACAGCATGCAGTAAAAGAACCGCAGTGAAAATATGACTGATGCTCAGCAGAGCTTTTTTTTCCCAGTAGCTATTTTAAAGGTCATTCAAAGTGACCTTTAAAAGTAGCAATTACTGAATCTCAATGCTTCTGCTCCTAACTCAAAACAGCCAATGCCATTGTATTTCATTTGGTTCTTAGATAAGCAAGGACAGATGCACTTACACGCTTCTCTAAGTTCAAAACACAGCCCAGCAACTTGTGGCAGATGTGATTGGGTTGTTCTTTACCAGCAAGCTATTCTCCCATTGTTTTTTCCATCACTGTCTTCGCAATGCAATAAATCTCCTTTGCCCAGTTTTTGGATGGCTCTTGAACAAACAGCCTGAACAGACATTTGTATTAATATACTTCTGCAGTGCAGCTCAGATCTCACAAAACTACCATTTTCTTTCTCTTACTTGAAGAGACAGATAAACTTGTCAGGTGTATTTGGCTTTGTTTTGCTGTTTGTTGCTCAAACAAACAGCAAAAAAGTTCTCAAACTTTTTCCTCTTTTCCTCATTGCATTTTATGAGCATGTGTATTTCATTTATGTGTCCATGTTATCCTGTGTGGTTCAGATTACTGTTTTCACTATTTAATGAACTTCTTTGTATAACCCACAACAAAAATAAAAAAAAGTATTTAAGTTTGTTCATTAGTTGTTGCTTGGATTTGTTTTCGTATTTCATTGTACTGGACATACATAATTTAGAAAGAAATCTTATTGTTGGTATTAAGGAGATTCTTTTATAAATGTATTTTCAGTAGACATCTGATGTAGATGTTTTCTATCTTAACGTGTGACTTGCAAGGAAGCAGTGCCATGAACCTTTCTGTATCAGATAAAATGCAGCGTACATAGTGTTTGCTGCCTTTTTAATAGCTAAATGAACATTCTTTTCTGAATTGCTCTTTCTGGAAAGTGGAAAATAATCTTAACCTTATGTTTCCCTTTTGTCCAACTAGTGGTAACTGCAAAAAAAAGCATACAGAGCTGGTTTATGGTATTTCTGTGGCAACCTCTTTATTGGTAAAGGTCATCACTAAAAACTGAACACATCTCAAGGTTACAGAATAGTACTGTATTGGAATAGAATAGAATAGAATAGAATAGAATAGAATAGAATAGAATAGAATAGAATAGAATTTCAGCCGGAAGGGACCTACAGTGATCATCTAGTCCAGACCAAATGAGGAAATAAACCAATTCTGTTGCATAATGATCCAATTCTAAGTCAAATATAAAAACTTACAAACTCGGCCCTGGGAGGATTGTTTGAAAGTGAATTTGTCAATTATTCGAAGGCGTTAGAACACATACTGCTTTTTAATTGCTCTAATATTAAATTAGCAGAGGCTTATTGTATGCAGAACATACAGTTCTATATACTTCCTTGTTTTACTGGAAAACCAGTTATCTCTGGGTAAGTTCTGCTGGAACAATTAGTTCACCTATGTGGCTGCTACAGATCACAGAAGTTTTAGTGTGATTAGTGCAAGAGATGGGTGGGGAATCATACTGCAGCCACTTAATGCTGCTCCACAATTATTTTCTCTTCCTGTATGTTACAGTTTAAGCTATCCTCTTGGATACATACGTCTTGATAGGTACATCTCTGTTTAGTCTTTGGAATGCATATTTATCTTGCTAATGACTGTTGAGTAGTCCAAAATTTCAAGGAGGATTTAGTGCCATATTGTTGCCATAATTTTTTCCTCATTTATAACATCAAGCAAATACAAGAAAATAGCTAACCAGATATGCAGCTTTAGGTTTCCGAAACATCCTGAACACAACAGAGAAAACAGGAATCTGTTTTTTTTTCTTGGAGAATAAAATGCTCAAAGGGTATCAAGGAGAATATGATATAATAAAATGCAGTTATGTTGTCATAAGTGGTTGACATGTTTTTAATAATAGGGAACTCCTTCCTAGTTTTATTTATAAATGTTTTAGCTGTTACATGTTAACCGAGGAGATTAAATCTCATTGGGAAGACGTAGTGAGTGCTACCAAGTCAGATCTGATTCCCCCTGTTTCCCTTATGGTTTTAGTTAAACCAGTTGTTTTTAAAGGTGAGTTTATTCATAAAAGCTCTTCAAGGGCTAGGATCTGGTCTCATCTCCAGTTTTTTGAACAAATAGTGATGTCATGCTATGCTGGCAGTTATTTATTAATTAATTAATTTCCCAGTAATCAGTAAGGAAAATGCTGAACAGGAGCTACTATAATGGGACATTTTAAAACAGGAGATCTAATTACATTCATGATTTCCTTTTTTTTTCTAACTGGCCAAAAGCCTTCTGTAGAGTTAGTGTTTCCTTCAACAAATGTTTGAATAAGGCAGAAATCCCAGAGGACATGAAGGAAACTGAAGGATGAGAAGAACAAAAGCAATGAACTGAAATGTTACAAAGAATAACCTGTAGGGCTGTCAAACTGACATTGGTATGGGAGAGAATAATGAAAAAAAGAAATTACAGGGTGAAGAAAGCAACAGCATCTGATGCTGATTATGGAAAAAATTTAGGAAATAAACTTGATCATTTTTTAAAACACATACAGTTGTTTGCAAAAGATGATAGTGTTGATGCACATGACTTATACCTCTGTAGGGTGTTTGTCTTATTTTTGCATGGCATCCTGGTTACTGAACTATAATGACAGAAAGCTGAGTAGTCATAAAAGGGATGGAAAAGTGATTATGAGGTGGAATTCAAAACTGGAAACAGTCACTGAACAGGTTCTGGAAACATACAAATTAATTTACATAACATTATGAGCCTGCTTGGTGTTTAAATTACCTGGGGAGGGGACTGACTCACCCGTATTGCTTTTTATTACACTCAATTTCATGTACTCTTGTAGCTACATTTACCTGTCACAGGTTCTTTTTGATTGTAGCAGTGGTTTTCATTTAACACCCAGCACAATAATGGCAAGGTAATGAAGATGTTTAAATTCCCCCTGCAAAACCAGAGGAGAGTCCAAGGCCTTGTTTTCTGTAGCAAAGCTTTTATTAGCACTTGACAATGAGATTATGCAATCCTCCAGCTCTGGGTAGAATAGCTGGCACAGGCATGCGAGAGCAGGAGACTGCCAAAAGCCTCTGCATGCTTTGGCACCTACAAAGTGGCTGTCAATTTACTAAGGTTCCTAATCTGACAGTCACTAAAAATAGTTCAGGTGGCTGCTTTCTACTGATGAAGAAATCATGTCCCTCTGGATATTTATGTTAGGAAGGAAGGGAACAATTAGTGAATTGCAGTTTAGTTGCTTCCAAGTTTACAGTTGAGAGTATGTCAGAGAGCATTTTTGTTTATTACACAAATAGTTTCTTGAAAAATACTGAAACTTCTCCAGGAAAGGAAGACTATACATTATGGTGCCTGAAAATAATGAACACATTTTGCTTGTAAAATGGCATTTATGGCATTACTTTAAAATTACTTCAGTTTAAGCACACATTTGTTTCTGTCTTGATAGTAACTAATGAACATTTTTTACAGGCAGCAATCAGCTGAAGACCTTGCAAGAGTACCTGCTAATTCCACCAGCAATATCTTGAATAGGCTATTGCTCAGCTATGATCCCAGGATAAGGCCTAATTTCAAAGGTTTGTCAAAGCCCTTTTTTTTTTAACTTTTGGATTTTAACTTTTACTCTTTTCACATAGAGAAAATTTATATAGAGATAATATTCAAAAGCTAAATTTCTGTTGTTGGGTTGTTGGTTTTTTTTAATGGAAATTTCCCTAGATAATGTGAAACTAGTGAAGATACTTGTCCTTTTGAGCTGGAAGATAATATGCTAGGATTTCATTGTCATAATAGTATGTGATGCTTTATTACTATTGGTCTTATTTTATAAAAGACTGTTTAAAAGTAGAAATATAATTTATAGAATAAGTTTTTAAAATATCTTTTTATCCCTACATTTTAGTTAGACTCTGCTTTACAGTATCTTAAAACACCAGATTTCTCTATAGACATCCTTTAAGATGACTATAAAAAGTTGGGGTCAGCAGTATCACTATTAGGAAACCATACAGTTATTCAATCCTTTAAAGATATTTTGGTTAGAAAGCTTACACACTTTGGGAATTCAAATAGGTAATGCATTTAAACACATTTTCTGCCTTTAAAACATCTCCCTGTAGTCAGATGTTGCAGGATTCTTCTGTGTAGGCAAGTGTGACTCCTTATATGTGCAGAAAAACATGGAATATATATTCTCTGCAAAACCTCTAAGAACTCACACAAATTAGGCTGTAAATTAGGCTTTCCAGGAATTCGATTATTTACCTTCTGAAAAAAGACATAGACAATTTTATTATATGTAGGCTGTGCCATTTATGTAAAACAGCTCTTTCATTTTAGAACTCCCATATAATGTGCATTGAGATATTTTAACATGAATATCATGAGTATGAAAAATTTGGAAATCTTTTATTGTGCTTTTGAAGAGGCTGTTTTCAGATGTTCTGTTTAACTGTTTTATAAACATATTAAACTGAGTTCTCAGCAAGTGTACTACTTCTTTCTTATTCTCTGTAGAACCATATTTATATGTTTTCAGCACTAAGCCTTGTCACAAAGAATAAATGTCCAGCCTCTTCTCTACCTGTTCTTCAGCATAATCAGCTTGTAATCACAAGGCATGTTGCAGATTTCTTTATATTTTTGATAACCCTTCTGGCAGCCTGGTAAGAATCAAGACGGAAGGGAAAGGGAGGACGTAATGTTAGCTCAGAGGGAGGTGGAAGAAAAAGAACATTTTCTGACAAGTGGTTTGCCCATGTTAAAATGTTCCTCACGCATGAGTGATTTTCTTGGACAGCACTTCCTATTCGAATCTGGAAGAGAGAGTTCACTCTTGGCTACTAGTGATGTGATGGGTGCTCTGTCACAGGCATTAGAAGAGGTATTATGCTTGTTGCATAATCAAAAGCATCACACATAAGTAGTCTGATTTAAAAACCCCAAAACCAAACTAAACCAAACCAAACAAATTGGTTTACCTGAAAAAAGTGAAATTTTGTCTTCATAAATTTCTGGTGACCAAGAGAATGAGTTTGAATTTATGTCTTAAATGTATATAAAAGGATTTTATGCAGACAAACACGCTATTAGAAGAGTCATATATTACTTTGTACTGTATTTGCTTAGTCTGTCAGAACAGTCTTCATATATTCTTCTATCTCTTTTGTTGCTGAAAGTAGGAAGAAACCCACTGAATATTTGTAACAGTGTAAATGAGATCAGATACCTGTATCTAGTGGACATTCTGACACTCACACCATAGAGATACTAAATAAAACTAGTGGCCCGTAATTAGTTCTCTCAGCTATCGGGCCACTTCTCCTTGCTCTGTGATAACTCTCTGTTAACACCAGATTAAATGACTGCCAATCAATTCCCGCAGGGTGACAGAGGGCAGATGTAGCAGCTGTCATACCATCCCTCTTCAACTACAGGAATCCTGGCTGTGGAAAAGAGAAAAAATCCAGGCCATCTTAATATCTTCACAGCTGCTGACTTCTAGAAATTTTTTCTTGACAAATTGGTAACCATTGTAAAATGGAACAGCTTTCCAACTCTTTCATACCGAGGCTAGATAGCCATGAAAGATGCATGCACTTATCTTTACCTGCCTGCATACTTTACGGTTATGTACTTGACTTGCACAAAGAGGTATCCTCTTAAAATATAAGGAAATATCATAAATCATAAACAGGTAATTTGGGATGATAAATTGTCATTATGACCTTGACAGTTAAAAGTGTCTGCTGCTGGAAATGTGAATTGCCTCTATCTGTTGCACTGTGTGCAAAAGTAATACTGGCTTGTTCATTCTGTGATAACAGAAAATCATGGAATTCAAAAATTATTCATTTAGATATATGGTCAGCAGAATTCTTTAAGATTAGCTCTCTGGAATAGGGATTTTTATCTTTTCTGTTGTCTTATCACTAAGTTATAAAGAAGTTTAGTGATTTCTCTTGACTTTGAAAACTGTATATATGCTAACTTAAAAAGATAAAGTTGTATGACCGTATAAAAAAAACATTTTACATTGTGACATTGTGATAATGGTATAAAGGAGCTTTAAATGAAGGATAATGTACCTTTACTGGATTGCGCAGCTCACTAGAATTATTTTTTTAAAGGAATTCCAGTCGATGTTGCAGTCAACATCTTCATTAACAGCTTTGGGTCAATTCAAGAGACAACTATGGTAAGAGTGAAATTAAATTCTTGTAGTACACATGGAAATGTTCTTATTAAATTAAATTCCAGACTGAGGATTATGAACTATAAAACAGAAATAATTGTTGTGGTTGCGGACACTGAGACTTAAGATAATGGAAGTAGTGATTGACTGGCTGTGCTTTATGCCATAAACCTAAGCCTAATCATCTATTTCACTCTATATGTGTCCACAGATTATTGTAGCTTTTTAAATCTGATTTACATGAAAGGAAATCCATGGTTTCTAAGATGCAAGAGAGAGACTAATTTCCATAAATTTTTAAGTGCATTGGAAGAACCCATTTGATAGTATGAATTAAAGAATCTCCCTGAGAGTTATTACGTAGGTTTCTTGGTGTGTTATTCAAAAAATGCCAAACTACTAGGACTGTATATGAGAGAAAAAGAACAGACATGCATAAGGATGAAACATATAGGTTCTTTGTTTTATGTGGATCTGAAGATGTAAGTAAATAATGGAGGATAGAAGGAGGAGTAGTAAATTAATGGACTATCAATAACCATAGCCTGACTCCTGTTTATTTACTGCATGAGAAAGATAAACTAGGGAGTGAAGTTTCCAAAAATGTGTTTCCAGTTTAGCCAGAAAATTATCAAAAAAAGCATGTCAATAACAGGATGAATTAATCCTCATTGCAATTTTGACTTCTTTTGTTTCTTTGGGAAATAAAATCAATTTCAAAATATGAGTTGCTTCATCAAAGCTCTTTGTGATATTTTGGGACTTGCAGATCTTTTTTTGTAATTGTATTTCCAATAAATACTATCAAAAATATTGCCAAAAAATTGATTTAGTTACTGGAGATGTTCTGACCTGATCAGGTTTTTCTTTTGCATAAAAAAGAGGGGAGTGCACCATGTTGTGCCAGTACATGGAAAACCACAGCCAAGACATGCACTGAGTGGGAGTTCTGAGGCATTCCCCTATTGCTTTGGTGACCTGCTCCATCTAAAGCATTAAGGCAGTTCACAAAATCAAGTTGCTTTTTTAATGCTGTGACTAAGTCAGCATTCTGACTCAAAATGGCAGAGAAGTAATAAACTACAATAGCACTAATAAGCAATAAAACACATTTTTTGTTGTTGGAAGTAAGTGCCCACTTAAAATTCAGAACCAGTTTACATGTTACCCTAAAGACACTTCAATAGGACTGCAGAGCCACTCCAAGTTGAACATACTTGGTGGCTGGAACAGTTTTGAACAGCTTGGCCAGAAATTTCTGTTTCTTTAGCTAGCAGTGAATAAAGACTTGTGTTTGACTGCAAATGATCATAAGTGAACTAATGGCATTAGTGGGAAGTAGTATTAAAACAAAAAAAAATGTAAGTTTGCCCAAAAGGCCACGAGATTTATTTCTGAAAAGAAAAAGAGGACTTTAGTTTAAAGGAGGGCAGGGAGGAAGAGCAGGAAAGTATGAGTGAGATAAGTGTCTTAAAATATCAAGTATGTTAGGCCAGCCGGCCCTTTCAAGTTTCTGAAATGAATTGCATGCTTTAAAAAGTGAATTTTAAAGAGGCTTTTTTACAATTCACCCAGATTCAAATAGTAGCAAAACATGAATGTGAGGGATGTGCTTCCCCCCACCCCCTCCAAAAAAAAGTAGCATGTTCTCTGCAGCCATGTATGTATGTCTGTCTATGCCTTCCTGTTATGGTCACTCACAAATTTACGAGTATGTTCTGTAAGTCATGCACTCCTCCATAACTCAGAACTTCAGACACCATCCTTACTTTAGTTTATGCTTTTATTTAGATTTCTGTGTCTAGCTGATCACCGTGATAGCTAAGCATGTTTATGTGGAATTTGGATTACTTCTTGATTGCCTTAATGTAACACAGGAAGCACCAACAAAATAAACAGTCAATCTGTTCTTCCGTGTATTACTTGGAAAAGTCTTCCTGCCGCAGTGGGCAGTGGACATTCAGGAATCACTGCTCTCTTGAGGATAGGTTTGTACTAGTCTTCAAATGGTCTGGGTAATACATCAGACAGTAGAAAGATCCCTTAGACTAGGAAAAGACTTGTACCTCCAGAGTCACAGGAAAAATATTTCCTGGAGGTGAGGCACCAAGTCTGTAAAGGATCAGAGGGGTCTCTTGTGTTCCGAAAAGGAGACATTTGCAGAAGTACCAGAACTGCTGAAAATGTTCCTTGGTGTTAGAGAAGAGAGTGGCTGGCTACATCTCTGCTGTCTCTGGTATTGATGAGAATAATGAGGAGTATTGATTAATACACTGTCTCTACCAGAAGCTACTAAACTGGTTGGAATGATACCAAAATTTGTGAAAGTATATATTTCTAAGTCTTTCAGTCAACGAATTATTGTGATGATACTTTGCTCTTAAGCCACTGCTGGCTGTAATAATTGAACTCCTACATTTCTGCCAAATCTCTGTTGGGGTAAGGCCATGCCAAAGCAATGATTCCTTCTTTTGTGTAATGGAAGTGTGGGAAAAAAAAACAGTGGGGGCCAGATGACTGGAAGTGAGGTCACGGTAGAAGGCCCAACAAGCAAATGTGTAGAGTGCCAGTGAGAAAAGGCCTTGCTTGCTGTCCTTCTGGTCCTGAGATAATTATATTCTTAGCTATGCAGTTGTCTTATCCTCAATGAAGAGTTGAAGTTACCTCCCTCTGAGTTAGAGTCCACTTAGATTTAAGAAAGGAGGGAATTTCTTTATGGAAAAGCATCAACATGTTTGAAGCTACATTGTTTACAAAATAGTACCCATTTTGTGGGTCCTATGCCCAGAATCCTGTATGGCTTTAATCAAGCCCTTGTGAAGAATCTGAAGGGCAAATGTTTGCTCTGTGTCTAGAAATGATAGTGTTCATGTTGTGTTGTTTAATACTGAAGAGCATTGTAGTGTTTCCACACACTTATCAAGCAGGTCACCTGGAAAAAAATAAGCAAAAGAACTAGTGAACTACAGAGAGAATCAGAATTTGTACAGACAGAAAGGAAAAGAGCTTACACTGGAGCTGCTACCTTCCAGTAAGCTCCCTTTATCTTGAATCCTGTAATTTGTTTCCTTCTGTATCGTTAGACCGCTTGTCTAGGATCCCATGTTAACTCTGCTTCTGAGTTGCGCACGTTTTTTCAAACTGCAGATTTGTGGTATATTATGGTGTTTATATCACATTTAGAAACTGTTTTAAACTGGATGACCAGCCAAGGATTCCTAGGGATAGAGAGTTTCTGGTATAAATACCCATAGGGCTATTTTTTTTTCTATGATGATGATCCGACTCTCTGTCTACAGAATCTATATTCAAAGTTTTTGCTTGCAGTGTGACCTTTCTTCACTGACTCAAATGACAAAACACCACTTCTTCCTTCTCCTTTACTTTAAAACCTTTCTGAAACGTCTTTTTAATATTCATGAATATAAACAAAAATTCACTTTCCTTATTTTAATCTTAAAAATGACATTTTCTACTTCATTAAAAGGAAGCATTATTATGTTGCCTTTCTTTGTATGAGTGCAGTTTATGTAGTTAGTCTTTCATGATCTATGTGCTCCATTTTGCAGAGAGATGTATAGGCTATGCTTGCTTTCTGGCCTGAGGTGGTTTTCTGGCCACATGCCCACTGTTTAGTAGACTTTTGAAATATTTCCTAGAATGCCTCCCAGCTTCTCTGAAAACAACTTGCCTTCTGTTGGAGTTGCATGGGAAAACAAAGCCCTCTAGAATACTTCCATGTTTCTTTCTACCTGACAGGTCCTCCTAGCTCTAATGCTCATGAACATCTCTTCCATCCTCTTCCCCTAGTTTCAGGCTTTTTAGTTGCTCTTTGACTCTCCGTTACTATAAAATGCCAATCGCTTTGCAATATTCAAAAAAAATTTGTAAAATGTACAGTAGGAATACCATGTGCTCCATGCAGACTGCTTCTTCAGCCCCTGTTCAACCTAATTGTAGTGCACTTACTAAATCTTAAAATTTACTGTGCAAATTTGAGAGGACTGGTTACAGACCCTTTTCAAGACAGATTTATACCAGATCATTGACTTTACTGCTGCCAGATGCTATAAGGATCATACTCTTCTAAGAAGCAGCCCTTTTGTACATTGTTGTCTGGCTAGCCACAGTTTTGTATTGTGACATCGCTTTGCTTCCTTCTACATTTTCTTTATTGCCTAGAGTATATGGTGGCCTTCCTCTCCAAGTGCCCCATCAAGGTCTCTACTTTAGGCCTGAACCTCCCCATTTTAGATGAATGGGGTTTTTCTTCCCTGTGGGTTAAATGGGAACAGACTCAAGTTCTTAAAATGTCGAAACATCTGATTGTTTGGTGTTTAAGTTCATTTGTAATAGAGCAAGGCAGGAAATAAAATAGCATCCACCTGATCTTACTTCCAATTCTTATTTTGCCAGTGCATTCTGCTTTTCAGTGATGTAAGCATCTCCTTCTACTGAATGGGTAAGCTGAAGGCAAGTGTTGGACAGTGCTTATCCTTTGCCTATGGCTTTGAGAAGGCATCTGATTTTGTATAAAATTAGGGTAATGCACTTGTTTATGGGGAAATTGAATTCAGTTTAACAAATAGTGTAATGCTTGTGAGCATGAATGGTATGCAGTATTTATCTCATATGGTTTAGAGTAATTTTTTTCACTGAGACAAGAAGTGCATATGGAATGGGAACTTTCAGCAAGAAGCAAGTAAAGGAAATTTTCAATTATCTACATATAATTGAAAAGATGCTTTCTGAGATAATGACCTGAATTCCCTCCAATTATGAAGCTTCTCTGTGAGAGCCTTCCAGTACAAATTCACTTCATATTAACCATTATTTTTTGCTTCTTCTTTACTTTGGCAAGACATTATTGGTCTTTGTATGAATATGAGTCAGACTATGTATATTTTTTCCAAAAACCAACTACCAACAAGTAACAAGTACTTAGTTTTGCTTTGCTTTTCCTTACAATGCAGTAAGGAGAAATATTACAAAGTATAGTGTAATAAAGAAATACATGGACTAATTTTACTGGTGGAATGGACATGGGAAAGTGGGCACTGTACTTAAATTTACAGAGCAAATCAACAGAACAAATTACTATCCATGATGTTTTAGCCAAGTGAACTCCTTCTGGTTGAAGTTAGCATGACTGTCTCAACATGGCACCTGCTTTGGACTGTAAATGTAGTAAGTACAACAGAAGGTAATTCAGCTGTATCAACAAAAAAATGTGTAATAGTCATTGACATGTAGAATAAAAAACTTTATAAACCAGAATCCATTGACAAACCAAAAATATGTCGAGAACCTTCACTCACAGATTTCTAGCATTTTGCTATAGTTGTAGAGAAGTGGCAGTGTTTCCACTGCTTTGAAAGACACAGCCCTTATCTCAGGAGGCTTTGTACCTAATAGACAATTATGAAAAAACAAAGCATGCTATAGAAGGCAACTAGGAAGACTGGAGATAGAAATTATCTTACATACAGAATTTTGGCTCATTTTTTTATGTTTAACTTTACTTCAGCGATAACTTTGTTCTTTTCCTGTATGTGATCTGCCTAGTTTACATATACATCGAAAAGAGGCACTGGCATAAATGTAAATGTAAAAAACAAAAAGACTTACAAGATAAGACTGAAAAATCATAGCTGATATTCTAGGTCAAATTTTTCCTTCAGATGCACACAGCTTTCACTAAGGACAGAACACGTGCAGGGTATCATTTTGCCCTGAGACACATGCTACTCCAATTCCCAAAAGCGAAATTAGGTTCTCATTGAGCATGGCTCTACTACTGTCCGTCCTTCAGCCAGAGTCCTTCTGAATCCAGAAGGAGATTTCTTCTGTAAAGCCTTGATTTTGTCTCTTTGAGACCAATTCTGTTTCTCCTTTCATACATGCTACCTCAGTACTTATGTTGCAAGCTGGCATCAGTTTTCCTGTTACCAAAATAGTTCCAGATCACGGTCAGAAGGTCTGAGGCTGTATTCTGGGTGTGTAATATAAAATCCATTATCTACCTGGTCTGTTTACTGCTTTTATAGTGTGATATTTTGCCATCAGTGTGCCACGTAACCAAATGGAGAGTAAACTGGAATGGGCACTCACAGGATATCCTGATAAAAGTGATATCATGCCTGCTGCCTGCAGCCATTTAGTGTAGTCAAGCTATGGCCTCTCTCTGCCCTGCTGCATGCTTTTCTCTAAGCCTGGTAACAGGGGACTGCTACTGAGGGGATGCAAAAAATGATTCTGGAGCGGCAATTTGGTCATTTGTTTAAGGAAAGTTGCTATCTTCAAAACGTGAGTGAGATGTAATCTAACTGTAGTAAAGTCTGTTAAACATAACACTTCGTAATGTAATTTGAGTAGTGATTGCTGTGTGATAGAAAAATCAGAGAATAATTTTTTTTCTCTTCTGAGTCTGATAGAGTGGTTTTATTTCTCTGTGGGGTTTTTGCTAGACTTTTGGCTAGTCTAATACTTGTTTATTCTTCCCATCAGGATTATAGAGTCAACATCTTTCTAAGACAGAAGTGGAATGACCCCAGACTCAAACTGCCCAATGACTGGAGAGGTTCAGATACACTGACAGTGGACCCAACTATGTTTAAGTGTCTTTGGAAGCCAGACTTATTCTTTGCAAATGAAAAAAATGCTAACTTCCATGATGTCACACAAGAAAATATCCTCCTTTTTATATTTCGAGATGGAGATGTCCTAGTCAGTATGAGGTATTTTGTTTATATATTTCCACTATTTTTTTAAAGTGACTTTATGTGAAATATATATGCTCTATTAGCCTTAGTAATGTAATGCAAGTTATGACTAATATTTAAATTTATATGACAGTTTGTAAACAATGCTGCAATTAATTATGTGTGAAGGAATCAGATGAAGGTGTTTTAAAGCATGTCAGCTGATAAAACTGCAGCTGTGAGAAATTTGAAGTGTATATACATTTGTATGTCATGTTAAGCTGACACACTGAACTTGTATGATTGGAAACTAAATTTAAACTCTTCCACTAGTTGCTTAGGTTCCTAGAAGCATACTGGAGTGGATAGTAATCTGAAATGAAGCCTTCAGTAAAAGAGTATATGTTGCACCCTACTTGAATTTCTACAGCAACTAAAGTAAATGATGATTACTTGATAAAGATATAGGGAAACACAGAAATTACAAAATTTGTGAATATGTATGTTTTGTAAAAGTACTGTGAAATAATCCTGATTAAATTCTATGCCTTACTGGATGTTACTTTTTTTCAGAAGTCCATAAATTGTTGTTCAATTTAATTGCAATTAACTTTTTTTTTTTGGTGGTTTGACTTGGTTTATCAAAGGTATACATGATGCCACAAAAATAGTCATCCACTGAAACCAGCAAATTAGTTGATTAAAAAGGAGGTCATAGTGAATTACAGATCTGGAGAGTTTATAGTTTGTAGAGATTGGGCTCAATTTCCTAACAGGAAGTGAATTTTCTTCTGGTATGAGCTGTAACATATTGCCCTGATAGATGTAAAAATGATTATCTGAATATACTGCAACATTACCTTTAAGAGGGAACCCCTTCAGAAGCTAGGGTCATGTGAACTATTTCTTCCTGCAGTAGAAATGGATAGAAGAAAGAAGAAACAATATGAAAGAGGCGGGGGTTTTTTTGCCCATTTCCAAACAGGATGAGAAAAGTCAGTCTCAAGACTATTGCTGGCAGTGATCAGAAAAGAAAATACATTGGGCAACCAAAGCATTTCATTTGGCTTGCTCTGAAGGTCTTGGTTTTGATTACATGCTTCTGTAGGAGGTTTGGGGTGTGTAGAAATTAATATTTCTAAGTAGAAAATAACTTCCAGCTATGAAAGAAGTTTCCCATCTGAAAGAATGAATGTTAAATGAAACCTTGAAACATTTCTCAAATATTTTTTCTGGGTTGCAGCTATTTATAAATGAGCTCAATAGGTATGGTTAATGGTTAGTGAATATTGAGTGAATACTAATAGAAGTGTTTCTGATGGAAATATTACTCTCTGAAAACTTGCAAATAAGAAGACCAGGTTCAATAAAGTTAGAAATTATTGTCATCCTCTAAAAATATTTGGTTTATTTTAATGGCACACTATGTTCTTACATTATACGTATGCAGGTAAGATCAATTTTTTGAGGGACTGTGATTTGGTGACATTTTTAAAATACATAATTTCTATGTCTTGTGGTTTTAGTTTACAGAGATATTATGACATATAAATGAAAGATTCTCCAGTTATCAAAATACTTGCATGAAAAAATGTGTATGAGGGAAAGCTCTTGCACAAATAGTTGAGAATTAGGAAACTGAATGCAGGAATAAACAGCTACTGCTCACATCAGGGGAAGTAAACAGTAGACTCCCACAAAAAAACTCTCTTCTGTGTTCTGTGTTCAACATAAGTCAACTGAAAAACTGGATTTGCAAGTGCATTTGATGATACCAAAATATGTAGACTGGTAAAGAGACAACAGTGAGAACCACAATTTAATGACTAGGCAACAAAGTATGGGATGAAATTCAATGTCAACAACTGGAAATGATGCATGAGGGGAAAAAATTATTTTAGCTTCACATAAAACCTGATTGATTTTGAGGTGGTTATTACCAACCAAAAAAATAAGTTTTGACTAGTCATGGCTAGTTCTCTGAAAATGTCAGCTAGTAGCTCAGTGCTGTTTGAGAAAGTGAATTGAATTCTTGGAAGTACTAGGGCATTAAAGAGAATGTTATGCCACTGCATAAATGTATACTGTGCTTGCATCTTGAATGTAATTTTGGTCTTCCAGCTGTAGGAAGGGAGGCAGGGATGGTCAAAGGTATGGAACAGCTGAGCAAGGCTGAACTTTTCACACTGGAAAAAGCAAAATGATTGAGGTGGTGGCATAGAGGTCTCTAAATCACAAATGGCACAGAGAGAATGGATGGACATTGATTTTTTTGCCTTCTTTTACAGTAAAAGACCTTTGAGACAGACTGAAGATAGATAAAAAGGTGTGATTAGAGTGTGTGCAGCTTAGCTATGGCATTCTTTCCTGCAAGATGCTGTTCGTGTTAAAGTTTATGTGGTGTCACGGTTTAACCCCAACTGGCAACTAAGTACCCCTTGCTCACTTCCTCCTGGCCCCAGTGGGATGGGGAGGAGAAGCAGGAAAATAAAGCCCATAGAAGTTGTGGGTCTAGAACAGCTTAAAAATTGCAGCCAAGCAAAACAAAATAGAAGTATTAATGCTAATACTAATTGTAATAAAAAGCACAGGGGGAGAGTGACATAGAACCCAAGAGAAACAAGTGATGCAAAATAGAATTGCTCACTACCTGCTGAACGATGCCCATCCCTTCCCTGCTGCCTCCCATCTCCTTGTGCACCTGCTCACTGGCAGAGTATGGGAAACTGAAAAGGCCTCGATTTAGAGTAAGCACTACTGAGCAACAACCAGAAACATCAGTGTGTTATCCACATTATCCTCATACTGAATCCAAAACACAGCGCTATGCCAGCTACTAGGAAAAAAATTAACTGTCCCAGCTGAAACCAGGACACCTAAATTCCAGAAAGCAGCTGAAAGCAAGGCATCTTCTTGGAGATTAAAAAATATATTGTTGTCCCTTAAATACTGAAGAGTAACTTCTGGTTTAGGGAGCCCTTGAGGTGCAACTTTTGGGTGCTGCTGGATATCTGGCAAAATAACATTTCTGGATTGCTGTAGTGTCGTATTCTTCTTTAGAAGTCTGCCACTGGCCAATTCTGGAGACAGGACTCTGTTCTGTATGGACATTTGGTTTGGTTATGCTTATGAACTAAATGTATTTTGTCTTATATTTGTAGTTCTCTAATTTGTAAACTACTATGTGTTTAAAACCCTCTATAGAATTTTATTCTCTTATTTTATACTAGTGAGATATCCATTTCGAACTGCTAATTATAACTTCTAAATTTTGTTTGTGCTCTTTTAGAAGATGAAAATCAAATACCTGTGATTTTTTTCTTTCTCATGGCCATCTACTGCCTACCTGGCAGCTCACACTGTTTTAAAATATAATTTCTGTATTTTCAGATTGTCTATTACGCTGTCATGCCCTTTGGACTTGACCTTGTTTCCTATGGATACACAGCGCTGCAAGATGCAATTGGAAAGCTGTATGTAAATCACTCTGTCCATAAAAACAGTTCTCTTCTAGGCATGCATGAGAATCAAACAAAAGTTATCAATTCTGTATACTTCATGTCAACATTTTTAATGAATCATGAAATTGATATTCACTGGTTCCTACCCATATACATTTCCTTATCAAAGATGTTTCTTACTGATATGGCACTGTGCACTCTTTGTTTTAGCTTTTGCTATCAAGCAAGATGATAACTGAGAACTTTTATAAAAGCATTTACAATAAACTGAGATAAATGTAAACATATCATTTGGAAAAAAGAATGGTTTTTCCAGGCAGCTTTAACTTCCACAACCTGTGCTGCTTTGTAGGTTGTTGGGGCCCAATTTATCCCCTTGCATTGATGATCTATTGGTATTGTTTCGAACTCCTTTGATACAATACCAAAGGAAAAGTATTTGATGTCAAAGGAGTGAGATCATTTAGTATCAAACCTTTGGAAAGTGGTTTCAGGATGTGTTTTAGATGTAGTCAGGCATCTATTTCTGGTCTCCAGGTGATTTAATCTTACAACAGGGCAGACAGGTCACATCTCTGAAGGGCTTCATGCCATGCTGGAAGTTGCAGACAAAATGTTTCTGAAATCTGTCTTCCTTCCCATGCCCATACACAGGTTCCTACTCAACTACAGCTTTTTCCAACACTTTGATCCCTGGTGATCCCGCTTTCTTGGTAATTCTGTTTTCCTGAATAAGGATGAGCGTGAAGCAGAAAGAAGGAAGGTGACTTGTTCCGGTCTGGTCCTGCTGTAACACAAAGCTTGTGCAGCTCTTAGTCCAGCAGGTCTGGTGGGAAAGGTGAGATTAGGGAAAGGAAGTCACAAGTGAAGAAAAGCAAGGTTAACCAAAGCTGGGCAGGGTATCACAATGGGGACAAGGGTAATAATAATGATAATTATAATGATGATGACAATAATAATAATTAATGTTATTATTATTATTATTTTAGGTTTTGGTTGTCAGCATTTATATTTAGAATTTTAGTATGTTCATAGCAGTTTTGCTCATCAGTACTATATATGTACATCAGCTGAAGTAAACTCTTATGATAACCCCAAATCAATTTGGGGTTAAATTGGACTTAGTTAGTAATACTAATGGAAGTTCACTTAAGATTTCTCAGTCCAGGTTGCTTCACAGGTGTTGCAAGGTATAGTCATTCAAGGATAAACTACTCATAAAACACAATTGTGCTAAGATGATATACTCACATTCAGTGAATTTGCTCCTTTTGAAAGAGTCTGCACTAAACTTTCTTCTACCTTTTAGTTCAGTTATCAAAAGTAAGACAGGTACCCATGGCTTCCTATCTGTCCTCCCAGTTCTTTCCCTGTTAGAAATTGGCAGTTTTATTCTCCTTAGGTTATTTTCAAATCAATATTTTGTTTTTACTTGCTAGACTTTAAAATCAAAAAAGGCCACCAGTTGTTACCAAGATGTTCTTATATCCACAGTTATGATCCCCAGTTGTACTTATTCTCTACAGACAGAAATTTCACTCTCCAGTTATTGTTATCATAAAGGATCTTGGCAGTTTTGTGATCTGCTGTGTGTTGGAACAGGGTGAAAACGATTTTATGAATGAAACAGCAGAACAACTTTTTTTAATAGTATATTATATTATGGAGCTTTGAAACATTGTGATTTTTATTAAATTGTTGTGAATCATAGAGACATCACTTATGAACAGCTTCACTTTCTTAATCACAGCTGTTTTTCAAAAATTAAAAAGAATAATGCCTTCAGAAAAAGAATGGCTTTTTAAACATTTTTCCCAGGCTTTGAACTGCAAAACGATGCATTCCAACTCCATCTTTTTTATGTTTCCTCATCTCTGTTCCCATCTAACACACATTATCTCTGTTTGAATTAAGTTAATCTTTAATGAACAGAAGGTAGCAAGAAAATGTCATGTAAAATCATGATTCTGATTATGCATATTCATTCATTATTGCTTTATTCTTGAATATTGTGAGTCTAACTTGCACTGCCTCTCACTTGGTGGTGGTATATATATTATTATTTGGGCACTCAGGGGGTTTCTGAGATCTGTCTGTACTCAGGAGGTCACGAAGGCACTGAGCTGATTTCTGTCAGACTGCACATCTGCTCTAATTCCTGGTCAGGTATTTCCTGAATGGCAATGCTTTCATGAATCAGGGCTTTTAGACTGAACAAATAAGCAGAGCAGTTGTCTTACATTAACACCAAGATTCATCACAGTAATTGAGTTGTTAAATTCTCTTGAAGTTACTTGGACTCATAAGTGCTATTAAAATTCAGCTTTTTCATATTTTGCTGGAGTATGAATGAATATGGAGGCTTGAAAGCTGTGGAAAATACAGTTTTGCTTTCTTTGTTTGAAAAATACACGCTGTAAGAAATACCTCTTAGTCATCCTAGTATTGCTGATAATGTAGTGTTTCAGCCACTAAGTCCTAACTTAGGCCTACATAAAAATGCAGCTGTGGATTATTTAATTTTTCTATTTATTTATTTGAAGAGGAGATGAAAAAGAATGGAAGATATATAATACATATATACTAGGTTTTCTTGCAGAGTTTACTGTGATTGAGGTGGTTCTTTAAACAATTATTTTGTTCTTGTAGTTGGTTACACAACTGATGACTTACGGTTTATCTGGCAGTCTGGAGATCCTGTACAGCTAGAGAAAATTGCTCTGCCTCAGTTTGATATTAAAAAGGAGGATATTGAATATGGTAACTGTACCAAGTATTACAAAGGCACAGGTAGGTAATATAATTTATTTCCTTGGTTAAAAAACTCTAAACTTCCTTTGGTTACTGTTTATAGTTAATGGTTAATATTCCAGTCCATGTCTTATATTTCATGGGATAAAACAGATTACTTTTAACTAATCTAATGAGTAGTTCATATAATGGTAAGTTTAATATGTGATCGTTACAAACTAATTCAAATACAGAAATAACCAAATTGAAGAAGGGATTAAATATTTGTCTTGGTTTTGCTTATACATCTCGTGATCTTACTATTACCATTTTATTTCTATGGTCCTGATACTTGTTTATGCTTATAAATATCTAACTTTTCTGAAATAATGTACATGCCGAATCATGCCAGTTGCAGCAAAATGGGTAAATTTTGATTTTCTGTTTAGGCTTTTGTTCCGTAAGTGGATAGTATTAGACTGTAATTCCAAATGCTTCACCCTGCAGGTTCTTCCTTCCTCTAAGTGTTTCAGAAATTCTGTCATTTTTGAAAGCTGCTTGTGATCCTCAACCCTGTATTTATTTATTCCTATGATTATTTTTTTAATGTGGGCACAATTTTTTCCAACGGTTTCTGTACGCTGGCTTTTAATGATTTATCTTTTTTACCATGATTGATTCCTGCCTATGGAATTGATTCCTGCTTATATCCAAACTACTCGTGCTGTGGCAACCACAAGACTTTCTACAAGAACAGCTGTATTTTAGTCAGTGCTTTTACATCATGGGAATAAATCTCCCATTAAAACTCAACTAGGAAGGCCGTGGTGCTGCAGCTTCTGAGGACCCTCTGCAAGTTTCATGTTGCCTATTCAGGTGGAGACTCTGTTACTTGCAGTTGCTCCTGTGGTACATTCCAAGCCTGGAGAGATCTCAAGGAGCCTTAACAGATCTCAGAGTTAAATTTTTAACTTGAAAAGGTGGTGAAAGTAAAAGTGGGCTTTGTTTTTTAACTGCATAATGAGTGAGTTCTTAGCCTAAGTACATAATTCAGGTTCTCAGGTGATTTATAATTTATAAATAATAAGAAACTAGCTCTCTTCAGGTAAATTCTGCTTTTTTGAAAGCATATCCATCAGCTAGCAGTGGTTGCATTCAGGATATGGTAAAACCTTGCTTAGCAGTGGGAAAAATACTTTGTTCTTAATGAAACAATGAATTTACTGAAAAAAAAATAGTCTATAAAGTAGTGAAAAACTAAAGGAATGGATCCTGCATTTTCCCAAATGAAATTCATACAAATGGGAAAATTGTAAACTTTATGTTCTATTTGTGATAATTTTGAGGTGTGCCCTAAATCTGAAATTAAATGTCAAAAAAACTTTAGATATTTGAGATATTTTTTGGAACCTTAAAAAAAATATTTAAGAATTATGCACAAAGAAAATCAGTGTTCTCTCAAGTTTCAGCAACTTGTGACCACAAATGACACTGTGCAAAATGCTCAGTAAAATGTTCACATTCTGTGTGTGTGCTTTAAACATTAAACAAAGAACATGAGAGAACGATTTTTTAAAGTTTTCACAATTCTTTTAATGCAAATCCTTTCTGCCAAGAACATCTGTTCGTTCTCATAATCAAACCCAGAATTAATGTTTCAGTAATGTGAGTGGAATATTTCAGTACTCTGAAGTATGTTTAAAGGCTGTTTTCAATACTCCGTTTTTTTAATTAACTTGAAAATTCTTATGCTGAAGGTGTTTTTTTAAAAGCAGATTTCACACACAGAGCTAAAATTAATTCAGCTAAGGATTTTGTCAGATAATCAAGAGAAGTTTTGCATCAAGGGGCAGATTTTCAAAATTACAACTTTTGTAGGAGTTCCTTGAAAATTGCAAAAAAAACTTAATCTTTACTGCCTATTTTGCCAACTGATGTTTTATCATACCTACCTCAGGTGAAAGAGGGTCAGCAAATCTGGGCTGCTTTTGTGGCAAGACGTTGAATATTTATATTTGCAAATTTCCTATTGTTCATCAGTTTTATGACAGATCAAATAGGTCCTTTCAAGCTGAATGGTGAGGGCAATAGATACTATGCTCTAATGAAATATTATTCAAATGAAGGCATGCAGAATGCATTTCCTACATAACACAAACAAATAATGATTTTGAAGGTCATCTCTCATTTGAAAATAAAACCTAAAAGTATCTGGAATCCATTCATTAAGAGGGAAAATATTTCAGCCAACAGGTCACTGAAGATGATAGAATGAACTATAAAACACAGTAGAATGTCTTCTACACGAGGATGTTTATGTTTAATGTTTTATTGTTTTGTTGTTTTGGTGTTTGTATGCCCAAACAGCACTTTTACG
Organism: Corvus cornix cornix; assembly: GCF_000738735.6. Classification (NCBI taxonomy): domain Eukaryota; kingdom Metazoa; phylum Chordata; class Aves; order Passeriformes; family Corvidae; genus Corvus; species Corvus cornix. The sequence continues at coordinate 24,063,720 of NC_046334.1, read as the reverse complement.
ATAACTTATCATTGTACAGCACTTAACTAATACAATATGGAAGATAAATAGAGAACTTTTGGACACATTCTATCTTCTAAATCAGTTTTGCACCAACTGGTTTGATAAATATAGTCCGATTTGAATTTTGAAGTTGTTGTAATATAACGTCGGAATGCCTTTTCCTTGTGATAGAATAGTTTGTGAAGTTTTCAAGTTTTTTACAACACTGTTGTGTTACTATTACCGTAAAAATTCCAGTTTTACTAATTGAGTGAAAATATGGACAGAAATTATTTTCTGGATGTCAGACTTCTTGATACATTTGTTACCTCCAGCAAAAAATGTAGTAACTTCAACTTTGTTCTTTGTTGAATTCATCTTAAACATCTTCTGAAAGTTTGTATGCTTTAGATCTTAATTTTAAAAGATTTGATACTTTATTCCTTGTTTGCAAAATTCACAGTTTCTTTGAAATGTCTGTACCAATTTTAGAAGTCACCTGTACCAGCTTTCAGTACTGGGGAAATCTCTGCTTAGAGTCACATTCAGATCACATCTTTCCATTCTAAACTTTCTAGACTAGTATTTCTTACTTCATCTTTTGCACAAATTAATGCTAAGTAGGATTTTCAGATGAACTTAAGCAAGTAGGACTGCTAGACCCCATTGGTTTTATCTGGACTGCATCTTGAAGCCAGCATCAAGCTGGGAGTCACTTCAGCCTCCTGCTACTGGTGTGTTTTGAAAAGATGAAGGGTTCCTTACACAGCACAGAGTACCGTAGCCTGACCACATTTGGTGCTTAAGTAGATCTGTATTTTGAATTTTTTTTTTTCAGATTAAATTCTTTACCTTTATAAAGAAAATCAAAGCATTGAACACTTGTTCTTAAACAGAAAAAGACCTGGAAGATGTGGATCAGAGGTTCACCTGCAAAGCACATTAAACATTAATGCATTTATTTCTTTAAAGGTTATTACACTTGTGTAGAAGTGATCTTCACTTTAAGAAGACAAGTTGGATTTTACATGATGGGTGTTTATGCTCCTACACTGCTAATTGTTGTTCTGTCCTGGCTGTCATTTTGGATCAATCCTGATGCAAGTGCTGCAAGAGTCCCACTGGGTAACCTGCGTTTTCACGTACTGTCACAATCCACTGTAACACCATTGAGCCATTCTCAGTTGCTTTGGCTAAATGACACTGGACCCTGAAAGCAGCTCCACTTCCATTGTCTGCTCATCATTTTCACTGAAATCTGCTCATTCCTAGTCCTGTAAACTCCACCTTGGCATTAAGACTTCACTTCATAGTAGTTCCAGCATTTGTGTGACAAACACACTGTCTCTGCTCTTCTCAACCTGGACAAATCTGATCCATCTATGCACAGGTGATGCTGCAAACACTGTGGCAATATGCAGTTTACAGGAATTTCAACATTTGAATAATCAGTAAGAAAGCAGGATGATAATAGGTACCTATTGGAGCAGTCTTTCTGAAGATTAATAGAAACAATGATGTTTGGAAAAGAGCATTCCTGTTACCTGACTGGCTTTATTTCATTAGAGACTCAGTTCATGAGAGTGCTTCAAGCTCATGCAGTGATGTTGCTCAGCACAACATAGTAGGCAGGCCCTTCATTTATTATGAAATAGCATCATTTCAATGAAATAGCAGGACACAGGGTTAGTAGAAACAATACTGTCCTGACTACTTGGGTTGTACACAGCACTACAGCTCTGGTGTGGCCAAACCTGCTGACCCCAAGAGCTCAGTGACATGCAGAGACAGGCTCTTCCATCCTGACACTTCTCCTATTTGGATTCCATTTCCCATGTTCTGGCCTCCCAAGGCTCCCATTTTCCCTAGCACTCCCTCCTCTCCAAGCCCATACTTTCCAAATCTTTGCCATGTCCCAGGAGGTTTAGTGCACCTGTTTCCAATACCCAAGTGGTGCAGTTGCAGAATCCCTCCTGCTGCCTGCCTTCCTCAAAAATCTCTTACCCACACTGGAACTCCACATCTCCACAGGATATGACTCCTGTGCAGACTTTTTTTCTTTTTTTTTTTCTTTTGATCTTTAAAAGTAGTTACTTGGGAAGGAGTCTCAAGCTTTATTAGTTTCATGGCAAGTAACAAATATAATCTTTCACCTTGAAAAGTTGCAAGGTTGCATTACATAATGCAAATCATTAAGAGAACATTTGAAGACAAAAAGGGTGGGGAAAATATAACAGGCATTAAATTAAAAAGAATGAAAGAGGAACTGGAAAACTAGAATTGAAATCAAGCTGTACTGCCAAATTTATAATCCCATGCTTCAAATAGTGAACCAGATGGGCTTATTAATGATATATTAGATTTATAAGTGTCTTAGATTTAAGTAACATTGTCTTTGTAACTAAATATGCATGCTTATTTGTTGTTTATTTATTTCGTTCATTGTGTTTATTGGCTTCTATTATGTATTAGCATTTCTGAAATAATGCATTTTCAAAGATACTAGCCATTGACCTGGCTATGTGACTTTTCCTTAATTGCCAGAAAAGCAAAAAACCTCTAAATCTGACCATCCCTTAGCTGAGTCAGTGTTTAGTGTGACAGTCATTAACACTGTCACTGGGGTAAGATTTGTGTTTCTCCAGTTTTGGGAGAGCAACGAACTAACTCTTCTAGCGACATCCTTGAGATCCTTGACCTTGAAATACAACAAGATTAACATTTGTGTGTCAAGTAAATGATATCTAGCCCCAAGAAAGTGTACCAGTGGCTACTTACAGATCTTACTAAATGAGAAGCTACTTCAGATCTTTCAGTTTATTTGTTCATGCTCCTCACTCACATTTGAGCCTTAAGCTTTGGATTGTGGTAAGTAGGCACCTAGTGCAGCTGCTGCTAAAAGTGCGACTTACAATTCTGGTACTAGGGTCTCCAAGGCCATGCCAATATTCATCAGGCAGCAAATGGTTGCTGAATAGAATATTTCTGTGCTTCTGTCTCACTTTATTGTTACCTGAAAACCTAGACATTTCTTAGTCTCTTATAGTGAACCTTTCATTGTAGGAATTCAGAAAAATGGAAATTAGCTGCTGGTCACCATGATCTCAATTGCTCTACTGAACATGTTAATGAAAACTCCACAAAAATCTTTTCAGCTAGAATTTATAAGTTATTTCTGTAGAATTCAATCCAAGATTGTAAGGTATAATACTTTAAGGTCTAAAAAGGGGGTGTACAAATGTTTTTGGCACCAGGTATGATATTAATTATCACGTATAAAAATATTAAACACTTTTAAAGTCAGTAGGAACAAAAATACTATATCCAAGATGTTGAGCTGGTCCATGTCATTAGCTGGTTTGGTTATTCAGGAGAAGGAGAGAGGCTGCCCTTCAGAAGTCAAGCATAGGCATGCATAGTACTTGGTACAGTACACTGTTAGAGAATGAACAGCATGCTGGGCACAGGCAAATGAGGCAGTATAGCCTTTTTTGTACTTGTTAATGCAGTTCCTTGTGATCCATAATTAGTGTTCATCCCCAGTCTGCAGGTGCTGGTAAGTGAAAATAATTTTTTTTTAAAGAGAAGTATTCTATGCTCACTTTCTATCTTTATGGGAACATTTGTACTTAAATGCTTCAGTTACAGTAGATGGAAAATAAGCCAGAGCGTACACTGAGGATTTTGTTCAGTATTTGCTATATCATTCTGTTCTGAGATAACACATCTGGTTGTTCTTTTTTATCCCTATGGACAAAAAAAAAAACAAACCAGCTTTGCAGTGATACATTGATACTACACATTTCTAAGTCAAACATCATAAAATTTTGTGGTTTAAAATTGCATGACTGTAAACATTTCTTTACACTTTAGTGTTTTAGGAGGTAGTAAATTGTCCATTAGAGATTAATGCCAAATAAAGTGTCATATCAATCTTATCAAAATTCAAATAGGAGCAGTAGCTAAAGAATGTGTTGTTCGTGATCAAGTAGAAATGAGTATTTTCATAGGCCAATACAGATAGTTTCATTTTAATTTACATTTTCACATCCCGAGTTATTTAAAATGGATCTGAAGGAAATCATCTCTCTATGAATAACAAAATTTTTCATGCAATATAAGAAACATAGTTGAGACTAACTAAATATCTCCTTTTGGCCAACATTTTCTATAGACATCAATTCTATTTCATTTAGCTGCCCACTCATAAATAAAGATTTTTATCATTAGCATTCACAAAACCAAAATGGGACATTCTGAACTTGGAGATCGAACTAAGTTTTCCCCACATGACAGCTATTTCTAAAGTTAGCTTTTTCCAAATGTAGCTGTTCATGCTACTATTTTCACAGGAGCCTGTTAGAAATCTTTCTTTGGGGTCAAGCTTGTATTTTGTCTCTTGTGATAGAAATCCTGTGTTGATGGTGACATTTGGAAGCCTTATTAGGGGAAATGCTTGGTGAAATCCATGATGAGTGTGACCTTTCAACAGAGCCTTTGCACACATGGGCTTTTTTCATCATAAGGGCTTTGTCAAATGCTCTTTATCTAGAAAGCTTCCTCTAGATCCTCGAAACTCAAATGGGGAATGATTTAGACCCTCAGTCACCTCCACGGTTTCATCTTCTCGATGAATCAGGAGCACAGGCTTTTTGATTTGCTTGTGCAACTTTGCCCTTCAGCAAAACCTTCTCTTTCACCTGAGGTCTGAATATCACACTTGTGAACAGGTCATTCAGAGAATTGTTCCTGCTATAGCACAGTTTAGATTTCTGTGATATATATATATATATATATATATATGTATATAAATTAGACAATGCCAGTCTAATTTAAAGGACTTGGAGTTTTTAGGTTTAAGTATCACATATTTCTCTTCTACCTTCCCAGAATTAGATGCACATTGTAAGATAAGTCTTTGGAAAGCCCATTTCCCAACTGTGTGATGTGTGATGGGACAGGGAAACCATAACAACCAGTTTAGCCTCATTTATTTGTTTCTCTGTTTATAAAATGAAGGTCCTGCATTATTAATAATTCATCATTAACTGCACTATCCTACCTAAGTGTTTAACTTGTTCATTAGCTGAAGGCATGTGCACTTTGTACATCTGCTGCACCGACCACATCGTGAAGTCCCATTCACTGTTACAAAACATCATTCACTATTGTCTGTTTCAGAGGAGAGCACAGCCAAGGCCATTAAAGGGAAGTTTTCTTATTCAATATATTGTTTTCTCTTTTTTTAGGTATTTTCTCAGTGCTCAGCTTGGCATCTGAATGTACCACTCTTGCCGCTGAACTTCCCAAAGTGTCTTACGTGAAGGCCTTAGACGTGTGGCTGATTGTTTGCCTTCTCTTTGGGTTTGCATCTCTGGTGGAGTATGCTGTGGTTCAGGTAATGCTAAACAATCCAAAGAGAATCGAAGCTGAAAAAGCAAAGATTGCCAAGGCAGAGCAAGCAGAAGGGAAGGGAGGAAATGCTGCCAAGAAGAACACTGTGAATGGCACAGGGACTCCTGTTCACATCAGCACTTTACAGGTAGGAGCTGCAAAGCTTTTTATGCAAAATCAGCATTATTGTCTATTAACCCAGTTCCAGGAATATACTGTTTCTAATATTTTTGAATAGTGCTTAATCTTGGAAGTGGCCAAGACATGAGAAACATGCTGGTAACTAATGGCTAGCAATCTGAACAATTGGTCCCTAGTGATTTGGGGTCAGAAGTTCTAAGTGAAAAATTTGTCTTTTAATATTGTAGCACCATGGCTGCTGCTTAGCTTCAGGTAAATAAAGTAGCAAGCAGCTTTACAGTTGCTATTTTTCTCATAATAAATAGCAGCTGTCAAACTGTAATTATTCAGAGGACAGAACTCTCAGACAGTATTTGCTGAGAACATACTCAAATAACACCCAGCTCGTTGCTCCCTCGGGATGGCCACAGCTGCACTGAATTGCATGCTGATGAAGCCAGGAATCCAGAAGTCTTGGCATTTGTAAACAAAAGACAGGTCTGTTTGTGTCAAACAGTTCCTGCATTTATTGTGTTGCTAGATAGAGTTTATGTGTAAATCAGTCAGATTTCATTTTATGGATAAAGATGACATGTACATCTTCACTCAGGGCTAAGTTTTCCATCATGTTACTGAATTCCTGACATTTTAGAAGCCCCTGTTTGTGCTCCAAGAGTTACCAGATATCCCATGCCTTCAGTCCTAAGTGATATTTGACATTTATTCTGCAGAAGAAAATACTTTTTTCTACGTGTCTAATATGAATTTGGCTTGTCCTTTTCAATGACTTAGCAATTCTGTTGTATAAAATAAAGCTATTAGGCCAGATCCAAGTGGTAATATTGGTACACTGTGACTTCAGTGTTTGTTTAGGGAAGGAGTAGTTTATGCCAGAGTGGCAGAAACCCTGTCGTAGTATCAAGTTGGGTTTACGCCATAACTGATTGCCCCCAGCCCAGAAGAGCTGCAGGCGTTGCAGAACAGTGCACTTAACTACCATAAGTTTCATCTGGTAGAAGAATCTTTGGGAAATGTTTTGGTAGGCAACTACTCTCAGCTTAGAGTAACCCCATGATTTCTTTGACTTGTGTCATGAGTAATTCCCCAAGCCTAGGCAACATGAGGACTGAGTAGAAGAAAATGGCTCTGCTGTCCCTGAATTGAATGTGATAATTTTGTGTTCAGCAATCTGCAGGTCCCAAATTCAGCTGTTTCTTCTGACAGAATAGTTGCAAAAATCCAGCAGATCAGCATCAAATATATTTTTCCTATTTCCAGTACTTAAAAAGTGTTAAGTGTTCAGCTTGATCAATGACAAGTTTAGCAAAAAAAAGTAGTGTGAACAAAACCAATTGCTGAATTACTGATTCTCCTTGGTATACACACCCTCTCAGGTACATACCATTGTCATATCCATGTGGAAGACAAAATTATCTATTACTACCTATGTTGTGCTTTCATATTTTAATTTTTTTTCAAGAAGGCACTGGTGTTCAGTGTGTTTTATGACTTAGAAGAAGAGGAACCATTATCCACAGAAGTTCAGGAACGTTCCCCATGAATGATGTCTAGCAGTAGGCTGACGGTTTTTAGAATTCAGAATTCAGTCTGCCTTCCTCTTGTAGCATCTCCCCTCCACAATCTTGAAATGTCAGCCTCAGCTTCTCATGTTTGACCTGCACTTTTCAGGGTCTTCTCAGTTTGTTATGAGAGACCTTTAACATTCCAGTAGCTTCTCATGATCTTTATACAGAGATCAAAAAAACCCATTATTTACCAAGACACAGTGGAAATAGGTATTCATTGCTGTAAAAGCTATTCATGTGTCTGAGTGGCTCATGGGTAAGGATCCAGCTTGAATTAATCCACCTGCTTTGAAACACAACCTACCAGAGGAAAGGTATCCTGGTAATTTCTGGGAAGATGACCAGGCTGAGATAGAAAAAGCTCCCAGACCAATGAATCATCTGACATCAGGATGTGGTAGGACAGTGGTGCTAGATTTTATATATTTGAAAGCTATAAATCTGCCTAGCTGCAAACTCCCTCTCTGAACCCGCTACCGCGTAGGAGTACTTTGAAAGTTCTCAGCCCTGGAAAAGCCTGTACTAAAGTCCTAAATCAGAACAGGTGTAAATCTTTTGGTAGCTCTGACTCCTAATCCAAAACTAGGCTTGCCCCACAAAATTTGGATTGCTCCCATACAGACCTAGTTATGATCAAGTAGAGAATGCATTTGTCATACGGAAAATATGCAAGGGAGAGAAACATTAACGAAGCAGGTAATGGAAAAAAAACTGTATGTTGAAAAGCATAAAGAATACAAAACAAAAGGAGGCCAGAGTGCTGTCCCAGAACTTCAGGAGCTGTTTCTCATCAGGGTCATGTAGGATTGTGTGGGAGGCAAGAGCAAATACTTTGCTAAATGTCTGGAAAGACTTAGGTGACCCAGTGTATAACTTTAGGAGAAAAGGACAACTTATAACTGCACCCCTGATATAAGTATATGTCCTGTAGAAATGTTCATGGATGTTCTTTTTCCACTAGGAGGTGATACTCAGGCAAAAGTGACTGAGGGTGTAGCTGGAAATGTCAGCATAGCTAGGCTTGAAACAGTGGATAGACCAGATGAGACTTGAAGGTAAAGCCAACAGAAAAGACATGGAAGCAGTTAACTCCAAGTGGGGAAAAACAGAGAGCATGAATAATTCCATTTGTAAGTGTTTCTCCTGTTTAAATTAAGCTATTAAATATTATGAAATATTAACTGAATGGTGCTGATATATATCTGTAAGTTATTAAAGGGTAATCAAATTTAAAAAGAGAAGTTACTTTATTTCACTTCAAAATGCCCTGGATCCTGATGCCATGGCAGTTTGCATTCCCTGAACAGCAAGTTGTGCACTTGCTGCTTTTGCAGTGTTGCAGCAATGATGTTTCTGCAGGAGATTTGGGCAAAGGGCCTGCGTGGAAGGTACAAGGGAGCTGCTGGGTTGAGAAGGTCCTTGCTGTGGGGAGGATCAGAGGGAAGCAAGTGGGGCAATCAAGCATCCCTGGTTCCAGTCTTTGTGGAACAACTTGTTGTCATGTGCTTGCTCCATTTGTGAAAGTTAAAATGGCATCTGGTTTGGAGACCTGGCGTATTTGATTTAAATAAAAAACAACTGTAACAAAACCACATGATAATTCCTAAAAATACAAGCAGCTATTGTTCCATTTTTATGGAGTAAAAGGATAAGCTTTTCAGTGTATCCTAAACATTAGAAGTTTAATGTAATTTGTAATTGCAGGCTAGGAGAAGAGTTCCCCTGTAACAGAATCTGCAAGGGTCTGCTGAAAGTTTTCAGCAGAAAGCGCTTTTGTCACTGTGTCAATAGTCAGTAATCATGACCGATAGTCACCAACAGTGACAGTGAAGATGGCAGGGTGAAAAGAGTGCTCACAGTTTGCCAATCACCCAAAGATGGAGAAAGACTTCCATGCATGTGTAGCTACTTCACCAGATCCTGGGAACTGGCTGCTGTAAAAGCTGCATGTTGCTGGCATATGCCAACCCCTCAAGTCCAAGCTTTATGAGTCATGCTCCCTCCAACAAAAACCCTTGAAATGTCAGTGCCATTTTAAACCCAGAGGTTTATCAATACGACTGTCTGATTAAAGTCAAGTGGTCTGTCTGTCAAGATCACCCTGAATCTGTTGGGAAGAAAAGAGAAAATAAGTACTTCTGATGTGTTTTTCTAGGAGAAGCAGTGGCTATGCACTTACAGGCAAAAAGCCATGAGAAAATACAGCTTGGCTCCCTTAGCTCATAGCGGCTGCAAGTAGATGCTGTTCTAAGCAGAGGAGAAAATTATGCAACCTGGTGATAACTGCTTGCACTGGTTTTTTATTGGGAATCCTCAGTAGGAGTTTGCATGTGTTTCCTAGCAATGAAACACCATACAGTGAGAAAAACAAGCAAAAAGGGAAATGTTTTGAAGATGAATCATTTTTTTTTGCTTTCATTGCTGACGTGATTACAGTGAGAGATTGCACTGTTAACTATAACAACACCCCTTCACTTGAAAAGTCACATTTTCATCAAGCCCATTAATAGAAGCTGTCCCCCACAGATAATGTGCTAATGACTGGAGAGAACATTTGCTAAAAGAATGGTTCTGGCAGATGATGAATAGCACTATGCAAGTGGTGGTAATAGCTCTAATGCCAGTTATTTTTAAAAAGAAGTGGTGCTGTTGCTTGCTTTATCTTGTCAGAGCCACATCTAGGCTCTGAAATCTGAGATGAGTTATGTTCACCTCTACTGAGTTATAATATACTTGACCACTGGTGGTGACCTGTTGTAACCTGGTCTTCCCAGGTTTTTTCCCCTCAAGTGGAACTCCAGACTAAAATTTTTATTGCAGAACCATCAAAAACCCAGCTGACATTTTACCTTACACACAAAACCACAGGCTGCAGCCTATTTTAATAGTTCCTGACAGCATTTCAGGTACAGAGTAGGTACTTTCTGCTCCAGTGACTCCTGTATTCATCCTTGGAGATAATTCAAAACATGACTGTAAAAAGGCCCCAAGCAGTCTGCTTTGAGCAGGGGGTTGGACTAGATGATCTCCAGAGGTCCCTGCCAACCTCAGCTGTGCCATGATATTGTGATATTTTATGTATTAATATTTTTTGTCCTGTACTTTACAAGGAATATTTGGAGTGTGGTAGCATATTCCTCCTGAGCTGCACCGGAAAATATACTCAGTCTGAGTACAGACTAATGCTAAAAAACATTACTTTATTGATGATCTACATCTATCACGGCAAGAGCAAGAGAAGAGCACAGAACAAGTGCAAGAGAGATTAATAACAGCTTGTTAGAAAACTCCTCCTTTGTCTTGTATGGAAGCCCCTTATAGAACTGGCAGCATTAGTGACAGATCTGCATGCCAAAAGGAGGTTGGGTGCACAGCAGCAGAGATGGTTTTGTGGCAAGGAGGATGTGCTGTGTAGGGCAGGGAGCGCAGCATTACAGTGGAGAAGCTCTTCAGCCTGAGGGACACGTGCAGAGTTTGAGAGGCTGCCAGTGCTATAGCACATTTGAAGCCCTGCTAGAGGTTATGGACAATACATTTCTGCTCTCAAATATGATGACTTTTATACTGCACTTTGTCCTGATGGATAAAGAGGACTTGATCACAGGATGAACAGTCAATTGACAAGGATCTTTATTCTATTTGCACAAAACAAATTGAGTCAAGTCCTGATATTTTTGGTGTTGTGAAAGGTCAGATTTCATAAATTTGAGAACTGTCTAATCTGGATAGAAGAATTTAAACAAAAATTATGAATGGTGCTGGTGAGCTAATAATGTTGAAATAGTTACAGACCAGAAGTAAAGCTATTCTAATTTAAGAAAAACCCCAAAACCTAACAAACAGAACAATTGAAAACAAACTTCCCAAATATTTAAAACTATCTGAGCTTCAAGCATTTCTCTTTTCTTCTCACTGGCAAATGGGAGGTGATAGCAATTAATATAAGCTGAAATCAAGAAAATAATTGTAGATAATAGGTGTAAGTAAGGAGATAGATGCTTAGCATAACTGAGGGCAATAGGAAGTTACTTTGCCTATACAGCAAGAATAGAAAACCTTGTAAGAAGAGTAATGGTACTATATTAGGCAGAGGTGCTGTAAGTATCAAGAATTAGCTGAAACAGGAAAAGTGTTGAACAAATATTCTGCTCTGTGTTTGGGGAAAAGCCAGATATATTACATCTGAGGATGAAATAGCTCTCATTCACAATAGCTAATGAGAATGTTAAACAGTAACTATTAAAGGTAGACATTTTACAATCAAGATTTCAGCTTAAGTTGCATCTAGAATTTTTTACAGAGCTGGTCTCTGAGTGCTGTGGAATATTAATGTTGATTTTTTAATAAATCCTTTACATCTGGGAGGGTTCCAAAATACAGCAAGAAGCTAACTTTGTGCCAGTACTTTTAAAAGCTAAGTGGTGTAACAGGAATAATTATGAGCCTGACATCAATCAGTGGAGAATACTGCACAGCTTACAGGGTGCTGACTAATAGTTATTGTTTGTAAGTATTAATTATCTTTAATTTTGCTCATAATTCAGTCCCATGTTATCTAATGAATGGGTCAGTGAAATTAAAGTTGAGCTGTGAGTTTATTGATTTAATCAAACTGAATATAACTTTTTTAAGTATTATCAGTTAGGTTGACAGAAGTAATGATGCAAAGGTAAGAAACTCTTAAGAACATTTTTCTTGGCTTCATATGTCAGCCTGGTTACATCATCTGAATTATGCAAAATCAAGGTTAGATTTGTTACCATCTCTAAGTATCAGCAGTTAATCAGACTAACTATAGTCGTGACTCGTGTCTGAATATTGAAGCCGAATAAATTCAGGTTTGAAATAAGGTACATATGTTTGTGGGGAACAAGGTCATGGAAAAAATTCTCCATCCTGGATGTTTTTAAAGGAAAATCTAGTGTAACTAGTTTGGGCAGTAAACGTGGAAAGAGAGGAGGAGCACCAGAAGCAGCAGTGGCAGAGATGGGGAGTTAGTTGCTCCTCCCTGCCAGTCTGCCTGCACAGGCAGCACTTATTCTTTCATCTCATTCCCCATTTTCTTCTCACATTACTTCCCTAATTCTGTAACCAAAGGCTTTCTGCAGAGGCACACGTGCTGCAGCTCTGGAGCAGCAGCAGGTGCTGAGCTTGGCAGCGAGCACCAGTCAGTCTGAATTTTGTAAAAGGTGAGAAAGGATCATCACAAGGGGCCTTCTGGATTCTAGGAGACATTCTTAGGTACTTCTGAGCTGTTCATGAAAAGACAGGTGTTCTTTCCATCCTACCAAACCTAGACAAAATGGTCCAGTCCTGGAAGAAACAGGGAACTAGGTCTGTGCTTTGGGCCAAGCCCCAAGAGCTGTCACCTTACTGTGCTCTCCTTGGCCCCTCCCACCTCCATGCCAGAGGGACAAGGAGTGGCTGCCCAGCTCCCTCGGGAGTGTGGGGTGGCCCTACATTATCCCAGAAGCCTTCCCTTCCCAAACAGCTGCTCCCCATCCCCTGCTGGGGAAAAGCCATAAATCTGGTGGAAGCATGCTGTGGGTTGAGTCTGGCCCACAAGTCATGATGCTGGAGCAGGATAAGATGAATGATATAAAATATTTTTTGTGCCAGGATGAAGTTAAAAGGATATAACATTTAACAACATTTTACTTTTGTTTACACATCTTCAGTGTAGTACTCTAAAATCAAGTCTTGCAATATCTTTTTTTACAAAAAAGGTTCCTGTAGCCTTTGGTAAGTTTTTTGTGCAGTAAATGTGGAAAATGAGGAGGAGCAGAGGCATGGTTAGGATTATTGTTAGGGTCGTAGCACAAACCAAGACAAATTAATAAAAAGCAGATAATTATATATATATTATATATACTTTGTATTATCTCAAATAGTTTAGGAAAGCTGTAGGGCAACTGAAGTGAATTTAGGTTAAAACAACAAAAACATTTGAGAGCTGAAGAGATGTATGAGAAGAAATTTAAAAGTATGTTTAGGCAGCAGCTGACTATAGTAAATAGAAGAATGTCAGATTTGTAAAGGCAAGGAAATGGATGAAATTGTTTTCAAAAGTAACATATACTTATTAAAGAAAAATTTGGGCCAGGTTGCTCATACAAGGAAAATTGTGTCATCCTGATAAATCAGTACTCCAGCTGACACTGAACTAAGCAGAGCTCTGCGTGAACATGCTGTGAACAGTTCTCTGCTTACAAGGCAGAGGTGACCTAGAATCCACTCCCAGTCCTGAATGGGAATGAGAACCGACTTGTAACAGCCTTTAGGGGAACACTCTAGATACTGCAGTTGGAACAGGAATATTCTGTGCTGTGAATGAGAGAACTTAGGCTCCAGTTAGTGTCACTGAGTTTTACAATGTATTGCTGGTAGTATGAGGCATTTGGAAAATCCAAAAAGAGGCTTATAATTTCATACATGATTCTATTTCTTCCTTTACTAAATCTTACTAGCTTTAAACATAGAAAAAAATGTAATATTCCTGTGACTCTTCAGTTAACATACACCCCTGTCCTGCAAGTTCACTTTTCATTGCACAAGGGTCTGCTTTATATCTTTATTACCTATGTCATTGGGTCTGATCTGATTGGAAGGAATGTCTCAGATCAGTGAATAACAGCATCCTGTCACCTAGGGTCACATAATCATGTTTATCTGTGTCTTAGTCACTGCCTTGCTAGACAGTTTGCCCCTGCTACTCCAGTAATGAGCACTGTTAGGCTGTCAGGTCTTTGAGGACTGGAAGACAGTTGCAAGAAATTTGTTTGTGTAGTTTTTGTCCTACTGTCAGGGAACACCTATCCTATTTTTCTTTTTGATACCCTGGAATCTTGATTTTGTGGTGGCTTAGGAATGGTATTCTCCAGTGTAGTACTCCCACTAAAACCAGGTGCTGTTCTGTCTCCTCACTCCAAGGGGAGGCATAAAAGGTAAAGACCATGGTTTGAGATAAGAAAAATTTACTGAAAACAGCAATGAGATAAGAAAATGAGCAGTTGACAGCAATAATATTAATAAAAAAGGTATAATAAAATAAATTATTCACACAGAAAAATTCCCCGACAATAGACAATACTGGATGGCTCCCTCCACCACGTTTGTTTGACCAGAAGGAACCCCCTCACCCCAGAAGAGAATCCCTTTCTCCAGCCCTGCCAGTGACATGAGGTGGTATAGAATAACCTCTGTGCCCTGGCCATGCTCCCTCCTGGCTACTGCAAAAATTAGCCCTGTCCTGGAGCCAGGACAAACCTGCACCTCTGTTTTAGTGCATCGTTTTCAAAATTTACTGCTTTCATGAGAAATATAACTCTGGCAAATTTGGGAAGGTGTATCCACTGTTTGCAGAAGGAGTAGTGCCATGCTTCTCTTCCACCTTGCACAAGAATCAACTTTGCCAATAATGGGAGTAAAAGCCTCAATCAAAGTTACATCTGTGTTACTTGTCTTTAGAGAGGCACCAAGCTCCGCAGGTACAAAGAAAGTGCTTCTCACCATGCAAGGTGGTCGCCCTAGGGTGAGGGATAGGATACTGCCCTGGCAACTCTTTAGAACCAGAACAAACTAAAATTAATTGCATCAAACATTGAATTTTAGGGTTAATTCTGACTATGGCTTTCAGAGCTCAGAAAAATGCAAGTATTGAATAGTATCAAGCCTGCAGGTTCATCAGCACAGAACAAATATCCAAAAATACTCCCCATGAAAATGTTCTCTCCCCTTCTATCATCTTAAAATGAAGGAGTCTAACTATAGCAGATTGCAGAGCATGAGGCACCTTGTGCATGAAAAATTACACAATTATGAATGTTTGGATTAGTTTATATGATTGACTGATCATCCTTAAGTACTTTATAACATAACCATTCCACAAATTAGTCTGATGTAATGTATCCCTATCAACAAGTAATTTCCTATATGTTTGTTTAGTGTTCTTTAGCAGATGCATGAAGTTTGCTAATGAGTTGTGGCGAGTAGATCATGATTCCCCTCACTCTTTATTTCATAGGTTGGTGAGACCAGATGCAAAAAAGTTTGCACTTCGAAATCTGATCTGAGATCCAATGATTTCAGCATTGTTGGAAGCTTGCCAAGGGATTTTGAATTATCAAATTATGACTGTTATGGGAAGCCCATTGAAGTCAACAATGGGCTCGGGAAATCTCAAGCCAAGAACAACAAGAAGCCTCCTCCTCCCAAGCCTGTCATTCCATCAGCAGCAAAGAGAATTGATCTTTATGCAAGAGCACTGTTTCCTTTTTGCTTCTTGTTCTTCAACGTCATATACTGGTCCATATATTTATGATAAATCTTTTATTTATTTTTTTCATATGTGTAAAATATAGCCCATTTCATTATCCCTTCCCAGTCATGAAGGCCACTGTGTGAAATTATTTGCATTTGCAAAGCAATATGTTGCATCTTGATGCCGTGCGATTGTACTGAACATATGGCATCTGAAATTTGAATGAAAGCATGACACTGCAATGTCTGTGCTCTGACCAACTGTGTATATAAATGTACAGCATACATCCTGCTTTAGGAATATATATGAAGGACAATGCCTACTACATTATAAAGCTGATTAACGCTCTTCAGATATTAGTAACATACAGAAATTTCAAGTGTTTCTGACAATGAAATGGATGTGCACGTTGAGTATTATTAAAATCAGTATTCTAGTATATGTAGTATTTAACAGCTTTTCTGCTGACTTCCAGAGGAAAAAGAAACACCCACCAAACATCTCATTCTTATATAATTTCAGCTGGCACTGTTGAAGAAAAAGCTAAGGTGTAATTATTATTACTTAGACTTTGTAAGTGGAGGCAGCATCAAATAAGCAGATCTTGTCTATGTGGAAAAATAAAGATCAGAGAAGTACTAAATTTGTAAAATCAGCTCATTTAGGAAAAAATCCTCAACAATTGTGTCCATGAAGCAGGCACACTTAAGTATTTTAGAATATGCTGGCAATAAAACATTGGGCCAAATTTTAACTGCTGTTTCCTTAGGCACAAACTAGATACAGTACATAAAAAACAAACGGGCCACTTTCTAGACTAAAGGTATCAGGAGTTTTGGAGAGGCATCACAAGATGCAGCTCAGTATCAGGTTTGTTATACATTTTTACATTACTTTGTCCTCTGGCTCAGCTTCTGTAGCAGCTGGCAAGCCTGCAGTATGTAAGTCACGATTTTTTTGTTGTTGCATTGGACACTTATTATTTGGTTTGTTTTGTTTATCCCCTTGAAATCTTTAATTTTAAACAAACCAGTTTTCAAGACGAAATCCCATTTTCCCCACTAAAATTCCACCTTTTCTGTTTGTGTTCTAGCTAGCACGTAGCCACCAGTAGGAGTGAAAACATGTCCAAAGGTCTAAGGGGCTGAGACTGTCATGAGCCCCAGTGTGCCTATGTGTTAATTAATGGCTGCCAGCAGCTCATTGATTTGGCTTCTACATTTTGGAGAATAAGGTCCTGTGCATGAAACAGTTCTGATAGGAGACTGCTTTCCATTTTCCAGAGGAAACCCTATGGCATGGAGACTACCTAAACATGAGCTCCTTGGTGTGCATAGTGCGGGAGCTGTGGTCTCCTGTGGATGCCAGGGTTCATCCCTTCATAAGGGCAAGTCATGAGAAGAAATGCAGCCAAAAGAAAGCTGCATGTAGGTAGGCATGTGAGAGAGAACGGGGACTTGGCCTCCGCTCGTGAGAGCATGCCATACAGAAATACATCTCTGCTTGTAAAGCTGGGGCACCACAGCTAATTACAATATGAAAATAAGGCAGTTCTCACTAACTTTGCGATTCATAAAAAGAAATCTGGACTATTGGCCCCTCACAGGCTAGGAAGAGACTGGTTTAAATACATGAAACCTTCCATAGTGTGGAAACAAACAATCCCACTTGTTGTGCTACATTTCTGGCATGTCCAGGATGTGCTGAGCTAATGCAGGCCACGGGTGGACTGTTGGATCACTTGGGAGTTGCCCACAATGAGAATGTTGTCCACATACAGCAATCCTGCACAACCAAAAGGTCAAAAGTGGGAATGTAAGAAGAGGAATGGCATGCCATGCTGGCTTCACTGCACATCTGGTGGAGCTGCATGCCCAGGGCTTTTTCAAACCACTGCCACTTTGTGATCAACAGGCTGGCTGCAACAACTTGTGTTTGGGTTGAAGAGATCTGCTCTTCACAGTATGGTCACATGCACTCCACCAGCTTCCTGGCCACTGTCTCATGGAGGTTTCAGGCAGCCACGCTACCAGGTGGCCACAGTTTGTCCTTTGGATTTCTTTCTGATCCAAAGAAATTGAAGGCAGATCCCAGATGTTATTGAGCTGTGTTCAGCGGGGGCTGAGGGAAATGGTATCTTTAAGGTCTAGTTCAAAGTTTGAATATTTCTGTTAGTTGGAGGTAATTGCAGAATTGTCAGAGACTCTTAATAAGCAATAAGGATAAGTGAAAGAGAGGAAGAAAGGGAGGGGGAACTTTTATACATACAGAATGGTATATTTATAGACATTATTTATTCTCATACTTGTATTTTTTCTTACAGTACTGGAAGGCAAAAAAATAATTACCTTGTGTTGGAAAATATATGAATTTTGGAAGATAATTTTCTTGTTAGAACTCTTATTAAATGATTTATCTGTAATTAGTGTCCACATTCTATCTGTAAAATCTCAATTATAGATTTTATTGTTAAATTAATCTTTGTTCCTTCTTGCTTTCCTGCTTACTTGACGGCTTTTGTGTTTTATCATAAAACACTTAATCAATAATACACTGTAATTGCTTTCCAACTCACACAAAGGGAAGCAAAAGGAATGTATATTGTTCAGATAAAGGGTTTTTTTGTTCATTACAGCACAAAAACTAAGGCCAGAAGCGAAGTTTAACAGCAAATTTGAAAGTAAATTTAAAATGAACCAGTATCAGCTATAAAGTATTAATTTTCTTTTTACTTACACTAGATAATATTGCAGTATTTGTATTATCTTGGAATACATTCGCTTGTCCTGCTGAGCAGTAATAATTGATTTATTTTATTTTTCTTCTTTCCACTAAAGGTCATCAAGAGTTTTGCATACCATCTCACGTTATGGTCCACCAGCACCCTCTAGTTGTAAAATTCAGCCTAATGACTGATTTCCAGAATAAGGTGCAAATATAAAAACTGTATACGAAATATAGGATCCTAATTGATTGTGATAATGTGAAAGAAAAAAATATTATTAAATTAAAAATAAATGGGCACAAAATCAATGTACAGCTATAGAAATTTTCCCTGCAGTTACAATTTGAAAGTATAAAAATGAAGACATTCAAGTAGTAGCAAAGGTGAGGTTCGTGAAGTGCAGCTTAGTAACCCAATTAACTAGTCATGATGTCTGAACAAACCACATGACAGCAAAATCTGTTTTTGAGGGAGAACCCATCTGTGTTTCAGCTGACATTTACTTCAAGTTCTGCTTAACT
The DNA here is from genome assembly GCF_000738735.6 of Corvus cornix cornix. NCBI lineage: Eukaryota > Metazoa > Chordata > Aves > Passeriformes > Corvidae > Corvus > Corvus cornix. Next base: position 24,045,132 of record NC_046334.1, on the reverse strand, counting down.
GGTAAGGAGAGTTACAAATTTTTGTTCTACCCTTAAGGTAAACCTTGGTATTTTCTTGGTTCTTAAGCATTGAGGTGTAGTATTCAAATACTAATTAGTATTAATTCTGTTCTTTTATAGTATCATCACCCTTTAGATATCTTTTGACATTTTTCAGGATTTTAGAACACATTCAAACATTGCATCAGGAATTTCCATGGAGATTCGTTAATTCATTTCTCAACTGCATCTACAAATTTAAGGTAGGCAATAAGTAAGGATGTAATTTGAAAAGTGTATCAGCTGCTATGCATTAATTCCTTGTAGTACACAGCTCATGTTTGACACCCAGTTTTAGGAGCAGCTCTTCAGCGTGTAATGGCATCTCCTCTTTTCTTCACTTAATTCTAGCTGAGATGGTGTAAGTGAGCAGTTGGTCTTTTGAGGAAAGGAGTTTATTTTTGTAAGTGCACTGTACAGAAGATTGACCACATGGAAACACTGCCAAGCAGCTTTCATTCTTCAAAGTCTTCAGATTAATTTGGACTTGTTAACAGGGTAAAGGAAGATGTCTTTAGTGCCCTATTTGCCATTAAAGAGAAAGCAGCAACACTTCCTTCTGGGCTAGTGTCAATGGGCATGACCACAGTGATTGATCTGTCTGTATAATCTTTTAAAGGAAATGCACTTGCAAGTAATCTTTATTTAAAAATATTTTACTCTGAAGAGAGACAGTACCTTACTTAAGCAGTCTGTTATAGCTGTTCAGGGAATGTTGTAATACAGTTATAATATAGACCATGGTCTCTGCTTCAATTAAAGCAGCTTATCCTTATGGTTACTGGGGGATTGCAATGGGGCTATTTATAGAATAGGTAGCATTGAATTATTTATTTGCAGCCTAAATATATGCAGTGTCAAGTGATTTTTCAGGCTATTGAGATATCGTAGTGCTGCAATGAGTACAAATGGGGTGTGTAGCAGATAAGGAAATGAGAGGACATTCTTACTTGATGCTTTCGTGTACTAATTCCGGGATTAGAGAAGGTAATGTGGAAAGAAATTCAGATACAGATCAATTGAATAATAATTTTGTTTGTGTCAACAATTTAATTTTTGTCTAGAAATTTGCTTTGTATATAAATGAGTTACCTTCTTTTTATATTACTATAAGGAAATTTAAAAAAAACCAGGAAAATTAAGCTCATCTGTGGTTCCCAAAAGATAAGGAAATTAATTCTTTTCACATGAAGCTCTACACCTAAGTAAACAGTGGAATGTAAAGAAAAATTTGAGGACATAAATTCCTCATCATAGTGGTTTTGTCTATGCCACTGTATCAAATCAGTCACAAGCAATCTGGGCTGCTTGCAGCACTCCCTTGCATTTTGCCTTACTCAAGAAAGTTGCCCACCCCTGTACTCCCCCTGCACCTATCCTTCTTCCATCAGTGGGAATGGTGTCAGCAGACATTTAAAATAAAGATTACCTGGCTATTTTGAAATGCTTCTGAAAGCCCTTCATTGCTACGGTATGTCTATGCTGCAGTCACTGAAATGTCTGCAGCTAGTGCAGGCTTATCCAAATTAACCTTAAACTGGCTGTTTTGGGGAGGGCTGGAAACATCACCATGGTGATGGTGAGCTGTGGCTGGGAAGCCTACCTGCTGGCTAGGGCAAGAAAAAATATGCTTGGAGTTCAGCCCCATAAAGCTTTGTGCTGCCTTGGCTGCTGTGCTCGAGCGGTTGGTTTAAAGTTAGCTCGTGTGGGTGTTCAGCAGCCCGTGCCTGTGAACTGTAGGTGTATGCTGGGTGACGCACGGTGTGCCAGCACGGAGCGATCCTTCCTACGGCTGATGTGAAAGATGGCACTGTAAAACATTCTCTCCACAGCTTTTGATCACCTACGGGATTTCTGACATATTTAATTTTGTGCACTGACAAGAGAATTCAGTGGCAGTGACAAAAAAGTGCCAGTTTGCTTTTTTCCTGGACCAATGCACATGTAAATGAATGAGTTGGATTCGCCCACCTGAGCATGAACGAGGTTTCCTCCTGAGTCTAGGTCATAAGATTATCCTTCTTATGAGCCCTTTTGTTTAAAGTCCCTACCTCTAGGAGTGGATATTAGATCACAATCTTTTGAATGAATAATGAGACTAAAGAAACTGGTGAGACTAACAAGAATGAGACTGTAAAAGTCTTTTTGGCTTCCAGGTTGTCCATAGAGGTCATCCCTAATTTTGAGGGACACTGATTGCTTTTCGCCATGGGGTTTTTCAACATGTCAGTGCCTGTCAGGTTCTGGAGAACAGCATCCACTGACTCCCTCCTAGCAGGGGAGGTATTTGAAGGGCCTTTAAGTTTGTTAGTCAACTCATCTTTTGAGTATTGAGATAAATCTAAAGCTGCCTGGCACCATTAGCTGTCACACAAAGGCAGCAGGTACGTTAAGCACACGTCTTTTAGTACAAGAATATTAATGGCCTTTCATCTTATTGCGGGAAAATGTGGTTTACTGTGATGGAGACCAACCAAAGAGACAACGTGGGTTACTAAGGATTTCTGTCCCATCAGGCAGTTACGTAGGCCACATAATGTGCTTTGACAGGAAGAAATATGAGGATTGTGGAGTACAAAAGATAAGGTATTGTATAACTCTTTTCTACCTGATGAGTTCTTTGGGCTGTGGCAGTGGGAAGTGTAGGGTTTTTCATATATATCTGTGTCAGCCTGTTTCTTTCTATGAATATTCACAGTGGGAGTCATTTTTTCACTTGAAGAAGCAAACTCAAGAGGTTTTTGGGCCAAGGAACCCTTGTGAGTAAAGCAGGTCAAGTTGTTGTATGTTTGCCCCCTGCAAAAACCTTTCAGCTCAGGGGAAATCTTCTCTAGCAACATAAACTGCAAGAAAAACCTCTGCTGAAACTGTGGCTGCTTCTGAGAGGAAACTCTGTGTGTAGGCAGCTCCTGTGCTTCCACCTTCTTTTGCTGTAGAATACATCATGATAATCAATAGTACTGTTTAGCTTTTCTGTTCTGCAAAGCACTCCTTTTATCAAGCCTGAGCTATTTCCTTGGCAATACACTTTAGATATCCTACCTTTCATCTCCATCCAGTCAGAGCAAAGACTGTGTGTGGGACTCTATCATAGAGTTCACAAGGGCAAGCCAGTGGTGATGTTGAAGAACGCATGAATGGTAATATATGAGAAGACCTGAGACCTTCTTTTTTCTTTAATTTTAACGTTATATGTGTTAAGCCATTTCAGTTCTGTCCCTATACCTCAAAGTATTCTGATATTTAGATAAAATTCCACTGCATGCATTATATTTTTAAGTGTATGAATTTCCTGTGAAAAGCAGAATACAAAAAGAAAGTAGTCAATGTGACATTTTTTAAAATGTTGATTTCCTCTATTAACCTTAAAACTTTCATCTGACCCAGAGGCTAGGGAAATAATGTTTCTCAGTGTTTAATAAGCCTTACATTGTCATAACAGATTTATCAGTGTCTCAGGCAGGCTCACTCTTCCAGATTAATTTGTTTCTTTGACTCTCAAAGGCCAGCTCAGTGGAAAACATTAATTTGGAGACTGGCTATTTCAAAGGCATAATACTGACAGGAACTGACTGTAAAGAGTAATGATTCTGACCAGTACCACTCCAGCATCAGCTTCTGCTTTTGACAAAGCCTGTCTTGATACCTGCTCCCGCTTCTGACAGATCCTGTTTAGCCTCAGCCTACTGGAGGGGGTAAAATCTTTGTAGGCTTTTTAAAATATTTGTCTGATTGTGTCAGCTTCTGAGACAACCCTGCTTCCATTTCCCTTCTGCATGTGCTTCAGGACCAGGCTATTACAGAAGCAATCTTTTTTCAAGCAAATTCCAATGATATACAGCATCCACCATGAGATATCATCTACTTTGTGACATTAAACTTTAGGCTTTATTTAATCATTCTTCATATTTTCTAGTTGCTTCCCCAAGGTGAAAGCTTCTTAAATACATAATTCTTACATGAATAAAACCAAATGTGCATGATGGCAGGAGAGGATTACAGCAGCTTTGTTTGTTTTCTCTGGACTTAAAGCTCTCACCTTGCTGTGGTCTTTAAGCCAAGGAAGTTTCAGAAGATGTGCTGCAGCTGAAGTCATTTTGGCTGCCCCACAGAAGGCTGGATCAGGACAAGACCCCTCCCTGCATAGGACCTGCCCTGTACAATTGCATTCAAAGCAAACCGGCCAGGGGAAAACACAGCTACGTTTCCCAAACCCTGGGCCGTTGCAATAATGTGTTCATCCCATTCAACACTTGATGAGTTTTCTTGCAACAGAGAGGCACTTTCTTGAGAAAAATAGCAACACTGATGCCACAGTAATATTCCCAGACACTGCAAATTCATGGGAGTGTTGTACACCGCTACTGTAGAATACCGAATGTTACAAATTTTATCATGGGAGATTTTAAACAGCAAGTGCATATCCAAACTGGCAGCACTTTATTATCTGTTACCCATAAGCACGGCTTTATTGCTTTATTTGTCATATGCTTCCATATTCTTCCTATTTCAGGAACAGCATTTTAAAATGGGTATTTTTCTAAGCATGCTAATTATTAAAATATATTGTGGTTTACCCTATTTTTTTCCCACAAGAACATGAGGAAGAGATAGTGTGTTTTGCATTACAGTGCTCTTGCAGCAAGTTTGCTAGTGTCTGTGAAGAAATTTTTGATGAAATTAAATAGGTGGAAAAAAATTTCATGGAGTGTGCAAATGAAACAGCCAGGAATAAACCCATTTATGCAAGACTCATGCTGAGAGTCTGATGAGCTTTGACAATTGGAATAAATTATTTTGTCTGAAAGGAGATTCCAGCCTTAAACATTGAATCTTTCAACAGTTTTCATTTCTCAGATGAAAATAAAAACCAAAGCTTTATAAAATAGACCAGGTGGTCTTGTCCGTATTGACCTCATATCTGCACAAGGCCATCATGCTCTTCTTTAATATGGTCTTTCTGCCAGTTCCTGCTGCTAGAATTCAATCAATGGGATTATTTCTTCTCTGACCAAGCAGTAGTTGGCTGCTGTTGGCTGAGAGCACACGGGCCCCAGCTGGGGGACAGCTCTGTGCACAGCCCAATTCTGAACATCGCATGTAAGTGACGCTCTGTAGCTAAACACCGTACCCAGTAAGCACAGCCAAGTGTCCCTTTCCCCGGTCTCCAGTGCAAGTTTGGCAGATTATTTCTTGGTGCATTCCTCTGCACCAAGTGACAGAGGACAATAAGGTGGCTTTCTGTTGTGCCAAGGGCCTTTTGTTTAGATTGGATGTGGCTGGGGCAAAAAATATTATCTTACTATATGTTGTACAGTGCCTTAAGGCACTACTGTAATGCACACAAATAGCAATAAAAAATATTTCAGTCATTATTAATCATAGATTCAGTGGCATAAAATAGTGGTATCTCTATTTGTCTTCTCCCAGTCTTAACATTTCTGGAAGTTGTCTGACTGATTTCAAGTGCCTGATCTTCCCTCTCATCTACATTGGCTTTCCACTGTAGTTCTTTCTGATTTATTGTCAGAGGAGAATCAAATCTACTGCACACATGCATGCATTCTTTCCTTTAATATTTCTGATTTCTTATATCTAAAAAAGATTAAAATAACCTCACAGTTCCTTACTTGGATCCAAATTCCTCAGAAGACTCTGCAGAGGAACAAAGGAAGAAGATGTAGCTTTTAAAATGATACATTTATCCATTTATAATTTAATATGCATATGCATCAATATCTATTTTTGATATAATGGCATCCCTAGGACTAAGCCTTCTTGAAAATGGTGCGTCAGGATTTAATAAATTACCAGTATTTTCTCCTTCCATTATTAATATTGTTTTGTTTGACAAGTATTTGCAAAGTGCATGCCTACCAAGCCATGTATTTTTCCAGTTCCCTGTAAAATAAATCATCCCCTGCCATGGCACAGAGTGAGCTATGAGTGCCATGGGATGTTCAATCATGACAGAATTATAGAATATTCTGAGTTGTAAGGGACCCATCCGGATCATGGCGTCCAACTCCTGCCCCTGCACAGGACACCCCAAGAATAACACCATGAGCCTGAGAGCATTGTCCAAATGCTTCTTGAACTCTGTCAGGCTGGTGCTGTGACCCCTTCCCTGGGGAGCTGTTCCAAAGCCCAACCACCCTCTGGGTGAAGAAATTTTTCTTGTTATCCAGCCTAAACCTCTCCTGACACAACTTCAAGCCATTCCCTGAGTGACCAGTCTGGTCACCAGAAAGAGGAGATCAGTGGCTGCCCCTCCTCTTCCCCTCATGAGGAAGTTGTAACTGCAATGAGGTCTCTCCTCAGTCTCCTCCAGGTTGAACACACCTGGTGACCTCAGCCACTCCTCATACAGCTTCCCCTCTACAGCCTTCACCATCCTGTTTGGACACTCCATAATAATGTCTTTTTTATATTGTGGTGCCCCAAAGTTGCCCCCAGCACTTGAGGTGAGGCCACCACAGCGCAGAGCAGGGCAGGATGATGCCCTCCCTTGTCCGGCTGGCGATGCTGTGCCTGATGCACCCCAGGACAAGTTTGGCCCTCCCAGTTGCCGGGGCACAATGACTCCTGTTCAACTTGCCATGGACCAGGACCCTCAGGTCCCTTTCCATGGTACTGGTCTCCATCTCCTTGTTCCCCAGTCTGCACACATAACCAGGGATGCCCCATCCCAGGTGCAGAATCTGGCACTTGCCCTTGTTAAACTTCATACAGTTGGTGATTGTCCATCTCTCTAATTTTTCAGGGTCTCTTTGCAGGGCCTCTCTGTCCTCAAGGGAGTTAATACCTCCTCCCAGTTTAGTGTCCTCAACAAACTTAGTATTTCTTTGAGTCCTGTATCCAAGTTCTTAATTAAGATGTTCAAGAGAACTGAGCTTAGGATGGAGCCCTGCAGAACCCCACTAGAGACAGGTTGCCAGCCTGATGTCACCCATTCACTGTACCCATTTGTGCCTGACCCATGAGCCAGTCGCTCACCCATCACATGATGTGTTTATCCAGCTGAGTACTGGATATTTTGTCCAGAAGGATCCTGTGAGAGACAGTATCAAAACCTTTGTGGAAGTCCAAAAAGATTACATCAATAGGCTTCCCTTCATCAGGGAAGGCTTCCCACCCATCAGGTGGGTTACCCTGTTGTAGAAGGAAATCAGGTTTGACAAGCAAGACTTCCCCATCATGAAGCTGTTCTGGCTGTGACCAATGGCTGCCTTGTACTACAGCTGTTTTTCAATACTTCCCAAAATAATCTTTTCTGGGATTTTACCTGTATGAAGTCACATACTGGAGTAGCTCCTTCAATTACAAATTCAAAGCAAATGTTGTCACATAGAATGTACAATGATTAGTTGATATCCAGTATTTTATTAGCTCACCAATGTTAGTAATGATCAAGGGTAATTAATAGGTATGTTAAGTGAATTACTAGTAAATGAATTAATAAAAGGGATACAGTAAAATATGGATCTATTTCTCGGGGTTTGTTAGCTAAATCCTTGAGATGGGAAGTTCCTGTCAGGCAATACTATGTCATTTAAAGGACGTAATCCAAAGGCAGTATAGATAGAATCACCTGAGGACTGGTTTATACACAGGAAGATAAAAGTGTGTGCCACATGTCTGTCTGACTCATGGATTGCTTGCTGCTGGGTTGTCTTTCATAGTTGACATTCAAAAGGAAAAGATTGCAGGAGCCCGTGGAGGGTGGTATTTTCAATTCATTTAACTTCACTGTCATTTCATGGGATATTACTGTAATTGATTATTCATATGTATCACACAATCGTTTGTCAATAACACCAAATTGTCTGTTCATCTAATGAGGCACTGAATTGAGATGAGCTATAATTAATAAAATTATAAAATAATCAGATGATGAATGGAGAAAATTCCATTCTGAAGCATAACATTTCTACAGATTTTTTAATGTGCAGTGCTGCAAGAAGAAAGCAAAGAAGCAATATTACGGTCTGCTATCTTGTTCAGCAGTAGTGCTTGGAGTGCTGGTGTGATCTGCGATTTTTCTTAACTGCCTCAAATAACTGAGCGCTTCTTGCTGTGAAGAAAATCTGAACTATTGCTGCCTTTATAGTATGAAAACATCAGTAAGAACTGGATGATTCTGGATACACATTTGAGGAGAGAAGTTTCTGATCTCCTTATGTTTCCCTAGCTTTTTCTAAAGAAAGCCTGTGTTTTTTGTATAAGCTCATTTCCTTGCCTTTGACGTTTATTTGCTACAGCTGACCAACCTCTAAAATTAAGGTCCTATTTTGTTAGTTCCACTAAAACCACAGGGAGCCCAGCAGAATTAAGGCAAATGTTGTTGAGGGTTCTCCTGCAGAAAATGCCTTTCAGTGCACTTATTTACATCAGATACCATCAGCAAAGGCATTTTTATAGTTTTAGTTATAGAAAGTGAATTCATTAGATCACATCAGAAGATCTGCTTAATTTAACAGAAAAGCATTAATGCTATTTTCACAGCAGCTACAGCTGGTACTGACAGGTTGGGTGCAGCCAGAATTTGGGAGAGAGAATGTATCCCTGTCATTGCCCCATATAGTCCTAGCTGTAAATCGTCTCTAGGTGTAAATCATCTCTCTGTCCGTGTTTTCCTTTGTAGCTTTTTTAGACTTATGACAGTGACGTTTCCAAGGTCAAGGTTAGGTTTTTATTGATAACTGCCATTTTTGAACTGCCCTTGAGGTCCCACCAACTCACCTCTTTCTTTTGGAGCCCTTCATGCATTCATTCCTTCATTCATTGTGCTGTGTATGCGTCCCTGTAGTGAAAGGAAGCCAGAAATTTAGAATTGTTCAGAACCCAGCTACATGTGCACATCACTTCCGTGCATACAATGCAATTAGCAAGGACCAAGGTCACTCTTAGGTTAAATGGCAGCTCCACAGACCACAATAATGACTAGCAGTTAATATGTATAATTATGTATAGCAACACAAATGAAGTTTCGGTAAAGACAAGCAAGCATCATTTAAGTTGTCTTTAATGCCACAAATTCTATAAGCAGAATCTTTTCTCTGATAAGCTCATCCATTAAACCCGATATTTAATGCAATTGTGCAGTTAGAAGAATGCTATTTTCTGCCCACTTACTATGAAATAGATGTATTGCTAGTCCAAAGTATGAAATTAAGTGTCTCATAAGAATTTTTTGGTTTTCTCTTACGTTTCTGGTTTGCTTTTTTTCCCCATTGTAAAATCTTGCCATTAACAGCACACTATCACAACTAATCTCTGGGAAGATATGCCAATGCAGAGGTGAAAGTAAAAATATCTGTGCTGTGAACTAGTTCTGGGACTGAACAACTGAAGCGGTTTTTCAGAACTAAAAATAAACTTCTGTTGAGCAGAACTCTGTACATTTCCATGCGAACGAGCAAGCTGTCTCTTGACGGAAAAAAATTTTAAAATAAAAATTATTTATGTCAAACAGGTAAATGGTGAACCCAAAAAGATTTCTGTTATGGAAAGATCATAATAATAAGAGTAGGAGAGCTGATGTTTCAAATCATAGAAGTCCTTTTAATCTTATGTCCTATTTTTGATGTGGTTTTTAAAAGTACAGTGTAAAATGTCTGCAATGGGTAATTGGACAAAACAAAAACTTTCTACATTTTGGATACTTGAAGAAAGGAATTATTATCTTGTCTCATGCAATTCTATCTATTCCTACAACTTAATTTATTTTTAATGTTGGTAAGGGCTTGAAATCCATACTATAATTTCTGCAACAATTTTTCTCGTACTTATTTGTGCCATAAAATAAATTATTTTAACATTTGCTTGATGCTTTTTGTGTGATTTATATACTTTTTATTTTTCTTAAATGAAAAATATAATAGGACTGTTTGACTGATAGGCGTTTAAACTCTTACTCACTATAACTTAAATTTTACTTGATTTTCCCAGTGACAGAAGCCCTGACAAAATTATAAAACTATTAAAGTGATCTAAATAAAATGCACTGCAATAACATAACCATTTTTTAAACTAAATCCCTATCATGAATGTCTTTCTTTTTATAAGATTAAGAAGGTTTTTTCACTTTTAAAGGCAAACTTTAAAAAAAAAGAATAAAAACTTCACACTGTGCAGCTTAGAACAATGTGCTTATAAATGAACCTATGCCCTAATTCTCAGTTACGTGTGGACACACTAAAACCTGTTAGACTGCCAGTTTAGTGTACAGCAGTGACTGTGACCAGTGGTGTTGGCACAAGTGGAACCTGATGCCTGTGTGCCTTCTGATACTGCTGTACGGCTCCAAAGGGAAGCACCCCTATGGAAGAAGAAAGATGGAGCTTTCATACTTTCATTTACTTGGTGACTGTAGTGGTTTTTGTTCTGCTTTACTGAGGAGGGAGCAGCAAAGCAGCCTGTTGCCATCATCCACCTCCCCACGCTGACAGCTGGCCAAATTGCTCCACCGAGCAGCCTGGCACGGGGCTCCCCAGCTCCAAGGGGTGGAAGGAGGAAATACACTGCCTCTTCCCCTCCCCTGCTTTGGCCCTGACCGCCTTGGTCCCCAGCCCAAAAGCAGGATTAGCACTGGCATTGTCATTGCAGCTTTCCTGCTTGTTCAAAAAGCTCTTGGCCTCGAAGCCTTGTGCAAAGGATGTGAACGAGATCATACAGAAACTATTCCAGACAAGAAGGAGAGATTCAGTCTTGCAATGTGGAATGTTACGAGAAGCTGTCATCCCTGGATTAAGGAGTTTAGCTGTTAGTTCTGCTGTGGTGGAAGGCATCTTTGCAAAGCTTATGTGAACACTGTCCTGAATCCTGTGCGAGGTCATAAAGCAAATTATAGTGTTGATTAGCATGGAAAACCACTGTGAGAATTTCCATTCTCTGCTAGAGTTCAGTGTTCATGAACTGATTTTATCTGTTGGGATATAAAAGGAAGTCAAGTCTCTGATGCTCATCAGCTTTGCAACAGGTTCAAATTTGAAAAAGATCAGCTGATTTCTCCAGGGTTCTAAGGTAAATGGATTAAGCATATATGTTATGAATAGTTTTATGTATGGATGAAATATTAAACTGAGAACGTGTCTTCTCCATGCTGAGAATGATGATTACTCAGTCCATTTCCCATGGGCTGGTATTTGTCCAGTGTCCTTGTTTGAAATACTACTTCTGCCTACTCACTGCAATGACAGAATCAAATTCCTACAATACTCATAAATTTAACTGTAGAGGAATATATGACCAAGCATATACAGAGGTTTTACTATCACTGGTGCATGTTAGCCTTGGGTTTCAATGTCTGTGATTTGCAGATCCAGAGCTGCTTCTCAGTATTATTGCTTGGGATTCTGAACATGTGGGATTACCACATGGTGCTGTGATTGCTGAGGGAAAAACACCTATTTTTAATAGAAAAAAGGTCCGAGTCATAAGTGAGTAGAAATTAGAGAGTAACACTAAAAGTGTACCCCAGATATGTCAATAGAGAGCAGACTATAACATTCTTGTTAGCTAGTATTTGCCTTTTAACATTTTAGCATGTTGTTTATGAATGCAGGTAAGTGAGGTGGAGAGGTGATTTGACAAGTACTGGGGATTTGACAAGTACCATACCTCAGCAGGGAACAGTCCACCAGTATATGAAATCTGATGTCTTCATCATCTCCAAAGGGCTTTTCATTCTGCATAACGAGTAAAACATTTCTCACAGGCGACAGAAAAGGTGCAAGGCTAGAGAGGAATTTCAGTGATTAAGAACTGACCTGAAAAATGGGTGTAGAGTTGATACTTCAAATATAGACACTGGCATGAAAAAAGGAATAAGAACATGATGAGAATAAAAAGTGACACTGAAGTCAAGGCTGGCATTGCTCATGGAACAGATGGAAGAGGTGGTAAATGAAAAGAGAGAGGATCAAGGCTGGCTATTATAGTCTAAAGCAACAATCCAACGCATTTGAATTAGCTGTGCTCCACAGAGGGAATGAGGAGTAAAATATGAGGGTGAAATCAAAATAACCATATAGAAAAGGAGATTCTGATGGCAACGCGTTGGAAAACCAGATGGAAATCAGTCAAGAAAGGAGAAAGCAAAGAAGAAGAGAAGTAGCAGGTAGGCAGGGGAAGAATTAGAACAGGAATAAGAAATGTATCCCTTGGGTCTGAGACAAAGCAATGGAAGTTTTTTATACCACTGAAAGAAAAAGAAAGATATTGCCAGACAAGAATCAGGGATTTAGCATGCACTGTCTAATCTGAAAGCGTTTCTTTTATATTTTTCCAGGGGCTTAATAATGTAATTTGCTATAATCTCAGTAGAAAAAATTGAAGTAATCCATAGTAGATTTTCCACACACATGGTTTATTTAGCATATACTTAAGTGATTTTATTGGCAAAATAAATATAAAGTTTCTTGCAAATAGAAAGAACACAAGTAGCTCAAATAAAAATGGTAAATCCCAAATTGCTATAAATTTCTCATAACAGTTAGCTAAGCTGGTAACAAACTGCACTGTCACAGCTACTACCCAGCAAAGGGAAGCAAAAGCTGTATGATTATTACTAATTATTTTACATCAGTTATACCAGAAGGGTCATGATGTTGCTTTTTCCATCACCAAAATCACGAAATAGAAGGCAGCCAAAGCTGTTCCTTAGAGCGTGTCCTCCCTGGGTGTGTGTGCTGTTAATGGGAACAGTACGTGTTTGCTAATCAGAACAGGAAGCAGAATGAGCATGGAAGATCAGGACGTACTTTTTATTTTTAAAAAGACTCTTGAGATCCAGAGTGAACATATGGGACTACACACTTCAAAAAAGATTTGGAACTTGGAACCTTCATTTGTATTTCCTCTTTATTTACATTTACTGGTATTTGAAAAAGTTCTGCAGATTACAAAAATCCAAAGACAATAATCTTTATTGAAGGGAAGTATTTCTTGATCAGCCATGGAATCAAAGGATTCATACATTGGTACAGCATTTTTGCATCCTATTAAATCTGCACACTTTAAGGTTTTTTTATAATGAAGAAGATACTGAAAATAATTCTGAATAGAAATCCCAAGGATTGATAAAATAAAAGACCAGAAGGCCCACTATAACCATTTAGTCTGAGCTCTTGCCAAGGCCCTTCTCAGAATTTTACTTTTTTCAACTAGGATATGTAGAAAAGAGTCTGGTTTTAACTGAGCATTTTGCAGGGCTGAGGAATTCATTACACTGCTCAGTATATGACTGCATGGTCAATGACACATTACTAAAACAACAAAACAAAAGAGAAACTTAGTTTCTAATCTGAATGTGATGATTATCAGCATTCAACAACTGAGTTTTTTACTCCATCCTTCTCCTCAAATGTTTTATATTGTCTAAGTTAGTTTCCTGTAGCATGTGCTCCATGTCATCAAGCCATTCCTGAACTATGTTTTTGATAAGTATATGGAGTGATCGCTAAATGTTTCTGAGCACGAGGCAAAAATTTCCAGTTCTTCAGTCTTTTCCAAGTTTCTTTCTGCATCTCGTATTCAGCTGGTGAAACATATGAACATTTAGTTGAACTGCAGCCACTGTCTCAACCAGGATTGTGCCAGGATGAATTGCAGAGGAAATGTATTCCTGATAAATTTTACTTCTGATTAGCACATATATCAGCTCTTTTTAACTTCCTCACCAACTTCTGCCTTACGTTCAGAATATCCATTAGACAATATTAAATTGTTAAATCAAGTATAGTCATGATTCTTTGCAGTAAGTAGCAAACCTCTCCTGGAGTACTATGGAATCAGGATTAGGCACTTGGGGTTTTCAGGAGTCTGACATCTTTTTATTCCATATCTGGTCTTCTGTCATCTGCCATTGTTTTCATTATTATTGCACTGCTATGTTCCTTTCAACAAGTGATTGATGCTTATTATTAACAGTCTCCCTGTTGATGCTTTGTTCACATTCTGAACTAATGCATTTTTATATGATCTCCTTTAATGGATTTAGAAGAATGCATATAAGAATATAATCTTCTGTTTTTAAGAATACAATCCTTACTTACCTCTTGCAAGATTCTTTTCCCTGGAGTAAAAAGTATTGAATGTGATTCCCAGCAATGCAGTCTGATTTTCTCACGCACAGTGTTAATGAGTATGTCTATTTTTAGTACATGATCATAAATTACTATCACCTATAAATTCCTTTTTTCTCCTTTGCCCACTTGCATCTTTTCTATTCGATGGTTATAAAAAATAGAGAGTAGAAGAAGCCCTTTAAAAAAAATTATTGACATTTTTCACTATTACTAAATTCTGATTAAACTGTTTCCTTGCTGATTGGCTAGCCCATGCTGTCCTTTTGTACTTACTCGTATGAGTTGAAATCTTTTATTTGTCCCTGGCACACCAACAGTGGAATATGGCCACATAGTTTGACTTTTTTTTCCTACATGTTCTGACATGACAGTACAAATTTGGAGTAGTACATGCACATACATACACATGCACACATTGAACATGACGTATACCCATACAGGCTCACAATTCTGAAATGGAAAAATACGCATTAGAAAGTCAACAGCCAGGGCGGTATCAGCTGGGATTGCCGTGGCAGCTGTTACTAACTCATCACAAATAGTCTGTACAGAACCCCCAGCTGTAATTGGTAATTAACTTCTTTACTCAGATCATTTTTATTTTACCTACCTGCTATGCTATATTCTGTAGGTCTTTATCTTGGAAGACATAGCAAGGCCAATTCATGACAGAGACTGGGCTCAGGACCTTCATCTATAAACTATTTGACTCAGGTAAGGTTGCTCATTTTGCAGTGCCCACTACAGTGGGATCAAAACTTAGTATAGCATTTACCCATGCTTTAGTATAAACAATAAATAATATTTTGTTGTCTAAGCAGCTAAAACATGCATCACCATGAATTATTTTTACTGTGTCCAACAAAGGTCTTGATGCTTATGTGGAATAGCACTGTTCTCTATAACGCAAAAAAACCCAAACACCCAAACCAATAAATAAAAACCCCAATGCCTCAAATAACAGTTTAAAGATTTAAATCCTTTCCATAAATGCAAATACAGCTAATTCAAAAAGTAGGATTCTTCTAGATTTTATTTTTATGCTTTACATCACCCAAATCCTTTTTATATGTTAGTTCATTATGCAGCTATAATGTATATTGGCAAATATGATTTTTTGTTTTATTATAACATATTAAAGTGTAATCTTCAAACTGAGGTCTTTGCTTCATTTTAGTCTCATTTGTTATACATAAAGGGGATGCTTTAGATTTTGTTGAAAAAAAGAAGCATACAATTTATCTACACTTCTCTTAAAGATTGGCAGTTTTACACTGAAATATTTATTAGAAGTAAATGTCTGTATATCTCATTGTCCAGGATGCAGTGGGGACTGCCTGAACACAAGCTTTCCCCTGACAGCTTAATCTGTTGATTGTCACAGTGACGCTGCCTGCCCCTCTCACAGAATTCAGCAGTAGGTTTTACCATGCAGTGCAAAACGTGGCTTCTGGGAGAGACCAGGCTGGGGGAGAGAGTGAGGAAGGGCTGTAGAAACTCTGCCATTCCACCCAGATAAGCCCACAGGGGCTTTATGCTCAGGATGTTAAAGCTTGCTCTCTTTTTCAGGCTCATCCCATTTTGTGGGTGAGAGAGAAAAGATGAGATAAGTACAGACAGAAGCTTGTACAGAATTTCCTGGCGAAATGACTCAAATGAAACAAAACTCATCATGAATTAGTGATGAGTAAAGGGCTTCAGATTGCCTACTTCCTATGTAGGATATGTACTCATATTGATGTCTGAATACCTGAAGCTTCAATCCCCTCCTCTGGGAAAGGAGAATGAAAACAATTTAATAATAATAAAAAAATAAAAAAGGGGGAAAAGGAAATGCAACGCAGGATCAGTATCCTTTCCTATGTGGATATTTCCCATCATTAACTAAATATAAATTAATAAAACAATATGCCAGAAAATTATCACTTAATAGCAAATTCATTGTCAAGGCCACAGGAATGCCACATTGCCTTTTCTTCTATAAATTGTGTGTGTGTGTGTGTGTGTGGTGCACAGCAACAGACTTTGTGCCAAACTGAGAAATGTTAAATTTAGCTTGCAGTAAATAGCATGTCTAGCTAATACAGCTGGAACCCATCTTGGAAAGAAAAAAAAAAATCCCCATTATGCATGAAAATGAAATATCAGAATAGCTTTAACTCTTCCTGCACATTAACTTCTACGGTTTGGGTAGAGCAGCTAAAACAAAAAAAATAGGAATGTGCTTTTCAGGTGTATTTCTGAGGTGGCTCCATCCTGGGGGAGGCGGGTGAAATAAATAAATAAATAAATAAATAAATAAATAAATAAATAAATAAATAAATAAATAAATAAATAAATAATCTCCCAAAAGTGAGGCCGCTGTCCGCGGTGCTGGAGGCGGGCGGGCGGGCGCGCGGAGGGGCGGGGCGCGGCGCGGAGGGGGCGCGGCGGGCGCGCTCCCGCCGGGGCCGGTTCCGCGCAGGCGCCGCCGCCGCCGCCTCGCCGGGAGCGCCGCCCGCCCGTTGAGTGCGAGGAGCGCGGGCGAGCGCGTGCGAGGGCAGGGCCGGGCCGGGCGGCGGGAGCGCAGCGGGCACCGCCGGCACCCCCATCACCCCCATCCCGCTCGGCGCCGGAGCCGCGACCAGCACCGGAGCGGCAGCGGCAGCTCAGACAGCGGCTTCTCCCGCGCCTGCCGCGGGGCTCTTCTCGTTCCTTCCCTCCCGTGGCTCGCTTGCTCCCGCCGGCCGCTCGCCCGGAGCGCACGGGATCTAATTTGCTGACGAGCGCGCTCCGCGGAGGAGAAGGAGGAGGAGGAGGAAGAAGAAAGGGCTGTTTCCGTGGCTTTGTGGATGCTCTACTTTTCCTGGAAATGCAAAAGATTATGCATATTTCTGTCTTCCTGGCTCCTGTATTGTGGGGACTGATCTGGGGGGTCAATTCTAACAGCATACAGATCGGTAGGTGCCCGCATTTGGGGGGACCCCGCTCTCCTCCCGGCGGATCTCCCGATCCTTCATCCCCGCCGGTGTCACTCGGGCATTCCTGTCATGTCGCCGCGCGCCCAGTCCCACCGCGGTGCCCGCCAGGCACCAGCGAGGTCCCCTCGCCTTTTCCCCGGCCACACCGCCCGGCCCCCGCGACCCCCGACACAGGACGGAGCCGCGGCCGGGACCGCTCCGGCAGCGGCGCCCACCGGCACCCGCGCCCAGCCCAGCCCCGCGGCGGGCAGAGACCTGGCCCCGGCACCGCTCCGCCGGTGCCCCCGCCCGCCTGACGCGTGTGTGTTTCCCTGCAGGGGGGCTGTTCCCGAGGGGCGCCGATCAGGAGTACAGCGCCTTTCGGGTAGGGATGGTTCAGTTTTCCACCTCGGAGTTCAGGCTGACTCCCCACATCGACAACCTGGAGGTGGCCAACAGCTTCGCCGTCACCAACGCCTGTGAGTAGCGGGCGCTGCCAGCCTGCCGTGGCGGCGGGTGTGCGTGTGTGTGCGGGGGTGTGCGGGGTGTGTGCGCGGAGGTGTGCGGGGTACGTGTGTGTGTGTTTGCGCGGGGCGGGGGCGTGTGCGGGGTACGGTGCCGGGGGGAGCCGCCCCGCCGCCGAGCAGGTGTGGGAGCGCCCGGCCCCGTGCGAACGGGGCGCGGGGTCTCCGTGCGCCCCCCCAGCCCTCCGGGAGGTGTAAAATGGTTCCCGGCGGCTCCCCCCGCGCGTTACGTAAAGCTGCGCGGCCCCGGGGCTGCCCGCAGCGCTCCCCCGCTGCCCGCGGGCTGCGGAGCCACCTCGCTACCGGCGCGGCCAGAGCCGGGGCCCCCTCTGGCCAGCAGCCGAGGGGTGCGGAGCGGGCGGCGGGGGGCGATCAGCCATTTTACGCCGCGCGGTGCTGCGGGCTCCATCGCTCCATCTCGCCGCCCGCTCGCCCCCCGCCTGGCGTGCTCATGGGCGGCTGCGCTCGCCGTCCGCTGAGCTTCGCCGGGAGCCCGCCGCCCCCGCGGCTCTCCCCGCGGGACCGTGCCCCGGCTCCGCCCTCGGCTCGGCAGGGCCCGGCCGCACGCGTGCCGCGGGGCGCGGAGCACGTGCGTTGCGCGGCAGGCGACGGGGAAGGCGGGGCGGAGCAGCGCGGTCGTGGTAGCGCGAAGAGAGGAGCCCCGGACGGGGCGGCGAGTCCCGCAGCGGTGTGCGCTTCTGCCTCCTGTCGCTCGGCCCGGCGTGCGGCCAGGGGCGGCTGGCACGGTCCGTGCCAGGCTGAGAGCGGGGAGCCGAGGCGGCGTTCCCAGGGCGGTGAGGCGTGCCCGCCTTGCCCCCGTGCCGCACGTGCCCGGTTCGGGCGAATCCCCGGTCCCCGCAGCGGCGCGGGCGGCAGCGGGCGGGGAGCGCGCTCGGTGCCGTGCCGGTCGCTCCCGCCCAGCGCCGCGCTCCCCCAGGCGTTTTCCTGTCCCTCCTGGGAAAAAGACGCAAGGGACACTGAATCTGGAGGTTAGCTGTTAGCGGGGGCGATTTCCCTTCGTTGGTGACCTTTTTTTATCCCCCTGATTCAGCTGCCTTGTGGTAGGTGCGGTGGTGCTGAAGAGGGGCGCCTTGGCACAGATGCTGGGATAGGTGGTGCAAGAGCTCAACGCAAGGAGCTTTCAGTGGCATGTGTGAGGGTAGGAGGGTATAGCATACATAGCTGAAAGCAGAAAAGGTCAGAGCATGTAATCACCCACAGTAATGCTAAATTGTTATTCTTTGCAAACTGCTTGGATAGTTCTTCCTTTCTTAGATAATGGGAGTTTGTATCAACCAGAACCACATGTGGTCGGTATTTGCAGATGATGTTACTTGGACTGTTGGTGAAGTAAGTGTAGCAGTTTATATGGCATTCTGCAAAAATGTGACAGGTCTTTCTGTGTTCCTCAATTCTGTGAAGTTAACAAAACCCTGAAAAAAGGTTTTGCAAAAACCAGATTTTTTTTTTTTTCCTACTGGTACTAGAGATGAGCATAATCACTTTGTCTTTGAGAAAGTAAAGGTTATATAATTTTCTCCAAGACCATCAAGTGCTTTTGACCAGCGTTTGTGTGCATGTATTAGCCTTGTTCTTGTCTTCCTCGGAGAACTTTTACAATACTCAGATGATATGTGTAGGCTCTAGACTGCAGTAGTGGATTTTGAGGCTTCCAGCAGAAGGGAGATGCTGTCCACATTTTAGATTTTCTTTTGTCTGAACCTTGTGCAAGGCTTCAATTTCCAAGCAGGTTGAAGAGCTCCAAATTAAGACATGGACTTGTACTTGTTTTTTCATCACTTCAGTTACCAGTGATGGTTTAATGAAGTTACCTTGTGCATTGGATTTAATTGACTAGTGAAGCATGTGATAAAAATATGTACAGTATCCCCTTGATTACCTTCCCAGAAGGATTTCATTGGAGAAAAAGGAGTTCCAAAGAGAAATATTTGGCGTGCAAGAATTAGAATTTAGGAGCTGATTGCAGAGCGCAGACTGCACAAATGGTTAAGAAGAATCCAACTTTTTTTGTCCCCTCTATGCTTGTTCTCATTTGAAATGCTGAGCATTCTGCAGGTTGGTTTAGGGTTTTTTTTGGGTAGGGTGTTGGTTTTTTTTATTTCCAGAATTGTGTTCAAAGAACTTGTGCCCAAGACCAGCACTGTGAAACAATGCAGGCGTAAAAGAAGGTCACAGAAATGTAGGATAATATGAATCTGAAAATGCTTCAGTGTTTACCCAGGTATTTCACTCCAGCAAGGTGATTGTCCTTCACGGAGATATAGTGGTAGACTTATACCATAATAGAAGTGATGACCTTTTTCTGCCCAAATCGACCACTGAAATGTTTTGGCTCTTGATTTAAACCCCTGAGCCTGCTGTGTTTCAGGCTGCAGAAGCTGCAGCTGGTGTGGCAGAGCTGGGGTGCAGCCCTGCCCGCCAGTCCCGACCCGGCACCCGCGGGTAGCAGCCAGCAGTGCCTGGGGTCCCCTGCGCCGCCCCGCCGGGGCTGGGCCTGCCTCCCTCCCCTGGTAGCCTCAGGGCAACAGCACACTATTCCATCTGCTTTAAAAACAAGCAAGCAAACAGAAAGCCAGCTGTAAAAATAAGTAAAAGTCTTCAAACTAATTATCAGCGCTTGCTTGGAGTTTGTCGATGGAGCAAATGGTTTTTAGATGAATCGGTGTTGCTGGTACTACTTTTAAATTAGGTTCCTAAACTTCAGAAAGGAGGAGATGGTGGTCACATACCCCCGAGGAGTGTTCCAAGTAGTGAGACTACTCAGTTATTTAAAGGTGTACAGAAAATGGGTGTAGTAGTGGAGTGGACACTGTCAGTAGGTAGCCTTAACTCATGTAATGACTTGCACTTCAGTGGGAATTTCACATCAACACTAAGAGATCGTGTCATGACATATTGCATGACAGCAAATTGGGCCAAAATTCTACTGATCTTGACCAAGGTGGACGGGCCACCTTCACGTAACCTGGGAAAGGGACACAAGTCAATTATGTTCAAAAAGTAGCCATAAAATATAGTCACTTTAGTTTGTTGGATTGTTGCAACTCTGCAAAGCTGTGTTGACAGTTCATTGGGAGCAGCTGTTGGAATCTAATTGCAAATTGACACTTCATAAGTCAGCATCACTCGGAAGCTTAATGGTTTAGATTGAGAGATGGTGCACATTTTTTTCAGAGTAATGGCCCAATGAGGAGCAGTGTTCACTGCTGTGACTGCTGTTGCACCCTTCGAGAGAAATGGGCTAGGCTTAGCACTGTGTGAGAATTCTGGATTCATTCTAACAGAATCTCCTCGGTTCTGTCTGTTTAACAGCTGGAACAAAGGTACAGCACTGGAGGCAATTCATAGGGCAGAACTGGGACATGTGCAAACCACTGGACTTCATTATCCTTCAGCACAGTGTAATTGAGTGAAGTCTAATTGGAGGACTGTTGACCATCGGTTATATCAGATTTTTTAAAAGTTCTTAATTCTGTCAAAACAAGAAAGAAGGAATGTGATGAAGATGAAATCCTTTCCTCTTAAATCTGCCTACCCAACAACTTTAGGGGTAGTTGTACTGTGTTCTGACATACATTAGCACTGAAAGGATATTGGAGTCACTTAAAGAGAGGTTTCCTATGGAGTACTATAAAACTGCCATAATGATAACAAGTTTTTCATACAGTAGTTTGAGCACAGAAGTAATATATGTACAATCTTGGATGTTTAATCCTGCTGGCTCAAGAGCCAGTGTTGAGCTTTTCTGTTTTAAATCAAGTCTTACAGCTCTGCAGGGATCACTGCACCATGACATTGTGACAAGGGTGTGTTGATTCATGCATAAACCTTAGATCCTTTCATTATATTTTCAACCAGCAGCTTTGAAAACATATGAATATCTGGCATGTTGCAACTTGAGAGTCATGGCAAAGGTTTTCCCAAGCATTTTGGAATATAATGCTATAGCTTTCATTCTTAAAGAAACAGCATTGAGCGTATTGTTGGCAAAATGCATAACGAATAAGCAAAAAACATCCTTTAAAGGGAAGGATAAAAAAAATTTAAATGTGTTTATTTGAATTAAAATTACTGTGGACCAAGCCTAAATGTATTTCACAATAGATTATTAGAACTGATTTTAAGGAAAGGAAGAATTTATTAGCTGCTTGTGTTTCAGTTCATTTGTATTCCTGGTCCTTCTCATTTCCTTTTCACTATAAAACATTTCTCAGGCTCAGTGAGCAGATGTGAAATAGGTTCTGTGCCTTCTTGTAATTAAAATGGTCAGGATCAGATGGGTTTCTGCAGTAAAATGATACAATAAAACCAGGATGTAGTCTACAGTGGGAACTCCTGTGATTTTTCTTCTCTCAAAACATTTCTCCTCTCAAAATTGATCTCTGTAGCAAACTTTAAACATTCTTCTACTCCTGAGAGTTATTCATAAAGAAAGCTGGGGTATTTATTGTGTGACAGTGCTGTCCCTGCTGTGCACCTTTGCGTCTGGCTCACAGACCATTTTCACACAGCCGTGCTCCAGAATGTGGGCAGATACAAAACCAACAGTTTTCTCTTGCCTACTTGACTTTTTAAATTCTTATTATGTGATTGTTGCATTAATTTTCTCCATAAAATCTGAAATAATTTACCATGCAGTTTTGAATACAGTACGAATATATATTTTACTCCTAGAAATCTGAAAGTGAGTTATGTTTAACAGTAGTTTGTGAGTAGTATGGCAATCATGCCTTAAATATGCCAATCAAGCTTGCAAATAAACCAATATTAGCAGTCAATCTCTTCAATATATTAATGTGTTTATATGTGATTTTATTAATATATAATATATGAAAATATAGTAAATTTTTTCTGTTTATGCTAATGAAAGTCTTAATTTACACTGACTTCAATGGGTGTGATTGACTGCACATGGTTGAGGATGTACTTAACTCCTTGTGTCCATAAGATTTCCTTTACTATCTTGTGTAAAACACACAAACCAAGCACCGCTGCACTAAGTGATGCTGTTACTGCTGGTTTCATTAGTTATTTTTTTCAAGCTTCTCATGATAAAAATATTTTTGAGAATTAGGGCATATTTAAGAGATAAATAATTCCTTTTGAGCAGTCGATAATTACTAGGAAAGTATATAATATCTGGGAACATATTAGTTTGAAAATACATTAAACAGGTAATTATCATTATTTTGAAAATTCAGATAGCATAATTTCTCAGGCATTCTCTGTGAAAACATGATTAAATTGTTAAAAACTATTTTCTTAAGGAAAATATAATTTTAAATTAATTAATTAAAATCAAATTAAAATCCTATATGCTGATAGGAGTAATTTTCAGGAAACTAAAAGGAGGATATATCCCACAGTAAACATGAATTTTTATATGTACATATATAGACAGACATGTATGTATACACACATGTATATGTAAATGTACACACATATGAACTTAACAGAATGAACAGCAGTTTATTTTGAATGTCAGATAAATAAAAAGCAAGACATCAGTTAAACTCTACAGTCCATTTTTCTGAAGAGGGTTATCTCATAGCACTTAATAGTAAGATAATTTATCTCTTTAAGTCATGTTCTCATGCCTGTGAACCAGATGCATGAATTACTAATTTTTTATATTGAAGGCTCATGCCCATATTCTGGAAACAATGTCACAAGAAGACAGGGAATATCAGGTCAGACTGAAAATAACACTGAAAAGATACCCCAATAGGTAAAAAATGCAGTTGTATAGATCAAACTCTCTCTGTATGTATATGTGAATGGGCTTTCTATCTGACAGTTAACCGGAACTTTTATTTCTGAAATGTACAAGATTTGTCCCATTATTTTTCATCTGGTCATTACATTTATCAGAACGTGAATACAGTGGCATCTGGTTTTAGAGGACTGTGGACAAGAGATTAATTCCTTTTGCCAAATAGGTTTCTGAAAAGGTATAGGGCAGAAGTCTGGATGTTTTTATACAGATTATATAGGTTTGTAGAGCATCATTATTATTTTGTCTTGAAACCTTAATGTTTTCCTTTGGTAAGTTCCTAAAAAGACTTTGCATTGACTACAAGTGCATATTAAGTGTAACCTTGTCGAAACTGCAAAAGAGCTTTTATTTAAATTAGTAAATAATTTCAATAATGAATTCTTTATGGATAAGCAATAAGGAGTGAATAAAATAATCAGATAAACATTGTGAAGGCATACTGTGAACCAGCTCAACAGTAAGGAGTGCAAGCAGGTTTTAAATAACCACATGTTGAATAAATTCATACTGAACCTTCTAAAATCAATAACTGTGCTTAAAATACAGCTATTGTATTTATTTGGGTGCACTTACAGAGTGGTATAGATATCTTTTGAAATACTGTTCATTTTTCTTTATCTATCTGTATATAGGACCACCACAGAACAATTTTTACTTTCTTATGCAGCACTGCTGTGCCTCCTTGGTTTATTCCACCACAGATCTTTGATTATTGTTTTCTTCTTTTTTTTTTATTGTTTTAAGAAAGGTTCTCAAATCACTCAATTTATGAGGAATTTACCTTTTCCTCCCCAAAGTCCCCGTCTGGGCAATGAATACAGAGAGTTAACATTCCTGTCCTGAATCTGATTTAATGTAGAGATACCTAATGCATTTTCCAATGGATAGCCACTTTATGAAAGTGTGAAAAAAATTTTACAAGGCAGTGATACTCACCATGATTCTACAGCAAGGTGTGGTTTAGCTCCAGCTATTACTGTCTCCCACCACCTGCTCCCAAACCTGACTTGGAGAAATTAATGAGATTTTTTTTTGAGAGTTGAAATGTTACATACAGTTCAACTAAAGGTGACAGACTCAAGCTAAAGAAATGTCCTATTTCAACTCTAATCTGCTGTTTAATTTAATATCAGAGGAAAAACATTCAGGTCTATATTCATTATCTTGAATCAGTATGGTTGTTTTGTATATTTGGGATGCTGGCTCTGTAATTGAATTGCCAGTCACTTCAGTTAGTCCGTGAATGACTTACTGGGCTTTACTGCATGTGGAAATAGCATCTTCATTACTTATGTTTTCCTTTCACTGTTAAAAAAAAAAACCAGAGTAATTTGCGGTTTGTGTTTTGAAATGGGCATATTTTTCCCCTAGGATTCTTCCAGTGACCAAGAGTAGGGCAAAATCCTGTAAAATGTTCAAATGCCCTGACTCATAAATGTGTAGTCATAAAACTGTTAGAAGAGTTTCAAAGCTCAATAAGGAACAGGGGCTAATTTTATAAAAGGTTCAAAACAGGTATATGAACATGAGTTTACTATGCTACATCACCTATTCAGTTTAATCTTGATTTCAGGTAGTTAATATTGGAAAAAAACCATAACTGACTTGATGCTGCATTTTTTCAGGCTGCTGTGGTTAAGGGTGCCATACCACTGTAATTTCTTCTCAGTGTAAATGGGTTTAGAAGTTTACAAACATGACTTGGACTAGAAAAGATGCCTCTGTTTATTACAAATGGTGTGAACTGATTTTTTTCTCACACACTTTGAAGATTACAAGCAACAGATTGTTTCTAAGCACGTGGTATGATAGAAAATTTAAACAGCAATCTGCTAGGTAATGCAGAGATTTTTCTCGTCATCTGATGGGCAAGACTGCTGTCAGGGCTCATGTCAGCAACAGGGCGAGAGAGCTCAGCAGAACAGCTCTGCAACTGCTTTGCAGCACGGAGAAGGGATTTGTTTTCTTTGGTTTTCTGCCTTCTATGAATGTATTTGCTCTGGTTTAGATCCATAAAATTAAAAGGCTAATATGGCTTACCATCCCAACTAATGTGGATCTAAATTTTTTGAATGTGTTGTATTTCCTTGTATATGTGTAAACTATCTCAGAATGTCTGCAAATGTATGCTGATGACAGACTGTACAGCTCTGAACAAGTCAGATTAATTTGTTCAATTATCTCATAAATCTTTGAAATTGAGGTTGTTGAGAGTTAGCTTGCTCAAAATGTTTCTTCCTGATACTAGGTACGAGTTGTTTTTGACAAAATGTCTTCCAAGCCAAAATGCTGATTTATATATTTTTTTTTAATTTTCCCCTCTATGAATGTCGTGAATTCCATTACACTGTACTATTACAGTCTCAGAGGGGGTTCTTTGTACAAATGTGAGTTCTGGCAAGCAGCAAAATGTTCCTGTGTGACTGTACCTTGGGCAGAGACCTACTGATATTTGAGAGTGTATTCCAGGTGTAATATTTGTAAAGCAGGGTGAGTAATTTGCATGGTTAGTGCATACCAGGCACAATAAGCTACACCAATGCTACTTATAACAAAAGCAGAATTGATCCACACTGGAATTACAGGGAATGGTTAGGAGAATCATACAGGAAGTAACTTAGTTATTTTATTTCTCTTGTCCATGTCAGGCAGAAGACCTGAATTTTAACCCTTAGTCTTTAATTTTCAAGTTGAATGCCTTTGGCACTTGTCTTGATGTCAGAATCCCTCCCTGTCTCTTACTCTTCTTCATTTTTCCTGCCTCGATTAATTTTTGGTTAAAAAAACCTCAGTAATCCTGCATTTTGCCTGACACAGGAAGAAGGAAAGTAACTTCAAGGTTTTGGAAGCAGGAAGACAATTTCTTACCCTTTGTTGTCATGGTAAAGCATAGAGGAAAAGAAAACCTATTAGGAAAATTCAGTTATATTAATTTAAACAATTGCTCAACCAACAAATATTAATGGGCCAGATTTATACACAGCTTTAAACTTTCAAAGCCATTTTAAATGAACAGTTGGAAATATTATATTGAAAGACTAGATGGATTTGAGGGATCAGGAAGATGAGAATATGAGTCACTATATCTTATATATTGCAGGATAAGTATGGTTTTAATTTCACTCACAGCCTTCCATCTGCTCCATCTTAAGGTGCTTTCATTTGTTGAGAGTGGAACATGCTGAAAATCTACAAAGTGGTGACTGAAAAGTCATTCAGTGCTTTTACCAGCTAATCGGATTTGTTGATGTATTCAGCAGCTGGATCCAGCGATCTGGAGTGCAGACCAATAAAACCAGGCTATTTTCACCCAACCAAATAAATGCTCAAGCTTCTGCTGATGGTAGTAGGAACACAACCAGATCCAACAATTATATTACTTATTTTTTCTGTCTAAATGTGGAAAATGGATTTGGTTTTTTTGTATATGGGAAGAGGCAGGGATTAAACAATATCTAAAAAGGGCAATAATGTTTGACTACCTATCTGACCTACACAATATTGTTTCCAAACTTTTTGGCACATGCTCATATAAGACCCCATGTTTGTTTGATTGGCGTTTCTTATGTATTTTACACTTTTATGAAGTTCTTTGTTAGGTTTCAGTATGGAAATCTTAGAAAAATTATTAGACCATTTCAACTCTGTTTAAGTATGTAAATAGAACTGCTGCCTAAAAATGGAAGAGTTAGGCCTATGCTTGTGTAAGCGAAGAGAAAAAATGTAATACTCCTCTCCTTTTTTTGTATTTGATCTTGGATGTTATTATGTGATGAAATCTTTGCATAAACTTGAATTTTTAATTTTCTCTTAACTCTTTTTTTTTTTACTTGTAGTAAAATGTGTTTTAGCTTGACTATAAAACCAAGTAGCATACTTTTGCTATAGAAGCAAGCAAGCATCTGTGGGCTGCAAATACTGATTTTGTTAGCAAGTGGAGCACTTAATGTTTCTTTGAGCTTATCTGCTTACTTCTATTTCAATATGATAAAAACCACAATATATTCTTCAAGGTCTCCATTTGTGGAGGCACTTCTAATTCACCTGCAGTTTGTGATATTCACCCTATCTTGTGTTACCTCAAGGGGCAGCTCCAGGAAATGGGAGTGTCCTTCAAGCTCCGTGGCACATCTGTTCAGGTGTCCCGGCACTCCAGTGTCTGAAACGTTGCTTGGAGCATGTACTTTGTAACATCAGTAATTTCCTGAGATTCGTGAGAAAAGAGCAAGTCTGTAAACACCTAAATGACTTTTAGGAGCTCTGACATTTTTGTTAGTACTGTTGCAATTAGTTTTTGTAGAGGAAAACACAGATTGTATTAAATCATGACTGAGACATTCCAAATAAATACATGTTCAAGGATGGTCTGTGCCTGTTCCAACACGCTGGGGAACCTCCAGCGTTGCTGCATCTAGTTTTGATCTTCTGGGGGTGCAAAAAAAATTATTTCAAGATTTTTGTTTGCCTTTCTGGATGGAAGTGTTTCTGACTTCCTACTGAACCTGTGAATACAGTAGTTCTGTCAGTGTTGTGACTCCTAATATTACTTTTCATTTTCCGGTACACAGAATCCCAATTCCCTGTGCCAGTGTGTCTGGCTTTATATTGCATTCCAGGAACTTGCAGTGTTCAATTTTTGCAGTGTTTCTGGCTTTATATTGCATTCCAGGAACTTGCAGTGTTCAATTTTTGCAGTATTTCGTTTTTACATGACATCTTGAGATCTGTATGTTGCAATATGTAGAAGCCATTTTAAAAACTAAGTATCAACTGCCTTAAAAAACAAACGTGTTAGGAAAAATGTTCACTTGGCTTGTTCCTCTCTTCATATTGGTGATAAATTCAACAATGTAGATTTATTTAATTCTGAAGTTTCTTCATTTCTTCTTTTGTTTGTTTGGTGGGGTTTTTCCCTTCTTCTGTCCTTGTAGTGCTTATAACAATTCTCTAAAACTAATGTTGCTACTACTGGATTATTAAAAAGACTGTGAAAATAATTTTGCTAATTATTTAACTGTGAAACATTGGTGTCTTCATAGCAAGAAATTTGTGCCTTTAAATTTGTCTTATTTAGTAAATGTCCTTTGAAACTTCCTGAGGAAGCTAGCAATGTTCACATGGTTAACCTACTCCTATCACTACAAATTGCTTAGCAACTTCTGTTTTGTGCACTGCAATTGAACTGTATTTGCTTTTGATCTAATTTTTTTTCCTCTTCAAGAAAAATTCTGGCATTTTTTTGTATAGGGTTTTTTTTTTGCTGCTCTCATTTTTCCAACCAGCTAAATGTACCAAAAGTAGCTGTTTCAGGAACCCTAGTCCTCCATCTCATTAGGTTTGTCTTCTGGTGTCGAGGTTCGATTTTAAGAACTTGTTGCTCAGTGACTGATTCTACTTAGGGTACAGATCCATTGGGTGATAGATGTAAAGTGGGTTTTTTGTTTGTTTTTCTGAATGCTTAAAGTACTAGAACTCAAGACATCTCATCTTGTTACAAAGCAGTTTCTTAACTGTGTATGACAGACCAAAGGAGAGACTGTGTAACTTGATGAGCCAAGAAGAGGTTTGCCTCACTGGTGATATGCTGGAGGAGAGTTTTGACCAAAAAAATCTCATACACTTCAGATTTGTCTTACACATGCTGCCAAACTTGTAAGATGGGGCAGATGTGCACATTTCAGTTTATGTTGCTTCTGGTGTTTGTGGGAATTTCTCATTCTGTAATCCTTGGTGGCTTTATATACTTTTGATGAGTCCTTACTAGCTGTGGTGAATCTCCAGTTCTCTTCCATACAGTAGGCCAGGACTGACCAGTTCCCAAAGTGGTTTGGAAACTATGGTGTGTAATGCTCTCGTGTTGCACACATGAAACCGGGAACAGTCAAGAGTCCAGGAATAGGTCAAAGATGGAAGCATCTGTGTTACCCAGTCTCAGGGGTTTGAATCAGGTGCCTCACAGTGAAATTGGCAGCAGCACCTGATGGAACAGACATCAAGCCAGCTTAATTGACAGAAAGCTCCTGTTTAGAAGTTTCCAACTGAAAGGGTCAAATTAAAACTGCTCCTCTCCTTGCTTGGGTGACCAACCAAAGCTCTGAGGCAAAGGAAGTGGGATTACTGGCCAGAAGCTACTTTCTGAGCTGTAATGGGTTGAAGCACTCTGGTTATAATGGTGCTTTGGGTGCTGTGCTGATCTGCCACCTTTATGTTGGAGTAGTCCAATGGTCTAGAAACAAGTGAGACAGAGTCTGGGGGCTCAGAGGGTGGGAGAGAAGAGAAGCCAACTTTCTACCTTATCCTCAGAACAAGTATGGGCCAAAGTGAGAAAGGTATTTTCAAACACATGAAAAGAGACACAGTTATGCAGGTCACCTTTTCTCTGGGATATACTAACCTTAGGGTTTCTCATTAGATTGAAGTGCTTCATCTTAATTTGTACTAGTAGATCTGCAGTTTTGAACCTGATATTGTAGCAGAAAATATGGGGTTTTGCCTCCCTTAAGAGGAACTGCAATGTGGATTTTTTTAATTAGTTCTGTATTATGCTGCAGGTACCATTGGTAAGATCTGCTGGGTATTTTAGGTAGCTGTTAAGGCTGTTTGTATTTTAAGTTGTACTGCCTATGTGTTCAGCACGGTACCTGCTATTCCTGTGGGTCTAGTCACTTGGTTCTAGATTACATTCAGGGTAGGGAGTTTAATCTCTAGAGGTCTGTATATGTTTAGTTCTGGCTATATGGGTAAAGATTTCTTCTCGTTTAGCTGTTAGGACAGCTACATTTATGGACACATAAGGTAACAGGCACTAGATTTAAAGGTTAGAAACCTGTTGACAGGATGTTTTCTGTGATGGATGCTGAACTTTCAATATGCTTTTCATGGTCTGTCAGACAGTCTGTTTCATCCGAAGTATTTGCTGAAGGAGCTTGCTGGAAAATGAGAAAATGAATTCTTTTTAGGAATTTTATTTTCCTTTTGGTCAACAGGTAAAATAAGATTACCTTGCTATTTTTCTGTATAATCTTCATTCAGGGAATGATTAATTCATATCATGGTCCATTTCTATGAAGGAGAAAGTAGGAGACAGCAGTAAAGCACTCAGATTTTTTTTCCCTCCCCTTTTCTGCATTACTGAGCACAAAGAATGGAAGTTCAGCTTAGGATAAAGTGCATAAGAAAAATACGTTCCTGTTACCCTTTAGAGGCACATAATATGTGTTACATACTATGCTGATTTTTCATTTCCTGTAGGAACAGGAGGGAACATTACATGGAAAAACATGCTTACAAACAAATAAAACAGTCTTGTCAAGATCTGGATTGTTCGTACACAGGATGAAAAGTGAGTGATTTAAACATGCAAGTCTGAATAGTAGCAGGAATAACTGTAGTGCTATGCTGTTGAATAGCAAACGAGGGCATCGAGAGATAAATGAACAGAGCAGCCTTGTTCAGGTGTACCTTTTTACAGACAATGAAATAACAAGGATCACAAAATATTATGCAGCCCTCAGGAATAGGTTTACTAGATTTTTCTTCAAAATCCCTATTCAATTGATGTAACTCACTCTGACAGTTACTACAGGGCTGAATCCTGGAAGGTCCAGTGTACCTGAGCATGCCAGCAGTAGTCATCTGGAATTACAAAAGGTCAGCAGCACTGCTAATCACGAGACTTGTGCTAGCTTTCCCCTGCATCTGACTGTAGTTCATCCCATTTGTAGCTCACCTGGGTAAGTATGAAAAACAAAATACATGGAAAATATTTGGTATTTGAAATTAAGAATAAACATAATACAGAGTTCATACATGGCTGAACTAAACACTGGGTTTTCTGTTCCTGAATTACTACAGCTGATGTCAGGTGGAGGGTGTAGTTCTAGATCTGCGGTGATCTCAGCTGGGTACCGGTGCACACAACCATTTCATCTTCTGTGGGTCTGGATTTCCTTCCCACACAGAATGGTGTTTTTGAGGGGACAGTCAGTGCTCTGTCAGCCTCCCAAATGTCAACAAGAGCTCTTGTCCAGACCAGAGGTGCTCTCCAGGGTTCCTCGGTCTGCTGAACACAGGTACTCAAAATGGAGTAGATCGTACAGTCCTTATTAGAAGCATGCCATTTGCTTAGGTAGCGGTACTAGCAGCTCTTAATGATTAATGTGGAATACATCAACTGCTTGACCTTAAGAAACTATACTTAGAAAAAAAAATAACGGAATTCTGACAATTTTCCAGGTGGTAATTCTGTTGAACCATTGCTTGTTCTTCAATGCAAATATTCTTCTGCAGATTATTTGAAAACATGATGTAAGAGAAATCTTATTGAACAGAATAGTCTAGAGTGAAGATATGCATATGCACCCCCCTCCCTGTCCCTAAAATTATTCCTCCTGAGGTTCATTGTCTTTAAATCTTTAGCCATATATCTTTCCTCATAGTGAATGTCATGGAATTTTTGTTTTTTTGGAGAAATGGTTAATCACATCTAGTTCTAATTCATAGGAAGCTGTAATTGCATTTTTAAAGGGAATAATTTCAATTAAATCATCAGCATTGTGGTTGAGTTTTCTGATAAAATGGCAGGTAGCAGTTAGTGATTCCTCTAAAATATCACCTTGATGGTATTTCTTTCAATCTTTTAAATTATTTTCACAAACTTTTTAACAGCAAGTGAAACAAACCAAACCAAAGTGTCTCTCTCCAGAAAATATGTAGGTGTATACCATCCTGGGGTGATGGTGATCCACCACATTTTAAGATTCAAGCAACACATAGAGCACAGAGTGGCATTTTTGCTCACCCTTTCTGCACGGTATGGAAAATATACACAAGAAGGATTAGTTTTTTCAATGATGAAGTTTATAATGTTCTGGTTTGTTTTTTCTTTTATTTCTAATTTTGTGTTTTGAAACTTGGGAAGATAGTAATTTAGCAGAAGCTTAAGTTATAGTAATTCTGTGACTGAAAACTAGATTGTGACATTGGAGAAAGAAGTTAATTTTCTTGCTACCATGACCTTAGACTTGCTTCTTGTAGGCAGAAGTTGCAAGCTGATGAGTTAAAAGTAGGGAGGTGTGTCAGTTTAAAAGAATTAATAAATGTGAGGTATATTGTTAAGGGATTGAGGAGATTTATTGTAACTCTTGATGTGTTTCTGGAGTCCTTCAAAATAGAAGTTAATTTTAAAAGTGTAAGAATAAACAATTCAACTTGAAAATTTGTGAAGCCATTTTTCAATAGCATGTAAAAGAATATTTGTTACAAAGGAATATGTCATGGTGATTAAAAAATTCTTATTACTTGATATGGTATAAAGTTTTAGTGAAAAATGCTGTAGGATTTTCTGCTTAGCGTGAGTTATTTCAGCTTTAAATAAACTTCCTGAGTTTTTATTTTGCAACTTGCAAGTAGTCTTCTCTGACTTGTGGTAATGCCCTGTAACTTGCTGTCATCTGCTGGGCTTATATCCTTACTTACTCCAGAGGTACCAGCACTCCAGGTTTGGATCTATGCCTGTTAGCCAGAGACAATGCCCAGGCATAGTTTAGGGAAAGTGGAGTCCAGGACCTGTTTGCAGTAGGCAATTGGATTTGGCCACCATGTTTCTAAGGGAAGGAATTGGCTGTTTGAATGGAAGTTTCCCAGCCAGAGGCAGTGGGGATGGGCAACGCATGAGGGCTCATCTTGTTTGCTGTATCACTCTTGCATTCACTATTTTGGGACATCAGGGACTTGCCTGGCATATTGTAGGTGACTTCCAATCTGCCTTTGTGCTTTATGTCCTGCTCCTGTGATTTTGCATATCATCCCAGTAGAACAGATGATCTGTCAGAAGTCCATCACAGACAGGAGTGAATGGGGGCATGTGTAAGGAGTGCATCCATTTGGAATTCTTCTTTGCATAGGAGAACCAGAGGGGAGACCCTTGTCAGTGTGACAAGAATTAAGGACAGGCTTGAGTCCACACCAGTGTTCCAGTTTTCCTGCCATCCACTTCAGGAATTATGAATACAGAGAGCTGTCAGAAGTGTCCTTTTTACTGTTCTCCTTGTATGACTTGGCCTTTACTCTGGAATATTTGATAACAGGAACCAATTTGTTTCTACATGCATGTTTTTAGTAATGCAAAAGATGACTTATTTTGTGCAATAGAATATACAAAACACCAAGCAAATGTTACTGACTTGCTCTACATTTAGCTTAATAGAAGGAAATCTCCAGAGAAAGGTATAACATTGCTTTCCTAGTAAAATACTAAAATCTTTCTTTCTGGTTGCATGTTGCATTAATTCTCAAGTTTGCTTGTTTCTGAAAGAATCGACTAAGATATAGAAGAAAAATAAAAGCAGTTGTTGTGCTATCAAGAAAACTCCATGCACTTTTCTGACAAACAATTCCGAATGTACTATGATGTATCCTTCAGGGAAACCGGGTGCAGTTTTTCCTATGCTTTTCTGGAATTCTTATTAATATTAACTTCTGGCAATGCATTAGAGTGGCATTACAAACCCCAGAGCCTGTTTCAGATGCTCATGCTGCCAAGTTCAATCCATGTGTAAGTTATAGACATGATAGTTTTTCTGGGAGAAAAATACATTGCTATTTTAAGAGCACTCTTGTGTAGTTTGCTTAGCTGTGTTTTTTACTTCATGAAGCATTGAATGAAGTGAAATGCTTGATATAAGAAATTGATTGTTTTACTGGATCTAATTTAGTCCTGAATGTGAACAGCAGTGTTTGCATTATTCTGGAGTTCTCTTTTAACTGTTACAGTGGTGTGTAATTCTAGTCTGGGATTTGACATTTCCCCTCAAGAAGGAACATAAATTGGACTGAACAGTGGCTTTTTGCTACCAAGCTACAGTTTGAGGGCTTTCTAGCATCAGTCCTTCATTTACAATAGCATTTGGTAGGTTTCAAAAGGCCTTGCAATTCTTTGAAGACTGACTCTATTTTCAAACTGTAGGCAAATGTTCCACTAGGCTTTAAAAATGAACTGATTTTTGAAATGGACTTGTCTTCAAGCCTCAGTGATTCTGGAGGGATTATTTTGTGGTTTTATTTTGTGTGGGTGTTTTGGGGGATTTTTTTTTTTCATTAAATTGTTCCTTTTAAATTATTTTCTGAAATATTTAGTTCACATTATGCTCAAGTTGAACAGAGTATATATGCTTTGGAATAAATGGTTTAAACATTAATCCTTAGGGAAGACAATGGAAAGGGAAATGCCTCTGCCACTCAATTTGCAGCATAGCATGAAACAGTCAATTACAAAGGTGAAGATCCTGACTTCAAATGCAAGCTATTATCAGTCAGATGTAAGTTGTATATAATCAACTCATATAAATCCCACCATTACAACTAACACCATTGTAAATCAGTGTACAGAACTTGCAGTCTGATTGTGAATCAGTGCTTTTTCTCCTGTCCTGCTGTTTGTTTCAGATTATTTAATTTTCCTCCCGGGTATCATACACTCGTGACAAGGGTAGTGTTGAAGATGGTGTTAGAGAGTAGCAGTTCTTGTAATATTGCATTTAGCCTGTGTATATGCATTAGATGTGTATCTGTCAGTAGTTTTGGGGGATTTGAACTCCCTAACCTTTTTATCAATTATTTTTTGCATCAGATGCTGTAATAGGAGATTGCTAGTCTGAGAGGACTTTGTTTAGTGTTCCAAAAGCCTGTGAGCAGGTACTGAAAGTGATTTCTGTACATCTGTAAGTAGTGTGGTAGAACCCCTCAGCAGCTAATTAAAAACTAGCTTGTACTGCAGAGCATCATCTGCATTTATTTGCATTACCTTTGTGTCTGGGTGTCCCTGGATGTATTGCAGGTTTATTGTACTAGGCATTGCACAGCTTTGTAGTAAGTGCCAATTCTTGGCCCAAAAAGCCCAGAACTGAAGTATATGAGGGAGACTGAAGAACTTTCTTGCTCTTTCCACATGCAGTGCGAAAGAGGGTTGGAGGGAG
Organism: Corvus cornix cornix; assembly: GCF_000738735.6. NCBI lineage: Eukaryota > Metazoa > Chordata > Aves > Passeriformes > Corvidae > Corvus > Corvus cornix. The sequence continues at coordinate 24,009,768 of NC_046334.1, read as the reverse complement.
ATTAAATTATTTACTCAAGGTCACAGTGTTGTCTACAGCAGAGCTGTAAATGAATCTAGATTTCCTAAGGGCTGGTGAGAAAGTAAGAATTCTGTTTGACAGAAAAATTAATTGTTTTGACATTAGTTTCCTTTGTAATGAGTGAGGGAAAACAATCGATCAGAAATTTCTTATGGGGAAGGAAAAAAGAGTTGAAGATTGGTAGAAACATAGTAAGATAAAATAGGCAGGAAAAAGAGAGAGAAGCATGTCAAAGCAATTTTATGAAAGGGGGAAAAAACAAAGTCATTTTTCCTCTGCATGGTTTAGGTCCTTAACTGATGTATTGTTTTAAATAAGTTCCAATTAGAGAACACTTGTCTTTTCTTTATGCTTGTGACCCAGAACTCTATTTTAGAACTTAGACATTCTGTTAGTCATTCTTTTTTTTTTTTTTTTTTGTGTATGTGTGAGAGGGAAAGGGAAATGAGGAAAAGATAGACTTCGGCAAAAAGTTTGAGTTCACAGAAAAGAGATGTCTTCCCAAAATGACTCTGACTACCTCTATTCAAGAATCTTAGGTCATCTTAGTTCTGTTCATACTGCATTACACTGCTTTTGGACAAGAAACATTATATTCCAGAAGGTGCACAGGTGCAGAATGAAATTTTAACTCTTATCTTCCCTGTCTGTTGGAGAACAGTGTCACTAAGATGCACGAAAAGTAGAAAAATCTGTTTATTTTCAGGCATATATGTTTTTAAGCAGTTGTAAATTCACATATATATATATATATATATTCTAAGAATATTTATAAATGCCATTTATTACTGAATTTCCAGGTGGTGATACTGAATGGGCTTACATTTTAATGATGAAGTTACTCCTTATTTTATGATTAATGGCAATAGTTCTTTATAATCTTTCCCTTGATGACATCAGCAACTTTCATATTTTCCTGGTTGTACTGGTTACATACGTTAGTTATGAATATAAGGGAATAAGTTTTAGGGATATGTTGTAAGTAACCAGATCGGTAGATCTTGTTCCATTTCTCATAGTCTAAGAACTCAGATTATTTTTGGAATTTTCATAGTCTTCTTCCATAGACCACTGACTAGGTTAGCATTAGTCTTTGATTGACCCAGTAAATTTTATGCTACTGACCTTGACTAATGAATGTAAAGGAGAAAGTCACAGGGCGTGGCTGGTTCCTGTGTCAGCAGCTTGTCAGTAGTAGATTTATGTTCTCAAGTTTGTTATGTTGGCTACCAGATTATGATTACTCCAAAAGAGGTGAGAAGGTTGGTTCCCAAAATGGTGAAATAATTCTTCCTGCTATTTGTTACTAGTTTGTGTTAGTGGTGTTTATTACAGAAAGTGTGATTAAATTACATGCATACGGTCTTGGGAGGAACAGAATATTCTTTAGTCAGTAGCGTGTAGGCATTTATCAAACTGAAATGGCCTTAAAGGACCAGAAACTTGAAATACAGTAATTCCTGCTAGTTCAAGACTCAACAAACCAAATGTTAAACTTCCACCAGTAATAATTCTGTCTTAGGGAAATTTAATTTTGCTTCCTCCTTTTTAGAAAGAAGCTAATGAAAAAATTTCCCAGGGATCAGAGCAGGCTGTAAAACAAGTAGAGCATAATGAAGAAGACCCCTCCTATCCTCTTAGTATTACTATTTGTAATTGGACTTGAATTAAATGTGTCAAATCTGTGTTCCTGGGTGTCACATCAGTAATAGGTACTTCAGTTGCTGTACTTCTTTCCTAAAGCTAAAAATATAGTCCAGATAATCTTGACTGCCATGGTCACAATTCACCCTGTGATGTTGACATGTGAAAAAGGAGCAGAAGGTGCACCTGTAAATCACTTTATCATCTATCTAAATCACCAGTCATTGATTTCCTCTAGGTTTAAACAGGTCAGTTGCCCATATATTTCAGAATATTCGGTCATGTTTTCCTTGGGATTCTTTTAATCTTTCCCCATTAGTTCAGCCTCTGCTCTCAATCCTTTTCTTACATTTGAAGTACCTCAATAGCCTGGAAATGTGTTGTTTTTATTTATCACATCATTATTCTCTTCAAAGGGTTGTTTGCCTCAAGTCTCATTTATCCTGATTTTCTGCTAGTTTATTTTCAGATGCCAGCAGGTATTTTGTAATAGCAAGCACACATCTCAATAGCTGGCTTTTCTTTTTATTTGGTCTGTCTAGAAAATTGAATGAATTAACATCTCAGACAGGAATTTCTTTCCAGAATATATTTCACTTTAAGGGCATATATTTGTATCTCTAAGATCACCTACCTAAAATCTTGGCACTGAAGAAACTAGTGGTTTGCCAAGAGGATGATCAGTAGAAATGTTGCAGAGCTGCTATGTGCATATTAATGGCATGCCAGACAGTGAAGCAGTGGGTATTTCTGGGTTTTAATATAATGTTGCTGCATTGGTGTCAGTTTTCTCAGCGTATCAGTGGCATTTCTATCTATAAGTATGCTGCCCTAAGTCCTTCTAGCATTTGATGCTGCTTCCTTATTGTCGTTTTAATACCTTACTTCGGATTAAAGGATGATACAATCCTTATATTTTGAAAATCCCAGTTAGAAAAACACTATTCCAGACTAGCCATCAGTCCCCTTTTCCTTTTGCCCAGTTTGTAATTTTCATAGGCTGATTGCAAATTTCTGCTAATGCAAATAAGAATACTGACGTTTCTTATACCACTTAAGAGGGTTGATGCTCTTAGCTGTTCTCCTCTTTCATATTGCTTGTATCTGACCTAATGGCCTCTTTTTGAGATCTGCATTTTGCTGTGGTTTGGTAAAAACTGGCATGCACTGCCAACTCACAACTTGTGTGTTGGGATTTAAAGGGTTGGGTTCCTTTCTGAGATTGCCATGCGCTGGACTATAATTCACAATGACTTCATCTTCCGTAGGTCCTTTCAGTATTTAATACTCTTTCTTGGAATGTAAACAATATACCAGAAAGTACCAAATTCACTGCAAGCCCTGTCTTCCCAAAGGACCATTAAAAAAGATTGCTTTTCTCCTCTGACTGATCTGGCAGCATTTAGATCAAGCATTTAGTACCTTACGTGACCCTCTTAGAAGGGATCTCATCAGAGGCAATCTCCCAGGCCTTCCTGAAATACTTGCTCTTTTGGATCCTGATTGTATTCAGAGTACATTTGGGATTTTTTTTTCACTGAAGCCACCCAACAATGCCTCTGAGACTGAAATGTGCATCACAAGGATGGGTTCCCACTAAAGGTTATATGGTTAATTATAATAATGGTGGCTCACTACTGCAGTTATATTTGTAAATGAGATGATTTTCCAAAAATAAATATTCCAGGCCTTTGAACACAAAAGGAAGTCTTTGTCTTTGGCAAGAATTACCCTAGGAGGACTCCTGTTAAAGTTTTCTAAGGTGTTAGCCCTCTTGCTGGTTTCACTGCTGCTTAAGAATCTAAAATAGCAGATTTTACTCTCTCCTTGTCGTCTCATTGCCCTCTCTCTGGTTTGGGGGCCTTAGTTAATCTGGCAGTGTGACTCAATTGGTATCATCTAATAGTGCAGAGTTTCAGGTACTTACAAATGCCAGTTGCCAAGGAGCACAACCATTCAAGGGCCAAAGAATTGTAGGGCTGGGCAACTTCAGGTGCTGAAACTGAGAGTGGTTGAGGTCATGCCATGTTAAAGTGAGGCAGAAAATCAGTGTATATAGGACTTTCAGCTGGGCATCTCTGAGAATAGGAGCTTGTGAGCAATGACACAGCATTCTTTCTAGCTGTAGTACAGAAAGAGAAAAGGGACACCTTCAATGGTTAAGCTCTTTGGCATGAGAAAACATCAAGGAATGCACATACTTATATTATGTGCTTTAGCTGGATAAATTGCAGTTTTCCAGTGATGATTCTGCAGTTCTTCTTTCTTATCTTTGTTCATACTTTTCACAGAAAATAGTGGTGGTTTTAATTATTTCTTTTCTTCTTTGTTTCATCTGCCTCCCTCTTTCCATTTAAAATTAACAGTTTTGCTTTTCTTTTCTGGCTTCTCCTTTACTTACAGAAAGTTGTATGAGGTCATTCAATCTTGTCATAAACATTCTCATACTGTGGGGATGAGATAAGTATAAGGTACATCTAAAACTTTAGAAAAAACCCACAAAAACAGAGGTTTGTACAGTCTGCTGTGAGAACATAAGGGCACAAGTCATCTTTGATCTCTGTTCTGCTGTATTGATTTAGCTTTTAGTCCACTAATTAATATGATAACTGGCCTTTAGTACATAGTCTTTGAAATCAAGTCTACTATTTCAGCTAATTTTTTTTTTTTTTAATAGCAAAAGCTTAATTTCCCAAGGAATATTCCAGAGCAAGAGCATCCATGGTAGAGTTATGCTGTCATAATCAAAAGTGTCATTAAGTCTGGTACAGTTTGTGCAGGTAATATATCCAGAAATAAAAGGTTTTTGATTTTTTTTTTTTTACTTTTAAATGTTACCATTATTTTAAATATTTAAGAGTTGGGGTTTTTTCTCCCCACAAAATACCTCTCTCTGAAATGTTACTGAGGCTTTAAGCATAAAAGCCCACCCTGTAAAGTGTGTTGCTGATACTGTGCAGTAGCTGCATCTTAGCATCCAGTGATGATGACATGAGTTAAATGACATTCCTTCTGCAGTGATGGAAACTCTGAGACTGTCTATGCAGACATACCCAGAAAAGGTTAGGATGGCCTAGCTAAAGTCATAAAGTTAATGTGCATTTTAAAGCCTTGCAAGGTGAATTAAGCCTCCTTCATTTCTGTATGCTAGAGTCCAAAGAGAATTTCAATGCACTTTTTGTCATTTACAGCTGTCATTGATTAGCTCCTGAATGTGAGACTCCCTCATGATTGTTGGAAGTTGTCTAGTTAGGAGTGGGTCAAAGACATGGTCCTGCTCTAGAAAGAGAGTGACCTAGATGGGAAGATTTTTGCAGTCTTAGTCATCTCTGCTGCTTGTGATTTGTGTGTGAAACTGGTGGGAAGTTTTTTGAATGTAGTCAAGAAGTTGGCAGCATGGGCAGCTTAGAACTCAACACGTGCTGCAGTTCTACCACGGTAATAATAGAAAGGACTTAAAAAATTAAAAGGCAAACAAAGAGGTTGAAAGTAAAAGAAAATTAACTACTATTCAATTCTTCAGAGATATCATTCTTTAAATCATTATTTAAATGCAGCTTCGCAGCCTGAGTTTGTATCCCTGAAAAGGAATCTGAGACAGAGTAAGCTGTTTAATGGAGTAGATGTGATAAGCACAGGCCAAGTCTCATTTTTGCATAAAATATGAATAATGCTCAAGATAACCTTTGCTTGAGGTACTTAGCTCATGCTTGCTTAGAATTTTACTTTCATGATTGTCATTTGAATTTTTCAAGGAAAGCTCTGAATAGCTACTTTTATATAAAAATAGTAATTTATCTCCCATATTTGTGTGAAGCAGGTTAAGCCTTTTGCCATCAACAGTGTTGCTTAACCTTTTATGTTGTATCCCTGTTTCATATTGTGCTTAAGGGTTATTAATCTACTTCAGAATTGTCATGTGGAATAAAATAACTTTTCTTTTTGAAACCTCATGTAATTTGGCCTACTTACAGCAAATAATTCATTAATTTTAAGTGCCTAGCTAACATATTTTATGAGTATTCTAACATTTTAAAATAGTAACAAAAGCACTCCAAAATATTTTACATTTTTAAGCATACAAAATGCTTGTGTCCTTTGCAATTGGAAACTATATAATGAATTATATGTCTTCAGTAGTTTAATGTAAACCATATTTAGCCAAGCAATTGAAAACAAATGAAAAGTAGTTCCTTCAGTTTGAAAATATTTTAAAATATTCTTTTGAATATACAAAACATACATTTATCTTATGCATTGCATGCAAATTTTATAGTCATGAGAACAAACCCGATTTTTATATTCAGATAGCACAGTTTTCCACAATTGTTCTTGGCACAGTTTGCTACTTACATGACTTTTAAGATACTATAAAGTACTTTTAAGGTACTGTATTAAGCAGAAAAGGAGGAGAGGTTGTGCCTTATTTCTGACTTCCTTTGGTTTTCTTTTTTTTTTTAAATTCATCTTTTTCATGTCACCTTTCAAGATACTGTGTGATTTATATTTGCAGTTTACTAAACTCTATTTTTTGTCTGTAATTCATGTAATTTTTTTAAAACCCTGTAAATACGCATCATTTTATGATTTTCTGGCTACATATAAAATCTTCATGCTGCTATAAAATGTTTTTATTTGATTTGCATTTTTATCACTGTTCAAATTAAAAGGAAACAGTTTCTGTATTCAGTACTTTTGTTCTGGGTTCAGTTCAGCAACATGGTCTGACAGTGCAAAAAGTTTTGGTGAAGGAAAGGATCTGCATATAAATTGGTTAAGACACATGGTTAAAATGTCTTGTAAAGGTTCAGAATTTCTCTACCATTCTGGCAGTCTGTCTTCACAGACTTCACAGTTGATGAAGTATTTTACTAGCATTTACTTGACAGAAGATCGCAGCAAAATGTACATTATTCCCTTCTGTTATTTATCATTGTCTAAACAAATCTATTGCTGCTGTTACATAAAATATCTTAGTAGAAGCAAAGACTATAAAAATGCGGCTTTGTTCTGGAGTCGTTAAAACCAAATCCATCTGTGGAAAGAATTGCCCTGCCTGATGGTGTGAACTCATAGCTGGTTGCAGTGAGCTGTCTGGAGAGCTGCATTTTCTGTGGGATGTACGTGTGTGTCTGTAAGGTGGGGAGTTATGGGGGCCTTGAGCCCTGACAGTGTCAGGGGCACAGAGACCCATCATGTAGCTCTTTGACCAGCAGTGGAACACTGAGGCATGATGGATTACTCCCAGAATTTCTGTGGTACAAAGGTTTTCTCCCCCTGTGAAGAATGAGACTTCACTTTTTCCTGTGCAGAGCCATTCTGTGTGTTACAATGGTACCTTGAATTAATCAAGTGCTATTTGCACAATGGTGAGTGAGCTTGGATTATTAAGCTTCTCGTGTTTGATCTGTTTCCTTTTTCAGTAAATAGCAAAACTTCCAATGACTCCAATGAGAATAAGATTAAGCTGCTACTGTATTTCACATGTTTGCATAATAAAATGGTGGTTCTTGCAAATATTTTCAGTGGTAATTTCAGGTACTAAAACAGCAGCTCTGCTCAGGGCAGTTCTGAAATTGACTTTAGCTGTTTTCTATGTCTCTTAGAGAGTGAGCTGAGGCACTTGTCGTTTTCAAGGCAAGGCATTTAAGAGTCTCCCCTAAAAAAGGATGCTTAATGAAAAGGTGAAAAAAACTGGGGTGAAAGGGGGAAAATCCCAGTACTCTTTTATGTAATAGATTCACCCAGGTGATCAACAATGTTTTTAGTCTGACTTAATACAGAGAGCAGCAAAAAAGTCTTTATGGGTTTCAGCCTTTTCTGATTTATGAAGTATTAAAGGGTGCCAAACAGGCAGCTTTTGAATGCAGTAGCCTTTCTATCAATTTTTGGTCTTTTAGGGGCTGAAGCCTAATTATAAGCTCAGAGGACTTCTCAAAACAGATTATTTCTTATAGCCCGGTGGAAAGCACGAGAGAAAGACTACATTAATGGTGAGGATCAGAGGCATAGCAGTTCTGAAATAAGGACCTTGGAAGAGCCAAGACTTGGGAGAACCAGCGTGCTAAAATTTTCAGGCTTGCCTCACTGACAGTTGAGCCAGAAAAAATGAGATTTTGATTCCATGCTGATGACCTTGCTTCAGAGGAAGTTGGGGAACCCATTTGCTGTTGGTCAGACACTAGACATTTTTTCTTTTAAATGCATCCTTGTTCTGTGGTTTATATAACCGTCAGTGAGTTTTAGATTAGGCTTTGTTCTCCATGGGGAAATGTTTTTAAACAGTAGTCAGTGTAATTAAGTATTTTGTCATGTGCAGGTGTCACATACAATTTCTGTTTGTTTCTTGTGGTAAACCCTATGTAAATTTATACAACAGAAGTGACACTGACTATGGGATTAGAAGAGCTGAGTTCAGCTTTGTCACATGGGTCATGAATTCAAGTGAAAGAATACACACCTGTGTTTTAGTGGTACCTTGCCACCTAGGATGAGCCATATGGTTAAATAAGTGTTATGGAACAAACTAGGTGGCATGCCACAGCTGAGAGCTAGGCTTGCCCTTCACTTCACTGCTTTGTGTGCCATATGCTACAAAATGCTGTATTTTGTTGCATTACAATGCTGATCAGGTGTATTTATAGAAGCAATTTTAAAAGCCTGAAGCATTAGAATGCTGTATGTGCAAAAACTAATTATTCCAGGCAAACAGTGTGAGGTACTAAATTACTCTGAACAAAGTTACCATAATGGGGGTTATGTTTCAGTTAAATGAGGGAAGTGTGACTTAGAAAGATAAATAACATTTTTAGTAATCATCATTTAGAGTAATCTAAATGTTGTTTCTTGGTCAAACTATGGAAAAGTGCTAAACCGACCAAGCATACAGCCCCCTGACCATATTACCCACAATTTGAAACAACTACTGACTGTCAAGTAGGGGAAACACTAAAAAGCATATTCTTTGCTTCATTATTAGGGTAGAGCAAAAAATCTTAGTTGTTTCACTTGAACTTCAGCAACTGATCAAGCTGTGATTTCTTAGCTATGAAAATTGTGGTCTGATTTTCCAAAAGTAGTGGAGGGTCTTAGAGCTGCCACAGAAATTTTTTTAACTGTAGGAGCTCAATTGTGTTTTATAACTCTGAAGTCTAATTATTCAAGACTGGACTACTCTCCCTGCAGTGCACAGCAACCACTGCAGCTGGCTAGTGCTAGAAATTTTAAGCAGCCACCTTTAAGTATAGCAAATCAGTCTACAAGATCTACAGCATGATTTACTGTATTTTGCCAGTGCCTGGCGTTTACTTCAGGAAACAGACACCCAAATCATGACACTTGTTTGAAATTTGTGAGTCTTTAAAAATAACAGAAGAGAAGAGAGGTAATATTTCTTTGGGAAGTGACACATTTAGCATTTTTTCAATGAATTAGGGCATCAAACAAAACACCAAGCCAGATGCTAAGGTTAGGGCTGTGCAAGACGTCAACATGACGAAAGAGTTTTTAATTTTTTTTTGTGGGAGCTGTCACACCCTAAACATATGTGACTGTGAAAAATCAGTTACCTGTTAAGAACAGGTAATTAAAGAATCTTAATAGTTGAATCTTGAGTCTTAATACGTTTGTTCTCGGTGTAAACTCCTCTTCAGCATGTTGTCAGTGAAAACCTGAAATACTCAGGAAACTCTGAATTTATGCAGCCCAATGTACCCAGTTCTAGTGGTATCCCATCATGACAAATTTTATTTATGTTCAAATGGAAATATGTTTTTCATACCTGCTGGGAATACATGGGTGTCTCCATGAATAATTCAGTTTGGATTAAGAATAGATTATTTCAGGGAAGCTTCCTAGTCAGCCCTGACTGCTGCTTGTTTCTCATTCTGGAGCAGTTTAGGTGCCCAAGGAACATGTTCTTTTTGAATTAAAGGGATGTGTTTCTGGAATTCCACCAATGCAATCAAACTGATAGTGGGCATTTGGTCCACAGGGATAACCTAAAGCCAGCCCAAGCTAAAACCCCTGAAACCAATATATTCAATCTTCAATAACAGCTTTCCCTTCTGCATGTGTGCTCTGAGGGCAGTGCGCTGCTTGCTACCAAACTCATAGTTAAAGGGCCAGTGGATGAACAGAGTGCAGTATGTGCTGTGAGTAGGTCTCCAAGTGACTGGAGCATTCAGACTAGATTCTTAATCTGGCCTTTTGATGTGCACTGCACGTGGTAATATTTTTTTCTGGTGTCAGTAATGCATTTCTAGAGGGCTTATTGCCAGCTGCTTAAAGTTAATGTGTCTCCTCGAACCAACGTTTTCTGGAATGACTCTATACTAAATACTTTTTTCTCATATTTGGTACAAGGAGAAGTAGATTTTCATTTCTGTGATGTCAATGTGCCTGGAAAAGACCATTTTTTTTGAATTAATATGTGCTTAGCAGCTCTTAATAAACAAGGTCAATTTAAGGTAACTATTTGCAAGGGAAGTTGAGAAGTTTATTTGCTTTACTAGAGGAAATGTACTAAGTAGTGTTGGTAAATATTTTAACAGTTATTTGTCTCAGGTAAATTACGGTAAAGTTTTAAAGCATAAGAACATGTGGTGGAAAAACTCATTTTCCAAAAATGGGTTACTGGCCTTATATGCACATCATACTTTTTCCTGACTGTCTAAGATCTGCTTTGCTCAGCTAGAGGAAGGGGTATGGTTTGAAACTGTAAGGCCATAAAATGTCTTTTGCTTTGGGGGGGAGTTTGTTTGTTTGTATGTTTTTGTTTGGGGGTGGTGTTGTTTTGGGCTTTTTTTTATGATGATGACTTGGGCTCACCACTGAAACAGCAGTGAGCGTAGGTGAGTGGGATATTTTTATAAAGCCAAATCTAGTAATCCTGTAAGCCTCTGCAAAACATATATTTAGAACAGACATAATTCATACATAAAGATACAGACAACATCCATAATATAGCAGGAGGTTTGCAATAGAGAACTTAAAGGCCCAGAAAATGTGACTCTGGCACCATTTCAGTGCTCAGTGAGTTTTTTCCTGCTGTTTTAGACATTGCACAAGTTTCCTCTATAAATGATTTTCTTTTTAGTTAGATGTAGTGTGTGTGCATGTCTACACAGCATGCAGTGCAATGTAGGTGCTCAAATTAGCTCAGGTAATATAGGCAAAAGATAGAGGTTAAACAGTGTAAAACTTCATTAAACTAATTAGCCCCACTTTTGTGAGATCTGAACACAGGAAGAAAAAAATCTGGCAGTATAATTTCAGTCACAGTGAAGCATAAGGATGAATCATTGCTTTGTTAAAGTAACTGGTAATGGTGTGCTGTATCGCATCTTTGCAAGTTTTGTTAACAAGTAGATCAGCCAACCCTAAACTGAATTCTCTTAAATAGAACCAAAAAAGTTTAAAACTTTTGTTGCATTTTGAAATGCATCAAGTTATTGAAGGTTAAAGCAATTGACAAAGGAGAGGCAAGGAATATAAATTTTCTGACAATGTGTGCTCATTTTACTTTATCATTTGAAACCACTCCCTGCTGTTTTATTTTTGAATATGTTCTTCTCTTAATTAAATAAGTCATATAATCAGGACAAACAGCTGTTCACTAGAGTGACCTAATTAAGAGGATCTTACTGCTATTCTGATTTGTATTACTAATAATGTTTATTGAATGCTCCACAGAATACTTCCCAAATAAATGATGTTTCTCTTACTTCTACAGTCATTGAAAAAATAGGGCATGCAGATAGGAAGGTGTGTGATGTGAGTACTGGACCATTTGTAAATCCAAATAAAGCTTGACAATTAGGTTAGCAGCTGATTATACCAATGAGTGTCATAAATCAGCAAAATGTTGCAGGAAGTTAGACTATGGCTGAAAGTGCTGCTAAAATGTCACCAAAAGAACCACACAAAGCCACCCTTTGCTGTAGGTCAGTGGTTTAGGCTGGAACAATGCTGGGTGGAAGTTGTTACAGGTGGAAGAGATCCATTATTATTCCTATGAGGTGTACGAGCTGTTGGACCCGTGACAGCATAGGAAATTGTCTTTATTATTGTTACATTTAATCATGAGTTTGTGTGAGATATTCCTCTCAGCAGAGTTATGTTTATGCCAAAATTTTTAGTTAGATAATTTACTTGAAAATCAGATTCAGCTGTCTGGAGGGAGGGGACCTTGGGCTGGGTATGACAGGTGTAGTACAGCTGTGTGCTGCAGTGCCAGCTGTGCTGGAGTGACAAGGTGTAGGCTGGCCTGTACAGGGTGAAGGAAACACACTCCCAGCTGCATCATTTGAGACAGAGATATGTAAGAAATAAATAAGACTAAACATCTGACTTTCTCAGAATAAGATGTATGGCAGGTCACTGGTGACCAGTTGGAAAATCACAGTTTATTCTTTAAAAATGTAGTATGAAGACTTCTTCAGTAGAAACAGATCACTTTCATATTTTCTGCTGTACTTTCTCTGCCTCATGAAATCATCTTCATTCCTTACAGCAGTTTCCTTAAGATTTGCTGCAGATTTCATTTTTTTATTCTTACAAGGTAACCTCAGAGTCTTTTCTTGCAGCTATTTCCATCCTTCTAACAGAGAAACTGTGCTGAAACCATGTTTGCTTTTAGATGGTGTGAGACAATCTGCTCAGGAGTGATGGTTGGTCCTTCTAGCTCAATTAAAGAAAAACAAGTTGATAAATTGAATCCCAATCTGTCAACATTTTAACAAAAAGTAGTTTTGTCTACCAAGTTAATTTTATCTCTTTCCAAACCCTTTTACAAATTTTCAAAGACAATTTTACACAATGACATTTTCTTGGGAACTGGAATATGATTAATGAAATGTAGAAATGGGATGCTTCCAGCAATGCTGATTAAGGGGAAGAGGAGATGATGAATTTTGTGTTGCATATAACATTTCTGGATTGAAAATATGTGTGAAAATGGTTATGCTAAAAATGGAGAATTACATTTTTAGTTGGGATAAATTATATTGTCTCTGTTAAATTCTGTAGAATTATGATGACTGAACAAAGCAAGCCTGGCCCTGAAAGAGATAACTTCTCCATGACTTGCAGTGTGGCTCCAAAAAGCCAGTAGCCTCTTCTTAGGTTTGATTATCTGCTCCTGCATCTAGGAGGTAATACTTTGTTGGACACTCAAAATTTTGTGTTACTGCAAGGTTGTAATTGTTGGGAAAGGTAGAAACACGGTCAGAAAGCCAGCAAGGCACATTTGCAAGGTGAGTTCTCAGACTGGAAGGAAATTGGTGAGTTAAAGTTTGTATAATCAAAGGGAGACAGTATGGATTTTATTTGGGATGGTGGAGGGAGAGAAAGAAGTGAGGCGGGGGAGACAAACTTCCTGAAGATTATCTGGATTTTGGAGACAAGATAAAGTTATATTTCTGTTATTTAATAGAGTTCCCAGGTCACTGTATTTGGAGTTCAGGAAACATTATGTCTCCTTCAGCTGAATGAAAGGGAGATTTAGACAAATACACTAGGATCCTAACAGTGAAGAGCTGTGTAAGAATTTTGTGGAATATGGATTTTTTTTTCTTTCATGAGGAGACTTGGATTTTATTGCAGAAATCTTACTTGATTCATAAAAATGTAGTAGTTTTAACATGAATTTTTCCAACAGTGTTTGCAATGATTTCTTTTGCATCATGGTAATTGTTCTAGCAATGAAAAAGATTTTCAAATGCTTTACAGTACACAGCCAAGCAATGTGCAACTGAATGCAACTGTCATTGAAACAGACTGTTTTTCTGACCTGTTGTTTCACTGTGAACATGCTGTTTATTTACCACCTTCATTATCACAGCATTAGCATATAGAGAAGCTGTGCCTATCATCATGTACTTTCCTAACAGATGGCTACTAACTTCATGAAGGCTTTTTTGTGCTTGCTTAAAATATCCCATATTGGCACAACGTTTCTTTCCTCAGTGGGAAGTATGATTGACCGGTTGAAACAGATTAAGCTGCCTCTCTTCTGGCTTTTGGGCTTGTTTGGTACTGCAGCAAACCAGGTTTTGAGTCTAATTTTACAAAACGATCAAAGCTGCTTTTGCTAATAACAAGGTGTGGAAAGTTCCATTCAGTTGCATAATCTCTGGGCAAACAGTTCAGGTTGTAGCAATAACTAAAGACTGCATTTCTGCCAGAAAAGGTGAAAAAAGAGAAAAATCCTTTGCATCTGCTCCACCATAATTGTGCTCTACAGACATTCCAGCCTCAGGATTTAAATTCTTCCTTTTCCAGTCTGAGAATTTCTGTAGTCAGCTCTGTGAAAAACTGAGCCCCCCTGTTCTGATAGAGACTGGTGGCTTGTAAACTCCCTGTCTGTTGCTCTAAGTCACGTTTTGTGCATTAATGCTGAGTGTACAGGTGAGGAGCTCATTACTGAAGTGTTTGTGAGCTCCACATCGTTCTTTGTGTGTGAGCTCAATATTCAATTATTACCTTTCCCAATGAGGTCTGGTTTGTTTTGGGGATTATTTTAGCCATAAGATATGTATATGAACAATCTGCAAAGAGGAGAGTACACACTTTAGATCAGTATTGAATGGCTATAATTTTGGGCAGATTTTCTTAAATGCTTAAAATAAGATAAAACTCTACATTTATCAGTGCTAGAATTAAAATTTGCAAGGATAAAAGGGAAGGTCTTTTCAGTGTAATTCACTGTTTTGTTATCCAGAAGTATGGCATATTTTTAGTTCTGATTGCCATTGATTTTTTTTTTAATTGGCATTGATTCCCTCTCAGCTTTGGTAAAGGGTATCTTGGAATTTTGAAATGCCAGCCTTTATTTGGTTTCTGTGCCCTGTGTTTTATTGAATACTGCCATAAAACTTTAGTCTGTTTTCTTTCAGTTATTATGCTCTTCTTTGAGCCTTGGGGAGCTGTTTTCTTCCCAATTTCAGTTAGCCTACCATGGCCTTTAGAAAAAAGTATTTCCGTCTCAAGTTGTTCTGCTTAAAACATACTTTTTTGTCATTCTAAATATCACTCTGGATGGACTTCAGTGATTCTTTATGCCTTATTCAATCTTCCTGAGAGGAAGCTTACATCTAGGAGGTAATTGTAGAATCTGAATGGGTAAAATAGACCATGCAGACTATAGTAGCTAAAAAAAATTATTTAGTCTAGGAACGTGTATGTAATATGCTGTCTGCTGTGCTGCAGTCTTTGTAATGGCTCTGGAAGCAATCCATAGTGGTTTTTATTTTCACAATGATTTTCTGATACAGTCTCAATCATATATGAATTCTTTCTTTTCTCTGTGGCTGCTGCTTATTTTTTGCTCCATCTATTGTTCCTTTCTACTTTCTGCTTATTCATAATGTGCTCTTTCAGAAGCTGAAATGATTGTGTAAACTGGGCATTCAGTTTCCACATCTTGTTCCTGGCTACTTCCAACTCATCTATCAGCTTTTCAAACCAATGAGTGTTTCCTTTGTATTTTGGTCTCTTTTGGGGAGGTGGTGCTTGACTCTTTCTTTACACATATGCTGTAGTTTCTTTCTCATAGAAGTAAGAGAATGATTATTCCATATGCATGATTAAATAATTGCACTAAATACTTATTTGCCTGTGCTAATATTAAAACACTTGTTAGCACCATAATAAACCAAGGTATTACAATAGAACAACATACAGAGCCACTTTAATACTGGACAGCATTTGAAATTCAAGTGCTGAATGGCAAATACTTTCTCATTTTAAATTTTCATCTTTGGACAGAAACCAAGTATCAAAATGCTCATGAACAAAAATTCAGTAGTATGTTAAGAGTCACAATACCGGTGTTCGGAAATTTACCTGTAAGCATGTCCTGTTAGACTTTTTTTCCAGTAAGTAATTAGCATTTTGCTAATTTTCTTTTTCCAGTTTAATTGTCCCTGAATGTAAACAATTATTAGCTTTATTACTTTTCCTTTAGAGAGTACTGAAGGAAGAAAATCTTGGCTTAGGAAGACTTAATCAGGAAGAGTTTCTAAGCATATGTATTCAAATCCAGCTATTTCTATGTGATTTAATGATTCAGTTCTTCAGTCATGCAAACAAACTATCATTCCTTCACTGGAGTCACTTCATTGTGTAAAGCTTAGCATATTTGTAATATTTTTGTATTTGGAATTTGCAAGTGTACTCTTCAGCTGGCATTTCCTGTGCTTTGGGTTTAGGATGATATGCATCACAGAAATATGCTCTATGTGGGGAGAGGCAAAGAGTGTACAGTGCTGTATTTCTTTGTTTCTGAAGAACCAGTCATGACCAGAGTGGTAAATATCAGGTTATCCTGCTTATAGAGTTCATTGACAAAACAGAATAGTGAAATGGAGAAAGTGGGAAAGAGAGAAAGGTATGAATGCATTGTGGTAAAAAGGAGTTCTAAGAAGAAGCAGATGTAGTTAACAGTGGAAGAGTTAATAATGGAGCAAGCAGTTTTGGCCACCCTGTGACAGGGCACCTACTTCTCATTGCAGGCTTAAGCTTAATTTTGTTCTTGAGCAAATCTGGCCCCTAGCTTTTGGAATAAAAGTCTAGGGCACATTTTCAATGTTCTGGAAAAAAAAGGCAAACAAGGTTTGTGTCCGGCTGTGTTTGTAGAAGAACAAGAAGTCAAATATAAAATACTTAAATCTTAACTATAACAAAACCTTCTGGTAATTGTTCCTTCTCAGGAATTTTTATTTACCCTGTTTCTTGGAATTCACAGTTATTTGCCATTCTAGGAGAATCTCTCTAGAAAAGTGATCACAAAATGAGCTTACTATGTTCCAGCCCTCTTGTTGCTAAATAAGCCATAGACTATTTCTAGAAAGGACCCCATAAACCTAAAAAACTTCAATTCATATAGGAGAGCTTGAAAGAAATTAATCCTGGCAGTTGGCCCTAATGTCATTAATGAAATAGATCTTTCATATTTCAATGGCTTATGAGTCCTAATCATCGTGACTTTTTTTTTTACTCTAATAATTGTGAACAGCTTGTGATTCACTATTATAAAACTAATGTCTTCCAGCAATAGCAACATGACTGTAGACTTAGTCTGAGGTGGGAATCCTGCCAAATACAATTGCAGTTTCTGCATTATCCACTGGGTCACCACTATATTTGGAAATACCGTCCCTTCTTTCCCCTTCTTCTCCTAAAAGAAAAAAAAACCCAGAAAAATTGCAAAAATTTGTCTTTAGACAAATTCTAAATGCTTATTTGCAGCACATTTTTATTACATGGCATAGGTGCCTGCCTGCTTACCTTTAGTGGAATTTCATACAGAAAAGCACAACACTGATGTTCTTCAGTGAGCAACTGTGACACTGATCACTGCTGATGAAAATTTATTTTTACCTGGATTATAGTTGATCCTGATTTTTGTGGCTGACCCAGATGTGAGTTATGTCCATACTTGAAGATTTGTGTTAGAGAGATTTTATCTCACATTAAGGGAGCCCTGGTTGAATTAAATGAGACATTGTATCTGTTTTTCAGGTTTCATAATAATTTGAAAA
The DNA here is from genome assembly GCF_000738735.6 of Corvus cornix cornix. Taxonomy (NCBI): domain Eukaryota; kingdom Metazoa; phylum Chordata; class Aves; order Passeriformes; family Corvidae; genus Corvus; species Corvus cornix. Next base: position 23,992,561 of record NC_046334.1, on the reverse strand, counting down.
ATATAAAATGCTTTTGCTTTTACCATATTATTTGTTGGGATTGTTTACACATGTGTATGTGTAATTCAGCTTTTAAACTGCAGCTCCTCTAGGTACTGAGAACTGCAGTGACTTGACTTTCCCAGCTGGAGGTGGTACCTTTTACTCATCTTTCACTTTGTGAAGGAGAGGAGATCAAAATTCCAGTTTTACCAACCTTCCCCAGAAGAAGACATGAATATGTAAGGAGTGATGATTTATCAGGTGTAAATATTATTAAATGGAGAGTTGTTCACTGTGTTAATCCAAGAGTGCTGCATTTAAGTAAGCTGTGATGAGAGGTGGTATGAGAGGATGTTCAGTTTGGAAGAACTGGGTGTGTGTATCACTGCAGAGGTACAGCGGAGCACAGGCCAGGAATATTAACAGGTCTGCCCTGTGGGTGTGGGAATAACACCTTTTACCCTGTCATGGGTTAACCCTACCACCTGCAAAGCACTCACACAGCCACTCACTCTCTCCTCTGTCCCCAGTGTACAGAGGAGAAGATAGGAAGAGCAAAAGTGAGAAAACTCATGGTTCAAGGTAAAGGTCTCCAGTGTCAGGAAGGTTGAGGAGAGGATGGGTGGTGATTCTGAAAAGGCATCACCTATGGTTTTCAAATTTTCTGGTTGTTGGCTGCTGTAGGGAACATTATTCCATCTATGCCTAAAATCAGTGACTGGTGATGGAAAAAAAGCAGTAAGTGTGACAGGAGAAATGGTAGCATCCTAGGTGTTGGCAGTAGTGACATAAAACATTTTTATTTTTCGGTGATCCTTTGATGAGACTGTTGTTGTCTCTGTCACCTCAGATGCAGCCTTAAAATGATTTAATACAGGAGGTCACAGTAGTGTACAAGTAACAGTCTTCTGCAAAATTCTTACCTAAGAATCCAGAAGTAAACTGATGCTTTATTTTAGTGTGCATTTTTGAAGGTGAGTTATGAGGCATTAATGTCTTTATTGTAGCAAGTTCAGACAATATTTAGCCTTTACTGTACATGGGAAACAATTATTCATGAGTGTGTGGGGAGGTAGTGAGTTGGTTTTGCCTCAGCGAGAGCATAATTATATGGAATAGAACAAGAAGTTCCAGTAACTTAAACAGTAAAGCTATTCAGGAAATTCATAGCCTTTTTCAGAAATCTTTGTTCACCGTGACACACATGCCCAGACAGGGCTCCAATGGGAACATGCTGCCACACAGATGTCGGGCTGGAGGGTGGAGCCTGCTCTGACCAGTGCTGACCAGCAGCAGCGAGCATCCCTGTGGGAGCTGTGCCTGGGTAGGGGAACTCCTCTGCTCAGTGACAGAGTTCCGGGAGGTGAGTGGGTTCAGGAGTGGCAGGGAGAGCGAGAGGGAGAGAGACTAAAAGCTACCTTCTTTCCCTGAGACAGGCTGGACAGGCAGACTGGATACATGATACAGAGGATTCCCTTTCCTCTCTCTGCCTGGGCGAACGCAGTGACTAAAGGGATAGGGGACAATGGTGATGGGTTCCTGCCTGGCGTAGCTGGTGTGTCTCCTCTGTGACAGCCCCACTTTCCCAGGTGCCCTCCTGTAACAGGTGTGAGGCTCTGCAGGTGAAACTGAATGATAGCAAGGACAGTGGTTCATCCAGCATGGAGGAGTTGCTGAGGTTGGCCCATGCTCTGCATCAAAACTGCTTCCATGAAGAAAAAAGATGGATCATTTTCATAGGAGATGCCCCGCTGTAGGGAGCAGAAGGCACCTTATGCCAACCAGACCCACTTCTTAGGGAAATCTGCTGCCTCCCTGGGCTCTGGTTTAAGGCATAAAGAGAGAGCTTCCTGCCCTGAATACTGCCTTTGACTGATTGTCCTTGGTTGATTATTTTCATGTAGGCAACAATGAAGTTGCAACAAGAAGTCTGAGAGCAACCAAGAGACTTCCGGGACTTGCTGGTTGAGGGATCAGGAGCACAAGTGGCATTTTTCTCTATCCTTCTGGGTGCAGAAAAGATGAGGGAAGAAACAGAACCAGCAAGCCAGCAGATCAATACCTGGCTCTAAGTCTGGTGCCATCAGCAGAATTTTGATTTTTGACCTTTTTTTTTTTTTTTTTTTTTTTAAATCACGGGTCAGTTGACTTGACATCAAGTCTGCTAGGACTGGGGAAGTCCCAGCTGTCTGGAAATTAACAAATGTGACACCAATCTACAAGAGTCAGAAGGATGACCTGGCCTGTCAGCCAAACCTCTGTGCTGGGGAAGGTAATGGAGCAGGTCATCTTGAATGCTGTCACAAGGCACATGCAGATCAAGCAGGTGATCAGGAGGCCCAGCCAGCACAGATTTGTGAAAGGCAGGTCCTGCTTGTGCAGCCTGATCTCCTTCTATGGCAAGATGACCCTCTTGGTGGATGAGGGAACGGCTGTGAATCTTTTCTACTTGGCCTTTAGTAATGTCTTTGACACAGTTTCCACAGCATTCTCCTGGAGAGACTGACTGCTTATGACTTGGAGGTGTAAAAAAATGGCTGGATGGCCAGGCCCAGAGAGCAGTGATGAATGACATTCCATCCAGCTGGAAACCAGTCACAGGTGGTGTCCCTCAGGACACAGTGCTGGGGCCAGCCCTGTTTGATGTATTTATCAGTAACCTGGATGAGGGGATCAAGTGCACCCTCAGTCGGTTCACAGATGACACCAAGTTGGGTGGGAGTGTTGATTTGATGGAGGGTTGGAAGGCTCCACAGAGAGATCTGGACAGGCTGGATTGATGGGCCAAGGCCAATTGTGTGAGTTTCAACAAGGCCAAGTGCTGGGTCCTGCACTTGGGTCTCAACAGCTCCATGCAGGGCTACAGGCCTGGGCAGAGTGGCTCCAAAGCTGCCCAGTGGAAAAGGACCTGGGGATGCTGGTCAACAGCAGCTGAACATGAGCCAGCAGTGCCCAGGTGGCCAAGAAGGCCAATGGCATCCTGGCCTGTATCAGCAATGGTGTGGCCAGCAGCACCAGGGCAGTGACTGTCCCCCTGTGCTTGGCTGCACTTCAAACCCTGTGTTCAGTTCTGGGTCCCTCACTACAGGAAGGACATTGAGGTGCTGGAGCATGTCCAGAGAAGGGCAATGGAGCTGGGGAAGGGTGTGGAGCACAAGTCCTATGAAGAGCAACTGAGGAAGCTGGGGATGTTTAGCCTGGAGAAAAGGAGGCTCAGGGGAGACCTTATTGCTCTCTGCAACTGCCTGGAAGGAGGATGTAGCAATGTGGAAGTTGGTCTCTCCTCCCAGAAAATGAGCAATAGAAGAGGAAATGGCCTCAAGTTAGGATAAGGGATATTTAGACTGGATATTAAGAAAAATTTCTTCATGGGAGGGGCTGGGAGGCATTGGAACAATTGTTCCAGGGAAGCTGTTGAGTAACTGTCGTTGATGTGTCTAAAAGATGTTGAGATGTGGCACTTGGGAACACGGTTTAGAGGTGTACTCACCAGTGCTGGGTTAATGATTGGACTCTGATCTTAAAGGTCTTTTCCAACCAAAACAATTCTATAATTCAGTAATGATTTGCTGTTGGAACGGAAAAGGTTTGACCATCTTGCACTCCAGCCCTGTAAAACCTGCATCATCCTTTTATGAAGAGGTGTTGCTCATCAAGTTTTTTAATCACTTGTATTTTCTAACCTGAGGCGAAATTCTGACCTAATTAAAGTTAATAGGTGAAAACTTAAAACTGGCAGACTCAGAATTTCACTCATCCTGTTAAGGTGCTTTTAATTGGAATATAGGAATAATTAGGGCGTGAGAGATGACTGGTAGCAAAGATACATAGGCAAAGCCATGAAAAGAGGATAGCAATGAGTAGTAAAAGGCATAAAGGGATAATATTTCTTTTAAAAAAACACAATTTTAAAAATAAAGATAAATTAACTTTAAAAGGTAAGGCTGTGGTATTAGTTCAAATCTAAGAAATTCTAAAAATAAACCAACTTATTTTTGCCTTTATATGAATTATATTCAAGGATTAGTGCAGTAAGTGGCTGGGCAAAATTAGCATCAATTACACTGTGATTTCTATCTATAAGCAGGTCAGGTGTCTCTAGAAGGATGTGTCTTGTTCAAGGTGACTCTGCAAACCAAAGAATGCATAAATGATATGTGTGAGTTCATCAGAGATTAATATTTCCTTATTGTACCCTGGCTGTAGAACTTAGGCACTAGTATACCCTGCAATCTCAAAGAAAAGAATACCCTGGAAGAACTGGCGCTTTTGCACAGGCTGCAGTGGTCAGTCACATTCATCAACTGGCCTGAATTGTCTCCACTGATAAAAAGTGAACAATCAGCATGTTATTTACACCTATGAGGTTATTCTTCCTGCAACATGACCTCAGCTGTCATCCAGAAGGACCAGCTTTTGCTGAGTCCTACAAAGCAGGAATTAAAATAATGCTTTAATACAGGAGGACTTTAAAGCAAATGGACTTCTTACTGCTCTTGATAGAATTGGGTTTAGTTTTGACTTTGTATTTCCACAAATGGAAAGTTATTTAACGTATTTTGCAAAAGGCTCAGTGAGTCTTGACCTCACACACAGTTTATTTTTAACATGACAAAACATTATCTGTTTCCTTAATGCTATGTGTGCTCATAATGTCTTGTTTTTTTAATTGCAACTGCCATTGATGTCTGCATCACTATTCTTCACAACATAAATTAAATTTAAGAATAAGTTGGTTGAGTTTTATTTCTGAATTTGTCATCTAGGAGTGTGAACCACATATCTGATACTTCCTTTTTGTTGTTTTTTCTAGTGTAAGTTTTATATTACTGATTGATAATGCTAAAAAATCATCTCCATAGCAGAGTAGTACTTTTTTTTGCCTGGTATTTATGTGGTCAGACACTTTGCAAACATACATTTCTCATAAATATATACACGATAAGAGTTTTCAATAATTTTTAAAAATAAATTCTCCCACTAATTGTCTGCCTTTCTTCTTCCTAGTCTGCTCCCAGTTTTCAAGAGGAGTCTTTGCTATTTTTGGATTCTATGACAAGAAGTCTGTAAATACCATAACATCATTCTGTGGGACTCTTCATGTCTCCTTCATAACTCCCAGCTTCCCAACAGATGGAACACATCCCTTTGTCATTCAGATGAGACCTGACCTCAAGGGAGCTCTTCTTAGCTTGATCGAATACTATCAGTGGACCAAGTTTGCATATTTGTATGACAGTGACAGAGGTAAGGTGTGCTACTTTTTACCTGCACCCTGTTTGGCAGATGTATCTCATTGAAATCTGGAATTCATATTAGATAAGCAAATAACAGAAGAAATATTTACCTCCAGCAAGTGTAAGTTTAATTGAATCATGTGTTTCTTGCATTTAGAAATCAGCTTTTGGGACAGAAAGAAAATTGTTTAAATGAGAATAAAATTATTACTGTATGCATTAATAGAATTGCAACTGTTAAACAATGTGAGATTAGTCACATGCTGTAAAACAGTTTCTATGTAAAGTTTTTTCTTTTTTTGTCAAAGAAACATCTAAGGAGAAAAAAAAAAAATCTGAGCATGAAGGGTTATCTGCTACCACAGATTGACTCCATGTATGCAAAATCCATAGCTGGGCACCAAGCAAGCAATAAATCTTGGATGCAATCAGTCCCTACTTTTTTGGAGACTGCTTTTGGTATCGAGTTCCTCTCATCTGTTGAGCTTAGATTTTACTGTTGATGTTGATAAACCCAAACCCATTGCTTGGGACCAGTTAACTCCACCATACAGCCTTCTCAAGTCCTGTGCCCTTTTATGGCTGTAGTCGTAATAATATAACAGCTTATGAACTTAAGAAAATCACTGGCAAATTGTGGTATATCAGTTAGTTTTCTGAGAAGAAGCAGCTTTATCTGGAAAGGGTGGGTTTTTAACTGCTTCTTCTGGAATTCCATTATTATCATTCCATTTTCAGGTTCTGCTCACCTAGTAGTCCTTAGCTAACTTACTTCTATCCTTGCCTGCTCCTGTTCCCTTTAAGAGGGCTATTTTGTTGCTTGCCTGCATGTTCATTAGTCAGAGTTAAATATTAAATATATTTAAATAATATAGATTTAAAGTATGGTTATATCACCCTATGGTTTCTTGAGACATTTTATGGTTTGTTTGACATTAAATTCCCTGCATTCTGATGCCATTTTATACATGATGTTCAGAAGCTGAAGGGGTCTCCTCAAGAGAGTTCTTTACCGTTTTTGTAAGCACTCAAGTTTGAAGAACTAAACCTGGTGTGTAGCTTCCAAAGGTAACGTCACATGGAACAGTGAATGCTAAGCTCATTTCTCTGGCACTTCCTTTTCAAATTCACATTAGAATCAGAAACATTCACTGTCTTTTTAGAAAGGACAGGTGTAAAACTACTTTCTTAGCCAGTACTCTGTCAATCATCCAGCAGTAGGCAGAGTGTGACCTGCATGTGATTTATATTTAGGAAATACTGAAAAACACCTAGTTCTTGTGAGCTGCACTGTCTGAATCTGGCCAGGAATAACAACATGAGACTTTTCTTTCTGATCATCCTTTGGTTCTTCCTTTTTTTCAAACAAACCTGTTTGTTTTAATTGTGGCAAGGCACCCCAGTGATAACAAGCTCCAAGGCATGAAGCTCCTACCTTTATGTGGACTAATTTGTTGCTCCTCAGTGCCCCAGTGCTCCTCACAGATTACATGAGGTTAACCTGCAGAGTCAAGCAGTTTGTAGCCAGCTAAGTTGACATCAAATCCTGGATACACAAATCCACTGTTCCTTTAAGCACTTTTGCCTGTTAATGTAGTGACAGTGATGTATATTGAAGGAATGATATAGAATTGAAGCTGTTTCCACCTTTAGGAGTGAGATAAAAAAGGAGACTTAATCTTTGTGGAAACTATGAAGGCTAACAGGAATTAGTCTGAATGACTTATTCCTGAAGAATCATTTACTGCTAGTGCTAGAGCACCTCTGTGGTTAGGGACTGACTGGCTGAAGTACAGGGCAATTTCCTGTCATTCCTGTCTGTAAGGAGTGAGGCCATTCAGTATGTGTGTGCCCAAGCTATTACTGTCTTAATACAGTAGTTATTCTCATGTAACGTGGAGTAGTGTCCTTTGCCATCCTTACCTCCTCTCTGCTGAGTTTTGGAAACAGTAGTAACATTATTGTAAGATTCTAAGTTATTCAGCCTCTGTCAGTCTTCCTTTTCAGAGCTCACTGAATTAAGAGTTTGTCTCATGATAATCAAAAAAGGTTCAGGATATGAGTTTGCCAAGCAGAAGTGCTCCTGCAGCTTAAAAAAACCAACTGAATTTACTGGAGTTTTCTCCTCTGCAGAGTCTCCTACTTCTGTTGCTACTCTCCAGATTATTTCACTTTCACAGAAGTATTGCTGTGAATGCTTTCTGTTTGGTTGGGTTTGTTTGGTTTTTGGTTTTGGTTTGCTTTTTTTGGTTTGGGTTTGCTTTTTTTGTTATTGTTATTTTGCAATATGTTATTGCTATCAGAATAAACTAAGCTGTATGGGGATAACAAATCTGCCACCCCAAAAAAAAGCAAGCGATCCAGGCAGCCATTTGACATCTCTGCAATGGGCACCCCAGGAAAAGAGAAACCCTAGGAAAAATAGAAGATCAGATGACAAAAATATAGAAACCTGTTGCAATGGGTAGTGTTTGCATTAATAGTCCTTATTAATTTGTGCCTAGTTGAGATTGTTTAACTCGGAGGAAATACAGACAGGTTGGAAGACCTGAAATCTGATTTGAAACAATGATTCAGATTAAATGTTTTTCAGTTTGGCTGATTTTTCTTTTTTTTTTTTTTTAGTTTTTAATTTCAAGCAGTATTTTGAGGTATAAACATACTTCAGTGCTTTTTAATGTTTTAGGATGCTCCCTGCATCTCTCAGTTTGCTTACATTACTAATCTTTGCCTTTTAACGCAAGTTCTCCACATTTATCTTTAGCTTTTGAATTAGTTTATATATGTACTGGTGGACTGTCGTTATCTGTGATTTTAAACTAAGTATTCACTACATGACATACAAAACTTAGTATCAGTCTTTCTTAAAGAGACTTGGCAAACCAGAATTTTATAAGATAATAATTCAGTTTATCCTTTTGGAAGCCTGCCATTTTCTACCTTTGCTGATGACCAGTCTTGTGTAGTGCTGTATGGCATTACCATTTTTCACTGATGAAGCTGAATTGCTAAACACTGACCAAACTTAATTTAATATTATACTTACAAACTGGGAGACAAATTAATTCTTAGTGCTTTCCTTCTATGTTTGTGAGTATAACCACTATTATTTCTCATGAGAGTTATACCTGAAGCTCCCTTTACATACCAAGGCAGAATTTGTCTCAAAGAAATGACTCCCAATGTTTGGTGGTTTCAGGAGAGAAGAATGAGCAAAAGTGTCAATTTGCTTGTAAGAAAGTCTAATTTTTTTTTTCTTCCAATAATAGTATCTGGTAGCCTTAAAACTGCTCTCTAGAATAATGTAGAATTCTCTGGTAGGAATTGAAACATGGTAAGTCTCATTCTTGTACTGCTGGAAATAATTTAAATTGTACTTTTTGTATAGCAGGAATTCATTTCCAGCTGTAATTTTCATTTCTAGACTACATTATTTAATCCCTAAGAAGTAAAATCTGTCAAATTAAGCCTTCACTGGTTTTACAGTATATTGTAGGCAGTTGCATCTGTACAGACATTACAGCTTCCTATCAGAAACATGCCAAAAGTACAAGATGGAAGCAAACTTCTCAGCACTGCTTGTAGGTGTTAGCATTGAGCCTGCTTATCTATATGGAAAAATATATCTCAACACATCTTTTATAATCAGGGATATGACTGCAGGCAGCAGAAATAATAAATCCATTACCATCACTGGAGAACTTGGGAATTCTGCCAGACTTCAGTGAGGTCTAGGTTTAAATACAGTACTGCTCAATTGCAGGGAGCAAAAGCTCTTCAATGGCTTTTGTTTAAGCAGCTGATCCTTTTCTTAATGAGTGGCTGATCCTTCTGCTCTAATTGGATCGCTCCTCTCCTAGAAGATCTCTTTCCCACTATGTGGAATTCCAGCAGTGGATCAATGAAACCAGCAAAATCCAGTTCTGAAGAAGGTTGAGCCTAACCCAAAGGTTGTACTTAGAGGGCTTTACCTTGATGCCTTGCAGTGATGTAAATGGAAATTTCATGCAATAACAATTGATTGGGCCCACATATATCTTAGTTTCTGACTTCTACCTACGTGTGACAGGTCAAACAACTTGCAGGAGATCTTAAATAAGTAATCTCACAAATCACATTGTAGAAGCTTGTTAATTCCCGAAGCTTTGTCTGTCATATCTTCTGTTTTCTCCTGTGCTTCACTAGGCTTATCAACATTGCAAGCTGTGTTGGATTCTGCTGCTGAAAAGAAATGGCAAGTGACTGCTATCAATGTAGGAAATATTAACAATGAGAGGAAAGATGAAACTTACCGTTCACTGTTCCAAGATCTAGAGGTGAAAAAGGAAAGACGAGTGATTTTGGACTGTGAACGCGATAAAGTCAACGACATTGTCGATCAGGTTTGCTATGCTCCTTTCTTCACTGACAGCAGTTGGCAGTATTGTATAAGTAAATGTCATGAGTTCCTTTGTCTTGATGATATTTTTGTGATTATTGTGAATCATTTGGCAGTGACAAGTTTGTATTGAGGACCGCATATGTGCCAGGCAGAAAGTGAACATACAAATCCTATAATCCCTCCCTTTGCTCTGAGGCAAGATAATTCTATCTGGATGATCCTGTATATCTTTCTATCCTGGTTATTTAAAATAAAAACAGTAATTTACAAAATACCTTGTTCAGACTGCTCCACAAGGTAAGTAGTATACTGTATTATACATAGTTGATACAGTATTATATGTGGCCCATTATAAATAGTTATGTCTAAGGATTAGTTCTTTTTACACCTAGAAGGTATTTTCTCCCTCTAGTGCTTTTTCTGAGAACCTTTTATGTCTTGGGAACACTGTATCACAGCTTCTCTTTCTGATTAATGCCCTTTGAAATTCATGTTTTGAAGCTCTTTGTCATTTCTACTTTCCTTGCTTATCTCTTCATTTTGTGTCACTCTTCAAGTGTGTTAACTAAAATTGGATGCTATTTTTCATAGCTAAGGCCTCCTGAGCTTTAAAAAGAGCAGCAAAATCTGTCTTCTCTCTACCCATGCAAATTATTTGCAAAAATGACTTTTTCTTAAAATTTTTTTTTTAGCAACATTATCATGGTGCTCTGATTCAAATTAGTGCATTACTTTGAAATCCACCACTTCAGTTCTAGTCTAGGAAGGTCTTACTGGCTCTGCATCTTACGACTTCTTTTCATGCAGGCAGAGCACAATGGAAAATTGTAAAGATAGTTCCCTGTTGGCTTGAGCTTCATTATGTGAGACTGTGCAGCATCAGTAGGGATGTATCATCAGAGTATGGATGTATTTGTTTGAAGGTTTCTTGAAGGGCTTGTTAGTTTGGCCCTCATTTTGAAGGTCATTACGTTTTGAAGAGGCTCAGACAATGAGCAGTGTCCTTAATGGAGTACATTGTGTTTGTGTGTTTTATTTGGAATTCATATCCACAAACTGTTTCTCTAATTTTCAAGATAAATTTGAATTTGATCCTGTTCTCAAGAGCATTTTATCTCTGAGAGTGTGATGTCCCTATCATCTGCAGCTTTTCAAAATCATATTTTCTGACTTAACAATGTCAAGAAATGTACAGTGTAGAGCAATGTTTGACATAAGTAGTCTTTATAGGTCCTCTAGTTCTGTGTGGCTTTTCAAATGGTTCTTTACTTACCTTACAGTGGCTTTCTGTCTCATCCATGTCTCTTGTGAGTTTCTAATGTTGTCCTACAGAACAGACACCTTATTAGACTCAAGATATGTCCCATCTGCTGTTTCCTGATTATCAGGCCAGAGAAAAGAAAGATACTGCTTTGACATATTTCGATCTTGACAAGACTATTTTTACCATTTATCTTACTGTCCTATACATTCTTTTTAAAATAAGTATGTCATATTCATTATAATCTCTGATACGAAAGTTTGGCAGACCATGATTTTCTTCAGTTTCACCTTTTAACCACTTTTTAAAGACAAGAACCCTCTTTTACCCTTCAGATACCACTCATTTTTACAGTCTTTGTTTCATAATAGGCCTATATTTGTCTTTGTCTGCTTCTTATTTTGATTGCAGTTCTCGGATATTTTTCTTGCCCTAATTGCACTTTGATAGATTCTGCCTTTTTTAGATGCTTAGAGTTTCTCAGCTTATCCCCACAGACTTGTGCTACTCCTTAAGAATACAGAAGGCTAAGCTTTTGTTTCTGCTGTTTTAATTTGTAAGTCACTGAAGAATTCTAGGTAACTGAATCAGCCTCACAGGTCAGTTAATATAACTCTAGTTAGTTGTTCTCCTCGTAGTTTACTGCTACGCCCTCGAATATGTTCTCTTAAACTGTTCTCAGCTCTCCCATATGGGTTTAGTCTTGGAATTCTCTTCACAAGATAGCCTAGTTGTTTCTGGACTTTGGTCTCTTTTTCAAGCCTATTATCCTTACTCAGTAACTTCCCTTCCTTACATTTAAAGGTAAACCCACTTTCCATTTCTCAGGTAGCCTAAAAGAAAGTCTAACTAATTGATTCTATAATAATTTTCTCCATCTCTTAAACTGAAGTGCTGAGCAATGGATTTCTTAGCCTGGGAGTATCCTTTGAGTGTGTTCTTCTGATTTTCTTTTCTAGTAGCAGCATACTTTAGGTCTTGCTTTGCTACCAGATTTATTTTTTGAAAAATTATTTTAATTCCTGCCCTGAAAAAAAACCTTCAGAAATTTCCTTCATTTCAGGAGGATGCTTGAAGTAGACACATCATATCAGTATTCCTTTTTTTTTTCTGTGTTTTTTTACTGCAAGAAATGCAACAGGCTTTCTGTTAACCACATTTTCCTTGAATACCAAAGTATTATTTGCGTGCACATAAAGCAACAACTTCTTCACTTTTTCTTTGCTTTCTATTGTTTATCACATCTTTCATTTTAGTGATTTGATTTATCCTGCAAATATTTTAAGCTGAGGTGACAGCCTCAGGTTCACCCAGTTGTACTTTGTAGCCCTTGTCTCTTTGTATAGCCACAAAATGTGTTTGCAAAGTTGCTTCATCATTCTTGTTTTTTGTCTTGTGTTATAGTTTCTCTTCCAGATTTCAACAATTCATATAAGTTGAAAAATATTTCAGTTCCCCAGCTCTCCTCAGGCTAGTTTGTATTCCTCCTCTCTGATCTGGCAGGTCTGTATCGCCATGCTCTTGATTATATAGCTTCTGCCTCTTCTCAGGCAGCTTCCTTTGCAGAATCTCATTTCACCTTGATAACACCCTTTGGGCAGCTGTGTAATTACTGCCACTACTTGTCCATCCCTGCTAGAGAAGGTCCTCTAAACTGCTGAATAGCTTTTGTGTGCACAGCTCCTTCATCATGGCTTTCGGAACTCCCACTGAATTTTCTCAGTTTGAACTGGCAGCATCCTTAGTGTTCATAAGGACAAGTGGCAAGTTTCAGCAAGCTGGGTTAATGAAATAGTACCCAGTGGCTCAGAGTTACTGAGCATTGATCCAAAGGCTTGCAGCTACTGGTTGTCATCTCAGACACCAATGATGAAGAAATATTTCATATTTCACAGAAGAGCTAATCTGTTTGGTCTAACTGAAATTTCTTTGGAAGCAGCAGCTGCATATAGTTCTTAAACCTCTTAATAAGTAGTTTTAAGTAGTCTGATCCAAGTAATTGCTTTAGGATACTTAAATTTGTGTATCATATATATATTGACCTCAAAAGAGGAACAATTTAATTACTTCTATGGCCTATGTAATGTGATCCCCCCTCAGTCTCAAACTCTAGTAATGTAAACTCAGTGTTAACACTGCTTTCAGTTATATTTCTGTAACTTCATTAAACCAAGTATGTGGAATGTTGTTCACTAGTACCCTGATACAAGTTTCAGGATCCCTAGTCTGATTATTTTAGTTTTATGTTAAACGAGGAAATGAATGAGTCCTCCTCTCTTAAGTTGTTCTCATTGTTCAAAAGATGGAATAAACCTATAGATTCCTCTTATCTTGCACATCCTTTTTCTGGAGAAGTGCTTAGGTTCAAAATGCAAACTTCTCCATGCAGACATAGTCTTAATTAAGCTTATTTGGGAGAAGAATCCATGCTACATGTGTGCCAGCAGACTGTTAAGAAACCACCAGCTGGCTTTGGGGGAGATTATGAGGAAGACTTAGGGCAATAAACAATTTGAACTTTGCAAGGCTTCCTCATAATTCATTGATGTCAGTGGGCAGAATGTAAGCAGGAGTCTGTGAGGCACAGTGTTTCTAATGTGTGATGCCTGCTTTCTCCTGGCTGGGTTGTGCCTTTAATACACAGCAGAGTAATTAGCATTCAGCTCCTCTGTCTGGAGGGACTCTCCCTCTTGGGACTTGGACTTCAACATGGCTAATTTCTACCAGCAGAAAGTAAGTTCAGTGGTGCATTAGGTAAAATAAAGGATAAAGCATTGAATAAACTCAGTATTGTATACCATAAAGCTCTTAACTAGCTTTTACATCATACTGCATTTCGTACCTTTCAAGTCTTTTTCTGTAAACCAGGTGAACATTCTCTGTTATGGAGGTATTTCTTCTTTTTTACAGGTTATCACAATTGGTAAACATGTTAAAGGATACCACTATATCATTGCAAATCTGGTAAGCATTCTTAGTATTTAAAATATCTGTATAGCTCATTTGACTGTTTATGGAAGCACATCAACTAGTATCTTGTTTTAAATACATTCCAGAAAACAGAAAGTAGCTAGATGTCTTTATGCTTGCTAAATGAATGCACAAGTTGAGATTATATTTGTTTCTTTGGCTGAGTGTTTTCAGGGTTTAAATGCCTCTTATGATCAATGGGAATGAAGGTTGCTCAGCACCTTCAACAGAACTTCTCTTTTTTGATATACTTTAGAAAAAGAGGGAATGTAAAATTGAAAAATAACTTTGTGTCATAGGCTGATACATTCACTCAGCAAGGTGATGATTTCTCTCTCAGAACTTGTAAACTACTTAAAAATCACAGTTCTCATTTTTCATTCTGCTAGACTAGTGAGTCTCAGATTTCCACATTTCATCCCTCAGACTGGCTGGGTAATCAGTCTGAATTCATGTTTTCTTGAACATAGGTGATCAGACAGTATAGTTAATAGTTAATAGTGTTCCCGTGAGGAAAGTTCAGAAAACTCACTAGATTCTGTCAAGGTAATTTTTCTGAAATTGTGTCTAAAGGTGAAGGGCCATTTTACTGCCATTAAAGTCAACGCTTACTGGAGCTAGGGAAACTAATCCAGTTGGTTTTTTTGTAATAGACATAGCAAATTGTGCCAACTTGCATCTCAGTTAACCTGTTCAAGAAAAGAGTTTTTGGTGGTTGTATAGTGTGAGTGCCACCAGATAATTTTTTTCATCATTTATTCTTGAACTGTGAATAGTGTTTGATCTAAATTCCAGCAGGGCCCAGAGTGCCCCGATTTACACTGTCTTCCATAGTCCTTTGAGCAGCCTGAGGAAACAGAAGGACCATGGTGTGTCTCTGGCACTTCAGGCATAACCCCTGTTTCCTCCCAGCCTTTGATGAAAACACTTCTCCCTCCAGGCGGGCAGTGCTCTGAAGAGTCATGTGGGTGCCATGGAGCGAAGAAGCCTTGTGCTTTAAAGGCCTCTAAAAGCTGGACACTGGGGTTTCATTCTTATATCTTAATAACTCATTTCTGGATAAAGAAGTGTAGGTGCTGATATTCACAAAGCAGGCATAAAAATCTTACAAAATATGAAAAATTGTTTGTTAGACATCTGTGGTTTGCATTGCAAATGTTGGATAAACAGTATTTTGAGTCTTAAGGGCAGTTTTAGAAAATGTGCCCCGTGGATTTCATTATGTTAACTGGTTGCTATTTTAGCCATTGCTTTAAATTTGTAGCAGTAACTTCATAAGATCTAAAACTTACTGAATCTTGTGTTTAAAAGCTGTTTAATATCATATATAAAATGTATATGGTAGTGATTTTAAGAATGTGCTTATCTCTGTCAGAAAGAAAACTTACCTAGTATTTGAATCCTATTCCATCTTCACTGAATCCCCTTGCTTTCTTTTTTTGGACTGTAATAATGTTCTCCTCCAGTCTGATCAGTCAGTCAAGAAATTGATCTATTTTAAGAATAAAAAAATGCTGATTGATGGAGAGGAGGCTTAAGTATAAAATGAATATTCCTGTTTGACCATTAAGTTACATGATCACTGTAGAAGTGTCTGTGCTAGCAGGCAGCAACACATGAGCATCATTAATATGCAATAATTAAAGAGCATCTAGTATAGCAATTGTAGCAACTTATGATAATGTGGTCTGAAGTTGCTGCTTCTTTTTGTATTCACTCACAACATTCATTTATACTGAAGTGTCTGAGATCATTATTTCATGTAAATGCATTTGTATGGTTATTTGGGTGAAGTTAAATAACAGAACACAGATAAACACAACACAAGAGCTGTTTGTAAGAATGAGAAGTAGTTCTTTATGTCAGGCGGAGGAGGCAGTGGAGATGGTAAGTTCTTCCACATGCTTTAGAGTTCCTAACAAAAAGAGGATACAGCTGTGGCTGTAAATATTCCTGCCTAAAACTTGGTTGGCTGTTACTCATGGCCAGTATTCCCTTTCTCACTTAAGTGGTCCTCTTGAAATTAAGAGGATGTTTAGGAAGTCACGATGGCAAGGACAGGTCCACTCGGCCCTTGCTCTCTAGAAAGGTGCTTGTCTAGTGGGCAGCAAGAAGTGTTGCTGGCTGATGGAGCTGATGACTTAATCCTGGCAGCCCAGGACTCAAGTTGGATTGAGTTTGAGGAAAATGTTGGCTTACACTTCTGCAGTAGAGGTCATATGGTAACGCTCTCTTTATATACTATTGAGAGAACTGCCAAAACTATTGAAATAACAGACATATTTTTTTTCTGTGCTCAGGGATTTACTGATGGAGATTTGTCAAAAATTCAGTTTGGAGGAGCTAATGTCTCAGGATTTCAGATAGTTGACTATGATGATCCTCTGGTGTCAAAATTTATACAACGTTGGTCAACACTGGAGGAGAAAGAATATCCTGGTGCACACACTAGTACAATCAAGGTATGTCTCATGTTTGTTTTAACTGCACTAGAAGTAGAGGAAGTGAAGGGTTTGGAAGAGAAACGCAAGAGACAGAGAAAACCCCTTGAAAATCAACAGTGCCAAAATAATTTTATATTTCTCTGGGGTACTTTTAACATTCTCTGTCACAGGACTGATTGAACAAAGATGCTACACTCTTAAAAATGTTTTAAGACAATTTTTTCTTGTGTCACTGTAAATCTCTGCTTGACAGCTTGTTAGGTAATTGGTTTAGATATGATGATAGATTAAGTATCTACTGACTATTTTTGATTTTTCTCTTTCTCTATGTTTTGAAATGTTTCTCTTGTTCTGTAGTTTGAAATGTTTAAAGACAAATGTTAATCATGCTTCTGGGGAGCACAGATTTAGCACTTTTTTGATGTAACATAATATCCCAAAGAAATGGTAAGACAGTTCCTTTGAGACAGATGCCTAAGTCCTACAAAGACATACAAAATTAAATGCTATGCCTGACATACTGAATTATGGTCTGATTTCAGGCCTGTGTGACACACAAAGTGACACTGGGCCAGTGGTTAAGGCTTTTTGCCTCAGTTTTACCTCTGGGTAAGACTAGGATAATAGTGCCTTCTTACTTTCTCTAACCATCATAAGGATCAGTTAGTGGCTGCAAGATATGGAAAAGAATAATTCAATTTTAATGCTTGATAATTTTTAAGTAATACAATCAGAAATTTTAATAAGAACACATTATTAAATTGCTCTAAAAGACAAAAAAATAAGTTGCAAATGTTCTAGCCATAACTTTTTTTGTGCTATAGTTTGAATATGAAGCATGTTCTTAATTTATAATGAAATAAATAAAAATTTTCAGCATGGAAGGAAGAACCGAATTTTTAAATGCCTGGTAGAAAAGTCCTTTAAAACACACAACCTTAATTTTAATTAAAAAATAAATATTATAGATTCCTTTTTTATGAGGCCAAGTTTGGTGGTATCTTAGTCAAAGTAGTTTTTTTCTGTGGTTATTTTTGTAGTTAAAATCTTTATGATAAAAGTAGTGAATTTCTTACTTGATGTTTGACAAAGTAAACTGGAGTCTGTGTCAGGTCTTTAGGTGCATTTATATTACGGATGTGTAGTATATGCTAGCTGTATTGCTCTCATTTAAGAAAAAGGGGAGGGATGTGGCTGTGGGGGATTAATAGAATCCTTTTGTCTCTCTGATTCTTGAGTTCCCAAATCTACCTACATATTCACGTTGCAGAATCATAGTCTGGAAATAACAATAATAGGGAAATACATGAAACACATGACTAAAGAACTCAAACTGAAACCAAGATGCAGTTTCTATCATTGATGGAAAAATAAATGGGTGAGGCACAGTAATAAGGTCCCTGGTGTCACTTAGACTAGGGGGAAGTTGCATGTGTGTTAGATAACATGAAGCGATTGCAATGTTGTATGAAAGCACTAAAATCTTTAACTCTGTCACAGGTGTTCCCTTTATTTCTTCCATGATAAGTCCTTTCAAGTCTAGTAGAAAGAGTTGAAGGAGAGTATCTTTTGAAGTTGCAGTATCTTTTGCTTTTGAGGTTTGTTTTGTTATAAAAAAAGGATAGGAAAAGTAAAGTAATTGAAACACTTATTTTCCTGAATTTCACTAATTTAGAACACTTTTTAAATTCAATTTAAAAGGCTAACTTCTCTCCCTTTTTATATTGTTTGCTGAAAGTGTGTATAGGACTGCACTGATACTTACGCAAGAAATTGAGACCTCTGTTAGATTATCAGATAATTTATAAATGCTAGAGGTAATGATGGTGAGGAAAGTGTGGATGTATATTGCAATATTTGGTGACATTGATTGTATCAGTTACTGTATTTCTTTGTGTAGCTTTCTATCTCTTGCCCTTATACACTTAGTACTTGTCATTTTTGCTTGTCATTTCATGAAAGGTCAGAGATATGTCACGTATCATTCCCATCCTTGAGGGAGCTAGAGGCAGGGCAGAATCATAGAAATCATAGAAATGGGGCGAGAAAGGTCTTTGAGCAGTCAGTCACACGGTCTGTCCTCCTTGCCTGAAGGCAGAATCAGATAAACTTGTAGAGTTCTTTTGGGTAGTGATTTCACTACTTCTCCAAGCATCTATTTCAGTGCTTAAATGATCTTATTTTTGGCTTTTGTCTAACCTTAATCAGCCTTTATATCACCTAATCCATTACTCCTTTATATGTTTCTAATGGCTGTGAGGGAGTTCTGCTTTTTCATTGTTCTTCTCTATTTGAAAATGGCTGCCATCTTTCCTGCCTTGCTTTCCTCCCTGCAAAACTAAATAATCCCTTTTCCTTTGAATTTTCTGGTCTCAGATCCTGGTTGTCATTTTGCTCTGGAACCTTTCTGTTTGGTGCCTCTTCGAAATGCCAGGCTGGCTACTGCACCACATCTGAGTGCTATGCTGAGGAAATGGAAAGAATGGCCTCATGTGTCTCAGAGACAGTACTCATTTCAGGGGTTTCTTTTGTATTAGTTTCTTTTTTCTGTTTCTCTCCTCACCACCATGACACTATTGAGATATATTTGTCATGGGATACATGTTAACATCCAAATCTTTTTCTGCATTGCTCTCTCATGCTGCTGCCAATTTAGACAGATTCATACCATATCTGTCTACTTCATCATTACTTTTAAGTACAGGATTTTTTCATTGACTCCTGCTGAATTGCTTTCCCTTACCTGTCCTGCCTGAGCATTTCATTCTGTCTTATATTGTTATTCTAGCTCTTCTTGGAATACTGTATAAACATCTAAGTTACTGAGCAGGTTAATGCACTGGTCTCCTACTTGTCCCTTAAGTGATCTTACAAATAAATTTTCTCCACTTTTGATTTTGAAGTAGTTGGCCAAACTGCCAGTGCTGATAAATGAACTTTTGCTCCCAGTCCCATGGAATCTAGGAAACTCTCTCTGGAGATTCTGTATGAAGCAGATAGGAAGGCTGACAAAAGCCCTGCATCATCAGTATAGAAATGAGAGGTGGTTACATGCGCCTAACAGGTAATATTATCCCTGGGATTGCAAATGTTCTATCATTGCAGACAAAAACATTGCAACTCTGTTGTATTATCTTCCTTTTGTAATCCAAAAGTAAGTGTACATTCATTCCACATCACAAAATTCAAGTCAGTGGAATATGACTGAGCTGATAAGACATATCACAGCATCCAACTACAGTCCTGAAAATAGAGAAAGATACCCCTTCTAAGAAAAAGTGCATTTCAAAGGGACATGCTCTTCAAGAAAGAATAGCAGTGCTAAAAGCCTCTTCCACAGATGCCCAGAAGAGGACCTAGATCAAACTGCTTTAAAAATGTATCTTTACAATTTATAAAATATTAATTATCAAAAATTGCAGTCTTAGGACATAGATGACAAAAGACACTGATCTCATTTCTTACTGCACTGTTACCTGTACTGATAAAACCACAAGATTTAAAGATTAAGCAGCATGCTTTAAACAAGTGCTTTGCAGCCTTTTTGCAGAAGATTTTTGCATTTTTCAAGATTAGCGCTGATACCTGCTTTACTCCAGATTAAATTTAAAACATGTCTGTTGTAACCAGGGTGTTTTCAGTCTATGCATGCAGTTCTAGAAGACCTAATGTGTAGATGTTGAAACATACAGTTGAACATCCTGGCTAAGTTTTTGTCAAGTAGCAGAAAGAAAAATGCATGTTTAATTTTGTAAAGGCTTAATAATAACAAGTTGAAATTTTCTTTTGATCCAGTATTACATATTTACAAATATGGTGGACTTTCTTAGCCTTAGTGTTGTGCCAGATTGTTATGTTTAAGGCAAGCTTCTTGATCTTGTGGAAGGACACTGAAGGACAACACGTCCATTCACATCCAGCTGCTCCAATTTGCTGATCTGATTAACCTATTCTCTTGGGGGGCAGCCTTTGGTCTATTTGCTGGAATAAGCTCAATCCGTATCTCTTGAAGGCTAGTGAGACATAAGTTGTATTGCCTTTATGTGGCAGGGTTTTGGGAGAAGGGGACTACAGGGGTGGCTTTTGTGAGAAGCTTCTGGAAGCTTCCCCCATGTCCAGTGAAGCCAATACCAGCCGACTCCAAGATGGATCCACCGCTGGCCAAGGCGGAGCCCATCAGCGCAGGTGGTAGTGCCTCTGGGATAACACATTCAAGAAGGGGAAAAAGCTGCTGCACAACAGCAGCCAGAGGGAGGAGTGACAATATATGAAAGAAACAGCCCTGCAGACAGTCAGTGCATAAGGAAGGGCAGGAGGGGCTCCAGGTGCCAGAGCAGAGATTTCCCTGCAGGGGAAGAGTGTGAGGAGTCTGCCCTGTGAGGAGGAAGCAGTGGCAGAGATGGGTGCTGAGCAGACTGCAACCCCCATTCCACATCCCCCTGTGCCATTGTGGGAATGGGGTATAAAGAATTTGTGGGGGAAGTTGAGCCCAGGAAGAAGGGAGAAATGGGTTGAGATGTTTGGAGATTTAGGTTTTATTTTCATATTATCTTACTATGGTTTGATTGATAATAAATTAATTTTTTTCCAAGTTGAGTCTGTTCTGCCTGTTACAGTTACTGCTGAGTGATCTCTCCCTACCCTTATCCCAAGCCATGAGCCTTTCATTTTATTTTCTCTTCCCCATCCCTCCGAGGAAGGGAGTGACAGAACAGCTTTGGTGGCATCTAGTGTCCATCCAGAGTCAACCCCCCAAATCAGTACTAAGCTTGAAGTAGGCATGTCCTATGAGGGACAGCTAAGGGCTCTGACTAGTCTTCTTTGGAGAAGAGGAGGCTGAGGACTGACCCCATTGCTCTCTACAGCTTTCTGAGGAGGGGAGGTAGAGAGGCCAGTGCTGAGATCTACTGCCTGGTATCCAGTGACAGGGGGATGTGTGGGAATGGTTCAGAGCTGCACCAGAACAGGTTCAGACTGGGCCTTTGGAAGCATTTCTTTACATTTCTTTAATTTTTTTAGGGTGGTCAGACACAGGAACAGCCCTCCATGAGAGCTGGTCGATGCCCCAAGCCTGTCTCTGTTTAAGAGGCATTTGGAAATTCTGTTAAAAACACACTTTAGAATTGGTCAGCCCTGAATTGTTCAGGCAGTTGGACTAGATAATCCTTGTAGATCTGTCCAACTGAAATAGTCTGTTCTACAAGTCTGTTCAAGCCATCCTATTCTGTGGTAAGCTTTTCTAAGAGCAACCTGAGGCTTGAAGTGCCTGAGACAACTTGAGTATGGTATACACAAAAACTATGTGCAGCATGCAGAAAAGATTTTGGGGCTGCCTGGTTGAAGACCTAAATCAGCTCAAACTCAGAGAATCCCATTGTGTTGGATGATGACGATAACAACCCTGGTACTTTCTGTAGCTATTTTGGGTGGATGTAACTGTTTCATGCTGGCGCATAATGTTTCAGATGTTCTTTCATGATTGTATTTCTGACTTCATAATCTCTTTCCTCACCCAACCAATGTATAGCTAAGATACCAAAACACTAGATTGTTTTTACCTCCTGATTTTGTCTTTAGTATTTTCATGTTTTCAAGTTTCTTCTTTATAGTCAAGTCATACAGTCTTTTAGGCAATTATTATGAAACCGTAAGTCAGGAGTAATGATGCTTGTAACTGAAAGATGCTGGTTGAGCTCTGCTGGTGCTAATTTACCTCAAGGATGCAATACAGATAACATGCAGAAAAAAAAAATGAAAATACATAGCACACAATTGTTTACCTTGCAGAAATAATTAACATTTAGATGACTCACTTATAATAAGGAGCAAAGAAGAAAACAATGTGAACAAAGAAGAAAACACTGAAAACAACTACTCAAACTGAAAATTCAGAAGGCAGTTTGTCTAGATATAGATGAGGAAGCAAAAGTGTACAGTTGATGAATTAGACAATACCTTTTTTTGGGCCATGCCTCTTATGATTGCAGTGTGTTAGAGAATGGTTTTATAATGCAGTGAATTTTAATAAGAGTTATAAGGGATATTCTGTTGCACCTGCTACAGTTTTAATAGAAAACTATGATTTTGTCCTAATATGTCCTAATTCAAGTAGATCATAAAGATTTATAAATAAGACTTTTTTAAAAAATAGTTATTTTTAATATTTATTACGAGGTCTAACCAGGAACTGATCTGGAGTATATTTGTTTTTTCCTAAGTGCCCTTATAAAACTGTAGGTTCGTGAGATTGTTCTGGCTGTTTCCAGTCTTTGCATTTTGGTTTCCTGGTCTTAAAAAAAATATGCATCTAGCAGTTGGTGTTCCAGCTATCTGGTTTCACTGGGCTTTCAAATCCCAGTATTCAGTCTTCTCTATTTGAAAAAATACATACAAAAAATGTGGGCATAAGAAATTTCAGTGTTAAACTTCATGCTTCTTTTTAATAGCTAAAGGCTGTTTTGCATAAGTAATCACTCATTCCAGCATAGTTGGTTTAGTTTGGGTTTTTTGTTTTTTTTTTTTTTTTTTAAGAAAACTCAATTAAAGAATGGAATGTTTAGTCACTGAAAGCAGTGGGTGGTTTGAGGCAATATCTGTAGATTTATCTCAGACATACAAAAGGCCAATTGACCCAGATCCTTCGATCCTGCAAGTAAAAGTGGCTGAACTGTGCTAAAGCAAACTTGAGAAAACTACAGAGCCAATTCCTGATGTCTCTATGAAGCTATGTTTCTTTGAATTTGAATCCACTTATTCTTAGTAATTATAAATTTTTAAGGATCTTCAGCCAACAAAGTGCAGTGGATTCCTTCTGCCTATTTTCTCAGGAACTCTGCCTTGCTTTTTTTCAACCAGCAATTCATCTGGATATGGTGGATATAAACAGGAAAAGCTACTATTCCTTCATGATCCAATTGTTCATCAAGGTCAGCCATACCTCTGGCCTCACAAGGATCAATGTCATTTAGGGCAGTAGAGCTTGATGGAGAAATGGGGATAAGAGGAGAAGAGGGAGTCATAGACAAAGATGAAAATAGTAGTAGGAGGAGGAATGATGTCATGCAAAAAAGGGGTCAGCAAAGTGAAAAGAGGCTGTTAAAATGTGAGCAAAAGACAGAAAAGAGGTG
Organism: Corvus cornix cornix; assembly: GCF_000738735.6. Lineage (NCBI taxonomy): Eukaryota > Metazoa > Chordata > Aves > Passeriformes > Corvidae > Corvus > Corvus cornix. Next base: position 23,969,159 of record NC_046334.1, on the reverse strand, counting down.
CAGCTCAGAGCTGGAGAGCATCTGTGGCTGACAGTTTCTTGGGTCAGGGGAATAAGGGAGGAGGGGAAGCCCTGGGTATACTTCAGTGAACAAGGAGAGGAGACATGCAGGTTTATTTCTGGGGCAGGTCTGGTATTAAAGAGCCATTAATGTAGGTAGCTGCCCATATTATCTAGCATGGGGTGGCAGAAAAGTGAAAAGGAAGTGTTTATTATTTGACAATAACTATGTCTTGGTAAAATCAGTAACCTGCTAAAAATGATGTATTCAATTCTAGTAGTGTCCTGCTTGGAAATTAAATTGGAGCAAACAGGAGAAAGCTGTTCATCTTGCTACAACAGGTATCTTGTTGCTGATTAGGGTAGATGAGGAGTGGTAATGAAAACGGGGAATTGTGGTTTAGGGTTTTTTGTGTTTCTTTCTTTTTCTCCTATTGTTTTAAATTTAAGACTTGAATTATTACTATTAGTTTTAAATGGCACATTTTGAAAATTCTTAGAACACCAAGTATGTATGATGAGAATTGCTGATTGGTTTTTTTTCTCCCCTTCCCCCTCCTGCAAAAAAAAAACAAATCCCAAAAAACCAAACAGAAAACCCAACAAAACGACAAACACCAAAAAACCCCCAAACCTCCCCCCACACACACACTTTAACATTTCAAACACTCAGAGCAACTCTTTCAAATCCATTTCTTGGAGTGTATTTTTTTCAGAGAAGTCTTTTGCCTTTCTAGTTATACATTTTGTTCTCATCCTGTGAGATTTCCCAACTTGGTCTGTTTTCACTGCTGTGACCAAAGGCTTCAGTTTTTGCTGCTGGATCCTGCTGATTTTTAATACTGTGAAGAGTGACATACTTCGCTCTGGCTTAGCCTTGAAGAAAAAGGTTTTGTGTATTCATATGGTAACAATTAAAAAGTTGTATATCTTTGTGTTTTGCAGTGAATTCAAGGTGATTTTATTATCAGTGGCATTGACTTTTGCAGGTGTATTCTAAGATAGAAGTAAGATTACACAAATCATTCTAAAAATCTTATTTATTTTGTTAGTATGTATATTTTCCACAGGCAGTGGCATGATTAGAATACAACAGGATCTTTTATAAGTAAAATGCTGTGGCTTCAAATCCATATAATTATTTTTATTATTTCTGTAAAGCTCTGTGAATTCAAATCCAAGTAAATGGTTTTTCATTTACTCTAATGGAAGACCGAAATACTTTAAAACCTCTGATCTCAGTGTAAAATAAAAAAAAAATTAAAAAAAAAAAAAAAAAAGTATGTACCTGCACACCTGCACTCCTTCACTCTTTTTTTCTGCTAGATTAGCACTTCTGATGACTCTAGTGAGAAGATTGTTCTGAACTGGAAGCAATCTTGGGGGAGGAATTACCGTTTAGGAATCTCATTCCTATTAGTGTAGTAGATAAAATAGGTAGAAAGGCCAAGCACTTTGGGCTTCATAAATCTTGTGATCTTTGCTATATTCAGTTTTTAAAAGAGTGAAAGAAGGTCACTTTCTCCTATAAATATCCTACAGTGGGAGCATTAGGATAATTGCAGTGCCCCAGTCTTGTCAGTCTCTGCCGGATGTGCTGTGAGTTGTCTTTCAAATAAGAGTTAGACTTCCAGGGATTCAGGCTTCGGCAGGTGCCTAGCTGCGCTGGCTGTTCTGGGTGTGCCCAGAAAGCAGCCTTTCTAAACCAAGCAAAGAGATAATTAAAACACATAAACATGTCCAAAAATCATTAGATTTTCTGGATAGCAGTTTTGGAGCTGAACACAAGTTTTTCTAAGGCGACAGGTTCCTTGAGGTGTTCTTTGCATCTTATGCCAGTATGGCACTTCAAAGCAAAAATGCCTATTTGTTTAGCTTTTCTATGCACACAGAGTGCTGCAATTGTGTTTGAATAAAGGCTGTTATCAAAGTGTAAGTTGATGTGACTGCACAACTTTAAGAAAAAAAAATTAATAAAGATAGTATATTCATTACGATAAATAGGGCTTGGTCTCTAACCCCATCTTTACTGAGATTAACTTAGGATAATTTTTTAAAAGATCAGGTAATTTTACATTTTATTAATTTATATTCCCCATTTAGTCAGAACCGGGGTTGTTATAAAAAAAGTCCTGTGTATATGCAATTATTCTCAGCTAAGACTGCCTATTTTCACAAGAGCACCATCCTAACAAAGAGGAGGAGCCATGCACTGTCTCTTCTGGGCTGCCTGACCTCTATCTCACATTGCAGTATTTGAAACATGGCCATAGGTAATGAAGATGCTCAGGTGCTAAAGGCCCATTTGCAGTCTGAAGGGCAACCAGCCCAGCAGGCTGCTGCACACACACCCCCACTCTTGCTAATGCCTGCACAAAGCAGATGAGAGCAAAGCATGATTATGGGCACAGTCAAAGGCCATCTTCACTTCCAATTACACTTCTGTGTACAAGATTTGACAATGTTTCTTGTTTCTATTGGAAGTAGCTCTTCGCGTTTCCACGTCCTGTCAGGATGGTATGCAAGGTGCCATGAGCTCCAGAAGGACGTAGCCATTTCCTATCAATTAGGTAATTTTGTATTCACTTTCTTATCTGTCAGACCACTTTCAAGTATTTTTCAAAGTGTCTGTAATACTATCTGTTTCAAAATAGCTCCCAGCTACACTAAAGACCCTTAAGGAAATAAGGGAAATAAGGTGTCTGCTGTTGCATCAGTTTGACTGCACTGAAAGTACAAGAGACAGTTGCCCAGTTCCTTTTCTAGTTCTTGACAAGTAACTTTGTGTCTCATTTCTTTTTGCTTGTGTGTTTACTTGTTTTATCAATCTTTCTGCTTCTGTTGTTTATACTAGCATTTAAGTAGAGAAGTACTTTGTTGAGGGAAAAAATGGGCAAAATTCAGATGAGAGATTTTATTATAATTTATTTTGTATATTTGCTGGTATTTAAATTGTTTAAATATAAGGAAAAAATGTAGAAGTGTGTTTATACTGATTGATTCTACCCTCCTGCTCTTGCAGCAAAGAACATTTCCTGTATTTCCTCTCTCAGAATTTTACTGCTCTCCAAGGGAAAATATTTGTATCAGATTTTAGACCTCCCTTCTCTTAGCCTCTGTTAGTGATGCAGTTTCCCTTCTCCTGCTTTTCCTACAGCAGCCCCCCATACACTGTGAGGAACCTCCATCTGTGCTTGTTGCAGACTGATTTCTGCCTTACTTGAGCACTGCTGCAGCTGGATCTGCCGTTCTAGCTGAGGTCTGCCCAGTGTCTTGTACAACAGCCCTGCTTTCTTTGACATAGCTGGTAGAGTCCCTGCCAAAATGTTCCTGTTATTTTGTTTGTCCTTCTCACTGTTGTGTTGGATTAGGGATGAATGGCTAATTCATAGTCCTTTTGAGTGGTTGTAGGTTGTTATTAGTGTGTCTACAGTGTAAACATCTGTACCTAAGCTGATCGCTCTCAATTCCTCCCTAGTCTCAAAAGTCACTGGACATCAAGTGAGTGGAATCAAAAGCACAGTTAATTTCTCTTCCAAGAAGGTGTCTAACTAGTCAAATGAATCACATCTTAGAATGTTTATTACTCTTCTCTGACTGTAAAAAAAAAAAAAAAAAAAAAACAAAAAACCAAAAAACCCAAACTCAAGCTAATCTGTCAAGGACAGATTTAGACATTGCAGATATCCAAATCAAGAGGAAAAGAATTTGACTTCTTGTAATTCAGAACACTTTCCTTTTTTCTTTTTTTTTCTTTTCTTGGATTTATGTCTTCACATTTTTATTTGTTTTCCACTGCTTAAGTATACTGTTTCAATTATTTCAAATGTCTAATCATATCTTTCAGCTTTGTCTTGAGCACATGGAACAGGCATTGAGTGAAATACAGGTCTAACAGGCTAACTTAGCTTTCTTATATCTTATAATTTTGAAATATATGTATAACAAAATCTTGTGCTTCTGGGGTAGTTCCTGCAATTTCACCTTCAGAAGATTCAGTTACTGACTGTACAAAATAGAATCTTGGTCCTTTCAGCTAAGGATTTCTGAGTTACTGGAAAACATCTGGTTACAAAAGGCAACATCTTGCCAGTTTTTCTTGGACAGCAAATGAGTAATAACTTCTGCTTTGTCTGGAATGACTTTGTTTTGTCTTTAAATTCATCAGTGCAATTGCAGCTTACAGGTTTTACTAAGGTCTATAGAACATTTAAGTTGAAGGTAGAAAGTTAAGTTAGAAATTTAAGTTGAAGAAAATTACATGGGCCTTGTGTTTTCACTGCTTGGTAATTAAGGCATCTACTTAGAGAAAATTCATATGACATTCATGCAATCCATGTTTCATAGCAAATGGCATAAAATCTTTAGGCAGTTTATATTATCAGCTTGTTATCATAGTTCTAAAATTGTGAGATGCAGGATGGTTTTTTAGCATATTCTTTGCCATGCTATAATTAATGCAAGTGATTCTGTAAGAGCTCTGGTATAGCACCTATTTCATTTGTAGTAAAGTTGCTGATCTTATTATCTACAGTTGAAAGGAACTGAAATGAAGTTGGGGGATTTACAGTGCCATAGAAGTATTAAGAAGTAAGACCCCATCCCACTTCCACAGAATAATGTTCCAAATAGTGCTCCCATTTATTTTAATAGTGTAGATCAGAATGTGGATGAATCTCCAGTAAAACAAAGTGAATCAAGGCAGGGCTAATGCAGCCTTTAACTTATGACCATTTTATTTATTATGCAGACACACACACACCTCTGCATGAGCAGGTTATTGGTCTGTCATTTCTTGTTTATGGTAATGAGTTCACTTTGGTTTAGTTTGTCAACTTTACATCTATTTATGAAGCTGCAGATAGTTTTAATGAGCCCCATGAAGGTTATTAGGAGCTGAAAGTGTTTGCACAATAAAGCAGTAAGAAATGATGCATGGGCTGTTTGTTTTCATGGCATCTCCAACAGTGCTTGTAAAATATTTTGAGATCCTTAGATTAAAGCTGTCTTAACCTAAATTATGACATGTACATTTTATACATGTGATGACACATATGCACATACAGATACTGATTGATAGGCAAAGCTCTACAAAACCCTCGTGTATCACTGAGCTGTGAATATTCAGGCCAATAATTATATACTATAGAAATAATATTCTTGAGAGAATGCATTAAATATATCTCAATGATTCAGTGAATCACAGAATAACTGAATTAGATAGCATTATAGCTTCTCAATTCCAAGCTCTTACTTTCTCTGCTACCCAAAGTCTGTTTTGGTGGTTAATGACAGTGCTGTGTCCAAAGTTTCGCAGGACACTGGTGTGGCACAATATGTTTCTGAACTGCAAAGAGCAATCAATGTTTAAAGTAGTACTGCTAGTCAGGGTCCTTTCTCTGTACCTTCTCCTCATCTCCAAATTCACTTAATCACTGCTGCTCCAGTAGGAGGAAGTAGTAGTGGCTCCAGGCAGTCTTTCACTTCATTCTTCTGCTGTTCCGATCCCTTTAAAGATTCTGTACAAGTCACTGAGAAAACTTTATTGAGAAGATTCGCACTGGTCACTGAGCTTACCAATCTTAAAAAAAGAGTTCTACTTTCCTTTTCTTCCTTTTCTAAGGTCTAACAGTTGCATATAAAAATTAATCTCAGTTCAGGAACTTGCTTTGGTTACAATTACAAGAGCCTTCTGCATGACTTGAGCTAACTAATTAAAATTCTTATTAAAGTCTGAGCCATTGAAGCAGAGAGCTAATACATCATTTTTCTCCACTTTACAGTTTATATATTTGCAGCATCTAATAGCCTTCACAGGGATCATTCCGTTCATTCATATGCCTCTAAGTAGTTATATTCTGGCCCATATTTCCAAAAATGGCCCCTATATTTGGCATAATTGCGGTGTTCCAGACTCAAAAAGCCAGTCCAACAAAGTCCTCAGTGTATGTGCACATGTGGTTTCAGTTCAGTTAGTTGGTTGAGATGTAAAATTTTCCAGTCACTGAAGAAAATAGGTTTTGACCATTTAGCCCCAGTTTCTCATGCATGTGATCACAGGACTCCTCTCTGATGTCTCAGAAGTTGTAAAGCTCCTTATACTATGTCAGATTAGGAACATGGAGCTCTCTGAGGGACACCATTTTTTCCAGGCATCTCAGTCCCAAAACTGTTTTGTGTGGTGTTGACAAGGTATTGCATACTTGAAAGTAGCTACCCCTGAGATTTTATATTTAATGGGAAAAAGTTAAGCACATGTATATACAAATACATGCTCTTTGGGTTTGTGTGTATATATGTGGGAGGAGATGAAGTCTAGAGATCTGTGAATAAATGCTTCTCTATCAAGAGTGTAATCAGAGGAACAATTTCTTATTTTTACAGGCTAACTCAGGTTAAACACTGAAAATTATTTCTTTTTTTCCCTTTCACCTACATGGACTTCCAGCCATATCTGCAAACAGGATTTTTACACAGCTGTAGTGGGAAAAAATGTAATTCACACTGAAAACAGCTGTAAATCTTTAGTTTGGATTTATTGGCACTGCCCCTAACCATTCTGATGAATACATGATTAACTTTCATGGATGCCCCGCAGAGGGTAACTAAGGAAAAAGTGGATTGATTTCAAGTATATCTTACTATCTTTTCTAGTGTTTAATGGATTACCAAGTGAATTGGTATAGTGAAGCTGAAGCTGCTTTTTAATTAAATATTTTCACTTCTTTTCAGTATACCTCTGCTCTGACCTATGATGCTGTTCAAGTGATGACAGAAGCTTTCCGTAATTTGCGTAAACAGAGGATTGAGATCTCCAGAAGAGGAAATGCTGGAGATTGTCTTGCAAATCCAGCTGTACCTTGGGGTCATGGTGTAGAAATAGAAAGGGCATTGAAACAGGTAGCTTCCCTGGAGTGGATGCTGGGATGAGTGCATGTGTGAAGTTCTCTATATTTATGGAAAAAATCTTCTAGTCTCCTAACCTGTCTGGATCTTGCTGAGAATAATGTGGAAGTAAAGTCCTCAGGAACCTGGCTAAGATAGTATATTGCATATGAAAATGACTCTAAAGTGAATGTTCTTGAAATATCAGTAATCATTTGTGGAAATAAAAATGCATTTTCTAAAAAGAAACAAAATTTTCCTACCATTTCCATTTTCATCTATTACAGGTTCAGGTGGAAGGGCTAACAGGAAATATAAAGTTTGATCAGAATGGAAAGAGAATCAATTTTACAATAAACGTCATGGAACTTAAAAGTACTGGTCCTCGGAAGGTAATTTGAATTGTCTTGCAGTGTCTTTAAAGGTTTTACCATTCTAAGCAATGGGTTAAGGTAGGTACTGAAACATTAGATTAATTAAAGCATGAGTTCTGATAATATTTATTCATGGGTGTATTCTACAGTGGTCTTGCAGAACGAAGTAAACATATGTATTATTTCTTTCTAACAAATATGAATTATTATTTCTGGTAAGTACTACAGAAGAGTGTTTTCCTTTCAGTTTTGCGGATTAAATTTTTTGCTTTCTGATCTGAATTGCTAAATGTGAGCCAGCATTTGGAGAAATATGCTTCTGAATGACAAAATACACTTCTGAATGACAAAAGCTTTCAAGTGATGTTTTTATAAGCGAGTTTGTCTTCCCGCTCTAATTTCAAATCTTTCAGCAAAAACCAGTTTCTCATGTTTTGCTTATCTGTACTATTTCAGTTTTACAGTGTGTGGTGTTGATATTAAAACCTGTTAATATGTGAATAAAAATGGTATACCTGCTTTAGACAAAGTAATGTGAACAAATGTCATTAGTTCATTCTTTTTACTGTTCGTTGTAGTTTTTCACTACATAAATAGAAATGCTTACAGTGGTAAATCCATAGCTGAAATAGTTCTCTGTGAGCAAAATCAAGGGCATAGTAATAACATGCTTTACCTTTTCTAGAAAAGTTCATATTCACTGGTGTCTGTGCATCCTGTACACTCTCTTTAGATTGGATATTGGAGTGAAGTGGACAAAATGGTTGTGAATCCTCTTGACGGCCCTCTCGGAAATGAATCTTCAGGACTAGAGAATAAGACTATTATTGTCACCACTATTTTGGTAATTAACCTCCTATTTTGTCAGAAGACAGTCTGTCCTACAATGATTTGTTTCTCAACATTATGTTAGTTTAAATATACTGTCTTTTTATTATTTGAGGTTGTGAGCTGTTATTCCCTGTGGTACATAATAAAATCTAGAAGTTAAGGAAATGTATGTGATTCAGGATATGGTTTTGATCTGTAGAGGATGAATGGTCTTTGAACATCCTAGAAAGTTATGGTTTTTTAAATCTGAAAATGGAAATTAAATACCTGCTTCCAAAGGAGAGGAACTTTCTGAGAGGCAGAACCATAGTGTTCATTTTAGAGAAGAGATTTTGACAAAGAGACTGGTTCTTATGCTTCAGGATTGTAGCTGCTATGGATTGGTAAAGTGTAAAATGAAATGTTAAATGTTGTATTCTGGTTGTTTAGAAAATTGAATTGTATATTATCATAGAAGAGCTTTTTTTTTTTGTAAATTACACAGCTTGTTTATCAGTTTGGATGAGCCGTAGGTTAGCGTAGGAATTTCTCTGGATGCAAGAACAGTTCTGTAACAACTGAGCAAAGAGGAAATATATTAATATGACTGATGACTCATCACCAATTTTGCTGATGATAGAACTTCAGTGCATAGTTATAGATATCTTACCTATTGTTAAATTAGCAATTTAATAAAAATACAGCCTTGAGAGCCTCAAGTGTTTTCCCAGGGAGAGATGTCATTGTGAAATAGAAAATAATTTTCTTGTATAAGACAACAAGCAACTAAATACCTTTGCCTTCTTCCATCGAAACTGTATGAGAGAAAGAAACTGATTTTGGAATTTACTCTTTCTTCTCTGAATGCATAACTCCTGTTAACATTCATGGTCATTATTAACATACTTCTGGGAATCCCTATGCCTGTAAGTATTGTTATTTGTGTATAACTCTGGAGAATGCAGCTTTTAACTGTGTTAAAGACATGTCACATTAATAATTAACAACTAACGTATACATAGCATGTATGATACAGATGGTATCCGCTCTCTCTTTTCACATGTAAAAGGGAACTTACTAATCTGTGACGTGTACAACTGATGAACATCTCTGTCAAGTAGCTAAGGCAAGTTCTTTCTGTGCAGGAGTCCCCATATGTCATGATGAAGAAAAATCACGAAATGCTTGAAGGAAATGATCGATATGAGGGCTATTGTGTGGACTTAGCTACAGAAATTGCTAAGCACTGTGGATTCAAATATAAGCTTACAATTGTTGGGGATGGCAAGTATGGGGCAAGGGATGCAGACACCAAAATCTGGAATGGGATGGTTGGAGAACTTGTTTATGGGGTAAGAAAATTTTCTATAATAAAGCCATTAAAGATGACTGATGGAAGGAGTGGGATTTGGTTTCGTTTTCTCTCTAGAGTGTAGGAAAGTTATTTAATTAATTTGATAGGAATTATTAACATCTAATGGCTTGAAAAATTTTGAAAGTAAAACTTGAAATTACATTTTAAATGCAAATGAAGATGGGGGGACGTGAATGCATATTTCATCCTCCTGACCAGGTGAAAAGCTAAGTACTTTGCTAAACTTCTAAATGCCATATGCTTTTAATAGGGCATATATAAAAGCAAAAACTTAGATTACATCAGCCATATGGCTGTATGTGTTTCAATATGAGCTCAACTGAAAATTTCTGAAATTCTCCACAGGATGTTCTCAGTGAAACAAATGTTGCTGGTGTCTCTGCTGTCCTATTTTCTATTTGTGAAATACCATAGAAATGAAACCATTTTTTGCTTTGTTCATTGCATTAGCTATTATTTGCTTTTTTTTTCTTCCTTTACAGAAAGCCGATATTGCAATCGCTCCATTAACTATAACGTTGGTGAGAGAAGAGGTGATTGACTTCTCAAAGCCCTTTATGAGCCTGGGGATATCAATAATGATCAAGAAGCCTCAGAAGTCCAAGCCAGGAGTGTTTTCCTTTCTTGATCCGTTAGCATATGAAATCTGGATGTGCATTGTTTTTGCCTACATTGGGGTCAGTGTAGTTTTATTCCTGGTCAGCAGATTTAGCCCATACGAGTGGCACACTGAGGAATTTGAAGATGGAAGAGAAACGCAAACTAATGAATCAACTAATGAATTTGGGATATTTAATAGTCTCTGGTTTTCCCTGGGTGCCTTTATGCAGCAAGGATGCGATATTTCGCCAAGGTTGGTTACTCACTCATTTCAACTTTGTGCATTTTTGGTCTCAGCCATCTCAGCCAGAAGAGGTTCATGGTGCATATATTTTCATTCTTGGAGAGAAATTATTGCAATGGTTTTTTTCCTCCCTAAAGTCACAGAAGTCCTTGAAATAAAAGCACTTGTCTGTGACATAGGGTCAGGATGTAGTTGATCGATACCGTCTTAATGTCGATCATAAATTTTCCAAGTGGATTTATATACACCATGAAGAGACTGTAAAATGCATAAGGTTCACATCATTCCATGCCTTCTTGGAGGGGTACCGTGTTTTTGCTGCATATTCCCATTTTACAGTTGACAGTGCACGTGGTTCACAACAACTGTAGTGGGAAAAAAGGATAACATACTAGTCACGAACTACACAGGCAGCACTTTCCCTCTAAAACTCACTACATATCATAACATGGTTATGAACACGTTCTTACTCTCCAAGAGAGCCTTGAACTGAAATAAAAGTCTCATGATGGCTCTAATTTCATGTGGGTATTTGCAAAACACTGCTGTTTTTACATGTCCTAGTTTTAGAGAACTCACAAAGGAAGTTGCGAAAATGAATCTGAAGGTCCAGTTCATAAGTGCTTAATTCCTCATGGGTTTTCTTCTACTTGATTAGGGACAACTGTAAAGCACTTAATTCCTTTGCAGTTTATTAAATATTCTATTTTGCTTGTGCACAAGTGGTTCTAGCCTTGTTTCAGCAATGTGGTAAGTAGGTAGGTAAATAGCTGTTTGCTGCTTGAAGGAAATACAGTAACAATTTAAATAGGGCCGCTGGGTTTAAGGAAATCAAACCAGAAGACTTAGTTTAAACTGCTTAGGATAATTAGACTTCTTGTAAACATCCTGAATTAAGACAGGGAACAGGTCAATTTCTAGCAAGTCTGGTGGTTGGTGGTCAAAATAAATCATACCAAGGGAGCGTTTCTTAGATATAAGTCATGCATCCCAAAAGGCAAAAGCAGGTTTTCAAGTTGTTCTGCTGCAGAAAAAACAGCATTTATTGTGTGAGAACTTAAGCAATTCTGTGTAAAGGCTGCTGTATCACAGAGGGAGATGCCAGCCTTTATGATGAAAGATGCAATGCATTTGGCATGGAACACAGTAAGAATTTTATGCAAGAGACAAGACAGTGAAGAGGGCAAATTGTTGCAGATCATGAGAAGTTGCGTTAATTTCACTCCTGTGGGGTTTTTGTATTGATTGCACACTTCACAGCTGGAGTTGACTGCTAGGTCACCTATTAGTACAAAATTATTTTTATTGAATCAAGGCTATAGTAGAATTATGATCCTTTTCTTGTTATCATTGTTATTTTACTAGCTATGAAAGCACAATGGTTGTTTTATATGGTTTGATAGCTTTTGAAAGGTAGTGCAAGAATAGTGATAGCAAATGGTCATCACAAAAGGTGCATGAAACTCAATTTTGGATATTCAATATTTAGTTTCAGTGAAGCATTTAACTTTATTTCATTGCAAACATAATTTGGAGGAAGGTAGTTAGTTTGTATATTATCTGTTTATTATAAAAATAGAAAAGGGCTAAAAAAAACTTGTTACTTCTGATTTTGCAAAACATTTCACTATGGAATTTGAACTGCCTACAGATGAATCAGAGTAAATATAAAAAGGACTATCTTCAGGCATCAACAAAGTACCTTTCTGAAGTTAAATTTTGCACTATGGCAATCATTTCTCTTATAAAAATGACAATTGCTCTAAGACTTTTAGAGTAGACAAGTTACCAGGGTTCCCTGAGTCTGAAATAGAAGGTGGTGCTGAGTAAGACTGGGCCACCTGGAAATGGTCTGTAATAGCAGTCCCTATGTTGCCTCATGGGTAGTAGAGGAACAAAAGAGTAGAATAATATATTATATGATAATCATAACTTAGAGCAAAGTTTTCCTCATCTTTTCTGAGAAGTGAGTGTGCTCTCCATTCTGCCAGATAATACCTTTCTAAGTACAAAATATGGTGCACAAATTTATGTAACTGTTGGCAGAAATTTTTGGTTTAGTTCTTAAAGGTCTGGTAAATAAGGTGCCTCTAAAGTGTGGGTTCATACTAGCACATTTTAGAAACTTTTCAAAATGTACATAAAAAAAGAAGTCTGTGACAGACTGGCTGGGGAAATGTTGAATACAAATGACACCCCAAATAATTCTACTTGTAAAATTCACGTGGGAGCATAATTTCTGGATTCATATTGAGCTTATTCTTTTTCACAAAGTCAGTGGCTTACAGATCATGGACTTTTGAAAATTGTTGTCATTTATAGTGTCATCAGTACAATATAAAGTTCCATAAAGTTGGTAGTTCTTAAATACACATTGACAGATTTTACCTTGTAAATACGTAATATAATATAATCAGTATATCTTATAACTCAATATTTTACTTGTAGAATTATCTGATATTCTAATTACTTCCATTTCAAAATAAGTATGTGATGTTTTTTCAAAGGTGATGGAAAGCATGTTTGCAGAATACATCTCACTTTAGAATGAGTTTGAAATAATTTTTTTTCTATGGTCCTTTTGATAACACGTTTTGGACCTCATCTGACTTGATTTTCTTGTAGTAGAGTGAATTAGTGAGACTGTTGTGAAATGGAATAAATCTTTCTATGTCAGAATTATGACAGAGATTTTATACAGTAGCAATTAGAAAAAATAATTTGTCCAGAATTGGTTGCATTTAATTTGGTTCCTGTGATTCCTAATTTGTTTACTTAATGAATACAGGAGACACACCAAGACATACCTAAGCTACTGCAATGCCCTAGTACTAGACTTTCAGCTGCATGCACATTTCTGCCAAGTAATTAAGCACATCTCCAAAGATTATATACTGTTTCCTATGCTATCTTGTTTGAAAACAAAGTAGTAATTAATTTCAAAGTTTAAAGGATCATGAAAAAAATTCCAAGTTTGACAATAATGTAATATCAATATTTCTCTTATATTAGTTTCCTGTTATTGAAAATTACTGAGTTGAGTTGTGTGCTTTATACTGTTTTATAAATTTTCTTGAGTTCTCTTTTCTTTTTTCTTCTTGAGCAGGAGAAGCAAAACACAGATCCATAAGAGCCCACCTGCTGCAGTTATAAACATCAGATTATTATTATTTTTAAAAATATACGTTCTTCACCATTTTTCTGTATTATCACTGATTTCATGTCCAGTCCTCTGTTTGTTAAATGCTTGTATCTTTCAAAAGTCATGTGCACTTTTTAGCCTATAGATATTCCCTGGGCAAGCTTTCCTTACAAATAATGCTATTTGTTTCTCAGTACAGGTTGTGTACAGCAGCATAAGCCATTGTTTTGTGGAAATCAGTCTTTGTCTGAATGTCTTATAAAAACAATCAAGGCCCTTGATTTAAAGTGCATACTGGTTTATCTGAAAGCACTGTTTCGCTGATTTTGTTTGATCCTCATCATAATGTCACACAAAATCGCTTCAGAGGGAACAAAAAGTTTGTGTTAAATATAGCACATTATGATGGGAGCAGTTTCCTTCAAGTCTTCAAGGGCTGTCAAAACTTTGAAGAACTGGATCACTAGGTTCTCCCAAAAGAAAACTCTGGAGTCCTGATTTCAGCAAAGTCCAGGAGATCCAGTGGAGAATGCCTTGATTTCCCATATGATGCATATGCAGAGCTGGACTCTGAGATAGCCTGAAATGCTTCCCTATAGTATAATGCATCATTTGCATAAAACTGATAACGTGTTCCTTTTTAGGACTTCCATTTCACTTTACAAATCCATTTCATACTTGTTACTAGATCCCTGTCGGGGCGCATTGTTGGAGGTGTGTGGTGGTTCTTTACCCTCATCATAATCTCATCCTACACGGCTAACTTAGCTGCCTTCCTGACGGTTGAGAGGATGGTGTCCCCCATTGAAAGTGCAGAGGATCTTTCCAAGCAAACAGAAATTGCTTATGGAACATTAGATTCTGGCTCCACTAAAGAGTTTTTTAGGGTAAGAATCTCTACTTTTTTTTTTTTTTTTAAGATTGTTTTAAGTAGGTCTTCCATCATGTACATGTGTTTTCCCTTTGCTTTATTAAAAGATTGCTATGAAAGTGTGATCTGCACAGCTCAACTCACAAGTATAAGTGTTCTGTTTATTTGTAATTTACATTTTATTATTTATATACAAACATAAGGGTCTTGATATAAATATGTGAAGCGACATTACCTAAAGAAATACTCCACTATACAGTGAAAAACAAGGTATGTTTGAAGAAGGAAGTTGATGTCATTTATCTGTTTCATAGCTCTGCTATATTTTAGGTACCCACACAGTGAATAAGAACATGGGAAGGTGCATATTCATGTTTTAATAAGTATTCTACATGATTTTTCAAGACTGCAGATGGGGAATGGGATATAATCCTGTCAGCTGCCATAGAAAATACATGCCTGCTTTTAAAAACAGTTCTTACTTGTACTTGTGTTATATTAATGCCTTGGAAGCCTGTCAGTCCTCACCTCCTGCCTCTGGGTATTGCAGTTTTAAAAATACATGAAACTTCCAATGTGTGAGTCTGAGGCTACCCTTGAGACATCAGCTAGCCTGGTGAAATCCATCCAGCAAATGAGTGAGAGACTAAGGCTGCTGAGAGAAAAAACCCAGAACGGCCTCGCCTTGTCTGTGTGCTCTGTGTGTCTCTCACTGTATGAAGGAAACACATCTGAAGTGCTAAAATAGAAAGAAACTTCTGTTTTCATGCTTTTTAGTGCATGATGTTACATTTAACAAACTGTGTTTTAAAATAGTTATAAATAATTCATTTATATTTCAAACATACACTGACATGAAAATGAAATTAAACATATTCTCACAGATATTTTTAATATGCTGTATAATTAGAGCAGTAACTTCTAGATTATAGTTTTCACTGGATCCTATAATGCATACTTAACTGGTAATGGACTAAATAGGAATCATATTTGTCTCAACTGTAGAAATATTCTGATCTTGAAGATAGGTTCAGTAATAAAACCTGCTGCTGATTGCATTCCTGTTGGCTAAACCAAAACTAACATCAGGTGTGTGAGCTGGTAAAAATGAGACTGGGTTTGTCCTAAGAGTCTTTAGAAGCATTTAGAAGCATACAGGCATGTTTCTGGTTTTGTGAACATAAACCTTTTAGAACACTCTACAAGGGGGGTCCTGGGGATTGAATGTGAATTAACAGTAGGTCACTTCTTTTGAATAGTTTCTCTTTTAGAGATTTTTAAGCATTTATATTTTAAACAAAAAGTGTTTGTATGTGCATGCATTAGTGTCTAGTTGTACTCCTAGCATATATGTACATATTTCCACTTTTACACAATTGTGTTCCTGGCGATTGCTTGAGCACTAAAAAGTTACTTTTGTAAAAATTAGGTAGAGGGTTTGTGAGGGCATATTCTTCATCTTTGGTTTAGTTATATTTGGGTCTGCACAAACAAAAGTAAAGATCTCTGGAAATTTCTACTCAGCAATTTCTATCACAAGTTGGGCACAGTATTTGCAAAACAACTTCTTAACCTGATGCCTCTATCTACTGTTTGCTAAAAATCACTTAAACTTGTCCAGTTACTTTTCGAGAAATAACAACTGCCAGCATTTGTTTTCAAGAGGCCTGAAACTCAAGTTTCAAGATGATACTCTCTTTCTGCTGAAGACAATGTGAAAGCTATCTCTATCACTAAGGAGATTAAAATTTCTAGATACTCTATACCTAGAGTATATCTGTATTCTGACTGGATTGGACTGGATGTGTGATTTTTATATGACCTGAAATTAGCACTCAAATTCTTTGAACAGCTGAAAACAACTTGAATGTATTTCTAGCAGCAAGTTAAAATGGTCTGGCTTCTGCTCTGTCACTCCCAGGAATTAAAAAAAACATACGGGGTTTTTCAGTTAGTCTGTTTTCAGGAAGTAGCATTATTTACAAGTTTGTTTTCTATCGATGGAATGTGTACTGAATCTTCACTAGCAGAGCCCTAATTTCTGGGTCAGCACAAAATAAAAGGTAGTTGTGTACTGGGGATGAGAACAGAACACTGAATTATCTTTGCTACTAAAACATGTTTTGTGATAACACACGACACAATTGAAGAAGAGATGTTTTTGCAGTATTTTTCAGAAAGGAATTCTTGGAAATTGCTTAGATGGTGAAAGTTGCCTGAAAAATCCTGTTTGGAATAGCTGAATATATATGTGTGTAATGTTAATTGAAAGAGGTGGGGTCAAGCCTTTTTCCAGCTCCTGACTGCTCATCACATATCCTATAGACAGTAGCACACAAGCTAGCCCATATCACTTGGGGATAACATCCTTGCCATTCATGACTAAAGAATGTGTTGCCTTTGCACTTTACCCCAATTTAGGTAGGCACTTCCTAGATTTAAAGGTAGTATGGACCTGCAGGAGGTATTCTTGCCAAGAGTGCATAGAGCATCACTTGGCACTGCATCAAGAAACATAACTGAGAAAAAGAGATGAAAAAGCATTGTGCTCTCGTGTTTCTAGTGCTGCTTTAAGATGAGAAGCAGAGGCTTGGTACATTCTACATAGGAAATACCAGTACAAAAATAATGGATTTTAAAGTATTCTTAAAATAAAAAAAAAAGGTGACAAAAATAATGACACGAACATCATCAAGATACTATTGCTTGTTAGTAATAATCTTATAGATAATTTTGGAGCTATAAGTCTACAGAGACAGAATGTTTTTTCTTTAATGACAGATCAATCTGGTCTCTGTAAATACCAGAATGTGTAGTAGTTTTCCTCAGGAGATCTCAGAGTCAGTACTAGTAGAATCACAAGTACAATCCACGTCTAGAGAGCTCTGTTCTGCTGAGTTGGGATATTTACCACTTCGGATTCTTGCTAATGCCTCTGCTTTATAGATAGTCCTTGTAGAGTTCTTAGTGCAACTGAAAGCCTAAACAAAGGTATATAATGCATTGCTTTTGCATTTTCTTTTGGGTTATGGGCAAAACAACAAAGTAAGTGTGGCCATGGTTTCCCCAAAGTGCATTGTTTTTCTGAAATCAATAGTTGATTGTAGTGGTGAGAATGCAGATAAGTCTGCAAGCACCGCCGGGAAAATTCAGGAGTCATTTCACTTGGTCTTGTGCATCATCATCTCTCTAATTGCTGGGTCACAGGTACTACCTGATGGAGAGCTACATGGTGGGCAGTGAAATGTTGTCACTCCGGTACGTCTTGGTGACACTGTCCACAGTCGCACGCTGTCTTTGCCTTGCGTGATTTCACAGTTGGTATGTGCATTAGCCAGGACACGTAGTTGTGCTTTGAAGGGGAAAAAAGTCACTAACCCAAAAAGATAGTCTACTGCTCACCTGCCACTGCAGAAGCTAATTTGAAAGTATTATCTATATGTGTTAGCTTTTCACTTACTTTCATGGGCTACGGCACTGGAACAAAGAATAAAAGTAAATATTCAGGCATTCCCTGTAACATTTACATACTTTTCACCTGCTTGAAGGTATATTGAAAATTAATATCAAAATGATACAAGAACAAAAGTTAATTATTTTTACAGTTCTGTCATATTTTTGCTGTATTCCTAGCGCTGCTCATTAAAGATATGTACAAATTGGATAGACAAATCAAATCAATCATCCCACCTTTTTTTCCATTTCAGAAGATGAATTGTAACTATATGGAAGGTAATAAGGCATCTCAAAAAGAAAATGATGTGCAGAGAAATAACTAATTTACTTTCTCTCTGCATTAGTTTTTATTTAAAATCTCTTCATAGTACCTATTTTTGAACCTATAGTGTAACATGGACAGACCAGTCTGTTTCATTGTAAATGTTTTGGTGGCCTTTAAGAATAGATCCTCTGCCAAAATAAAAGCAAGTAGAACTGCTCCATAACAGGGAAGTATCCCTTATCTTTCACTGAGAAGACTGTTCAAGAGTTGCTTATTCTTGCTGAAGAGGCAAGAGTTGCAGAATGAAAAGGTGGGCATTGGAAACGTGCTGGAAGGATGACAGTCCTTACAATCTTGTAGAGAAATCCTCTCACACAGTGGAAAGCCAGAAACAAACACAGGAGCTGACAAGAGCTCGAGTCATTTCTGCTGCAAAAGTGTTGTTTGTTGGGAGGCAATGAAAATTTGGCCTGAAGGAAAGTAGCAATGTCTTTTCCGAGTATCTTCAACAAAAATCCAGTGCCTCTACTTCAACTATTTTGAAATATTTTTTAATTTGTAAAAGTATTTATGTTAACAATTGCATTACAAGAGGGGATGCAAAAAAAAGCATACAGCATATGAACCTCAATCTGCCTTCATTCACATCAAGATACTGAGATTTCTAAAAAAAAAACAAAACCACAAGAATGTTTAAAACTGGTGCGAAGAGAAGAAACGTGATTTTTTCTTTAAATTAAGTTGAGGTTAAAAAGCTATGAATCATACCTCAGCCTCAATTTTTGAAGTTTGAGATGCAGAAGAAATACAGAACATACGTTTCCAGAGTTTTATTTTGACTAGCTCCACAGAAGCCTCTGAGAGGCGAAGGAGTTGAAAGACTCAGCCATGAAATACCCTGTAACATTTGCTATGAGCTCTGCTTGATACTTTAAGAGGCCGAGAGGGTGTAGGACTGGCACTTCATAGATCTGCAAAGCAGATGTGCCTGGAGAGTGCGGGTTTGGCTCTTCAGATTGATAGGAGAAAAAGGTCCACAGCTGAAATAGTGAGGAGAGTCAGATCTGAGCCCTGACTTGGTGCAAGGACTGCCTTTGCATCCAATAGCATATTATTGAGGATATGCTTATACTTTCCTATCATTTTTTCTTCTTTTTTCTCTACATCTTTTACTCAGAGTTTGAATTGAGACTCAGGAGATTGAGAATTTTTGTTTGGACTTAGTTGTTTATTATATCTTATCAGTAATACAGCTGCACAGTGTGTGCCTCCAAGGTTGACAAGGTGGAAAATGGCCATGAGTTTTAATTTTCCAAGCCTTTTAAAGTCTAAACTAACCAATTATATGTTTTTACTTACAATCTAATTACTAACTTTTCATGTTCTGCAATGTGGAACTTTTTGACCCAATGACAGAACATTCAGATTTGTGAAGAAGAAGGAGAAGAAAGCAGACATAAATCCACACCCAAAATCCTCCATATTGTAACTTATTATTACCTGTATCTTCTAAACCTAGTTTTCTACATTTCTACATATTTCACCCAGTGACATAACTTTTAATTACACAGCAACAACCTCAGTGTTACCACACAATTTAGGAAACTTCCCAGGGTTTTGGATCGAATACTTTGTGTTTCTGAGGATCAATGCCTATCAGCACTGAAAGGCTGAAATTCTCAGAACCCAGGGTTCCAACATCTCCCCCTCCTGTTTGATACAGAGGGTTCAAGTGATTAATTTTCACTTGTCTCTTGTTTTTTGAGGTCCTTGCATCTGGACAACAGAGAAGAATTGATTTAGGCCATTTTGAAAGTTATTTTAAAAAAATAATGCAGTAATCAGTACTTTCTTTTTTTTCCTCATAGCATCTATTTTTGTTATTTTTTAGGTTTTTTTTTTCTCTTTCCACATTACCCTTGCTATGGTTAGAAGCATCTTTTATTTTCCAGCCTGTATGTATTTATAACTGGTTTATTCTCAATTGTTACAGTACATTAATAATTATTATGTAGATCTTTTTCTTCTCAGGGTTTATTTTCCTGACACATTATACCTGAATGAGCAGAAGTGTACTTTGTTTGCCATCCAAGATCTTAGTTTGCTTTGTACAAATGCATTAATATTTCTTTATCTTTTCTGGAAATAATTTTCTCCCAATTCTATCACTCTTTTCTGGTAACCATTTTGATCATAGTGACAGATCTGTGTTTCTTTTGTTTTTATCAGCTGATGATCTCCAATTTTATTGCAGATTTTCTTACTGGTCCCAAATTGCTGGATCATGCTTTTGAACTAGAAAGTTTCATTTCTATCATTCTAGTGATGAGAATTTTCCATTTCTCATATATAATAAATAAATAATTCTCCATTGTCTGTGTTTTGACATCCCAATTTCTTTTCCTACTAATCTTAGTCATTTCTGTCTTGTAATGTTTTCACTTTAAAATGCCATCTGAAGCTGTGTATGCTATACCAAAAGAGGAGTTTGAATGCTTTTTCATTCCTCAGTCCAGGCAGTATGTTTATGGTTCTAGACTCCAAGAACAGCATTTGCACTTCTCTACAGATTTGTGACTACTTGAAAAAGTACTTTTGTGTTTTGGTATTCAGTTTATTCCTGCTCCCCCACTATGGGTGCAATGAGTTATTTTTCTTTTCATTCATCTTGATCATCTCCTTTTCTGTACCCTCATTCCTATTACTTAGTCATAGAATGGTTTGGGTTGAAGGGACTTTAAAGATCATCCGGTTTCAACCCCCCTGCCATGGGCAGGGACACCTTCCACTAGACCAGGTTGCTCAGAGCCCCCATCCAGCCTGGTCTTTAACACCTCCAGAGATGGGACATCCACAATGTCAGGTGTTCCAGTCTTCTTTGACATTAACCTCATCAAAAACAAGACTAAGGTATATATTTAGATTATGGTCATTTGTGTAGATTGTCTTTGTTCTCTTCATTTCTTCACACCATAGAGCAGATATACTTTCCTTTCTGGCATTCTTTTTTTCACTTGTGAGGTTTGAAAACCTGCCGTTGTTTGCTGGATTTTCTTCAGTTCACAACATACCACGTGCTGTCTCCTCTTTGTTACCAGATTTCATCTAAGCAAATTGAGATCCTGCTTACAAATCTACATTTGTATTACAGTGATGTTGCAAAGCTTTGGTAGTAGATGCCACAACATGACTGTAACACAATTGTCACTATCAGAAGGTTTATTACAGTGAAGTAAGTTCTAGGAGTGGACAGCGTACTTTCCCTTGTCGTCAGCACTTCAAAACTGTAGAAATTAGGTTTTTGTGACATTTATCCAAGTTTTTAAAGAAATGGTATTGAAATGATCTGCTTTGATTTTATGAACATGCTGAATTGTGGGGAGGAATTTCAATTCTGAGGAAATTGAAATTAGTAAGTCTCAGAGGAGGAGTCATTTCAGCAGTATTTTTATGGCACTTAAATGATTTGGGAACATACCTTGGTAAGAACAACCTTGGTTGCTTAACTCTTTAAATCACATGGAGAATATGATGATCATATAAGGTCATTGTCTTGCACATTTCTGGAGAAAATTATTTAAATACACTTTTGAGGAATTAATTCATGAAGTAGAATGTTTTAGATTTTTTATTAGTAAGACCAAATATATTAAAGATATTTTTGGTAGCTCAATTAAGTAATGGAAACTGAAAAGCCATAAAATGGCATCTTAAGAAGATGTAAATAATTTTTACCATTACTGAATAAATATATCCATGTATTACAAAATTTAGAACTTACATTCATTTGAACTTACCTTAAGTATTCACCCAGTATAAATGATGGTGCTTCAAAGTACTTAATCTTCAGCTAATTAAGTAAAAAATAATAGTTCTATTATTTTCTGTGTGGGTTTGGTTTTTTTTTTTGATCTATTAATATTTTATTTACTGACTAAATTAGCAAGTTTGGGGTTTTATTACACTTTTTAGCTACTGGTAACATTATCACTTCCTGTCCTTTTGTTCAGGAAGGTCAACAAGTATGGAAGGTCAACAAGATGGTTTCACAAATCATGTTTGAGGATTGGAGATCTACTCCCACAGTACAAGATCGTCATGTAGTAGAATGTTAGTAGTTTGAAGAGCTATTTCTGTCAATGGCATACTAATTACAGCACCCCAGTTTTAAGAATAATAGGTCTTTGAATGTCAAAATAGTTATGTCAAAATGGGTTATCTGATGACCCACAAAATAGTTAATTAAGTTGATAAAGCTTTGCATAAATTAATTTTCTAATTAGCTTCTTAATGAAGCTACATTTGAATAGGATGTGTATTTTGTAATAATAATCATAATAATAAAATAAATTTTAGATATAATAACATCACAATAATTATAATTATAGATTGAATAATTATTATTTATTAATCTATATTATATCTTTATAATTTTAAAAGTTTATATAATGAAGTTGATATCGATAATAATAATTATTATATTAATAATAATAATTTTCATCGTCAAAATGCCCCGTGGTGACATGATACTAAAAAAAATGTGTCAGTTCCTGGGACATTTTTGTATCATTGTATTGTTGTAGAAGTCTTAAATAATGGGACCAAAAATATTCATCGTGAGTATTAGGGTCTTGTACTGTCATGTTAGTGTTGGTAGTAACATCAAAATGATAATTAACTTTTAACATTTCATGTATACACTGAGTGTCACCTTGCAATAGCAATCAGCCACAGTAATTAAGAGCAATGCAGATCATTTCCATACTTGTGCATTCTTGTAGTCATTATGGCCGTCTAGAATGGTTCTGGTATTTGCAGTGCATGATAGCAAGTGTGGGAGCCCAGCTTGCACGTGGGGCATCCTGCATTCACAAGGATTCTGTTTCCTCAGGATGCTGTCCCCCGTTGATAATGACTGCATGCTTTTCCATGTTTTTTTAAGGAGATGGAGGCCCCATACTTGCCACTGTGAAGGAAATTAACTTTAGCCCAGCCAATACAAGCACAGCACAGAAAAAAAAAAATATGGTCAGCTCTAGCACTGGCCACATCTAAGTAACAATGCACTGTGCTTTTAGTTCTTGTAGCATGTTTTGCAATGTATTTGAATTAGGATGTGTACATGTGTTTTTTTTAAATTATCCAATAAAGTGGGCTTTATGAGTGAGTGTGTGTGTGTGTACACAGAATGCTAGGTGTCCTCTTAACACTGCCATTGTCTACATTTAGCTCTACCTTTCAAATAAATACAAATTCTGAAAATAAGGAAGGAAATAAAATGGCACAGTTCTGAAAACAAAATGTATTACTGAATATATTGTGTAGCAATATAAACAAAAATTTAGAAGTCACCCATATTCCCTACAGAGTGGCTCGCTGCTCTTATTTTTTAGGAATCTAGACAAGGCCGACGCCTAGGTAGGGCTCCAGACTCGGAACTGTATGAATTCCAGCGTGAAGTTTTTCAGTGTTCACAGCTGCAGAGGACTGCACGGTCATGGCAAATCCTGAGTGTTATTTTCTGGTGACGTTCTTATGGAATGTCTTACAGATTGTCATTTTCACGATTGCTGGGTCAGATATTCCTACCTTCATCCATACAGCAAGGACCCTGTGAGCCATCTAGTGGGAGGTTTCTTCTTAACACTTACCATTTGGGAAACCTGTTCCTTGCAACCTTTTCCTGTTCACCTGCCCACCTGATAGTACACAGTGATGGTTTACTTTGTGAACTGGCTCTTCAGAAATGGTGCAGTATGTAATTTTTTAGGATTCTCCTAGTTTTTAAGGTCATATGTTTTGGGATCATTTGGCTGGAAAGAAGGAATATGTATGCAATATGGTAGATATTCCAAGAATCTGAGAAACTCACTGTGCCTTCAGCACACAGTTATTTTTCTGTCATTCTGGTTATGCTGAGTATATCCAAGTCTTTTGGTATATATGGGTATAGTGAGTATGTATAGATCAACAGATCAGAACATCCGACAACTGGTCTGCAAGAGAACTTGCAAAAAGCCAACTGTGCCAATGTATATGTAGATTCTGGTAATACTTAGAAAATTTAGATGTTAGAAAACGTCCAGTGGTTCTTGGTACTGCCAGAACCTTTCATACTAGTAGACACACAGAGACCATGGAGAAATCTGAGCCTCAAAATCTTCCTAGACTACATTTCTGGACATGAAGATCAGGGTAAGTCTGGGAAAATGCTAATGCTGTACCACAAGAACAGTGAAGCCGTGGGAGATTACTGAGGGTGTTACTGATGCTTTTACACTTCATTCATTCATTTTTAAAATGGTGCCATTTTAGATATTAGAGCAGAATTGCAGTTTTGAAGTGTATGTTATGTTTTTAGTTGCGAAGTGCATCTCATAAATTTCATCATAGCACAGATTTGGTATATTAGCACATAAAATAGTAATATCTGACCTTGACTTGTCCATGTGTCCTGCTGTTTCTTTGATAGCACTGCTTCCTTTCTGATAGCATCTAGGTGACAAACTGTTTTCCTCTATTTTCTTCCAGGTTAAAAAATAACAATCAGTTGGTAGTTAAAACTGCCAATTATAGTTATAACTACCAATTGGTTAAAGCAAAAGAAACATACTTCGGGTAAAAATCTTTCTGAAGGAAAAGCCTGACCTGTTGTGTTGAGTTGGAGAGGCACGTGGAGTATTAGAACAACCTTGAACCAGGTGCCTCACTATTAATGTTCCCTTTGGCTTTCACGGCAATTTTAGTTTTCTCTGTGGAGCAATCTGAAGTTTTCTAGTGCCACTGACACATTTCAGCTCACCTCTTGTTTGCATAATGCACAGCTGCAGAGCTGCAAAAAAGATCATCTTGTTTGAGTGGGAACTCCTGAATAACATTTTGCTGAAGTTTGAACATAGACCTTATATTTTAATCTGGCACGCCTCTTATAAAATGGAAGTAGCACTGTTTGTTTCAAATCTTCAACATACACGTAACAAATACAAAAAAAAAAAAAATACAGTGACAGCATAATATTAATAGAAAAAGAGAATGCAGGAGCTGCCATCTTTCAAAGTTGGATAATAAACTTGTCTCAAAAATGACATGATCATATTTTCCCAGGTGTGCTTTTGCTGTCCCCATAAAGATTAGTTAATTAGGCTTCATATTGTCTCCACAGAGATCTAAAATTGCAGTATTTGATAAAATGTGGACCTATATGAAAAGTGCAGAACCATCTGTGTTTGTGAGGACTACAGCAGAAGGGGTAGCTCGAGTACGGAAGTCCAAAGGAAAATATGCCTACTTGCTGGAGTCAACCATGAATGAGTACATCGAACAAAGGAAACCCTGTGACACCATGAAAGTTGGTGGGAATTTGGATTCCAAAGGCTACGGCATCGCCACACCTAAAGGATCTTCATTAAGGTGGGTGGAATAGTATAAC